>NC_135301.1:12402780-13027780 GCF_051311805.1 Agelaius phoeniceus
TATAGTAAACAGTGTTTTGCCTTTGAGTGGGAAGAGGAGGAAGGAGGAAAAATGGTAAAGGAACAATTGACATGGACAGTTCCTCCACAGGGATATACAGAATCACCTGTTTGTTTGGGCAAGCTTTACAGAAAATATTAAGACAGTTTACTCCACTCTCAGGAGTTAAGTTGTTGCAGTATGTGGATGATTTGCTTTTATCAGGGGAACATGAAAAGGTAGTTGAGAAGGCTACTGTAAAGCTGCTAATTTTCTTGCTAAAAAAAGGGCTTAGAGTATCTTAAAAGAAGGCACAGTTGGTAGAAAAAAAGGTCAAATATTTGGGACACATTCTGACTGGAGGGTTACGGTGTATTGATCCAGACAGAATACAAGGGATTTTACAAGTACCATGACCCCAGACAAAAAAGGAGTTACGGCAGTTTCTTTGGGTTGGTGGGATACTGCCGAGCATGGATTGAGGATTTTTCTGTTGTGGCCAGACCTTTATATGACCTTTTTAACCCAAGATAGTCCTGGTGTCGTGGTATGGACACCAGAAGGAGAGCAAAGCTTTAAAAATTAAAAGACAGATTGGTTAAGGCCCCAGTCTTAGCTCTTCCAGACTCAGAAAAGGAATTTGAACTACATGTGGATGTTAAACAAGGTCATGCTAAAGGAATTTTGGTGTTAGAGCATGGGGGAACATAAAGGCCTGTTGCTTATTACTATGCTGTTAGAGCTGGTGGCTGGAGGCTGGCCCCATTGTCTGCAGAACTGTGCAGCCACAGCTCTGGTGGTGGCTGAGGCCCGAAAGCTGATAAGGGAAGGGTATGTGATTGTTAAAGTTTCACATCAGATGAAAGCTTTGATAAATGAAAGAGCCTCTCAGTGGATGACCAGTGCTTGGTTATTACAGTATGAATTTTGCTTAATGGAACAGGAGGATTTAGAATTTAAAAGTGGGGAGCGGTTTAACCCAGCCTCCTGTTTGAAGGGCCTGGGAGAGAGGGGGCAGGAAAAAACCCATGACTGTATTCAGGTAACATCTCCAGACAAAATCTAGGGAGGATTTGCAGGATGCTCCCTGGCCTGAGGGAGAAAATGTGTTTATTGAAGGGTCTTCAAGGATGATAGAAGGAAAACTATTTACAGGATACTCCATTGTGAATGCAAAGCAATTAAAGGAAGGGGGGAGGTTACTGCCCACCTGGTCAGCTCAGACAGTGGAACTATGTGCACTTGTGAGAGCCTGTGAATTATACCGGGATGAGACAGTGAATGTTTTTACTGATTCCAAGTATGTATATGGGGTGATACATGCATTTGGGAAATTATGGGAAGAAAGAGGTTTATTAACCTGCAGGGGAAAGATGTTAGCTGTGAAAAACCACAATAACTTGTTTTTAAAATTTAAAAGTTTTATAGTAATAAAATGGTTATAAAAATAGGAATATAATTAGAGTTATAAAATTTTGGACAATTAGGATTTAGGACAATACGAGACAATAAGAACAAAGAGTTATGGATGGTCCGGGTACCTTTTTCTGGGCAAAATAAGCCTGAAAAAGGACACATGTTAACAGAGGATTAACCCTTAAAAGCAATAGCCTGTTGCATATTCATACACCTCATACATGATGCATAAATTCCGTTCAAACAAAGGATTCTGTCTGGTCAGTGTCAACTTCTTTATTAATCCTGACAGCGCCTTCAGGACTGAGCGAGGCAGGAAGAAGTTAGTTTCTTCTGATAAGAGAGCAATACATTCTTTTTCACTGAAAGATTTAGGTGTCCTGTGGCTGCTATTTCGGTGCAAGTTCTCTCTTTTAAAAAAGTATCTTACATAGCATAGTTTCTATTTTAACATTATGTTATAACCTAAAACTATATTTAACACACTACTTAAGAAAATTCATACAGCATAATTTTCTAATATTACACTGTGGTGGTTTGACAGGAAATGTGTTTTTGGGATGCTGTGTTTTGGGCCAATGGATATTCAGGCTTTAATATTGGCATTTAACCTGGCCATTGGGACATTAGACACGCCTCTGAGAACACGGGGTTAAAAGCAGAGCTCTCCCCTGGGAGGGTCCTTTTGGTTTCCAGCGGAAAGAGTTCGGGTCTCTCCCCCGGCCCAGCTGCTGGCTGGGCAGGGGGAGGGGAAAAGACATGTGGCCGGGAGAGGTAGGCCTGAGCCCGGGGGTGGAAGGGTGGAGGAGAGAGAGAGACACCGGGAGCCATCGGGCAGCCCCCCCCTGAGAGACACAGAGAGAGAGAGAGAAAGAGAGAGAGAGAGAGAGCGAGCGAGCGAGCGAGCGAGCCGCTGCCTGGACTGTAACCTTGAGACTTGATAAACATGGGCCTGTGCCGGCAGCACGGCTGGGACGGAGAAGAAGGGGGGGTGCAGCCGGCCGCTTGTAGGAGCTTTTAACCCCTTTTCGGAGAATGAGAACTTTACAGATCATTGACCTCTCCTAGAAGATAGAATGGAAGATGAGGAAGGAATGTGCAAGTGTGAGAGAGGTCTGGGCGAGTGAGAAGTAGTGGAAGAATAGAGAAGAATCCTAGTGGGAAGAGATGATGGAGTGGCTTTTGCTGGACTCTTTTGTATAGCCATGGACAGAACCATGTTCCTTGTGACACAGAGACTGCATTCTAGGGGGAGGCAATGGCCACAGAACCAAGAGGGTTCAGTGTTGGTGCCCCTCGGCCCCAGGGGGTGAAAAATATGGGGGGGACAGGTGTCCCAAAGGAGAGACTGTGCCTTTTTTGGATTGGGACAGTGCATCCTTAAAAAGACAACCCTAGAAGCAGCTCTGGTCCGTGTTCAGTGGTGAGAGCACTGGACATGAAAAGGAAGAGGTCACAACGGCAGATGTACTCCGGGCGGTGCCACGAGTGACACGGAAACACACGAGGCTTCAGCTGTGTTTCCAGGGAAGCCCATGGTACAAGAAGGACTCCTCTCCTCTTGATGAACTGAGGATTGATTGTCTAAAAGGTGGTGCTGGACCGAGAGTTGGTGATTTAAGGAATAGATGTATTGTATTGGAATTTGGTGGGGGGAGGAGAAAATGTATTTGTAAGGTTTTCATTTTTCCTATGTGTGTTCCTTTTATCTGTAGTTGTAGAGTAGTTAATAAAGTTCTGGTTCTTTTCTTTCCTAAGTAGGAGCCTGCTTTGCTTATTCCTGGTCACATCTCACAGCAGAAACCAGGGAGAAGGTATTTTCATGGGGGCACTGGCATTGTGCCAGTGTCAAACCATGACATACACATATAATATTAATTTTAATATTTGCAAAAAGCCAATTATAAAATACGCATTTTACACATTAGGTCATGAGAGCTTAATCTCTCGTCTATTGGAGGTGGTGAACTTACCGAAAAAGTTAGCAATAATGCACATCAAGGGGCACCAGGTAGGGTGCTCAGAGGAGGTAATAGGAAACCGACTGGCCGATGAAGAAGCTCGGAAAGCTGCATTGTTGCCAAAAATTTCTAAGATCCCCCCTTTGCTCCCAGTAACTGCACTGCTGCCAGAGAAACTGTCTTTTCCACCAGAGAAACTTGAGGTAAATAAAGAGTGGGGCAGAGGAAAGAGGGGGTAATTGGTTTACAAGGGATGGTAAGCAGTGGATACAAAAGCTCTGGCCTTACAATTGTTAAAACAACTTCATGAAGGGAGTCATTGGGGCTCCCGAGGACTGGCAGAAGCCTTCCTCAAAATGTATGCTGCTGTGGGTCTTTTTATTCTGGCTAAGGGAGCTATTGAGGGTTGTTTGATTTGTGCTAAAACCAATAACAGAATTACAAAGAAGCTTGCCAGGGAGGGAGACCTTGGGCTGTACATCACTTCCAGAGATGCCAGGTGGATTTTACTGAAATGCCCCGAGTGGCAAGATTCAAATATCTTCTGGTAATAGTATGTCAGTTAACAGGGTGGCCAGAACCATTTCCAGCCGTTTCAACAACTACAGGATCAGTTATTAAAGTATTTTTGGAACAAATAATTCAAGTTATGGATCGTGGAAGCAATAGACTCAGATAGGTGAACTCATTTTACAGGAAAGATTCTTCAAGGAGTTATGACTGCTTTAGGGATACAATGGAATCTCCATACCCCGGCACCCCAGAGTTCGGGCTGGGTTGAGAGGATGAATGGAGAAATTAAGAAACACCTCCTGAAGCTGGTGATAGAAACTAAGATGCCGTGGGAACGGCTTCTTGCCACTGGCTTTGGCAAGAATAAGGGCCAGATCCAGGGGAGATATTCAATTATCTCCCTTTGAATTGATGTTTGGAATTCCTTACCCTTCTAATTCTCAGCCTAGTGTGGGGGGTAGAGATAAGTGATGTATATTTGAAACCATATCTAGTCAGGATACTGTCTCTTGTGAAATCTTTTTGACAGGAGGCTCAGCTGACACAGACCCTGCCTTTGGACTTTGCTGTTCACAACATCCAGCCAAGAGACTGGGTCCTAGTTAAGGAGTGGAAATAAGCACCTCTGGTGGCGAAGTGGCGTGAACCTTTCCAAGTGTTACTGACCACAGAAACAGCTGTCAAGACAGCTGAACACAGGTGGACCCATCACACTCGTGTCAAGGTCTCTGAGGCCCCGGAAGTTTGGGCATCTCAGCTGGAGGAGAAGGATGGGAAGCGTGACTGACACTCCTCAGGGGTGGACTGAAGCAGTACCCCGTGCGTCGACATCGGGGGAAGACCTGTGTGCCTACCCACAGACTGCCTGCTGAAATAGTCTGTGTGGGCATCCCTCCTCTCAGATCTCCAGTCACTGGGGGCCAATCCTCGCTGTCCTTGTTTTCTTTAGGTTAAGCTGTTTCTGTGCCTTCTCTCGCCACAGGTGGTGTGGAAAACAACGTAAAAGTGAAAATTAGGTTAGGAGATTAGATTAGATTACACCATTAGAATGTTTCTCTTAAGAAACTTGCCCTTATATTGTCTGTTAGGTTGGGGCCAAAAGTGGGAAAATAATTTTTTGAACTTTGGGAGAAGAAGCAAAAACCTTTAACCTTAGCAATTGTTGGGTCTGCGGAGGGCCAAGGGGATCTGAAAGCTGGCCATGGGTGGCCAGCCCACTCGAGCCAAAATGGTGGGTCAGCACCCTGAGTGAGGTCCATAATGGAACAGGATTCTGGGATGAAAAACGAAGTCCATGGCAGTTTCATTCTTCTGAAAGTGGCATTTATTGTCTAAACATAACAGGAAACATATATGGGAAAAAGTGTTTGTGACTGGACTTTATCTTTGAGTTTAGATTGTTCGACCCTCAACTGCTGACCACCATTTTGGCTCGAGTGGGCTGGCCACCCATGGCCAGCTTTCAATCCCCTTGGCCCTCCGCAGACCCAACAATTGCTAAGGTTAAGGTTTTTGCTTCTTCTCCCAAAGTTCAAAAAATTATTTTCCCACTTTTGGCCCCAACCTAACAGACAATATAAGGGCAAGTTTCTTAAGAGAAACATTCTAATGGTGTAATCTAATCTAATCTCCTAACCTAATTTTCACTTTTACGTTGTTTTCCACACCACCTGTGGCGAGAGAAGGCACAGAAACAGCTTAACCTAAAGAAAACAAGGACAGCGAGGATTGGCCCCCAGTGACTGGAGATCTGAGAGGAGGGATGCCCACACAGACTATTTCAGCAGGCAGTCTGTGGGTAGGCACACAGGTCTTCCCCGATGTCGACGCACGGGGTACTGCTTCAGTCCACCCCTGAGGAGTGTCAGTCACGGCTTCCCATCCTTCTCCTCCAGCTGAGATGCCCAAACTTCGGGGCCTCAGAGACCTTGACACGAGTGTGATGGGTCCACCTGTGTTCAGCTGTCTTGACAGCTGTTTCTGTGGTCAGTAACACTTGGAAAGGTTCACGCCACTTCGCCACCAGAGGTGCTTATTTCCACTCCTTAACTAGGACCCAGTCTCTTGGCTGGATGTTGTGAACAGCAAAGTCCAAAGGCAGGGTCTGTGTCAGCTGAGCCTCCTGTCAAAAAGATTTCACAAGAGAGTATCCTGACTAGATATGGTTTCAAATATACATCACTTATCTCTACCCCCCACACTAGGCTGAGAATTAGAAGGGTAAGGAATTCCAAACATCAATTCAAAGGAGATAATTGAATATCTCCCCTGGATCTGGCCCTTATTCTTGCCAAAGCCAGTGGCAAGAAGCCGTTCCCACGGCATCTTAGTTTCTATCACCAGCTTCAGGAGGTGTTTCTTAATTTCTCCATTCATCCTCTCAACCCAGCCCGAACTCTGGGGGTGCCGGGGGTATGGAGATTCCATTGTATCCCTAAAGCAGTCATAACTCCTTGAAGAATCTTTCTGTAAAATGAGTTCACCTATCTGAGTCTATTGCTTCCACGATCCCATAACTTGGAATTATTTGTTCCAAAAATACTTTAATAACTGATCCTGTAGTTGTTGAAACGGCTGGAAATGGTTCTGGCCACCCTGTTAACTGACATACTATTACCAGAAGATATTTGAATCTTGCCACTCGGGGCATTTCAGTAAAATCCACCTGGCATCTCTGGAAGTGATGTACAGCCCAAGGTCTCCCTCCCCTGGCAAGCTTCTTTGTAATTCTGTTATTGGTTTTAGCACAAATCAAACAACCCTCAATAGCTCCCTTAGCCAGAATAAAAAGACCCACAGCAGCATACATTTTGAGGAAGGCTTCTGCCAGTCCTCGGGAGCCCAATGACTCCCTTCATGAAGTTGTTTTAACAATTGTAAGGCCAGAGCTTTTGGTATCCACTGCTTACCATCCCTTGTAAACCAATTACCCCCTCTTTCTCTGCCCCACTCTTTATTTACCTCAAGTTTCTCTGGTGGAAAAGACAGTTTCTCTGGCAGCAGTGCAGTTACTGGGAGCAAAGGGGGATCTTAGAAATTTTTGGCAACAATGCAGCTTTCCGAGCTTCTTCATCGGCCAGTCGGTTTCCTATTACCTCCTCTGAGCACCTACCTGGTGCCCTTGATGTGCATTATTGCTAACTTTTTCGGTAAGTTCACCACCTCCAATAGACGAGAGATTAAGCTCTCATGACCTAATGTGTAAAATGCGTATTTTATAATTGGCTTTTTGCAAATATTAAAATTAATATTATATGTGTATGTCATGGTTTGACACTGGCACAATGCCAGTGCCCCCATGAAAATACCTTCTCCCTGGTTTCTGCTGTGAGATGTGACCAGGAATAAGCAAAGCAGGCTCCTACTTAGGAAAGAAAAGAACCAGAACTTTATTAACTACTCTACAACTACAGATAAAAGGAACACACATAGGAAAAATGAAAACCTTACAAATACATTTTCTCCTCCCCCACCAAATTCCCAATACAATACATCTATTCCTTAAATCACCAACTCTCGGTCCAGCACCACCTTTTAGACAATCAATCCTCAGTTCATCAAGAGGAGAGGAGTCCTTCTTGTACCATGGGCTTCCCCTGGAAACACAGCTGAAGCCTCGTGTGTTTCCGTGTCACTCGTGGCACCGCCCGGAGTACATCTGCCGTTGTGACCTCTTCCTTTTCATGTCCAGTGCTCTCACCACTGAACACGGACCAGAGCTGCTTCTAGGGTTGTCTTTTTTAAGGATGCACTGTCCCAATCCAAAAAAGGCACAGTCTCTCCTTTGGGACACCTGTCCCCCCATATTTTTCACCCCCTGGGGCCGAGGGGCACCAACACTGAACCCTCTTGGTTCTGTGGCCATTGCCTCCCCTAGAATGCAGTCTCTGTGTCACAAGGAACATGGTTCTGTCCATGGCTATACAAAAAGAGTCCAGCAAAAGCCACTCCATCATCTCTTCCCACTAGGATTCTTCTCTATTCTTCCACTACTTCTCACTCGCCCAGACCTCTCTCACACTTGCACATTCCTTCCTCATCTTCCATTCTATCTTCTAGGAGAGGTCAATGATCTGTAAAGTTCTCATTCTCCGAAAAGGGGTTAAAAGCTCCTACAAGCGGCCGGCTGCACCCCCCCTTCTTCTCCGTCCCAGCCGTGCTGCCGGCACAGGCCCATGTTTATCAAGTCTCAAGGTTACAGTCCAGGCAGCGGCTCGCTCGCTCGCTCGCTCGCTCTCTCTCTCTCTCTCTTTCTCTCTCTCTCTCTGTGTCTCTCAGGGGGGGGCTGCCCGATGGCTCCGGTGTCTCTCTCTCTCCTCCACCCTTCCACCCCGGGCTCAGGCCTACCTCTCCCGGCCACATGTCTTTTCCCCTCCCCCTGCCCAGCCAGCAGCTGGGCCGGGGGAGAGACCCGAACTCTTTCCCGCTGGAAACCCAAAAGGACCCTCCCAGGGGAGAGCTCTGCTTTTAACCCCGTGTTCTCAGAGGCGTGTCTAATGTCCCAATGCCAGGTTAAATGCCAATATTAAAGCCTGAATATCCATTGGCCCAAAACACAGCATCCCAAAAAACACATTTCCTGTCAAACCACCACAGTGTAATATTAGAAAATTATGCTGTATGAATTTTCTTAAGTAGTGTGTTAAATATAGTTTTAGGTTATAACATAATGTTAAAATAGAAACTATGCTATGTAAGATACTTTTTAAAAGAGAGAACTTGCACCGAAATAGCAGCCACAGGACACCTAAATCTTTCAGTGAAAAAGAATGTATTGCTCTCTTATCAGAAGAAACTAACTTCTTCCTGCCTCGCTCAGTCCTGAAGGCGCTGTCAGGATTAATAAAGAAGTTGACACTGACCAGACAGAATCCTTTGTTTGAACGGAATTTATGCATCATGTATGAGGTGTATGAATATGCAACAGGCTATTGCTTTTAAGGGTTAATCCTCTGTTAACATGTGTCCTTTTTCAGGCTTATTTTGCCCAGAAAAAGGTACCCGGACCATCCATAACTCTTTGTTCTTATTGTCTCGTATTGTCCTAAATCCTAATTGTCCAAAATTTTATAACTCTAATTATATTCCTATTTTTATAACCATTTTATTACTATAAAACTTTTAAAATTTTAAAAACAAGTTATTGTGGTTTTTCACAGCTAACATCTTTCCCCTGCAGGTTAATAAACCTCTTTCTTCCCATAATTTCCCAAATGCATGTATCACCCCATATACATACTTGGAATCAGTAAAACATTCACTGTCTCATCCCGGTATAATTCACAGGCTCTCACAAGTGCACATAGTTCCACTGTCTGAGCTGACCAGGTGGGCAGTAACCTCCCCCCTTCCTTTAATTGCTTTGCATTCACAATGGAGTATCCTGTAAATAGTTTTCTTCTATCATCCTTGAAGACCCTTCAATAAACACATTTTCTCCCTCAGGCCAGGGAGCATCCTGCAAATCTCCCTAGATTTTGTCTGGAGATGTTACCTGAATACAGTCATGGTTTTTTCCTGCCCCCTCTCTCCCAGGCCCTTCAAACAGGAGGCTGGGTTAAACCGCTCCC
This sequence comes from Agelaius phoeniceus, assembly GCF_051311805.1. NCBI lineage: Eukaryota > Metazoa > Chordata > Aves > Passeriformes > Icteridae > Agelaius > Agelaius phoeniceus. The sequence goes on from NC_135301.1 coordinate 12,412,220, forward strand.
CACTTTTAAATTCTAAATCCTCCTGTTCCATTAAGCAAAATTCATACTGTAATAACCAAGCACTGGTCATCCACTGAGAGGCTCTTTCATTTATCAAAGCTTTCATCTGATGTGAAACTTTAACAATCACATACCCTTCCCTTATCAGCTTTCGGGCCTCAGCCACCACCAGAGCTGTGGCTGCACAGTTCTGCAGACAATGGGGCCAGCCTCCAGCCACCAGCTCTAACAGCATAGTAATAAGCAACAGGCCTTTATGTTCCCCCATGCTCTAACACCAAAATTCCTTTAGCATGACCTTGTTTAACATCCACATGTAGTTCAAATTCCTTTTCTGAGTCTGGAAGAGCTAAGACTGGGGCCTTAACCAATCTGTCTTTTAATTTTTAAAGCTTTGCTCTCCTTCTGGTGTCCATACCACGACACCAGGACTATCTTGGGTTAAAAAGGTCATATAAAGGTCTGGCCACAACAGAAAAATCCTCAATCCATGCTCGGCAGTATCCCACCAACCCAAAGAAACTGCCGTAACTCCTTTTTTGTCTGGGGTCATGGTACTTGTAAAATCCCTTGTATTCTGTCTGGATCAATACACCGTAACCCTCCAGTCAGAATGTGTCCCAAATATTTGACCTTTTTTTCTACCAACTGTGCCTTCTTTTAAGATACTCTAAGCCCTTTTTTTAGCAAGAAAATTAAGCAGCTTTACAGTAGCCTTCTCAACTACCTTTTCATGTTCCCCTGATAAAAGCAAATCATCCACATACTGCAACAACTTAACTCCTGAGAGTGGAGTAAACTGTCTTAATATTTTCTGTAAAGCTTGCCCAAACAAAACAGGTGATTCTGTATATCCCTGTGGAGGAACTGTCCATGTCAATTGTTCCTTTACCATTTTTCCTCCTTCCTCCTCTTCCCACTCAAAGGCAAAACACTGTTACTATGTTCTGTAATCGGACACCCCCAGAAAGCATCCTTCAAATCCAGTACTGAATAATACTGATGTAAAGAAGAGATCTGATTCAGGATTGTAAAGGGATCCAGAACTGTGGGATGCCTTGGATTAACAATTTCATTTATTATTCTTAAGTCCTGCACCATTCTGTAGGTTCCATCTGGTTCTTAACCGGCAGGATAGGGGTCTTATAGGGAGACATACATGGCTCCAAGAGACCTGCCTTTAGCAGGGACTCAATGACAGGCTGTAACCTCTTCTTTCCCTCCCTTGAAAGAGGGTATTGCTTTTTAGACGCTATGTTGTGAAATAATTCATGCTATAGAGAGAATGTATTTTATAAAGATTGTGAAATCCAAACGAGTCTCTGACCACAAGCAGCCCAAAAGGCAGACGTCTACTTGAATTCCGGCAGGAGAACAATCCGCAGTTAGCTTATGAAAAGACGTGCCCAGTGCGATGATCACCGCTATCCCGAGTCATCAGAAGACGCCTAAGAGCAACCATCGCCCTGTTGATAACATCAATCAAGATAGCCAAGTCGCCATAAAGATACATCTGAATACGCGACTTCTCCAGACTCGATTAACACCGGCTCGACCAGGAAACAGCGATTGTCCAGCTCTGCACAGGGAAAGAATCAGCTATGAATAGGCAGAGTTAGAAAAGAAACTGGGACTCCTCTGCCTCGGGCATAATAAACTGTATAAAACAACCCTGCAAGAAGTGGCTCTCGTGAACAGGGAAGGGTCCGATGCGATAGAGGTCAGATCCAGGGTTCACCCAGCGCCGAACCCGGGCTCGACGCTGTGTCTTTGGCTGTGGTGGTTTTGAGGACCGTATTTTGGTCGCGGAAAAAGATAAAATCTTTTTGCATTTTTGATAATTTGGCTTCTCGATTGTTTATTTATAACAGACGCCACTTATCCTGGTTGTTTCAAAGTAATTTGGAGAGGGTCTATGTCTAGTTTTCCATATTTCCCTGGGGCTGCCCACACTTCCAGATTTATTTCAGCATAAGCTTTCTCAGACATTTTACACAAAGATATCACAGTGTTGGACTCTGTGTCATTTTTTACAATACTAATTTGCATTCCCACTTTAGCCATCAAATCCCTTCCCAGTAAATTACAATCACAATTAGGAACAAACAGGAATTGATGCATTTCAAACATGTCTCCCACATCTATTTATAGGGGTTGAATAAAATGCACTCGTTCATCCTTCCCACTCACTCCTTGAGTAACCAATGATCTTTTTGACAATTTCCCTCCCTTAGGTATAAAATTCAAGGTGGATCGAGAGGCCCCTGTGTCTACCAGAAAACACACCTCCTTCCGATCCAGACCCACCTTAAAAGTTATTGTTATAAATGATCAATCGAAGAGCCAAATTATCAAAATGCGAAAAGATTTTATTTTTCTGCGACCAAAATACGGTCCTCAAAAACCCACAGCCAAAGAGACAGCGTCGAGCCCGGGATCATCGAGCCCGGGATCTGCACTGGGTGAACCTAGATCTGACCTCTATCACATCAGATCTCCCTCTGTTCACGAGGGTAGCTTCCAGCAAGGCTCTTTTATACAGTTTTTTATGCCTGAGGCAGAGGAGTCCCGATTTCTTTTGTTACTCTGCATATGCATGAAAGTTTCTTTCACTGTGCAGAGCTGGACAATTGCTGTTTCCTGAGCAGTGGCCGGTGTTGATCGTGCCAGAAGTCGTGTATTCGGATGTATCTTTCTGGTGACTTCTGCTATCTCCATCGATGGTATCAGATGGGCGAAGATCGAAGATCGTTCTTGGGCATCTTTTGATTACTCTAGAGAGCAGCGATCATCACGATCATCACGCTGGCCATGTCTATTCATAGGTAAACTTAGGTAAACTGGGGGTATTGTTCTCCTGCCGCCTTCAGGAATTTTGACATTCTGAAGTAGACATCTGCCTCTGGCTGCTTGTGGTCAGAGACTCGTTTGGATTTTACAATCGTATAAAATACATTCTCTCTTAAAGCATTAATTATTTCATAACATATATTACATTATCAAGGGCTCCAGAGTGGTGGGTCCTTGATATAACAGGAGCCCATGACATCCCTAATAATCCATTTCCATTATCTTTTGGACTTCCTCCTCCTGAAGGTCCAGCTGTCTCTGAGGACACTCCCTTTTCCAATGCCCTTCTACCCGGCAGACGGCACACTGGTTTCTCCCTAACTGCTGTTTGGGTTGGCTTTTCCCGGCCAAGGAGGGAATGCCTCTGCCACTTAGTTGTTGCCGACCCCGTCCCCTCTGTCCCGGGGGACCCATTAGACCCTGTGGTTTATTTCTCCAGGGCTGCAAATATTCTGCCATCATCTTTGCCTTAGCTTTAACCTTTTCCTCATCTCTTCTTACATATATCTGCTATGTTTTTCTAACCAATTCCTCTAGAGGCTTATTTTGCCACTCTTCATCTTTCTGTACTCCTTTCCTTATATCAGGCGAAGCCTTAGTAACAAATTGTACGTTCAGCAATGTATTAAAGGCTGGTCCCTCAGGATCCATCCCCCCATGCTTTCGCAGGGCATCCCTAATCCTTTCCAACCAATGAGAAGGGCTTTCATGTTTCTCCTGTTTTAATGACATAGCCTTAGCTATGTTGTTAGTTCTGGAGCAGCTGATTTAATTGCCCTAATCAAATAGGCACAGTAAACGTGGAGGCGAGCAAGACTAGCCTGGTTATTTGGGTCCCACTGGGGGTCAGCCTGTGGGATGGCATCATCCACTGTAGGTATATTAGGTCCAGCACCCCCTGCTGCTTGTGAATGTTTGTCCACAACCTTCAGGGGGTTAAAAGCAGAGCACTCCCAGGGGGAAGCTCTCTTGGGTTCCAGTGGGGAAAGAGTTCGGACCTCTCCCAGCCCAGCTGCTGCTGCTGGGCGGGGGAGGGGAAGCCATGTGGCCGGGTGAGGTAGGCCGGGGCCTTGGACAGAGATGGGAGGTGAAGAGGCCCTTGAGGACGGAAGAGTGGAGAAGCGCCAAGAGGCATCGGGCAGCCCCCCCCCCCCCCCCCCCCCCCCCAGGAGAGAGAGAGAGAGAGAGAGAGAGAGAGAGCGCGCCTGTGCCTGTGACTGTGCTACCTTGAAACTTGATAACATGTGCCGGCAGCACGGCTGAGAAGGATGGGGATGGGGGTGGGGCGGGGGGTTGTGCATCGAGAAGGTGTCCGGCCACTGTGGGAGTTCTGGGCGGGCGGAACCCAAGATTTTAACCCTTTTTTGGACAATGAAAACTTTGCAGAACATTAGCCTTCCTAGAAGAGAGCTAGAGATGAAATGGAGGAGGAAATGGGCAAGTGTGATGAAAATCCGTGCAAGTGAAAGATGTCAGAAGAGTGGAGAAGAATCTTAGGTGGGAAGAGATGATGGAGTGGCCTTAGCTGGACTTTTCTTGTATAGCCATGGACAGAACCATGTTTCCTGTGACACAGAGACTGCATCCAGGGGGAGGCAATGGCTCAGAGCCAAGAGGGTTCAGTGTTGAGACCCCTCGGCCTCAGGGGGTGAAATTTGGGGGGGACAGGTGTCCCAAAGGTGAGAGACTGTGCTCTTTTTGGAACGGGACAAAGCATCCTGAAAAGGAAAACCCTAGAGGCAGCTCTGTTCCATGTGCAGTGGTGAGAGCACTGGGCATGGAAGGAAAAGGTCACAATGGCCAATGTTCTCCGGGCGGTGCCACGTGTGACATGGAAACACAAGAGGTTTCAACTGTGTTTCCTGGGCAAGCCTATGGCACAAGAAGGACTCCTCTCCTCTTGATGAACTGAGAATTGATTATCTAAAGGGTGGTGATGGACCGAGAGTTGGTGATCTGAGGGATGGATGTATTGGAAATTTGGTAGGGGGAAGAGGAAATGTTTTTGGAAGGTTTTCGTTTTTCCTGTGTGTTTCTTGTTACATATAGTTGTAGCTTAGTTAATAAAGTTTTCTTTTCTTTATTTCTAAGTGGGGGCCTGCTTTGCTCTATTCCTGGTCACATCTCACAGCAGACACCAGGGAGAATGTATTTTCATGGGGGCACTGGCATTGCGCCATTGTCAAACCATGACAATGTTCATCCTCCCACAGCTGCCAAGCTTTCTGCAAAATCATTTGTTTCTCTGATGGCCCAAACAAAATCCCCAAAAGAAAATCCCAAGTCTTCCATGTATAATCTGCATTTCCCAAATATTCCTCTATCTTTTCCCCCACCCTTATGGGATCATTCAAATATGGGGGTAATTCTTTTTTCAACCCTCTTATATCCTGGGTAGTAAGTGGTACAATTACAAACCCAAACCCTCCCCCTTGACCCCCCAAAGGAACTTGGCAGAGTGGCATCTGGTGTACTGTCTCTTGGGGCCAGGGGGCTTCTGATGTCGTAAATTGAGTTCCTCTTCTAATTCTAGGAGGAGAAACTATATGCTGCTCCCCTCCCCCCCACACCATCATTATTCTCAGGTGGGGCTGTAGGAACAGCATTTCCCTGATCCCCTTGCTCTGGGAGTTGAGGATACAGGGGACCTACAGCTGGCTCTGGGTCAGCTGGCAACACTGCGGGACAAGACAGGGGAAGGTGCTGAAAAATATCCCAATCCTCACTGTTTTCCTCTTCCTCCCCTTTTTCCTCTTCTCCCATTTTTCTTAACACAGATTTCTCCTGTTGTTTGTCTAATCCACATAAATCCACATAAATCCACATTCCCTTTTAATCCATCCTTTCCAATTCTCCTCTAAATACCTCCACAAAATTTGACACAAATGAATTCTATCTGTTCCATAAGGTGGCCATATCAGCCCCTTTGGCAACTCATACTCTGGCCACACAAAATAACAATATTTTACCATGATCTCCATAGTGTTAGGAAAATTAATCCACAAACACCAGAGGTTTATGTCCAAAAATGAGACAGAGGAGTCCTTTGACTTTATTCAAATAAAGGGAGAGGCCATGGGGCATTCCCCTGGGATCTCAAACTTCTCGAGGACGCAGCCTCCGTTTTATCCTAATTTCCCAGCCGCATTTCCTTTCTCTCTTTCCCCATTGGCTGAGGTACTTGAAAGGTACAGACTTCCCGGAACGCTTGATACCGAAGATTTCCCTCTAATGTATAACTCTCCCTTTTAATTTTTAATTCTTATGGAATTTAGGAGTTTTCCCCATTGTTTCTTTCATCTTTCAATGTCTAATTTCGTTTATCAGCAAACCTAAAGTTTGTTTGTAAAGGTAAATATCTTTTTCCATTCATCAATCAGTGGAATCCTTCCCATTGTTTCTTTTATCTCCCAGTGCTAGTTTTATCTACCAGAAGACCCACAGCTTGTTTGTAAAGACAAATGCACCTTTCCTCTCAATCACTTTATTATACTATACTTATTAAGAAACCCATCACCCTTACAGACAGTCACGATACAGGTGGACCCAATTGGCCCTTCAATCTAAACATCATCACCATTGGCCAATTAAAAAACCACCCTTTGGTAAACAAATCTCCATAACACATTCCACATGTTCGCAACAACAGGTGCAGCAAGCTAAGATAAGAATTGTTTATCATTCTTTTCTCTGATCTTCTCACAGCCTTCCCCAGGACAATGCCTGGGAATGTTAGGTGTTGCTCTCTGTGGCCAGAGAACTGCTGCCACAACTATACATCTACAAAACTTCTCTTGATGTATACATAATATTCACCCCTTAACTGTGAGAGCCAACCATCTCATTACTCATCTATAACTATTATCATTAGTCGTAGTAAAATTAAAATATTTTGTTTCAATTTTTACACTGTTTCTATTTTGACCCATGGGTTTTACCTTTTTCTAATTCTCTTCTCCATCTCACCAGGGTGGTGGTGGGGGGGGGAGATGAAGAAGAAGGAACTGTGGTACTTAGTATGATGGCTGGGGTTAATCCACAACAGCATGTAAGAAATGTTCTTCCTGAACTGTTGTGTTCACAGTGTATGCTATTTTCTGGGAAGTTTTAAGGACATTCTCTTTCACATGGGTTTTACAAAGCACCTATTAATCAGTCTTTTATTAAAAGGGCTGTGAATTATTTAACAAATGTGACTGAAACTCTTAGTAGCACCAGACAGATGAGAAAGCATGCCCACATTTCACTTCCAGTACATATATTGGGTTTTATGGCTAGTCTTTCTTGTTCATGTTGGCTGGTTATAACTGTAATAGCAATAAATTTTTTGTTAAATGTAACCCATATGTGTCCTTATAAAACAGGTTTGTGCAATACAAAAACTTAAAAATAAATTGTGCTTCTTGTTTTATTGCATGTTTTCCAGTGAGTATTGCATATGCAACAGGGGAAATGCAACTGTGGAACTTACAATAGATCTTGAGAGGTATTGCTTTAGGGAATGAAGAAATACACTTGTGAGACAAGATAACCTCACTAGTTCTTCTATTCTGATCTTATTAGCCTATATGGATGCTTTAAAGGTCTTTTTTTAGATTTGCTGTCTATTCAATGACTACTTGCAATTGCAAACAGATGCCCCTCCCCTTTTACTCCCTTTAAAGAATGTATGCCAATATATGCTTTATAATTTTAGCTGTAATTGAATTAGAAATTGTTCTCTATTTGCAAGTTTGTCTCAGTGTACACAGATACTTGTCTATAATACTGGCATTTTTAATTATTGAGAAAACTTTTTAAAAAATCAAAACCACAGAGCCCCTTTTTTACCACTATTCCTTTTTTTTCAGGCAATAATAAATAGCACTATCACCCCCAACATGACATTTACAAAAACATCCCAGACGTTTGGCCAATGGGCAGACAGCAGAGCAAATACAGTCTATGGTTTGGGATTTTCATCTGAACATCACCTTTCAAAAGTAAGTATGACCAATAACAACTATTTGGCCAAACAACTTAAGAATCAAATACCTTTGCTGGTTGTAACTAGACGCTGCTCACTACTATTGTTTGAAAATAGTTTACAATAAATGTTCTGTATCCATTCTTACAATGTAAAAAGACAAGACAAAATTGTTATAACACTTTGTTGCCTATGAATTTTCTTTTAACTGATATAGGAGAGTAGGGATATTCACGTTATCAGAGTGTATGCTGTTAATTATTTCCCGGTATTCATTTGTTAGGTTTTTTAAGTTTCTCTTCCTTCAAGTTGTTCTTTCATTACAGTTTTTCACTATAGAATTTAAAGGAGTAGACTATGTAGTGTTTCTTCCATGTTTAGATCTAGAAAACAATTACTGATAGTTTTCCAATGCATTTTTGTCTTTTAAGCTGCATTCACTTAGACTTTTTTGCTGTGTAGTTCATCAAATTACAGATATTACAACATGTGCAAGCTTAAAGTAAAAATAGTGGGAAAAATATTCAATGTAAAAGAAAACTACATTTTCTTGTTGGAGTACAAATGTTGACAGTTTTTCTAAGGAAACTCAGTTCCCTATGAGTTTTTTTCTGGTCTGCTTGTGCAGGAGGGAAGTCCACCTTAATCCAAGGAAAGCAGTAACTCCTTTTACTGAAAGTCATGGTAGGGTTCACTGTGAGCACCCTTTCTACAATTCCTATTGTTATTGATAGCACTTTGGTAGATGAGTCCAAGAATCTGCAAAAATCAGTGTTGTTTTTCTCCAGATGAGGAATTCCATTTTCAGTTTGAAAACATGTTTCTACATTAAGCAGAGAATTTTCATCTTTGAAATACACAAAAGATCTGGCAACACAAATGCAATAAAAATGAATGTATAATAAATGTTTGAGTAAAGAATAATGATTGGCTTTTTATTAAAAAGCCTTAAATAAAAAAAAATCATACTGGCCCTTTTGAGAAAGTAATTGTTATTGTCTAAGCATGAGAATGGGCCTGTCAGAAAACCATTAAAAAAAGAATCAGTAAATCTGCTTTATTTGGACAGCATGATATACTTGTAAGACTTCTTCCTTTTATAATCCAATTGCTTTGATTTCTAAGAAGCATCACACACAGAAGAAATTCTGAGTGATATTGAGTATATGCATGTGCATTTGTGCACGTCATTGCTTTAGTGAACCCAGAAATTTTGTCATTTATTTAAATTGATGTGTATGTCTATTGGTTTGGCACAGCCTGGTTTTTGGTAGCGGGGGGGGGGGGGGGGGGGGGTTGGGAGAGGGGTACAAAGATGGGTCCTGTGAGAAGCTACTGGAAGCTTCCACCATGTCCGGCAGAGCCAATGGCTGATGGCCCTGAAGATGGACATGCTGCTAGCCAAAACTGGGCCCATGAGAGGTTGGTTGTAAAGGCTAATCTCTCTAATCTCTCTGGGGCCTTTGAGGGTCCAATCTGGCTGGCTCTGGACCCCTGGCCCCTTGCAGCCTTTACAAGGACAAAAGTAAAAGACTAGAGGCGCTCTTCTCTTCGGGACCAAAAATCCCACAGCTTTATTGTGGAATTACTCCAGAGGGTCCAAGATGGGAAAGAGCAAAGGAGAAGAAGAGGGCAAGGGTCTTGTCCCAGGAGATTTTAAATCCAGGGGAATGGGGGGCGGAGGATAGGGACCACAGCCGATGGGATACAAGTGAGGGGAGGAGTAAATCAGGAAGAGACCACCACCATGGGGCTTTGGGGGGGGGGGGGGGGAAGGGGGGAAAGAGGAGAATGGAACAAACCATGTGATCAGTGCAAATTACCAAATACCCAGTGCAAAAACAACAACTAAATAAACTATTTAGTGCAATACAACAGTTGGTAACACCTCTGTGCCAAAAGGACTAGCACAGGTGCTAGTGAGATCCTCCTGTAGTCTCCCTCCACAATTTTTCCACCTTTTCCTTAAATTTTTAATCCTCCAGAGAACCCTTCCTTTCATATAATGAGATATCATTGTTGTTTAGTAATTTTATCAAGAGATTGCCTCAAGGAATTATAGTAATTTTTTAAATATTTCCACTACATTAGACTTGTTAGCTCTTTCTTTGAATGTTATCTATTTCTCTGTCTATTTGTGGTGATTTGACCCTGGCTAGCTGCCAGACAACCACCAAAGCCACTCACTCACTCCCCTCCGCAATGGGACAGAGGAGAGAAAATATAACCAAGGGTTCATGAGTTGAGTGAAATAAGGACCAGGAGAGATCACTTATCAAATACCACCACAGGCAAAACAGGCTCAGCTTAGAGATATTACTTGAATTTATTACTAACAAAATCAGAGCAGGATAATGAAAAGTAAAATAAGACCCTTGAAAACACTTTCCACCCACCCCTCCCTCCTTCCCAGCTCTACCTCCTACGCCAGCAGCGCAGGGAGACAAGGAATGAGCATTATGGTCACTTCATCACCTGTGGTTTCTCCCATTGCTCAGGGAGAGGAGTCCTTCCCCTATTGCATCATGGGGTCCCTCCCACAGGAGACAGTTCTCCATGAACTTCTCCAATGTGAGTCCATCCCACTGCTCTAGCATGAGTCTTTCCCATGGGCTACAGTTCTTCACATACTGCTCTAATGTGAGTTCCTCTTCCATGAGGTGCAGTCCTTCAGGCACAGCCTGCTCCAGCATGGGTCTCCCAACTGGGTCACAAGTCCTACCAGGAAAACTGCTCCAGTGTGGACTCCTCTCTCTATGGGTCCACAGGTCCCTGTCCAGGAGTCTGCTCCAGTGTAGGCTTCCCACAGGTTCACAGCCCTCTCTCAGGCATCCATCTGCTCCAGCATGGATCTCCTCCACAAGCTGCAGGTGGATCTCTGCATCCCCATGGTCCTCCATGGGCTGCAGCAGCACAGCTGCTTCACCATGGTCTTCACCACAGGCTGCAAGGGAATCTCAGCTCTAGTACCTAGAGCATCTCCTCCCGCTCCTCCACTGACCTTGGTGTCTTCAGAGTTCATCTCACATATTCTCAGTCCTCTCTTCTTTGAGTGCAATTACCTCCATGCAATAACATTTTTACATTCTTAAATATGTTATCACAGAAGCGTTACCATAATTTCTGATTGGCTTGGCTCTGGCCAGGTCTGGGTCTGTCCTGGAGCCATCTGACATTGGCTTTGAAAACCTGGCCATGAAAACCCAATACACTGATAATTTTTTTTAACAGTTTCTACTACTGTGATACAGAAGATCCTATTTACTGCCTTCTATGTCTTCAGCCGTTCTAAATCTTAGCATCATGTTTGCTCACTTACCAATCATCAGGTCCTAAAGCTGATTTAAATAATAGGTTATACATTAGATTTTGTGGTCTATCTACAACTCTTAAATAAGTATTGTTTTGTGGAGATAAACAAAACTCCACAACTTGTGTGAAAGTTGTAAAGCTGGTATGTTTATTACAGCGCTGGACGCATGTGGGAATCGTTCCCCTAAAATGACATGTGTACCTCTGGGAACTCCAGATCTCCTTTTATCTCCCTCTCAAATACATATGCATGCAATTTTACAATAGGTTCAAACACATTCATTCCACTGATTTTGTGTGACACTTGCCACTAATTCTTCAGAAAGAACTCCTGGGTCAGGTTGCCCTGCTCTGTCTGCCCCCCTCCTCCCCCCTTATCTCTTGTCCTTTGGCTGAAGCAGTCCTTCCAAGCACAGGCTTTTCGCGAGAACAGGCAGTCAGACTAAACAGCAAGCTACAGACTTAACTCAAAGATGTACGTTTCACCTAAATCAAAATGGATTTCTACCCTGGAAAATTTCCACTCTGCCTCATTCCCCCCTTTCCCAAAAGGAAGAAGTAAATTCTTTTACTTCATGCAAATTCCTATGACAATAAGCATGCTTTAGTGCTTTACCATGTATGTTTGATAAGGAGGTTAACACAGCTACTCGCTGTAGTATTCTCCAACTCCAAATTAACAATAAAAAGGATAACCCTAAACTTACTCCAACTAATATTAACAAAACTACAATAGGGTGACACAAGCTTATTAAAGATTCCATTTGCAGTTGGTGACCACCCAAAGATTACATCCCACCAGTGATGATCTGCATTTTGTTTTATTCTTTGCAGAATTCTGGTTATTTCTTTTGTATCATGTTGGACAGTAATTAGGGTTTTCTCTCCGCTTTCTTGGGTTTTCTTCAAGATCTCCAGTAGGTCTTTGGTGTTTAATTAATTGCTTTACCAATGTGAGGTCCATTCCAATAGGAGTAGGTGACAGTCTGTGATACATTGTGTAATTGGTTTTAATCAACTGGTGGGATGTCACTGGGGCCACGTACAAAAAAATCACACTCGATAATCTTAACAAAATTACAAATACAAAAATTAGAATGATTTCTACTAGACAAAATAACATTGTTATCAATTTTTACAGCAGCACAAGCAGTTCTCAGGCACACACAACTTTTACTAGTATAAACGAGCACAGTTTTCTGATCAGTGACTGGATGAATTTCGAACTGGCAAATACTCTGTTCAGTGTCTAGACACACATTTTGGGCATTAATAGTATTACTTTCACAAATGAATCCTAGTTGTTCTCTAGTAATGCAGGATTCTAAGTTTACTGTTTGCTACTTTTCATTCACCTTTCATGCTCACACTTGATGTTTTCAAACAGTGGCATTATGTATGGTAAGCACAAAGGCAGTGGCTATATTAGAAGCAGGATCATAGGTGAAATTTACCATAGTCCACCAGGATTGAAACTTCTTTTCAAAATCAATCGCATTATCCCAGACAACTTTCTGAATTTCAGCTGGAAAATTACCTTCATCCCCTTCCCATATGATCAGAGCTGCTGTTGCCTGCATCCATAACTGTGCTTGTATACAACTGAAAGCTAAAGACACATTATCTTGAACTGTACTAAGTGCTTCTACTATTAACTTGTGGTCTTGGTCCCTGGCCTTTTTTCACTTTGGCAGTACTTTTGAAATCTACCACTGGCTAGTTCCTAATGCCAATAGAGATGACTGTAAAGGCTGCTTCAATTTTGCTAGGCCACCTGCTGCAGTGGCCAGCTTATTCATCAGTATTTCTGAATCAATTCAATTTAAAACTCCCAATCCTGTCCCTAATATCCCAGTTAGATCCTTTTTTATTCCGCTCCTGAGGTATACCTGTCTTTGTAACCATGTTGTCCAGCCCTCAAAGGATGTTCTTAGGAAAGAGGAGCAGGCTGGTTGGATTTTTGAGATGTTAATTTCCATTAGCAACTCAGCACGTTTGAGAGACCATTCTGGATTGAACAACAATTGTTGTTCACCCACATTCCTCACTACGTATGGGCCTATTTAATAAACTTCAGGTTCAAGTTTGGGTTGGGTCTGAACTATTTGAGTACTAGTGTGAATTGTATAAGGTCCTGCTGTTGTAAAAAGTGCCGTGTCTATTTTAAATTTAAATGAGAGCCCGATGGCATCACGAGCCCAAAGGCAAGTCACTTCTACAGGCTGTATCAAGGTGAAATTACACCAACAGTCTGATTCACTTGGGCTATCACAAACTTCCTGGGGTTTGTATATGGGAGAGGGTGAGACAGTAATTTCATCTGATCTCTCATAAGCCGTCCCATTGACCACCCGGCACCCTACCTTGATTTCTTCTCCTCTGATCCCTTGAAGTGTCCACAGTTCCTGTTCCTGCCACTCCTGCTCCTCACGTACCTGATCCCCGTGGATCACTACAGTGGATAGGTTTACATCTTTTATCTCAGAAAGTTCTCCCATGGATCCAGTATACTGATAAAAGCCTGGGACCAAGGCCATTCAGCATCACTTTGAATAGAGGTACTCTCTAATTCTAAGACTCCAGTTATAATTATATACAAAACAGTTCTGTAAATGAAATTACAAACTACCCCCAGCTGCAATATATTCATTTTGCCTGAGTAAGTTTTAATCTCAGTTCATTGTCTCCTGGTGTCACTCTCCAAGGGGCTTCTGGGACTTTCTTCACTTGAGAGTGATGGGTCCAGGCATTCTGCTTCTTGATCTTGATTGCGGTGAAGGTGGTGAGAAGCACCTGGAGTGGTCCCTCCCACTGTGGTTCTAAAGTCTTTTCTGCAAGAGGCTTAACATATACATAATCCCCAGGCTGTATGTTATGTACTGGTCTATCTAGCTCCCTGCTCTGAGTTCCAGTCACATGTTTTCCATTTTCTCCAAGCTGTCTACTTAAAGCCACCATATAGGTATTGTGGCTGGAACTCTGAAAGCAGTATTGTTTACTCTGGTCACCTCTCAAGCCTTGACAGTTCTGGTGGGGAACGCTTCTGGCCACCCTGAAAATGTATTTGTCAATACTCATAAATACTGACACCCCCTTTCCATGGGAATTCTGAAAAGTCAATTTGCCACTGCTGTCCAGATCCATGACCCTTCCCAATCTGACCTAGTTTTGGTCTAGGGGTATTTTTGGGGTTAGTCTGGAGGCAAGGATCTCACTGTCGGTTTACCTGAGTAATAGTGGCATATAAATTGCTGGCAACGATTCTTTCAATCAGGTATGTGTTCTAGAAAGCCTGTGGAAACTACTACTTAAAAGCGAACACTTCATTTTGATGCACTCTGTATCACTGGCAGCCTTGGTCTTTCTGGGAAAGGAGCCACACTTTATAAAAGCTTTCAACTAGTTAGGCCCCAGTGTGTTTTCTGGTGCTCCTCCTTCACTAGTGACCACACAAATGGGAAGGGATTACCAGCTCCCTTTCAATGGTAGCCCACCCCTTGTGGTTGTATGCCCCTTTGATTAGTATTATTATTATATTCTGGCTTACCTTCAAGGGAAATCTCTCCATAATTACCTCACCTTTTGCTGCTTTCTTTGCCTCTCCATCCGCCAGCTCATTTCCTTCCTCCAATTTTGAGCTCACCCTCTGGTGTGCCTTAATATGCCTTTTCAGGCAGCTGAACTGCTTCCAGCAGCCAGATTATCTCTTCTTTCCTTGTGAGGTCAGCAATCCCCTCTCCTTCCAGATGGCTCCATGTGCATGCATGACTCCAAATGCATACCTCGAGTCTCTCTGCATGTTGTTACTCCGTACCCAGCATGTCGCTTTCCACTGGCAACGTGGCTACTCCTGTCAGTGAACCAGGTCTCTGCATCGTCCAAAGGAGTGTCCTTTAAGTCTGGGCGGCTGGAGTAGGTAGCTTCAATGGTCTCCAGGCAATCGTGGTGTACTGCTTCTCCTTGATTTCTCTGAGAAAAGAAGCGGGGTTGACAACATTAGTCACCACTATCTCTACATCATCTTGATCTACCATGATGGCCTGGTATTTCAGAAACCTCTGTGGTGAAAGCCAGTGGCTGCCCTTTACTGCCAGTACTGCGGACATTGTGTGGAACACTAGCACAGTTACTTTCTGTCCCAGGGTAAACTTTCATGCCCCTTGAATATTCATCACGACTGCTGCTACAGCTCTGAGGCAACCTGGCCATCCTTTGGCTGTTCCATCTAGTTGCTTGGAGAAGTAAGCAACTGCCCTCTTGTTATGGACCCAAGTCCTGAGCAGTATTCCCAGGGCAATTCCCTGTCTTTCATGGGAAGATAGAAAGAATGGTTTACTTACATCTGGAAGTCCCAAAGCTGGAGCTGACATGAGGGCACTCTTTAGCTGGTGAAAGGCCTGTGTGGCTTCTTTTGTCCACTGGAGATCTCTGTTTCCATTGGCAATAAGAGCATAGAGGGGTCTGACAAGCAGTCCATAATTATAAACCCACAGCTGGCACTACTTAGCCATGCCTAAGAAAGTTCGGAATTCCTTTGTTGTTTGGGGTTTCGGGGTTTGGCATATGGCTTTCTTGCAAGCCTGCCTTAAAGTCCATTGCCCAGCACTCACCTCATACCCCAGGTAGATTACTTTCTGTTTCACTACCTGTGCCTTTTTCTTTGATACTCTGTATCCTTGAAGTCCTAGGAAATTTGAAAGGCTTACCGTCCAGGCCACACATGCTTCCCTCATCCAAGTGGCTACTAGAAGATCATCCATGTACTGCAATAGCCTTCCTTCTTCCTGTGGAGCATCCTAGGACTCTGGGTCTTTTCAAGTTGTTCCCCAAACAGAGCGGGGAAATTTTTTGAAGCCCTGAGACACATGGACCATGTGAGCTGTGTTTTGCACCACTTTTAGGGCTTTCCCATTCGAATGTAAAAATTTTCTGGCTGGCTTCATGGATAGGGAGGCAAAAGAAAGCATCTTTCAGGTCTAAAACAGTAAACCAGGTTAGCTCAGGTGTTAAACAAGTTAGTAAAGTATATGGATTTGCTACCACAGGGTATAAATTCTTTGTTATCTTATTGACAGCCCTCAATCCAGTACTATCAATTTTGGGGCTGATTTCTTCCCTATCTTCTTTTTCAGGGGGTACTGCTTAATTCTCACTGGTTGTGTTCCTTCCTTAATCTTGATTGCTATGGGGGGGCATTCTTCACCCTCCCTGGTACAGCAGAGGCCCATACCCCTGAAAAGACTTGTCCTAATATCTCTTTACTAATTTCCTTCTTAATTTCAATGGTTGTTAATGTTAAGCCTAACATCTTTATATCATTTGCCTCCAGATTAACCTCCCCATTTGAGAATGTTTAGCGCATTTGGCATATACAAAAGCTTCTAATTACACGTTACTTTAAAGGTTTGCAAAAGTATGCCTTCTCAGACTGGCCAGTTGTTCCCCACACTTCAACATAATCATCCTCCACAGGTACTAAAGCTTTATTTAAAACTGAATTTTAGGCCCCTGTATCAACTAAAATTCCACCCTTTTCTTCTGGTCTCACTGCCTCTCGAAGAGGGGTCTGTTACCTCCTAGTTCTGGATGAAATTGGACTGCCAGGAGGGGGATGGGTGTGAATGGGTATACCTTTGGAGCCTGAGTCCTCTTCCCTTTTGGGGAGGTCCTCCTTATCCTTCCTTACCTTAGGAGGAGCCTTTAACAAATCAGATGTACTCATTTTGCAAGTTGTAATCGGTTTGCGTTTCAGCATGATAAACTTTGTCTGACTTCATACATTGCTATCTTATGCTGCATGCTGAACAACACGTTTGATTTGCCTTCTCTTTGCTTTGTTTTCTTTTTCAAGAGTTAACACCAGTAGGTCAGATGGAGCTCTGAACCCACAGTTACTCTGCCATTCTGGGTGATTTCTCAAAGCAAAAAAACACATCAGCATACGGGACCTTATCCCATTTACCTTCCCATTTTAAAACAGCATTAACTGCAATAAGGTATTATAAATCTTTTTATTTTCTGAGCCACCCCTACTGGCAGCTTTCTCCCAGTGAGCCCCTCCCAAAGGGGCTAGTTCAGGAACCTCTTTAGTCTGGTTAGTTCTCATTATCTCTTTTTCCTTATACTATCTTGTTTCCACCCAAGCCTCACAGTGTCTTTTCTCAGTTTTTCCTCACACATAGACCTCCAGATGGCAGGTATCAGATGTGATCCTCCACACATAAGCTTCAAGATAGCAGGTTCTGAATTGGCTTGATCAGGAACTTTCAATTTACACTTTAAGGCACAGAACAGCAATACCAGTGCCTCTCACAAACTCTGCATTGCACATAAGGTGCCAGCCTCTCAATACACCAAAAACTCCCGGGAATTGCCTGCAGGCTATTTCGTTTATCACTTTGGTGTTTATCACTTAAACTCTATGGCAAGTTGTTTTCAGTCCAGACTTACTATATTACCAGCTGAAGTCCCATAAACTCATTCGTCTCTTCTATCTAAACTCTGTTTAACAAAATCTCAGTTTTTTCCAGTTTTCTTCCTGCACAATCTAATTAAAGCATTGTTTCTACTGACACTCACTTTACTGCCTTGCAAAAGGCTGTGCCTGTTACAGCAAAAACTGATATGCCCACAAACACAGACACACACACACACACACACCCGTCTTATCTCAAATTCACGAGAGTCAGGGCTTGAATTGCTGGGGGTGGGGGAGGGGGAATTACTGGAATTCATTTAATTCGCTTTACCACAGTTAAACATAAATCACCATACCGTAGTTCTTCTGTGTAAAATGCTACACTTGTTGCAAACAAAATCCTAAAATCTCCACAAACACCACTATACAATCCCAAGAATACAATTACCACAATGCGGGGGAAGAACCACACAAACTCACCAGGAAAAGGCATATCTCTCAAAGTGCCCACTTTTCTCAACACAACACAGCATACAATACTTCAGCATTTACCCACATCAGCTTTCTCTGGTCCTCACACACTCTGGACACAATCAAAATAACAGCACACAGTAAAATTCCAGAGAGCAAGTCCAAACTACCAGGGCAGAGGAACTCCCTGAGCTCATCCTCACGGTCAAAATGTGCCAAATCTACACAAATCACCACCTTTAAACACAATAAGTAGCCTCACCCGACGTTTCGCCACTTGTTCCACTTCTCCGCGGGGCACTCCCTGCCCCCACAGCCTGCCCCAGCCGGTGCCTCAAGCTTCACCTGGCTGCTTCAGATGCGGGTAGAACTCCCCCCCCCCCCCCCGCACGATTACAAACACATTAACATTAACCACACTATGCATTAACCCTACAATGTCTGGACACCAAAAACACACACAGGTTCAGTCGACCCACCCCCAGGGTCGCTAGCGGTCGCTCTAATGAACAGTGAACCCCCGTCTCCCAGTCGCTCTATCAACCGGTCTGCCTGCAGGCACGGGAACGAGGCCGAGCACTCAGACGTCTCTGAGTGACTTATTCAGCCGTCCTATCTCTCTTTTCCCCCGGGGGCCCCTCAATACATACCGTATCCTCCGCACACCAGCAGGTCCTTGTCTGTCTCTACAGAAGGCAAGCCGAGACGAGCGAAGCTCCTACGGGAAAATCCCGGGGCACACCTCGAAGGCCCGTCTATCCCTTTTGCCCCTGCGGGGACAGAGATGATCTGCCTAGCTCGTCATAATGTTTTGCAGAGATAAACAAAACTCCACAACTTGTGTGAAAGTTGTAAAGCTGGTATGTTTATTACAGCGCTGGACGCATGTGGGAATCGTTCCCCTAAAATGACATGTGTACCTCTGGGAACTCCAGATCTTCTTTTATCTCCCTCTCAAATACATATGCATGCAATTTTACAATAGGTTCAAACACATTCATTCCACTGATTTTGTGTGACACTTGCCACTAATTCTTCAGAAAGAACTCCTGGGTCAGGTTGCCCTGCTCTGTCTGCCCCCCTCCTCCCCCCTTATCTCTTGTCCTTTGGCTGAAGCAGTCCTTCCAAGCACAGGCTTTTCGCGAGAACAGGCAGTCAGACTAAACAGCAAGCTACAGACTTAACTCAAAGATGTACGTTTCACCTAAATCAAAATGGATTTCTACCCTGGAAAATTTCCACTCTGCCTCAGTATCATCCAGTTCTGGTCATCTGTGGCCAATTTTATTATCTGTTTTGAGACTTTTCTTGATAACTTAATTAGAGTTTCTGGATGGTATATTTTGTCTCCTATATTTAGGAAACATGCTTTTAAATAACCTTACAGATGAAATATAGGATACCAGTGGTTAGAAATGATACTTCCTCAAAAACTAGTAGCCTACCAGGAGAAGTAGTTTAAAGACAATAATGTTTTTTAGATCTTGAATAGCAAGTGAATTTCTGATTGAAAATAGTTGAGGAGATTGAGTCACACAAAGGTAGCCTTCATCCGTTTTGAATACATGCAGTGCAAACTAATTTCTTTGTATGCTGCTGCTGGAGAGATTTAGAAGGTGTTGGTGAAGTTTCCAATGTTTTTACAGGATAATTTCAGTCTTGAGCTGATCATAATAAGATCAAGGTATATATAAAAGCAGTAGAAGCCAAAATGAATGTTTAGTTACTATAGCAGTTAGTGTAGTATGAAACTGAGATCTATGAAGCCAAATTTTTCTCTAGCCAGAGAACCCAGGCCCTATCCTTAATAAATTGATTTAATTTATCAATTTTAAGAGTACATTTATAGTGGTTTTGGTTCGCCAATTTGAGATTTCGCCAATTTTGAGATTTCCTGGCCAATGCACTTGCTTCCTGCTGAGAGATAGGATTGGGAGAAAGGCAAAGCATGCTCAAAACTTTGAAAGGGTATAAAAAATTATTAACAGTAACTAAAGAAAGAGTAATAAGAATCAGAACAAAACCTTCAGAATACTCTTCCTCCCCCCACAACCTTTTCTTTCCCACTGACAATGTAAAGAAGCAAAACCTAAAATTTCAGTCAGTTTACCACCTCTAAAATAGTTTTTCTTCAGTTTACTTAGGGAGAGAAGTCCCTCTCGTTAAGGTTATGGAGCCTTGTCCACGAGGAAAAAAACAGTTCTCTCGTGGCTCTCTCATGAATAGCAGCCACCTGTGGAAATCTGCAATCGTGAAGTTCCTCCCATTTTCCACAAGCTTTTCCCACAGCTGTGTTTATGGGCCATGTCAACTTATGGGGTACTGTTTTAAAGATGAGCTGTTCAAAGGCTAAGGTTCTCATTATCTATCTCTAAAATCATCTTCATCCCTGGGAACAGAGGCCCTTCTCTTCCTGGGGGCACAGGACCACTCTTCTCTCCTTCTCTGTTCAAGCTTCTCATAGGATCACAGCTACTTTAACATCTGCTTACTTTGGCATAGAGGCCTTTGCTTGATATCAAATTGAACCCTTCATCTCCCTATGGCTTTCATGTGTTACAGGGAAAAAGAGTCTCTCTCCATAGCTATTACAAGAGGATTTTCAGTCCCAAGATTAAGGCATCTCCTCCTCCCTTCCATCAGGGACTTGACTTCTTCACTGACCTTGATGTCTTCATGTTGCTCCTTTACATGCTTGCATCTTGTTCCTTTCACTCGAGGGAGGATTGAAGCGCTGAAAGTGTTAACATCTCACCCAGGGCCTGCAGATGGTCTCTCGGTGCAGTGCTTTTGGTGCTTTCGGAGGGAACTGCAGCTGAGGCAGTGTCAGGATCAGCTGCATGGCTGGTCTTAGTTTTTTGTTGCATTCAATTCCAGCCGCAGGGCCACTCTGTGTGGGCTGCAGGGCTGCCTCTGGCCTGAGGCGCATGATCTCGTGCGGTGGCTGCGCTGGGGGGAGGGGATCCTAGTGGCAAGATGTTAAAAGCCAGGGCCCCTCACAGCCTCCCCACTCCCTGCCTGGTCACTGCTGGGGCTGGGCCTGGCCCGGCCAGGGCTCAGCAGGCTCCCCAAAGAGGGTCCTGGCCCTGCGGCAGAGCCGGCCCGGCCTGGCCCAGCCCAGCCGAGACGGGCTGGGCCGGCCTTGTTACCTGTTCCCAGACCGGAGGGAAAAGAAGAAGTTCCCGGGTTTCTTTCATCTTTAACAAGTGTTTTTCACAGAGGCACGTCCAGCTTTTCAGTGGCTGGAAGCTTTGCATCACTTCCCTAAACGTCTTCCATGCAAAACCATGACAACATGTATTTCTAAATTGCCGCTTTAGCTATTTTGTCTAAGATGTACATGTAGCAGAGAAATCAAGCTTCATATGGCAGTTCAATGTGAAATTCTTGAATTTAGTGTTTAATATATTTGAGGGCTTACTTCAATGAATTTGTTAACTTGATTCATGTCTATGAACAATCAAGAAATGAACTTGACTCAATATTCCTAATGTTGCTTTCTAAATTAGCTACCAAAATGATAAATGCTGTAAAACTTTGGGAAGAAATTGGTATTGTTTCAGTGATGAAAAAATGAAGCCCATTGAAGGCTCTAGGCTAATAGTGACCATGGTGGCTTTCAGAACCAGATCATTTGTTGTCAAGAAAACGGTAAAACCCGAATCTGAAAGTAGCTGTTCAAGGCAGCTTATCATGAGTGTATGCCATATATGAGGTGGTTTTTTAAACACTATCAGCAACAAATTAAACTTTGTTGCATCATAAATTTCCTGTCATATAAACAGAGTACATTATGTCTGAAAGGTATGTCACTGAGTAGCTATCCTAAATAAAAATCTAACAAGGATAAAAAATTTAAAAATTCTACTGACAGAATCTGACTTTGTGAAATATTAAGTACAGCATTCTGTTCTGCATGTAGTATAATTACTTACCACCTACTCTTTCTCTTTTTCCTTTTTTTTTTTAACTTATACCTTCAGTTTGCAGAAAAATTTCAGGAATTCAAAGACGCTGCACGACTAGCAAAAGAAAAATCCCAGGAAAAGATGGAGCTAACAAGTACACCCTCTCAAGTGAGTGTTATTCCCTGATTCAAGTCTAGTACTTCATAGTCTGTGCTAATTACTGTATCTTTCACACATTGTTTTAAAAAAGAACAGAGTACTTCACAGTTTCCTTGAATCCCCTCATCAGTCAGCTAGAAGTGGCAAGAAGTCTAAGAATGCATTTAATATACTTTGCAAAACTGTCAAAGGGGCTTGCTTTAATATTAAATTGTCCTTTTGTTTATTCCCATCCCTTTCTTTGAGCTTTCCTCAGAAAATATGAGTAAAGATGGTGTGCAGTTATGTAAGTCTATAGTTGTGACAGTGTTCACAGGGGTTCTTGGATGAGGGAAGAGATGAGCATCTGACTCCATGTTTCAGAGGCTTGATTTATTATTTTATGATATATATTACATTAAAACTATACTAAAAGAATAGAAGAAAAGGTTTCATCAGAAGGCTAGCTAAGAATAGAAAAAGAAAGAAAAGAAAGAATGATAACAAAAGCTTCTGTCCCAGAGTCTAAGCCAGCTGACTGTGATTGGCCATTAATTAGAAACAACTATATGAGACCAATCACAGATCCACCTGTTGCATTCCACAGCAGCAGATAACCATTGTTTACATTTTGTTCCTGAGGCCTCTCAGCTTCTCAGGAGGAAAAATCCTAAGGAAAGGATTTTCCATAAAGGATGTCTGTGACATATAGTAAAGACCTTTTATGTTTTTTCTTATTGTAGCTATGAAATCTCAGGCAATGCACTCATTACAACAAAAATGAAGTTAAACCAGCAAATTATAGTTACTTATTTCCTCCTGTTGTAGTATTCATTTGTGAAATGTGTTGAAGGAAGATGGCAGACTCACATGTGGATTCTGGGGTTTTATTGTTAGCCATGTTGTAACAGAAGAGTTTATAAAAGATATCTCAAAATATTAATTGAGTTAATATAGACCTAACTGGAAAATAAATTAATATAGTCAAATGTACATTAGTTATGACTAAAATTAATTTACTTGAAAATGGATGCTTTGAAATTACTTTGAAAAAATAAATTTCATGAGGCTTTTATGTCCCCCCCTCTGGTGTTTCTGTCTGCATGTGTAGCTATTTGCTTTATTTTAAGCAATAGAAAAGATAAAAATAGTTTCTCCTCTTGGAGGATGAAGCAGCTTTAAAACTACAGCAGGGGTTCCTGAGCTAAGTAGGATTCATACAACTGAGTCTTTTTTTTTTTCTGGGAAGTTGTCTTGGTTTGAAAGAAAGACGCCTGCCAAGGAATGCGGGAACCTCCCTTGGAATGGAAAATATGACCCCCTTCCCTCCAAATTATTATAACTTTGAAAATATGGGGCTTTCAGGCAAAGATATAGGGAAAGGAATTTACTAGGAGATATATATATTAAAAAAAAACAAGGCTAAAAACCACCACCAACAACAGCACCAACAAGAAACAGGAAAAAACAGATCCAATAACAGCCTCTCTGGGCTGTCAAGCACTTTCCCCTTTGGTGTAGTTATTGTCACAGCCAGCAGGGGTGCTGTTGGCTCCTGGCCAGGCGGGGCAGGTGCAATGATTACCCCGTGGCTGCAGGGGGCGCTGTGGGGTGAGCTCAGCTGCCTTCTCCACACACTTAATGGCAGCTCAGCCAGCAGAAGAGATAGGAAAGGGGCTTCGTTTGCAAACCCACAGGGGCAGCTGGTCTCAGTGCCTGTCTGGATGGTGAAATGGGCTGTAGCAGGGACCTTGGAGCAGCAGGCTGGAACAGCAGAGGCGAGCACACCTGGGGTAGCAAGCAAAGTGTAGAAGAAATTCCAAAGCCATAGCAGGAGCCATGGGGAGGCCAGGTGGACATGGGGTGTCAGGTTAAAGTGTAGCAAAAAAGCCCAAAGCAGCAGCAGAAAACAGCGGGGCTGGGCAGTGGCAGATGGGCTTCTGCAAGCAGTTGGAAGATGCTTCCTCCAGAGGAGGTTGGGGGCCAAGGTCCCCTTCTCAGTGAGGTTGTGTGTTGAAAAGGTCCCAGTTCAACAGCTGCTCTTACGAGCAAAGGCTCACCCACGATAAGGAGATGCAATGGGTGGACAAAAAGTCTGCAGTGGCAGCAAATCCTCCGGGCAGCAACAGTCCGTCACCAAAACTGCACCTGTCTCCACTCCAAACCTAAGAGAGAGCAAGGAGCTGAGCCCAGTTCCTCACCCATCAGGCGAAATCTTGTGGTATCTCTGCCTTTCCTGAGAGAAAACCCCCCAGCTAAGAGACAGCAACAAACTGCACCCCTTCTCCATTCCCTGGCTACATCTTTTGTCACTCTTAAGTATTTGCTTTTTTTCATCTCTTGGGCAAAAAATGGGAGAAAAATTCCATGATATAAATAAAAAAAGGGAAAAATCCTAACCTCCAACAGGAGTGCATCTTCATTCATTGAATCAGTGCATGTCTTGAGTACTTTACACTGCAGTATGCTCATGGTCTTTGACAGAACAAGGATGGCAGGCAGTTTGCAAGATGCTATATTAATAGGTTTATTGCCACCAGAAAGCTGCATCAGGTGTATTTCCAAGAGAAGTCAGTAGAAACCACAAGAATACAAAATGAACCAACCTCATGTTTTCCTAATACACATTTTGCCCAAGAGCTAGGTTGGCTTTTGCTCTTAAAGGGAAACTGCTTGCTTTACTATAACAGGAGAAAATAAGGCATAATTTTTTATTAGTTTTCTTGACTGTCTCTAAACTTCTCATAATTTCCACTAATAAATACATAAATAATGGAAGTATTATAACCTAGTATACACTTGGACTTTAGAAACAGTGAAATGCTTCAGCCAGGCCTCTAGTTACTCAATATTATGGGTAGAACAACTACTCTGTTTCTCTTTTAATATGATGATTAATAGTCTGCACTCAGAAGTTAAATCTGAAACTGTTGAATGGAGTGACTTATTTGGTTTGGACGTAAATTTGAGCTACTTATTCAGAGACAAGATGCTTTTGTCTAACAGTTTCCCAGGATTAAAGCTTTTTCTTAATCTATATGAGCTATTAATATTGTTTATTTTCCAGATGCTCCTTTGTACTTGAAGCCTAGCATTCTATACTGTTGTCAGCTATAGAAATGTTATCTCAAGCAATTGTATATTACACATTGAGAACTGCAATTTATTTACTGCATGCTTAGGAATAATTTCATATTCAGGCCTTACTTTATTGTGGCAACAGGCCCCCAAACAGGGAATAATAAGCATTGACTCCATGATTGCAGAAGGCTGATCAATTGCTTTAATAAGCTATACTATACTATACTATACTATACTATACTATACTATACTATACTATACTATACTATACTATACTATACAAAAAACCCTTCGCCCTTGCCAGACAGCCCAATACACACGTGGATCCAATTGGTCAATTAATCAAAACACCATCACCAGAGTCCAATTAAGAAATCCCTCTTTGGTAAACAATCTCCATAACACATTCCACATGTGCACAACAACAGGTGCAGAGATTAAGATAAGAACTGTTTTTTCTGAGCTTCCTCACAGCTTCTCAGGAAAATCCTGGGAGAGAATTAAGTCTCTCTCTGTTCAGAGAATATGTGATTACCACATTAATTTTCATCTCTTGGCTTTTAGCTGTGTTAATAAGTTAGTGTGTTATTCCAAAAGATACAGTTAGTGCAAGTGCTGACACATCAGCATAGTAGTCTTCACATAATTAATGCTCCTCATTAGTTCTCCAGAAAGAAGAGAGTTTTGAGAAGATGAGAAGTGATGGCTTTACTACAGACTCCAGCACTTCCATAGAGCTGGAGCTTATTTGAAGAAATTTATGTCTAGGGGAAAGACGGGTGCTTGGTACTGGGAAGGGAAGGTGGGACTCCAGAGATGTTTGAAGGAGTACTTGCTCTTATTTTGATTATGTGCCAAGAAGTGGCTGCAGGGCACGTAATTCCAGTGTTGCCTTTCTCAATCATTTTACTTTTTTCCCTTTTACGTAGTGATCCTTTGCAGAGAGGGGAAGGAAAAAGAGGAAGAAGATATATTTTCAGTGGCCAGTCAAGACTTTGTAAGAACCTGGTTTTTAAAGGAAGTTTTGACAGGAAAGGCATTGGGAGGTAGTGTGTGAGTAGTGAGCAGTAGCTCAGTTAGCTGCAAGTGTCAATCCCTCTGCTGTCTTGAACTTGTAGATATCATTCTGCATTAAATTAATAATAGGTAGGAAGATACTCCATATAAAAACTGTAAAATATACTTTTAAAACTTACATAAAATGTGTTACATTTCTAATGGTACTGCTGTAAAAAATGCATGAATCAATAGGCTGAAAACTGTGTTCCACCTTTTTCCTCCTTTATTTTTTAAACTAATGTTAATTAGGTTCAAGTACAGAACTAAATAGTGCAAGTTGTGGGGTTTGCACCCTCACCCCATCAGTCTTACAACCAGCTGAAGAACTGGAGTCTGAACCTCAGTTCTTTTTTTTTTTCCTAAGCCAGAATCTTTCTTCAGCTATTACTTTTGACCTTGGTCATATCAGATTAGGAACTTTGTTAATTCCTGAAATTGTGTGGTAAGTAAATAAAAGTAGTCAAATAAATAAAAATAATCCAGTTCTTTCTTCTGTGCTTCTGACACACTCCTATAATATTAAGAATAGCTATTGCCTGAAAAATTTTAGTATCACAACATTTTTATAGTGCAATGAAGGGATTGGTTTTGGCAAAATGGTCATGGTTTTATCATCTTTCAGCTTTTTCTTTGAAGTACTCAATTTACTTCTGAACCTTGCGGAAAAAATGCGATATTGTGTGAATTGCTATACTGGAACAAATGTTTCAGACATTATGGTATCTGAATCACTAGCAGGCAGTCTTATGCCATTGCCAGTCTATGAAGAAGAATGATGCCAGGGAAATGTATGGAATACTTAATTAGAAACCAATACAATACTTAATAAAAAAAGAAGCTGTAATTCTTTTGGTTTGTTTTGTTCATGGATTTGAATTACCTAATCCTTCTTTTCTTTTATTCCATATTTAGTCACTGTTGGAGATTAAAATAAGTTTACTTATAGAATATAAGAAATCAGTTGTGTAGGTTTAATTGTAACTTACAGCTTAGCATGAGTGGGCCCTGCTTAAAAGTTACCGTAGGTGAACTCTAAATGAACTGTCAGCATGAATGGCTGACCAGGGGAGGAAAAAGAAAGGGTTGAGATGCTGAAGGGCCCCAAGGCTTCCCCAAATTGGAAGATTAGAGCAATTAATGTCCTGCCCACATGGACATGGAGGAAGAATCCAATGAGAAGACCCCAGACCACAAATCACCATAGGACAAAGAGGCGCGTGCAGAGCATGTGAAGATCAGGTGCACAGACTTTAAGGGTGTGAAGGTCCAGGGATTTTTTGTTTGGGGTCCCTCTGGAGGCACCCAACTTGAGCTGAAATAAACTGCCTCAGAACCTAGGGTCTGAACTCTTCTTTTACAGTCACCATTAAAAGGTGATTTGATCTGTGCTGTGAAGTCTGCTTGTTTTACTTTAGAGACTGTTTTATGAGTGCATGCATTTTCTTAATAAGATTTTGAAATTTAAGGCATCTTTTGATTGATTCCCCTTTATTGTGCTTAGTTTGTATGTTGTAGACAACTGTCATTCTTATACTGCTTGGCATCACCAGTCCTGGATACTTAGTAGGGCCAGGGCTCCTTTATACAGTGCAGATGTGGTATATGTTTTTTAGAACATCTAGCGTAGTTTGGGAAGAGGAGGAAATAAAGAAACTCTTGGGTTCATAATGCCTTTCATTTAATGGCAGTGAAAAAACCTTTAGCAAATCAGAGGATTAATAATAGACAAACACACATAATTTGTGTAAAATAATTAATGTGCTTGATTATCTTGCCAGATCTGCACTCCTTTGACACTTTAATTTCAATTCAAATCAGTTTTAGTTCAGTAAAATTGTTCTGTAAAAATATTTAATTTTGACATCTAAAGTAGTAACACTTAAAGTAATAGTTTTGTTTATAAAATAAATACTTTCTTCCTGAAAGTAGGTAAGAGTTTACATTCATAAAATAAATAATTTACATTTATATTATAAATAAAACTTTATATTTGGGGAATAAATCAGTGTAAGCTAATTATTTTCTGCTTTTTAATCAGTAGGAATTTAATAAGATGCAGAATGAAGACACTTGTGTATGTGCATTGTATAACTTGAGGAATGCTAAATATAATTGTGGCG
This sequence comes from Agelaius phoeniceus, assembly GCF_051311805.1. Lineage (NCBI taxonomy): Eukaryota > Metazoa > Chordata > Aves > Passeriformes > Icteridae > Agelaius > Agelaius phoeniceus. The sequence continues at coordinate 12,440,543 of NC_135301.1, forward strand.
GTTTTGGTTCGATGTAACCAGGTAGAATAATAGAACTTGAAGTTATTATTAAAATTTTTTTGTATAACTCTGTATTACTCAGTAATTCAAGTTGTAGAGTGAGATATGTCTCTCACTATGTGAGAAATATAGTAGAATAAAAGCAAAATTTGACAATTGTTGTGTTGCAAATTATTAATATAATTTAAAGTGTAATGACAATGTTGAACAATATTGTTGGTTAAGCGACACCAGTGCTTTATGGAAGGAAATAATGGCAGCCAGATCTTATTTTCTTTAAAAGAATTTAGTTTTTCCATCTGGTCAATTCTCAAAGTCAAGGGCAACATTTCTTATAGGATCAGATTCAGTACTGGCTTTCAAAAAGCCTTATCCTTGTAAACTAGTTGAAGGCTACAAGTGGAGGCTTAAAATCAGACCCATATTTTGTAAGATCATGACCATCTTCAGATACTTGCAATTTCTTCTGAGATTGCTGTTCTTCAGTTTTCTACACAGTCTCAAAGAACTGGGAAGAGGAGCTGCTGGCCTTCCAGAGACTGTGCTTGTGCTCCAGTTGTAGTGGTTTTGGTTCTCTGATTTAAGGTTTCTTCAATTTTGAGATTTCCTAACTAATGTACAGATGAGTGTGGTGGGTTTTTACTGCTGGTTAATCACTCATACACTCACTTCCTGCTGTGAGATAGGATTAGGAGAAAGGTAAAGAAGGCTTAAAACTTTAAAAGGGTATAAAGAAAATTTTATTAACAGTAATTAATGTTATAAAATTGACTCAAAATGAGTAATTTCCAATCAAAGAATTTATTAATTATTGAAGCAGTTATACTACATAAGCAAAGGCTCAGCGCTGGGCGACAGGGGAGTCTCCGCTCCACCTACTGCCGCGCCAACTAGTTTCTGATTCAGTCCTTTCATCCTCTCTATCCTTCAGGAGTCCATGTTATCTCGGAGTACTCTGCGCCTGCGCTGGTTGTTGCTAGGGGGTCATCCTTCTGTCTCCTGGTGATCGGTGATAAAGGCTGCGGAGTCTTCCTCAGCTGCGTCTTCTTCACCCTATGTCCTTATTTGGTGACTTCTCTGTGGAAAATTACCAAAATCTTATGATTAATGCAATATGTGCCCTATCAAGCTTAAGCAAGCAAATGTCCTGCCTTGCAGACTGTTTATCTGCCCCTGCCCCTTCCCCAGCCTTTCCCTGGTCGTTATTTCTGTGAGTTATCTGTTTGTACCATTTGCTGGGTGGGACTATGTGTGGGCTCCTGCAACCCCTTCCCTGGTATCCTTGTGGCTCATATCTCATGAAGTAGTACAGAAATAGTCAGCAGACAACTCTTGTAACACACTGGTCTCTTTTTCGTGACGAACAAAATGTAGTCCCTCATCTCAATCCCCCCTTTGTTTTGATACTCAATTTTGTTAGTCAAAACGCTCTAATTCCCTTTTGCTGAGCTCCAGAGATTCTTCTGGATCATCCATCTTCAAGGTTTCGTATTTTGCTCATATGAGCATAAGGTGAGCAGCTTCTCATCTGCCTTTTACAATGCTAATCAATTTATTAAAAATACAAGGGCCAAACGTGAGTCCCAATAGTAAGAGAAGTAGTGGACCCGCTATCGTTGATAATAAAGTTGTAAGCCAAGGAGAATAGTTAAACCAAGATTCATACCAGCTTTGGTGTTTTTCCCTTTCTCTTTGTCTTCTTTCTAGCCCCTCCCGTAGTTTTGCCATTGAGTCCCGTATAATTCCGCTCTTGTTTACATATGTGCAGCATTCTTCTCTTAAAGCAGCACATAGTCCTCCTTGTTGCAGGAATAATAGATTTAACCCCCTTCGATTTTTTAAGGCTACCTCTGCTAGGGAATCTAATGATTCTGTGAGGTCTTTGATGGAGGTTTCGATCCTCCTGAGGTCTTCATCTACAGAGGCTCTTAGTTCTTGGAATCCTCGGTGTTGCTGTATGAGTGAGGCTATTCTTGTTCCTGTCCCGGCTGCACCTATTCCTAGTAACATTGCTACAGTGAAGGTTGTGAATATTTCCCGTTTCACTATGTGGGGTCCTATATTTTGATATTGTTCATAAACGTACTCTACGGGGTGGTAAAGGACTCTGGGTACTATCAATACTTGAATACAAAAGTCACTGGATTCATTAAATCGGTCTATATTTATACATGGGGTGACTCCGAGAGTGTTACAGACCCATTTAGTATTTGCTGCTGGCAGTATCCAGCTGGCAGGTTTCTTAGGGTCACTCAAATTCCCCATAACCTGACATAGATGTCGTTTTTCTACTGGTACTCGTCTTATACATCTTCCTCTCCCCGTTACCCTTGCCAAGGTTATCTCTCTCGATTCTTCTCCTTCTTTTTTCCATAGGCACCTAGCTGGGTTGGTCCCATTTACTCGTCTGCTTTTTGCTGTTACCCCTATGGCTTCATAGAACGGGGGGTTTACGGTGTAACACAGCCAACATTCCTCAGTTAGATTTGGATGGGTCTCATTCAGGACTAGGAAAGTGGCCTGTAATATTTTCCACAAGTCCCCTTCTCCCGGGTTTTCAGGTCCTCGGGTCGAATTAGTAAAGTTTTGCTTATACATTTCTGGAAGACTAGTGGTTGGGGCTGTTTCTGATTCATTTCCATTATTTTCTCCTAGCGTTAGTTCTCCAGCTATCGCCTGGTTTGGTCCAATTGGTTCGGGGTCGTGTGGCACGGTTGTCTTTTGGATTATAAAGTGCCCCCCTCTGTCTGTCCCTGGTTCCCATAATCGGGCTCCCCACATTTTCCCTAATAACCAGACTTGGTCATGTGGTTTTGTCACATTAATGTAAATCATATTGCATGTTCCATCTAACCCTCCTTCTTTCTGGGTATATGTGGAAGTGGGCTGTGTACACCCGTATGGACCCCATCCAGTTCTGATAAACCCGTCCTCGTTCCCCCCAAAGGAGCTTACTGATACACAGTCCCAATAAGCACAGTAAAAGTGTCCTGGATAGTTACAATACCCTTTTCCCGGGTTTGAGCTTGGACAAAAATAATATCCAAACTGATTTAAACATGGATTTACAGGTATTAAATCACACAAAGTACATAAAAAGCTGGGTGCGCCAGATGTGATTTTGGTCTGGATAACATACTGGTCTTCCCATCTAATCAGTGACCATTTGAAGGGTTGATGTGAATACCCTTCTGCCCCTGAACTTGTTACGATGCACCAGAAAAGAATTAAGGCTTGTAATTTGGGGCTGTCATTGTCGGAGCTCAGGTTGAATTTTACCTTTGGTTTCCCCAGTGGTGGGTTACCAATCCTGGGGCAGGACGGCCAACATTTCCTGGACATCCCATATGGGGGTCGAGGCTTCCGACGGACTCCACTGGTTATTACTTCTCTGCCTTGCCCGACGACTCGGTTGCTGCGAGCCTCGGGGTTTACCATCTTCTCGGCAGCAGAGGTATTCTTCAGGAGCCGGATAAACCTCCCGTTTCCACTTTTTAGCACTGGCGGCCCAGTTATTAGCTTTTATTAATGAGAGGTCACGCCGCAAATTGGGGGCTTTCTTCCGACACACCACTTCCAGGATGTCCAGGAGAAAGAGGATCAGTTCGTTAGGGTGGTAGCAGAACCGATCAGGATTTACCCCTTTGGAAAAGGTTTCCCACCACTCGTCAGATCCAAGCTTTACCTCCCCCGTAGCAACTCTGCTACTAAGAATGATAGAAGTTAGTCTCCTCTCTTTCTCATAGCACGGCGTGCAAATTCCCCTAGGTGTTCTACCACTCCGACAATGAGACCACCAAGGTTCGTGACACAATTTACAGGAAAAGCATACAAGGGGGTGACAGTCACAATCTAACCAGTTACACTTTAACCTAATATCTTTGTTCTGTGCTTTTTCCCCCTCCCATGTGTGCCCTTTATGTTCTAATCTCGGGGACTTAAAGTAGGGCTTTCTCAACTCGTCCTCTAAGAGTTTGCAATATCCAAGAGCCTCCCGATTCCCTATTAGGTGGGTTTGGAGATAATGGTTATCTCCAACCCAGATTATTATCCAAATCATTTATTAGTTCGTTTCAGCTTTAATTTGGTTTCTCCCGGGAGACTGCAAACCTCCCAGCTGTGAGGGGGTTTTACCGGTCCTTTTATGCGACTAGCATGAGTCCATCCTTTTTCAGCGGTTCGTATGGCCGCTTCTGTGGTGAGGAGTACTTGGAACGGTCCTTCCCACCTTGGAGTCAAGGGGTTTTCTTTCCAGCTTTTCACGAGCACCCCATCTCCTGGCTGTACCTGGTGTAAGATAAAATCTAAAGGAGGCCGTTGTGCTAACATACCTTTTTCCCATAATGCCTTTCTGTACTTTGTCAATTCCACCAAATATTTTTGCGTACATGTGTCATTAATGACAGGATGTTCGTTAGGATTTTCTAGGTTATACGGCATCCCATACATCATTTCAAAGGGTGATACCCCTAAATCAGCTCTAGGTCTTGTTCTTATATTTAGCAACGCTAGAGGAATACATTTAACCCAGGTCAAATTGGTTTCTGCTACCAGTTTGGTCAATTGCTTTTTTATTTCCCCATTCATTCGTTCAACTCGTCCAGAGCTCTGGGGATGCCAGGGGGCATGTTGTTCCCACCGTATGCCCAGAGCTGTTGCTAAGTTTTGGGTAACTTGCGAAATAAAATGCGGCCCTCTATCTGAGTCAATGACTTCTGGGACCCCGTATCTCGGGATTATCTCTTCCATCAATATTTTCGTGACTACTTTGGCTGTTTCTCTTACGGTTGGGAAGGCTTCCACAAAATGTGTTAGGTGGTCCACCAAGACCAATAAATATTTGGTTCTCCCTACTTTGGGGAGCTCGGTGAAATCTATCTGAATGTGGGAGAAAGGCCTTTTCACTAGCGGTCGGCCTCCCTCCGGTAATTTTCTCAAATTTTTTCTATTTACTTGTAAGCAAATTAGGCATCCTCTGGTTACTTGTTTGGCAATGTCCCAGATTCCCACACTCACATACTTTGCAGCAAAATAATCTACCAGTCCCTGTGATCCCCAATGTGTTTTTTGATGTATCTTAGTCAGTAATCTATGTGCCAATGCTCTAGGTATTATTTCTCTGCCATCTGCTAATTTCCATGCTCCTTGTGCATCCCTTTTTGCTCCTAGTTTTTGTATTTTATTCTCTTCCTCTTTATTAAACTTGATGTCGGGGTCAGGTTCTGGCGTTTGGGAGTGTTCTATGTTTTCCTGCAAAGTGAGGAGTCTCAGGGCAGCCCGTTTAGCCTCCTGGTCAGCTGCATTATTTCCCCTACTTCTCAAATCCAGTCCTTTTTGGTGACCTTTCAGGTGAACTATAGCTATTTTTTGGGGTTTTCATAGGGCACTGAGAACATCTAATATTAATTTACGGTGAACTAAATCTTTCCCTTGTGAATTTATTAGTCCTCTTTCCTCCCATATCTTGCCAAATGTATGGACTACCCCATAGCTATATTTCGAGTCCGTAAAAATAGTCCCATCTTTTCCTGTTAACCATTCCAGGGCTCGTAGTACAGCATATAGTTCACATGCTTGGGCGGACCAGGATCCACTAAGGGGTCCCGATTCTATCACTTCCAGGTTGGGTCCCCTTATGATAGCATATCCTGATTTTCTCCTTCCCTCAACTACTCTGGAGGATCCATCCACAAACAGTCTTTCTCCTTTTTCCAATTCCTCTTCTTCCAAATCTGGTCTGATTTTTGTTTGTTCTTCTATAGTCACTATACAATCATGTGTTAGTGCTTCTTCTGGTCCTCCATATAAGAAGGAAGCTGGATTTTGGATATTAGTAGTTTCTAGAGTTAAATTTGGAGCCTCAATTAATATTCCTTCATATTTTAGAAGCCTTGCGTCTGAGATCCATTTTTCAGCCTTTTGCTGTAAGACTCCCCGTATGTTATGGGGGGACAGCACTTTCAGGCTGCTATTAAATGTAATTTTCCGGGCTTCTTCTACCAAAAGAGCACATCCTACAATTGCTTGTAAGCACGTAGGCCATCCTCTGCTTACTGGATCCAAGATCTTTGGTAGATAAGCCACCGGTTTCCTTTTCTCTGCCCATTCTTGAGTAAGGACCCCATATGCGACCCCCTTGTCTACGTTTATGAACAAAAAGAAGGGTCTATTAGTATTAGGTAAACTTAATACCGGGGCATGGATTAGGCTCTCTTTAAGCTCTTGCAGCCTTTCGGTGTCCTCCTGATCCCATTTTAGGAGTCCCTCTTGAGTAAGTTTCTGATACAAGAAAGTCGCCTTACTACTGTAGTTTTCAATCCATTGTCGACAATAACCAGTTAGTCCAAGTATTTGCCTGATTTGTCTCTTATTTCTTGGAATTGGTAATGCTAAAATCGCCTGTATTCGTTTGGGGTCTATTCTCTTCTCTCCTTTCTTTAGATAATGGCCTAGGTATTTTACTTCTTCTTCGACAAATTGTAGTTTTGCCTTGGAGACTTTCAATCCCTTTAATCCTAAAAAGTTCAATAACTTAATACTTTCTTTCCGTACATTCTCTTCCTGCTGCCCCGTCAGGAGTAGATCATCTACGTATTGGATTAATGTAACCCCTGGCCCCACTTGGTAATCCTGTAAAATTTGCTCTAAAGCCTGCCCGAAGAGATTAGGGGACTCAGTGGATCCTTGAGGGAGTACCGTCCATCTTAATTGTTGTCTCCTTCCTGTATCGGGGTCTTCCCATTCAAATGCAAAATAATCCCGGCTTTCTTTAGCCAAAGGGCATGCCCAAAAGGCATCTTTGAGATCTATAACACTGTACCATAAATTCTCAGGCCCCAGTTTAGTCAAGAGGGTATAAGGATTTGCCACCACCGGGAACCGGGCTACAGTTCGCTTGTTTATTTCCCTTAAGTCATGCACCAATCGATAGGTGCCGTTTGGCTTTTTAACTGGTAGGATGGGAGTATTGAAGGGAGACATACAGGGTTCTAACAATCCATTATTCAACAACCTTTCTATTTCTGGTTTTAATCCTCGTCTCCCTTCTGGGGATAATGGGTATTGCTTAATTTGGACGGGGACATCCGGATTTTTGATAGTTACCGAAAATGGAGTGATTTTTAGCTATCCCATGCTCTCAGGTGTGTACCAGACTTCGGGGTTAATTTGCTTTTCATCTTCTACCCTTAAAGGGCATAATTTAATTTTTAATTCCTTATTATCTACACCTATACTAATCCCTAATTCTATAATCATGTCTCGCCCGAGCAGATTATAATCTGACTCGGGTACCAATAATAGATTTCCCATCCCTATTTTGGATCCTGATTCTATAGTCACATTTTTTATGATTTGTACTTCAAAAGGTTCCCCTTTCACCCCTATGACAGTGGCAGTTTCTTTAGAGATGGTACATCCTTTTGGTAGGTTCTGTACCGTGGATCTTTCTGCCCCCGTATCTACCAAGAATTCCATTTCTTGTTTGTGGGGACCTGTCGTGAACGGCGGGAGAAATGCGACACACCATATGCGTGAATGGCAAATCCCAAAGTTTATTGAAAACTCACACATATTTATATTGGTGTTAATGAAGCTTATACATATTGCAAAAGCTGAGCTCATTATTGGTTAAAACACACTTAGATCAACCACACCTACTTCTATCTTCTAACAATTATTTTGCTTCTATGTTTGCATTCTTCTAACTTTTCTACCTAAGATAACTACATTTTCTGGCAAGCGATTTTCTCCCCCGTCTTCCTGTTTCAGAGAAGGTCACTGTGACCTTTGTCAGTAATTGGGCACTGGTTGCTCCGTTCCCAGCTTGTTTCCCCTATCCTTATCCATTGGTATCACATCGAAATGTCCTTTCTCAGCTAACCAATTATCCAAAAAGCTCTCTACAGGGACCTACTTTAAGTTTTATCAAGGGCTCTTTATGATTTTTCCGGGTCCCCACCAAATAGAGCCCCTGACCCCCCTAGTCCATTTGGAACTGCTTCTCGTCTCTGATTCGGACTCTACATTCTTGCTTAAAATGCCCTTTTTTTCCGCAATAAAAACACACCTTCACCCCTTCTGACTCCCCTATACTTTTCTCTTTTTGTTCACTCGAACCTCCCTTTCGCCCTTCTCTTTGGTACCTCCCCCCACCTGTTGCTGCGACCATCAACCTTACTTGTCTGCGGTCTCTTTCGTCGTCCCTACGGACATATACTTTCTGTGCCTCCCTAAGCAGTTCATCCAGCCCCCTGTCCTGCCAGTCCTCTAACTTCTGGATTTTCTTCTTTATGTCATCCCACAATTTTAAAACGAAATGGACTTTCAGCATTGACTGTGAAGTTTGGCTATCGGGGTCCATTCCGGAGTACAATCGTAAGTTCTGCCGTAATCTCTCGAGCCATTCCGTAGGCGACTCGTCCTTCTTTTGCCTATCGTTGAATGCCCGATCTATATTTTGCCCCCTTGGGACTGAGTCCCTAATCCCCTGAATAATTATGGTCCTTAAATCCTGCATATGTGTTCTATGTGCCGCATTTTGGTGGTCCCAATGGGGGTTCTCTAGGGGCCATTTAGTGTCCGCAGCCGGGCCTTGGACATGCTGCGTGTCCCAAATACGCATTCCTTCCCTTCTTATCATATTCCGTTCTTCAGTAGAGAACAGAATGCCCAAAATGGACTGCATTTCTTCCCAGGTATAGATGTTTGGTCCTAAGAACTGGTCGACCCTCTCGGCTACCCCAAAAGGGTCCTCTAATAAATGTCCCATGTCCTTTTTAAAGTCTCGTACATCTGCCGAACTCAAGGGGACAGTAATAAATCCTATACCCGCCTGTGGTCCACCCATGGGCATCTCCCGTAGAGGGAATAGCCCCGTCTCAACCCTACTGCGGCTCCTTGTAATCGGGCCTTGGTAACCGGTTTGGTTAACCTCCCCTTGGTTACCCTCCTCATCATTGTTCGGTGCAGGTGGTTGTGGAGGTGGTGGGGCATTGGGTGCTGGCGGTGGGACATATGGGGGCGGTGCTATAATTAAGTCGCCCAAATGATTGTCCCTCTTCCCCTTTTTGTCCGGATCCCCTTTCCCTTCTCTTAATTGGAAAACATACACTTCGGGTCTTGCTACCCATATTTTGGCATAATCACTCTCCTCTTGAGAGAAGGGCTCTTTAGAATTTACCCATAGGTTCAAGTCCTGTCGAACCCAGTCTTCAGATGATCCAAACACGGGCCAAAAAACTTTTTTGGAAATCTCTTTCCCACCCCATACTTCCATGCAATAATGTATCATTCTGGCCCTATCCTTAGTCTCGGTCCCCGGGTAATGCTTCCAATTACTAAGCATGAATCCTAGGGGACTGTCCCTTGGAATGGGGGGGAGTTTGACTTGGGTTGGGGTCTTGCTTTTCCCCTGCCCCATTCGTCCGGAGTGCCTTCTTTCACTCTCAAATTCCTTTCACTTCCCCTTTTTCGTGGCCCGAGCCCTCGCGGGTCTACGGGAACCGCACTACTCAAGGGTCCGCACTCACTTGGAGAGTCCGGCTGCCGGCCCTCCTCTCATTCACACTTGTCCACCGCCACACTCCGGGATCCCAACCCCGCCCGAACGGATTCCCTTTTATACTTACACGTCCTGCATCTTCGTCCGGACTCCGTGCACAGATTATTAAGGGGTTCACCGGTATAATTTGTCCTGTTTGCTTACTAGTATATATTTTAGGGTCGTCGGTGAGAGTGGCGGAGGTTCTCCCAGAGGGGCCACCCGGAAAGCACTGGATGAGGCGCCCCCCACTCTGGGTAGATCTTACCCGATCCAAACTCTCATCCGAGTCACGGCACCAAATTGTTATAAAATTGACTCAAAATGAGTAATTTCCAATCAAAGAATTTATTAATTATTGAAGCAGTTATACTACGTAAGCAAAGGCTCAGCGCTGGGCGACAGGGGAGTCTCCGCTCCACCTACTGCCGCGCCAACTAGTTTCTGATTCAGTCCTTTCATCCTCTCTATCCTTCAGGAGTCCATGTTATCTCGGAGTACTCTGCGCCTGCGCTGGTTGTTGCTAGGGGGTCATCCTTCTGTCTCCTGGTGATCGGTGATAAAGGCTGCGGAGTCTTCCTCAGCTGCGTCTTCTTCACCCTATGTCCTTATTTGGTGACTTCTCTGTGGAAAATTACCAAAATCTTATGATTAACGCAATATGTGCCCTATCAAGCTTAAGCAAGCAAATGTCCTGCCTTGCAAACTGTGCCCTATCAAGCTTAAGCAAGCAAATATCCTGCCTTGCAGACTGTTTATCTGCCCCTGCCCCTTCCCCAGCTTTTCCCTGGTCGTTATTTCTGTGAGTTATCTGCTTGTACCATTTGTCAGCGGGAAAGGTTTCCCTGCTGGGTGTTTATCTGCCCCTGCCCTTTCCCCAGCCTTTCCCTGGTCGTTATTTCTGTGAGTTATCTTTTTGTACCATTTGCTGGGTGGGACTATGTGTGGGCTCCTGCAACCCCTTCCCTGGTATCCTTGTGGCTCATATCTCATGAAGTAGTACAGAAATAGTCAGCAGACAACTCTTGTAACACACTGGTCTCTTTTTCGTGACGAACAAAATGTAGTCCCTCATCTCAATTAAGAGGGAAAAAAGTAGTAAGAATTAAAACAAACTCTTGAGAACACTTATTCTCCCCCCACAACCTTTTTTTTTTCCACTGACAATATAAAGAAACAAAACCTAAAATTTCCAGTCAGTTTGTCACCTCTGAAATAGTTTTTCTTCAGTTTACTTAGGGAGAGAAGTCCCTCTTGTTAAGGTTATGGAGACTTCTCTACAAGAGGAAAAAAAGTTTTCTCGTAGTTTTTTCACAACTAGCAATTGCCAGGGGGAAATTGTTATCATGAAACCCCTCCAATTTTCTATAAGCTTTCTTAGAGCTTGTCAATGGGCCATGTTAACTTATGGGGTATTGTTTTAAAGATGAGCTGTTCAAAGGTAAAAGTTCTCATTATCTATCTTTAAAATCATCTTCATTGCTGGGAATAGAGATTTTCTTCTTCTCCTGGGGGCACAGGAGATGGTATTCTTCTCATTTTCTCTGTTTAAACTTCTCATGGGATCACAGTTACTTTAACATTTGCTTACTTTAACATGGAGGGCTTTGCTTGATATTAATTTGAACTCTTCATCTCCCTGTAGTTTTATGTGTTGTAGGGAAAAAGAGTCTTTTTTCCATAGTTTACAAGAGAATTTTAGTCTCAAGACTAAGGCATCTCCTCATCCCTCCCATCTGGGACTTGACTTCTTCATTACTGATCTTGATGTTTTTATGTTGTTCTTTTACATGCTTGTATCTTGTTCCTTTCTCTCACTCAAGGGAGGATTGAAGTACTGAAAGGGTTAACATGTCGCTTGGGCCCTTGACCTGCAGGTAACTTGAAGTGGGAGCTGCGGCTGAGTTGTGTTAGGATTGGTTTCATGGTTGGTCTTTGTTTTTTTCTGCATTTACTTCTAGCCGCAGGGCCACTTTGCACAGCTTCAGGGCTGTTTCTGGTCTCAACCGCGCTGGGGGAAGGGGACCTGACGGTAAGATCTTAACAGCCTCGGCCAGCCCTGCTCCGGCCAGGGCTCCGCAGCCTCCCCCCCCTTCCTGCCTGGCTACTGCTGGGGGTCCGGCCCGGCCCGGCCAGAACGGAGTTGATGGGGGGCCAGCGGGCAGCCCGGGAGAAGGGGCCCAGCCCGTGGCAGGGCTGCCCGGGCTGGCCTGGCCGAGACGGGGGCCGGGGTTTGTTACCTTTTTGCCGACTAGAAAAGAAAGAGGAAGTTTTTGAGGGTGTTTTTTTGTCTTTAACATGTGTTTTTCACAGAGGCATGTCCAGTATTTAGTGTTTTAACAGACTGTCTGTTACACAAAAAGCTTTTGCCTCACTTTCCGAAATTCTTCCCGTGTCAAACTATGACACCAGTTTAACACAGTTAATAGTAGTTTTATCTCTTCTCCATGCAGATGGTAAAATCTCTGTGGCCATAGAAGGTGCTTACCTTTTGGAAATACTGTAATTCAACCAGTCCTCTGCTGGATAGTCACCCCTCCATGACATCCACTGAACTCTATTCATGAAACTCTATCTTAGAGTTAAATGTTAACACTTGGTTACTAAAAGCCTACTAAGACATTTTGAAATTGAAATGAGCTACTTAGCTTATATGACGTAATATAATAGTGTGATAAACGAATTCACTGGATTTAAGGATCATACAATTATTTTTTTATTATTATTATTATTATGCAAGCAAGAATAAGCAAAGTTCAGCGCTGGGCGGCCGGGAATCTCCGCTCCTCTAGGCTCGCACCGTTCCTATCCCCAAAGTTCACCTTTTATTGCCTTCTTCTCCCGGGTCCAGGGATGACGTGGTCTGTCTTTTGCGCTTGCTCGTTCAGTTGCTAGGGGGTCTTTTTCTGCCTTCTAGTGGTCGTGGGATGAAGGCTGCAAGTCTTCCTCTTTTAACTGCTGAGTGAACTTTCCCTTATAAGGCATATCTATACAGTGGAATTTTCAGAACACTATACGATTCCTGCAAGCCCAAGCAATTCTTGCGAGTTTAGGGATTGTTGTTACAGCCTTCCTCTGTGACCTCTGGGTGAACTTTTCCTTATAAGGTATATCTTTACCATGGAATTCCCAAAGCACTATACGATTCCTGCAAGCCAAGCAACCATATGTGGCTGCACATTTAAGAATCAAGCGGTTTTAGCTATTTAGTTATTGCTTTTATATTGTATAATTATTTAGCTATTGATTTAATTAATGAACAAACGTATTGCTACTTATTACAATAGGAAAGAAAATATTAAAATTAAACCACATACAGGGACTGAAAAACCTAAAATGTTCCAACTTAGGATTTGGGCTACACAATGTACTTTGTTTTTTTGGTTTTTTTTTTAAAAGAAGCACTTTTCAGTGACTAGAAATTGAAAAATAGTGTTTGTTGGCCAAAACATAAATGTATGTGTTGACATAACGAGGGCTGGTTAAAACTTTACCAGTGCCTTCTGCTAGGAAGAAAGCCACTAAGTTTTTCAGGTATAGCTGCCTGGATATAACTGGAGTATTCTCCTTCCCAGATGATAGCATGACCAGCAAGAGCTAGGCCAGGCTAACATCTATGAAAGTTTTGCGTGGATTGTGCTGAAGAAGTTTTCTTTACAGATGGCTTATAGGCAAAACTGTGAATGCACCTGTTCACTTTCGTTAATACATAGAATGAAAGCTAGATTTTGAAACAAATATCAGAATTGTTTTTTTCACCATGTTAGAATGTAAAACAAGAGATAAGAATCCTTGGCGTCAATAGTTGCCTGTTATGTAGCTGGCTGAGGGCTGCATAAAATATCAGGTAAGAGAGTGAGGTCTGTGATAAGCGTGAGGCTGGACACTTGCAAATAAATCATAGGTCAGTTGTGTTTTGTGCAAGATAATTTGAATCCTATAGTAATACACTTCTAAATTAAATTCACATGATGAAATATGGCCATGAGTGATGCAGGAAATCTGTGAGCCTCACATTAATACTGTCTAAAGTTCATATCTCATATAAGAATTAAATTAATGATAGTGCTTATATACACACAGCCTTCCTGAGCAGGTCACTCAGTAATTCTAATATGTCATTTGTTTGTTTTACTTAAGGAATCAGCTGGAGGGGATATTCAGTTTCCTTTAACGCCAGAAAGTATTAATGGGACAGATGACGAGAGAGTGATGGCGGAAGTGACGCAGAACTCAGAATCAAGGGCTGAGCCAATCCAGAGCGCATTGCCATTTACTCATAGGTACAGATTCCATTCCCACATCCTGATTAAGTGATACTTATCTCCTTCCTTGTTAAAGGGACCTTCTCCTGTGTCATGGCTTCCAACTAGCAAAGTTAAAGATTAAATTACATAATTTAAAAACAAATAAAGTTTTGCTTTCAGATTTACATTATAATCTTTGTTTTTGAAAAAAAAAAAAGAGGAAATGTCTTTAAGTAACATTTTGGTGGGCATTGATTTGTAGTTTAATCAGCTGAATGCAAGCCCTTAAACACTGGTTAGTGCAGGTGTCCCTTTAACAGGAAGCATTATTTCAATGTTTGAGAGCTTAGTAAACTTGATTGCTTCTTAGAATATTCAAATTTAATTATTTTTGCATGCATTTTCTTTAAATTAATTATAGGACTGGATGCCAGCCTTTCATGGATTAGTTGTTGGAAGAAAAGGGACTCTTAGAACACTTATGAATTATAAAATTTAAAGCAGCCTCAAATTAAACAGTTCTTTGAGAGTTTAAAACATTTTCAACTTCTTTTTGAAAAATGAGAGACGTGTAGTTCTGCTTCAGACTGAATTTTAAATCATTGCATTAGGAATATTGTACTCTGTTTTTTAAGAAAACTAGATCTTATAATGATACAAATAATGAGAAAGTATGGAATATTAATCCCATATATTTCCGGGTAGGACGTGCCTGGCTTCATCTAGCCCTCGCTGCTGGACCAAAGGCGGCAGCTGTGGTGTTTTACCTCAGAGATACCTTTGGCCGGCTGGATGCTGCAGCTAGGCACTTGGAACAAATCCAGGCATAGTAGGAACTCAGTTTACCTCCGGTGGAACAGGTTCAGGCGACGGTGAAGAGAGAAAGGAGCGGATTCTATTGTAGAGTCTTAATCCAGAGTTTTATTTCAGAATGGTAGACCTCTGAATGTTGTAACAGCTCACAATAGAAATCCCGGCCGCATGGTCTCGTCTGCTTTTAAGCCCCGGGAACAGGGGGAGGGGAAGGGACAGGTAAGGGCCAACCAGGTGGGAGGAGGGGAAGGCTCAAGGGATATACACGCTTGGACAGGCCATTGAGCCCGGACCTGAGGGGCATCTTTTGAAATTCTGCCAACCACACGATGCCCTTGCTGGAATGTTAAGATTGATGGACAGCTCTTAGCAGGAGGGCAAAAGGGGGAGGGGAAAGGTTGGCACACCTGAGATGGCCTCACACTGCAACAAGAAAGGATGGGCATATCTCACCTGTGGGAACAGTACCAAACACCTGGCATCTTAAATCAAGATTAGAACAAAAGAATGTTGACCCTAAAGGCTCTGCTAATCTGTGTGTTTGCTGAGTGTGCTGTGAGAAATCACTTCAATGGAAAACAGCTGTATGTGTGTGTGACTTACTTTGGCTGAAGACAGTCACATGAATGGCATGCTTGAGACATGTTTTGTGTTACAAAATTAGCAGAGATTCTAGGGTCCAATTAGAGCATGGTTGTTTATCTGTAGTGGACAATAATAAAGGGAGCTCACATGAGGGAAAAGGAAGGGGAAGAGAAAAAAACACCCCCTGTGGAACTCAAAAACTACAACACTATCGTGCTTTCATCTCTGACATCTTGATTTTTCACATTAAGATTTTTTCTTTGCATTTGATTTCATCACCAACACTCACCTATCAGAAATGACTGTACATGGGACACTCAATAAAACTCATTATGTACTGAGATTATGGAAAGTAACTTAAATATTTAATAAACTTCTCTAAGTTAGAAATACTAGATTTACTTTTTTTAAGTATGGTCTAAATCAGTTTAAATAGAGTTTAAGGGCTCTTGATCAAAGATTGGGGAACACTAAGATGTCGGATATGTCATGCAAATAATAAAGAATGAACAGAGATGTAATTGTTCAAAACTTCTCATGTTTTTTGTAAAAGAATAATACTATTAAGCATATCTGGAAAAAATAATTTACATTTACAAATGAGAAAAAATGAATACTTTTTAAGCTGAGTGATTGTATTTATTTTTATACTTCAGTTGTGACCAGTGCATCTATTGCATGTTTTACAAGATTTGGTGCTTTGTAAGAAAACTCTGTGCATGTTGAAGAAGTATCAAAAATGCTACACATTAGTGTCCTGTAACAAGTTAAACTTACTGTTTGTGCCTTGGAATTATCTATCAATATTTTTGGGAAAAAGAATTGTGACAAAGTCCAGACAGGAGTACTGGTGTTTGCTGTTGTTTTTGGTTGGTTTTTTTTTATTTTAATGAGGTCTTCCCTCTCAGTTTGGACATGTAAATATGTTTTCTGGTATGCCAGTATAGTAACTATGTTTGCTATGCATTAACAGTGACTGAAGATATATTTTGAAACTACCCAGGTGTAATTTTTGATGGTGTAGAATAGAGCTTACAAAAATTTTTACATGCTTTGCATTTTTATATTTACTTCATGTATGCAATATGGGTGCCCTGTTTTAGTTTACTGTCCTGTTAAGTACCACTAGCTGGAATTAATATTCACATTTCAAAGGTTACTTCTCATGATGATTCTCACAAGAATCATTTGTCATGCCAATGGCAGCATCAACTTTATAAGTGAGCTAATACAAAAAAAATGCAAATTTGTTCAAACCCTTTGAAATTAATTGAATTTGGACTTGATAAGGTTTTATTAGAAATAAAAAACTCATATGGGTTAGTTTGGGGTTTTTTTAATAATGAAAAGCTCAAGTGAGGACATTATATATTATTATTTAAGCCAGACAGAAAATGCTTTCAGGTGCTTTCTGATTTTTTTTTAATAGAAGAAAAGAATCCTTTTGTATGTCTTAGTGTCAAGGAACACTGTCTCAATCAGAGGGAAACTACCATTTAAATAAATGTATATTGCAAAACATTCCAGTTATTTCCCAGGCACCATTGTTTTTCAAAATTATGACAAAATTTAGTTTGAGAATCAGCTGCTTTGATTTGATTTAATTGTTAGCTGTAATGAAGGCTCTCTAAAATGGCACTGTGCAACACATTCATCAAAGAGATGGCAAGTGAAGCCTCCAGGACTGTGCTCCTGCTGGTTAAATTGTTATGGTTTTTTGAGGCATTTCACCATATTAAATTGGCAACTAGGTAGACATAGCTAGTTGCTTGTGCTGTCTGGAAGTGTATTGTCTTCAGAAAGTCTACCCCTGATTTACAAAAAAATAAAACAAGCCCCAAAACCATACACCCTGATCCTTGGAAACTCCCTGGGCTTTTTTTCGATGGCCTGGCACTTCTGACCCACAAAAATATATGGCTTTTTTTGACACTGGTGCTCAGTGTACCCTGATGCCATCAAAGTATGTGGGACCGGAATACATTTCTATTTCTGGGATGACAGGGAGATCCCAGGAGCTGACAGTACTGGAAGCTGAATTGAGTTTGACTGGGAAGGAGTGACAGAAACAACCCATTGTGACTGGCCCAGAGGCCCCATGCATCCTCAGCATAGACTATCTCAGAAATGGGTATTTCAAAGACACAAAAGGACATAGCTGAGCTTTTCGGATAGCTGCTCTAGAAACAGAAGACATCAGACAACTGAATACCCTGCCTGGTCTCTCAGTTGACCCCTTGGCTGTGGGACTGCTGAGGGCTGAAGAACAACAGGTACCAATAGCAACAGTGCACCGTCGGCAATACCGCATCAACCGAGACTGTGATTCCCATCCATAAGATGATTCATGAACTGGAGATTCAAGTGGTGGTCAGCAAGGCTTGTTCACCCTTTAACAGCCTTATGTGGCCAGTGCGTAAGTCCAGTGGAGAATGGAGACTGATGGTAGATTACCGTGATCTGAATGAAGTCACACCACCGAGTGATGCTGTGCCTGACATGCTGGAGCTTCAGTATGAGTTGGAGTCCAAGGCAGACAAGTGGTATGCAACCATTGATATTGCCAATGCATTTTCCCCCATTCCTTTGGCAGCAGAGTGCAGGCCCCAGTTTGCCTTCACCTGGAGGGGTGTGCAATACACCTGGAACTGGCTGCCCCAGGCAGGGAAGCACAGTCCCACCATCTGCCATGAAATGATCCAGGCTGCAGTGGAAAAGGGTGAGGCTCCAGAACATCTGCAGGACATTGATGACATCATTGTATGGGGGAACACAGCAGGGGAAGTCTTTGAGAAAGGAGAGAAGATTATCCAGATTCTCCTGGAACCTGGTTTTGCCATTAAGTGAAGTAAGGTTTAGGGACCTACTTATGAAATTCAGTTTCTAGGAGTCAAGTAGTAAGATGGTCATTGCCAGATCCCGATGGAGGTAATTACCAAAATCACGGCTATGTCCCCACCTACCAACAAGAAGGAAACCCAGACTTTTCTAGGAGGTGTGGGCTTTGGGAGGATGCATATCCCAAAGTACAGCACAACTGTAAGCACTCTTTATCTCATGACACAAGAAAGAAAAGTGATATCCAGTGGACCCTTGAACAAAATGGGGCAGGATTTGAAAAATATGCTTTATACTGCAGCCAGGGAGAATCGTCCTTCCTGTAGCCAGTGGCAGAAGGGATCTAGAGAGACATGAGGACGACTGCTCAGGTCCTGTAGTTGGGGATACAAAGGATCTGAGGCCAGCCATACTCCAACTGAGAAGGAGACTTGTGACTTATGAAGGGGTTCGAGCTGCCTCAGAAGTAATTGGAACCAAAGCACAGCTGCTTCTGGCACCCCAACTACCTATGCTGGGTTGGATGTTCAAGGGAAAAGTTCCATCCATGCATCATGCCACCAACGCCACATGGAGCAAGTGGATAGCTCTGATCACACAGCAAGCCCGGGTAAGGCATCCTAATCGCCCTGGGATTCTGGAAATCATAACAAACTGGCCTGAAGGGGAGACTTTTGGATTATCTTCTGGAGAACAAGAGGAGCAAGTGACATGTGTCAAGGAAGCCCCACCATTTAATGAGCTACCAGAGAGTGAAAGATTATATGCCCTCTTCACTGATGGTTCCGGCCGAATAGTAGGTGCTAACTGGAAATGGAAAGCTACTGTATGCAGCCCCACATAGTGAGTTGCACAAGCTACCAAGTTACAAGGTGGATCAAGTCAGCTTGCAGAGCTTAAAGCCATCCAGCTGGCTTTGTATATTGCCAAATGAGAGATGTAGCCAAGGCTCTATTTCTACACTGACTCATGAATGGTAGCTAATGCTCTGTGGGGATGGCTGGATTGTTGGAGAAAGGCCAAGTGGCAGCACAGAGGGAAAACCATGTGGGCTGCTGAGATTTGGCAGGACATCGCCCATGATGGCTCTGGTCATCAGGGGATAGATGCAACATACTGATGGGCTCATGACTGAGGGGTGGATCTAACTATTGACAGTATCTCACAGGTCATCCACAGATGTGAGACATGCACTGCAATCAAGCAGGCTAAGCAGGTGAAGCCTCTATGGCACAGTGGGCAATGGTGAAAGCATAGGTTTGGAGAAGCATGGCAAGTTGACTATATCACCCTTCCCCAAACCTGCCAAGGCAAGTGCTACATGCTGACCATGGTGGAAGCAACCACTGGACAGTTGGAGACCTACCCTGTGCCTCATACTACTGCATGGAACACAGTTTTGTATTGGAATTAAAAGCCAATATAGCTGGATGGAACGTGCCTGGGCTCGTCTGGCCCTTGCTGCTTGACCAAAAGTGGCAACTGTGGTGGTTTCACCTCAGAGATACCTTTGGCTAGCTGGATGTTGCAGCTGGGCACTTGGGACAAGTCCAGTCATGCAGGAGCTCAGGTTTACCTCTGGCGGAGAAGCTTTAAGGCAAGTGTTGTGTTGTGTCTGTATAAGTTGGACTGTTCCCCCCTATCATGTAATGGTTCTGCCCTGGTTCCCCCCTCCCTCGCTTGTGCTGCCAGTTATCCCAACTCCTCCCCAGTTGCCTTGGAGATTAAGGTACCCTTTCTCAAATCCCTCCCCGGTGCCCTGTCCATCACTTGGCGCTCCCACCCTTCTATCTAGAACTCTCTAGAAACTTCCAGCTAGAGCATTGAGTGGTTGGCTCAGGGGCCAGGGCCCCACCCTCAAGTTATTCCCATTGGGGCTTTCCCTAAATCAATCTTTTGTATCCCACTCCCCTCTGAAACTCTATTCATCCAAGGACTGACTCCTCCCCTGTTTCCCTCCCTCCTTATAAGCTGTTGCAACCCCTCCCTCTTTCTCTTTGGCTGTCGGTTCCCCTGGGACCCAATAAACCTGGATTCACCATAGCTGGAGAGCGCTCTCTTATTTCTGCTGACTGTAGCCATAAGCCAAGCCACGTCCTACCACAAGGTAGTGCTGCTGTCATAGCACAGAGCGTTTGCCTTAGGCGCTGTCCCGAACCACGGAAATCGGGATAGTGCCCCCTTACTGCTAGCGGTGCTGGATAGCTAGCTGGGACGTCTGAGAAGGACAATTCTTCTCCAGCTGGACCGCTTCAGGCAAAGTGAAGGAAAAGGAGTCGGGTTCTGCTAGAGGGTTTTGATCCAGAGCTTTATTCCTGGTCCACAAGCCTCTGAATCCAGCAACAGCTCTAACAGAGCTTGCTGAACCACGTGGTTGCTGTGTCTTTTAACCCCAGGGAGAGGGGGAGGAAAGGGGTAGGGATCTCACCAACCAGGTAAGGGGGGGGAAAGTCTCAGGGGACAAATGACACCTGGATGGCCCAATGTCCCTCCAGAGCTGAAAGGCATCTTTTGAACTCTGCCAATCACTCGACACCCTTCTGGAAGGCCAGGATTGACAGACAGCACTCAGCAGGGGTCAGGGTGGGGGAAAGGAGAGGTGATTGACACCTGGGGAAGGAATCTACCGGAAGAAACCCAAGGTATCTGAGGCAAACTATGACATCGCACCGCAACATCCCCCCCTTGTTTTGTTTAAAATGAAGAGGATTGGGTTTGGGGTGCAGAATGCTTGCCAAACCTTGGTTGGTAAATTGGTTCCTCCTCTTCAGGAGGGTCAGTGTTTTCCACTGAGGCTTCCATGTCATCCATTGGAGCATTAAGGGCTTCCAAATGGTAGAGTTCAGGAGGGGAAGATGAGCTAGAAATTAGTTTGTACACCATGCGCTTGATTAGCCCAAAACCAATGCTAACAACTACAATAACAATAACTAGAATAAACAGTACTAAAACCACAGTTTTCAGAATAGATCCCAACCAGCCGGGGAGTCCCCAGCCTTTGAACAGTCCACTCAGCCAGTCGTCGGTTTCTCTCTTGATGTCGTTCACCATGGTTTTCATCTTGTCTGTGGAGAGACAGATGTGATCTTGTCCAAGGGCTTTGGCCAAGGTGATCCATACGTTTGCTTTGGGCTGAGGGACTATCCAGGAGATTGCTGGTGGAACGATCACGAGTAGGACGAGGAGCAGACTCGCTCTCATGGTGTTTCGAGACTGCACACAAACAGCGGGATCTTAACTGGTACAAGGAACTTGAACATATATTACAAACTATTCCAGATAGGAGGCTTAAATGGAATTTCCTCCAGGGAACACGTACGGCGTTTCCTTCTCCAGGCA
This sequence comes from Agelaius phoeniceus, assembly GCF_051311805.1. NCBI lineage: Eukaryota > Metazoa > Chordata > Aves > Passeriformes > Icteridae > Agelaius > Agelaius phoeniceus. The sequence goes on from NC_135301.1 coordinate 12,461,906, forward strand.
GCATTGGCAACCTGGGGCGCTTCTGTCGACTTCCCTGAGTCCTTGGAGACGTAGGGCCTTACCCATTTGGAAGGAACCCACTTTAACCCAGAGGGGGTGGACACGCAGACATATCCACGTCCCCACGTAACCAATCTGTAAGGTCCCACTGTCTTCCAAGTCTCAGGGTCCTTTACTAAGACTGGAGGCTTTTCTTTCACTGGCATCTGATTGTTCCCCCCAAAGTGGTGTAGGATGGGTGGATTCTGGCTGTCAAAAGAACAGTTCAGAAAATTGATTGTGAACAGCGCCCTGGACAACCGGATGTGGAGACGTTCCACTTTCAGGACCTGATGTTGCTGGTCCAGGACTCTTTTAATATCACAGTAAGTCCTTTCTACTACGGCTTGACCTGTAGGGGAGTATGGGATGCCAGTTTTGTGTACTACTCCCCATTGCTGCAGGAAGCTCCCGAATTCCTTGGATTTGTAAGTGGGGCCATTATCAGTTTTCAACTCCTTGGGGATGCCCATGAAAGTAAAGGCCTGTAAGAGGTGCTTTATGGCATCGTAAGATGATTCTCCTGTGTGGGCAGAAGCATAGACTGCTCCAGAAAAGATATCTACACTAACGTGAACATATTTCTGCCGTCCGAATGACTGTATGTGTGTTACATCTGTTTGCCATAGTTCACAACTGTTCAACCCCCTTGGGTTTACTCCTGCACTCATTGTAGGGAGTGCATGTTTTTGGCAATTGGGGCATGTGTCCACAATCGCTTTGGCCTGTTCTCGAGTGATGTGAAACTGACGAACCAGGCCAGGTGCATTTTGGTGGAAAAGCTGGTGGCTGATTTTTGCCTGTTCAAAAACATTTGGGAGAGGGGCCATCTCTGCAGGTTCAGCAAGAGCATCTGCCCTTCTGTTGCCTTCAGCAATAAACCCTGGCAAGTCGGTGTGTGACCTGACATGCATCACATAAAATGGTTGCTCTCAGTGGGAAACCAACTTTACAAGTTTTGAGAGCAATTTGAAAAGTACGATGTTAGACACTTCTTGCAGTATTGCTTGATCTGCCCTGGATACTACTCCTGCCACATATGCAGAGTCTGTAATCAGATTGAATGGTTCTGAGAACTTTTCAAAGGCCCTAACAACTGCAGCCAACTCAGCAACTTGAGGTGAACCTTCTACATCAGCGATTTCCATCTCCTACTGCTGGGTTTGAGGATCCTTCCAAGTCATAATGGACTTGTGGGACTTCCCGGACGCATCTGTAAAGACAGTCAGAGCCTTTTTTAAAGGTCTCCTACTTGGAACACTTCTCAATTTCAGAGTAAATTGAACATCTTCTTCGAAAATTTTGTCGGCAGGCCGATGGATAGAAATTTGTCCTGAGTAGGAATCCAGAGCAAACTGCAACGCCTCATTTTCCTAAAGCAAATGTTCCAACATTTTCTTAGTAATTTGGCCTGATTTTAACTCAATTGGAATGTGAATGCACTCAAAGTCACATCCTGCCAGCTCCCTGATCCAGGTCCTAGCTTTCTGGATCAGTTCTGCTACCAGCTCTTGGGGCTTTGTCATTCTCTTGGACCTTAGGTGACTGAGGAAAACCCACTCTATGATCAAGAGAGGGTCCCTCTGGTCCTGGCCCTTTTTAGGTGTTTCCTTTGCCTTAGGTGTTTGTTTTTTCTCCCACTGGAAAATGATTTAATGGAGGTGTGGCAACTTACCTGAGATGATAAATTTGAATGGCAGGTCAGGCCGACATTGGTTGGCCTGTCTTGTGGACATTGCTGTCTGAACCTTTTCTAGAGCTTTCTGTGCCTCTGGGGTAAAAGCCCTAGGAGAACTCAGGTCCTCTCCCCCTTTCAATAAATTTAAAAGAGGGGCAAGGTCTTCATTGGTCAGACCTAGCCAGGGCCTTACCCAATTTAAAGGCCCACACAACTTGTGGACATCCGCAAGGGTCTTGATCTTAGTTTTGATTTCTAATTTTTGAGGAACAATGGTCCTCTTTCCAATTTCTAAACCCAAATACTTCCAAGGTGGCATCTTTTGAATTTTCCTTTCCTGGAGCTCGCACCCTGCAACAATCAAAGCATCGATCGTTAGGTCAAGCACGTGGGTGAGTAAATCATCATTGGGGCACACACAAGGATATAATCCATATAATGATAGATGATGGCCTTTTTTGCAGCTGCACGCACTGGGGACAGCAGGGAAGAGATATACCGTAGGCAGATCGATGGTGAGGCTTTTAGTCCTTGAGGAAGAACTGTCCAATGGTACCTTTTCATCGGGGCTTCCCTGTTGATGGTGGGGACCGAGAATGCGTGCAGGGGAATTTGGAAAAAACAATCTTTTATATCAATAACAGCCAATTTCCAATCTTGGGGGAGCATTGCTGGGGATGGCATACCAGGTTGGAGAGAGCCCATATCTTCAATGGTATTATTATTTTGTCGGAGATCGTGGAGGAGCCGCCATCTTTTTATGTCAACCTTCTGGATAACAAACACTGGAGAATTCCACGGAGACGAGGTCTCTACAATGTGACCCTTTTTCAGTTGCTCTTCCACTAGCTCCTCGAGCGCCTTCAGTTTTTGTTTACTGAGCGGCCAATGCTCTACCCGAACTGGTGTGCCTGTTTTCCAATTCAGTTTTTGAGGAGAGCACTTTTCAGTGTCCGCTGCCCAAAAATCCTGTGGAGAATCTGGAATGTCAATTGTGACACTCTACTGGGCCATTAAATCTCTTCCTAACAATGGTTCTGGATAATCTAACACAAACAGACGTACATTTGCCAATTGTCTCTTTGGCCCCTTGATTTGGATGACACTCTTGGATTGTCTCGCCAATTGCATGCCCCCTACACCTTGAACGTTACCAGCCACATTTTGCAAAGGCCAATGTGCAGGCCAGTCTTGTACTGGGATCACTGTGCAGTCTGCACCCGTGTCTATGAGCATCTCAATGTGTTTTGACTCCCCACCCCCACTGACATTACACCAGATTTTGGGTTTGTCCTTCTCAATAGCTTGGACCCGGGCGACTGTGGGCCCTTGTTTTTTGGTGCCTTCAGGCAAACTCGGCACCGGGATAGCTTGTGCAACGATTTGTCCTTTGGGAATAAACAGGGGTGGGTGGAAACAGTGCAGCCCGAGAACGAATTGCTCAGGATCTGATGTTGTTATTCCTGGAGCAATTTCAATCTCTTGTGGTGTGTGTTTGGGGTCCCCAATGACGATGTACTTACAGCAAATTCAGTGTCAAGTACCCTGCTGTTGTGGGTTGACAGAGACAAAATGCCAGTCAGTGTCTTTCAGGTGTAGTGGTTCTGTCAGCTGCAACCTGTAAGGCTCATTGACAGAAATTGTGGTGAACATAGGTTCACCTAAGTCATAGCAAAGGTTACTTGGTTTCACTTTCAGTGGTGGACCAGCAGAAGTCGTCTTTGAAGCATCTGCTTCACTTAGAGAAATAGGGATATTACCACACGCTTGGTCTTTTTTGTTTCCCTCATTCCCTTGGCCTGCTCTTTTTGTGTCTGCGCGCCTAGCAGGCCGGCGCTCCCCTTTCAGTTTTTTTGTTGTTGTTGACCCCCTGGGAGTGCATCTAGTTCTCCTCCTCTGCTATTTTTAAATTCATCAAATTGCTTTTTCAGGGGGCACTGGTTACTCCAGTGCCCAAGGTTGTTACAAAGCAGGCATGGCTTTGTGGGGTCAACCGTTGCTGGTCTTCGCTGCTGCCCAGGGTACTGCTGTGCTGAGGGAATCAGCTCAGGGCTGGCAATAGCAATTCACTGTGGTGGTCTTGGCAGCAGCCTTGGTCTGGTGTCTTCAGCAACACTCATCAGAGGCACTTACCTGTTACAAACTAGAAGCATATCTTTAGTGTAGGGGGGGGTTCTAGAGGTAAGCCTAAAATTGCTGCCTGACACTGTTCATTTGCATTTGTAAATGCCATTTCCTCTAAAACCTCTTCCCTTGCATTCTCTTTTTTAATTTGTATTTCAATAGCTCTAGTTAACCTTTCTACAAATTTCAAAAAAGGCTCTGATGGTAGCTGCTTGATCTTACTATATGGCTCAAATGGGCCTTCAGGTTGGAGGGTAAAGAAGGCTTTTTCAGCTGCTTCTTTGACTCTCTCAAGTGCTTCTACAGGAATTACTGTAGCTTGGATTGGGGCTAAGGACCATTGGCCCTCACCAGAGAGATGCTCAATGGTGATTGGCATGCCATTGGCATCTTTTGCTGTGTTTGGATTAGCATGCAGGTCTGGGACAGCCTCTTTTAGCAGTTGTTTCCATGCCAATTCCATTAATTTGAATTCTGTAGAGGTCATGAGGCACGAAAAAAGCTATTTTAAATCATGTGGGACTACTACAGTCCTACCCAGTTCAGCATTTAAAAGGCCACGGAAGTATGGGCTATGTGGGCCATACTCTTTGTGTGCTTTGCAGACCTCTTTCAATATTTGTTGCAAAAAAAACTTTCCAATTAGCAGTTGTGGCTCCTCCCCCTTGCCCTGCATGCTGATATGTAACGGGCGAATGACAAAGTGGGACCCTGTATTGGGTCTGCAGTTCCCTGCCCTGTATCCTTTGAATCGGAAGCATTGGGATCACAGGTACAGCTGTGGGGACAAGCAGTGGGCGTGGCCCCACCGTGGGAACTCGGGGAGGGGGCGGGGACACCGTGGGAACAGGGGGTGGGGACACCTGGTGACATCACGTCGGCAGATGCCCCCTGGGAGGGGTAGAGGGGCAGAGGGGAGGGAGTAGCAGGTAATGTGGGGGGAGAGAAGGTATCACGAGGATCGGGGGGGGGGGGGGGGGGGGGGGGGGATGGGGAAGGATTTTTGGGATGCTTAGGGGAATCATGGGAAGAAGGAGACCAGGTATGGGATGGTGCCATGTGGCATCCTCCATTTTCTTGGGCTCCTGGGGTCTGGGAGCCATTTTGGGGGTCACTGCTCTCTGAAAAGCTAACACATGCTCTGGGTTTCAGAGCAGGGGACACAGGGGTTTGGGGACAATTCCACGCAGTCTGGCTAGGACCTTGTGGACAAGGGAACTCAGGCATTTTAACAAGCTCAGGGAGCTGGCTTCCCTGGGCGTGAGCAGAGTCTGCTCTCTTTAAAATACCAAGTTTTGGAGTACAGGGTTCAGAGCTGGGGGGGGGGAGAAACAGGAAGAGCAGAGGGAAATTCCTTGTTATTAGGCTTTTCCTTCACTTCCCTTTGTTTGAGCAAGGCTGATAGAACTTGTAAGCTCCAAAACACAAATTTAGCTGAGGACGTGTCCTTGGACTTTCCCAAGGTTATCGATCCATGCCCTACTTTGTCCCAGAATTGGATATTGTGGACTTCCTCAGGACAAATTTGTGCGAAGTGTAGAAAAAGCCACCTTATAAACTGTTTCAATTTTCCTTTAGAGAACTTTACATTTGCACTAACTAAAATTCCAACAATATGATAATACACTCCTTTTTGTTCTGTGCTTAACTTAGAGCCCATTTTAGATGTAAAAGGCACAGTACAATCTCCCGCCAACCGAAAACAAACCCAAATCAGCTACCGATTTTCAAAAACCGTGATTAAGAAGTGAAGACATGGAAACTTTTAGCCTTTCACAACGCAGCTGCTTGTAGCGCTTTTAAAAGTGCCGCTGGCAGCAGCACGGAATCGGATCTCACCACGCCGCGCCGGGGTATAGACAGAGCTCCCCCTGGCCCGCACCGCACAGTAAACCTGATACCAGAGCCACCTCACCACGAGAGCCCCCCCGCGCCGTGCTGCAACCCTGAGCCACACGAGCCGCGCCGCCCCGCGCCGCACCAAGAAAGCCCGAAAGCTGAGCTGGCGCCATGTCGCCGTGAAGGGGAGGGGCAGGGAGAGACTCCCTGCTCCTCTTAGCTGGCACCGTGGTGCAAGCCCGCTGCCGCGAGAGTTCTAAAATCCGTGGTGCCGCACCACTGTTGGCTATGCCCTATCACTCCCCCCCCCCCCCCCCCCCCCCCCCCACGGGGCTGCGCAGCCTTTTGGTGCTATAAATATGAGCTAAAAAGAACAGATCTCTCAGCAGACTGTATTTGAGCTTCTAATACTCTATGGAGCAAATATACTCACCCCAAATCGATGCTGTTGGTGGCGTGGTCTAGCAGGGTCTTCTCTTCACCTGACTAGGACTCCTCCAGGGCAGAAGGGGCTACCCTATTCTCCCTCTGGAAAGTCACTTACCAGAAAGGAGCTGCACTTTCCAGAGGCGCAAAACGTCCTCGAGGCTTCTGTGGGATAAGTCCCAAAGTCTCTGCTGGAGAGCTATGCCGTCAAAGCTCTGCCAGTGGATGCTAAGCTGCCTTAAAGTCTCTGCGTGGTCTTTGAGGTTCTGGGAGCCCCGGAGTGTCTTCTCAGGGCTGCAGGGTCGAAGCAGGCCCACATTTGGGCGCCAATATATTGGAATTAAAGCCAATATAGCTGGATGGAACGTGCCTGGGCCCGTCTGGCCCTTGCTGCTTGACCAAAGGCGGTAACTGTGGTGGTTTCACCTCAGAGACACCTTTGGCTAGCTGGATGTTGCAGCTGGGCACTTGGGACAAGTCCAGTCATGCAGGAGCTCAGGTTTACCTCTGGCGGAGAAGCTTTAAGGCAAGGTGAAGGAAAAGGAGTCGGGTTCTGCTAGAGGGTTTTGATCCAGAGCTTTATTCCTGGTCCACAAGCCTCTGAATCCAGCAACAGCTCTAACAGAGCTTGCTGAACCACATGGTTGCTGTGTCTTTTAACCCCAGGGAGAGGGGGAGGAAAGGGGTAGGGATCTCACCAACCAGGTAAGGGGGGGGAAAGTCTCAGGGGACAAATGACACCTGGATGGCCCAATGTCCCTCCAGAGCTGAAAGGCATCTTTTGAACTCTGCCAATCACTCGACACCCTTCTGGAATGCCAGGATTGACAGACAGCACTCAGCAGGGGTCAGGGTGGGGGAAAGGAGAGGTGATTGACACCTGGGGAAGGAATCTACCGGAAGAAACCCAAGGTATCTGAGGCAAACTATGACATCGCACCGCAACAATCTTGGGCCTGGAAAAGCAAGTCCTGTGGAGACACGGCACCACTGAGAGAATTGAGCTGGACAACAGGACCCATTTCAAGAACAGCCTTAGAAACACCTGGGCCAGAGAACACGGTATCAGGTGGGTATATTATATTCCCTATCATGCGCCAGCTTCAAGGAAAGTTGAACGGTGTAATGGACTGCATAAAATCACCTTGAAGGCTCTTGGTGGGGGGACCTTCAAAGACTAGGAGCTGCATTCAAAGACTGGGAGCTACATTTAGCAAAGACCACCTGGGTGGTCAACACCAGAGACTCCATCAATTGAGCTAGTCTTGCCGAATCTGAACTATTGCACATAGTAGGTGGTGATAAAGTCCCTGTGGTACACATGAGAGGTATTTTAGGAAAGACTGGATTAGTCCCACCTCAGACAAAGACAAACCCATCCATGGGATTGTTTTTGCTCAAGGACCTGGTTACACTTGGTGGGTAATGCAGAAAATGGGGAAACTCCTTGTGTACAACAAGGAGACCTAGTTTTAAGTGAGAACTGTGTGTAAGGCTTCATTGTGAATATGTATATAAGTAGAGTTTAAAGAGGGTATTGATTTGAGTATGATGTAGATGGTAATAGAATAAAGGGTCAATAATATCTTAGGTTACAATGTAAGATGTAACCAAAAGTATGTATTCTATTGCCATCTTCATAAGCTGTTAAGAATAGGTGGGGTAGTGTTCTTTATCTCTTCCATGACATCCCTGATAACTCCCTCCAGGGATTATCTTCTGCTAACAGGCCATCAAGTCTCACTGCATGACTCATCCCATTGTGAAATGCTCCACCCAAGGGGAGGAACAAAGCATTCCCACCTGGATATAATCTGATATTTGGAACACCATGAACAGCACTACTCACTGCATTCACAGAGGAGAAGAGCTCTATAATCACCACTGGACCAGAAAAGGAACAAGCTTCACTACAGGATCACTGCTTCGACAGAATCACATTCATCACTCCAATAGGACTGCAGCCACCATTTTATCAGACTGCCACTACCACCCTGACCAACAGGGTGTCAGGTTGTATTCTGACTCTGTCAGTTTAAGCCAGTTTTTCTGTATTATTGCCTTTATCATAATTTTTCTAATAAATTGTAATTCTGACTTGAGATCTCCCACTGGTTTGCTTTCAAACTAGTCCACACTCCGCCTGTAAGTTGCCACACTGAAACCTTCCTTGTGTGCCTTGGTAACTTCTGCCGATTGCTGAGCCTCTTCTGTGCCCTGTGTTTCAGCAAAAATAAAGTTTAACCAGTGCTTCTGTGTGTGAAGGAAAATGCTGGAAGGCATGTGAGTGTTTTCTTGTGGATGGTAATGCTTTTTACACATATTTGCCTTTTTTTTGGAGCTGTTTATCAATTGCTAGGTGCTTTTCAAAAGGTAAGATCATGGAATCATAAATCAGTAAGGCTGGAAAAGTCCTCTAAGATCATCAAGTCCAATTCTTAAACTAGCACCACTGTGTTTTGCACAAAACCATGTCACCAAGTGCCACATCCACATGCCTTTTGAACACTTCCAGGGATGGTGATTCTACCACTTCCCTGGGCAGCCTGTTCCGATAACTGATCATTGTTTCAATGAAGAAATTTTTCTTAATATTCAATCTAAAGCTCCCCTAGTACAACCTGGGGCCTGTCACTTGTTACTTGGGAAAACAGTCCAACCCCTAACTTGCTATAACCTGCTTTCAGATAGTTGTAGAGAGCAAGAATTACAGAAGAAAATCACAGAATCATTTAGGTTGGAAGAGACCTTTGATCGATAACCACCTTGTCAACTAGACCATAGCACTAAGTGCTACATCCAGTAATTTCTTGAATACCTCCAGGGATGGTGACTCCACCACCCCCCTAGGCAGCCCATTCTAATGTTTAACAACCCTTTCCGTGAAGAAATTCTTTCTCATGTCCAACCTGACCCTCCCTTTGTGCAGCTTGAGGTCTTGTCCTCTTGTTCTGACACGGTGCCTGGGAGAAAAGGCTGATCCCCACTTGGCTACAACCTCCTTTCAGGTAGTTGTAGAGAGCAATGAGGTCTCCCCTGAGCCTCCTCTTCTCCAGGCTAAACACCCCAACTCCTTCAGCCACTCTTCATATGTCTTGTGCTGCAAACCCTTCACCAGATTTGCTGCCCTTCTTTGGACATGCTCCAGCACCTCAATGTCTTTCTTGTAGTGAGGAGCCTAAAACTGAACACAGGACTCAAGGTGCGGCCTCACCAGTGCCAAGTACAAGGGGACAATCACTTCCCTGGTTCTGCTGGTCACACTGTTTCTGATACAAGCCAGGATGCCATTGGCCTTCTTGGCCACCTAGGCACATGTTGGCTCATGTTCAGCTGGCTGTTGACCAGTGCCCCCACATTCTGTTCCACCAGGCAGCTTTCTAGACATTCTTCATCATTCCTGTAGCATTGCATGGGGTTGTTGTGATCCAAGTGCAGGACCTGGCACTTCGCCTTATTGAACATCAAACAGTTGGCCTCTGCTCATTGATCCATATTGTCCAGATCCCTCTGCAGAGCCTTCCTACCCTCCAGCAGATCCACACTCCTACCCAACTTGGTATCATCTTCAAACTTACTGAGGGTTGCAATAGAGCCCCTCATCCAGATCATTGATCAAGATACTAAACAGGACTGGCTCCAATACTGAACCCTGAGGACCAGGACTTGTGACTGGCCACCAACTGGATTTAATTTCATTCACCACCATTCTCTGGGCCCAGCCATCCAGGCAGTTTTTTACCCAGTGAACAGTGTACCCATACAAGCAATTAGCAGCCATTTTCTCCAGGAGAATGGTGTGGGAGACAATGTCAAAGGCTTTAATTAAGTCTAGGTAAACAACATCCACAGCCTTTCTCTCATCCGCTCAGTGGGTCACTTTGTCATAGAAGACAATCGGGTTGGTCAAGCAGGACCAGCGTTTCCTAAGCACATGCTAGCTGGGCTTGATCCCCTTTTCTTGCACGTGTCATATGATTGCACTCAAGATAATCTGCTCCCTGACCTTCCCTGGAACCTAGGTCAGGCTGAAAGGCCTGTAGTTCCTCAGATCCTCCTTCTGACTCTTCTTATAGATGGGCATTCCATTTGCTCACTTCCAGTCAACTGGGCTCTCTCCACTTTACCAGGACTGCTGGAAAATTATTGAAAGATGCTTAGTGAGCTCTTCTCCCAGCTCCCTCAGTATCCTTGGGTTGATCCCATCTGTTCCCCTGGACTTATGGGTGTCTAAGTGGCATAGCAGGTCACTGACCATTTTATTCCTGGAATATAGTGGTTTCATTGTGCTTCCCATCCCTGTCTACTGGCTCATGATGCTGGGTACCCTGAGGACAACTGATCTTTCTGTTAAAGACTGAGGCAAAGAAGGCTTTAAGTTCCTCCGCCTTTTTCTCAGCCTTTGTCATTATGTTTCCCTGTGCATCCAATAAAAGATGAAGATTGTCCCGAGTCCCTCTTTTGCTGCTGATGTATGTGTAAAAACATTTTTTATTGTCCTTTGTATTGGGTCTGACTGAGATAGAGTTCCTTTTTCCTTAGTAGCCCTCACAGTGCTTAGCTTTGCATTCGTAGCTGGAAGGGTGTTGAGAACACACCAGCATTTTGGCTACTGCTGAGCAGTGCTGTCTCTAACATCCTCCTCCCTCCCCCATCAAGGGGCTGGGAGTGGGCAAGATCCTGAGAGGGGACACAACCAGACCAGCTGACCCAGATTAACCAAAGGGTTATTCCATACCATATGATGTCAGCTCAGGTGTAAAAGCTAACAGAGAGAGGAGAAACGGGGGACATTCGTTATTCTACAATGTTTGCATTCCAGAGGAACAGCTACATGTGCTGAAGCCCTGCTTACCAGGAAGTGTCTGAACATTGCTTGCTGATGGGAAGTAGAAATTAACTTTTCCCTTAATTTATGCGCTTGCAAACTTTCACTTGTCTTTTTTATTTGCTTTAGTAAACTGCCTTACATCAACCTATGAGTTGTTTTCCATCTTATTTTCTCTCCCCTATCCTACTGGAAAGGGGAGTGATAGAGCTGCTTGGTGGGCACCTGGCACTCAGCCAAGGTCAACCCACTACATCCTTTAAGGTAGTAGCCAAATTATGTTTTACTTGAGTTTTGACTGTTCTAATTTTCTGCCTGCATGACTTCACAACATCCTTGTAGTCCTGAGTTTCCTGCCCATTTTTCAAATGGTGATATACTTTCTTTTTTTCCCTGAGTTTGAGCCAAAGATCTCTGTTCAGCCAGGCCAGTCATCTTTCCTGTCAGCTTGTCTTTATACACATTGGGACAGCCTGTTTCTGTACCTTTAAGATTTCCTTCTTGAAGAATATCCAGTCTTCCTGGACTCCTTTGCCCTTCAGCACTGCCTTCCAAAGGACTCTGTCAACCAGTGTCCTAAACAGACCAAAGTCTGCCCTCTGGAAGTCCAAGGCAGCAGCTCTGCTGGCATCCCTCCTTACTTCTCCAAGAACCAAAAAACTATAATTTCATGATTGCTTTGTCCAAGATGGCCTCTGTGTGAACTGAATATATACAGGTAACGCCAAGATGGCCATGATCCACAGTTCAAGTGTGAAGGAAATATTTATTACATTATTTCACTGGCAAAACAGGGATATATACACTGCTAAGCTTATTTCATCTTAGCAGGGGCAAAAAGTCCTCATGCCATTCCTGGCTCACATATCAAAAACACCTGGCACAGACAAAATTCTTCACAAGGCTGTGTTTTAAAATCTCAGAGCTTCTTATCTCTCCTTCCCACCCCCACTGGGCAGCCTAGGCCTAGTAAAAATGCTTTATAGGTCTTTTATAGCATTCTGTTATCTTCCACAGTGTCGGGTCCGGCTGTCTGTCTCTGCCCCGACACGGGTAGAGTGGTTCTTGGGTGGCACGCAATGCAAAGGACGAGTCTGGACTCTTCAGCTTTTCGGTCTTCAGGTTGTTTATTATTTCTTATCTACAAAATTTTTCTGTCTGCCCAACAGAGGTCTGATCTGCAAGCAGTCACAGGCACTCTCTGACCACCCACGGGGCGGTCATGTCTTTTTATACTAAAACCTACGTATACAATATTTACCTTTATTTCCCAATGCTTTTCGCCCATGTTAGCAAGTGCACCTTCACCATAAACCAATCTCTAAGTGCCAACATCATCACAGGAGATGGAGGACAAGAAGAAGAAAGAAGAAGGACAAGACACGCCCTGATCCCTCCATCTTGTCTCCATAACCCCCCTGTACCAAAAACCTTAAAGTCTATATCTCACCCTCTAAATGTGTCTCTTTTACACCTTTTACTCTAAAGTGATTCTCTTGTCCTCAGACTCTTGTTACTTCTGTGGATGGATCAAAATCAAGCCACCAAACACTCTTGGCAACATTCCAGGGTTTTCGAGACCCCCAAGGGTTCTCCTGGCATCTCTGGACATCGGGAACGATGTGCTGAGATCCCACACCACAGAAATTCCACTTCTCAAGACAGACAGAAAACAATGCAATTTCAAACAGTGAATATTCTTATCATGCCCCAGCTCCAAGGTCATTGTGAGTGAAAATAATTCTAAAACCAACTCTTTTTCCTCGTCAGTCCTCTGATTTTAACCCTTTTCTCCCAATATTCCACCTCCTCACTCAAAAGACCACTCCTGCTTGGCATGGAAGAGTAGGACAGGGTAATTTGCAGAGGCACTTAATGGAGTATACATGAACAAAGGAACAAACAATCAATGCTCTAAATGTCCTAGTCCTCTTGTCAAGGCAGCTGATCCAGCAGTCACATTGAAGCAGTACATGTCATCAAACTCAGCACAGCATATGTGATGTTGAGACAGGAGATAGTTCATCATTAGCTGGAATGGTAAAGGTTCCAGGTGAAGTGCAGTTACTCCTGCATTCTGGGTAACAATTGCTTTCAATGTCCTATTCACCTCAGGTGAAGGCGTACCTCAAGTGCCTTATATTTTTTATGTGGAGAGGAAAAAGGAAAAAGGTTATCACACACAAGGATGTACATAGTAATACTGCAAAGATACATCCAGAAATGTTTGCATGTTGTGCAAGTCTATAAAGCACAACAAGCCAACTTGTGACAACGAAGAAAAATAGGTGTGTCATCTTTTTCCAGTAATACCTATGCTGTGACTCCAGCTTCTTCAGCTAGAATTACTCCAGGCCTGCTAGCTGGAGACAAGATGATTGCCCACACAGATTGAAGATGTTTGGTTTGCACCCTTTCAGACTGAGCTTCACCTTGGTGAGGGGTTCGTGGCACCAATAAGAGAGTTCCAAATCTGTCCCCTTTAGACAAGGCCTGAGCATTTGCCGAAGATACTAGAAATACAAGAACTTGAGAATTTGATATTAACAGAGCATGTAGCATATTTGGTGGTTTTAGAAAAGAGCAATCCTGACACTGTATCCACAGTAGTGAATACATATCACCACCCCCTTGATGAGAACAGGGGGCCAATGTAAACAACCTGCCAAGTGGTCAAAGCCCACTGACCCCACTTTACTTTCCCCCAGGGCCTATGTAATGCCCTTAAATGCAGCTATGTACAATTAGGCACACTCAATCAAAGCATTCTTGCAGGCATTAAACAACTTCCTTCCCAGTCAATTTCTGCAGAGAGCACATCAGTACTGCCAAGTATGGAATGGAAGTTCTCCAGTACCCTGAAAGCCCCAGGAAAGTTTGCATCTGTGTCACTGTTACGAATGGAGATGAGAGCTTAGACAAGTCCTGCCCTTGACTCAGATTTCTGGCAGTAGCTCTGTTTGAGGCAGCCTGCACCCCAAATGGTTCTTGCTCCCGAGTTCTTAAGAATGACTGATTAGGTCTATTAGATAATGAATTATTTATTGAATAGACATAAGATTAACAAAGATAAGATTTTAAACAGACTACTTGCTACACAGGATAAAACAAAATGAACTACTAGTAGATAAAAAAATACAGTGCACTATAAAAGGTACCTATATTACAGCTAGCAAAGAAATAGTATAGATTAGGAGTCAATGTAATTTACCACCAAATTGATGATGGAGTACACATAAAGTCCTTTCACTCAATTCCCGGGTAAGTATCTGAGGAATTGCATCCAAACTTCAGGGAAAAGCCCTACGTTTCTAGGATGTGTGTAGGAGACTTCTGCCTCCATGAAAGTTTTGTGTAGCTTTTATAGTTTGAAAAGTGAAGTATCTGTCAGTCAGAAATTCCAGCTTATCTCCTCACATCTTGTTCTCAAGGCAAGCTGTTCCTTGTCAGCAGGGATGTTTATTGTATCTCATCTCTCTGGTGTCAGAGATAACTCCTTTACTGTACACCTATCTGGCCTGGGTTATTTAATCCATTCATGTGAGGGGGAGAATGCACAGAACTATTGCACCAGCTGATGGACAGAACAGATAAGCTCTTCTGTGGTAAGGGGGAAGTCCTGCCACAGTCACCGTATTCAGTACAGGGAATTGCTGAACTGTTTGCTGTACCTTGTTTGGTATTTCTCTAAACTGCCCATGCCCAGCTACCCCCCAAAAATGCACAGTAGCACCAGGGCTCTTTATTTTCTTTGGATTAATTGCCCAGCCTTGCTCCCCTAAGTGGGCTTTCAGTGATTCAGCAGCTGCCTCAATTTCTTGTTGCGACTCTGCCATAATCAATAGATCATTGTAGCAGGCACAGGGCCTGCAATGACTCCATGGCGTTCAGCAGCCTAAGAAATGCCTAGTCATGATGACTGGACCTAAGAAGCCCCTCTTCTGCCTTCAGACTCTTGCTTATCTCTCTGTAAGACTATAGGTCACATTTGCCTCAACCCTTACTATTGGACAATTTCTAAAACTCCTGTATCCTATAAAACCCCCTACTGTCATGGTTTAACACTGGCACAATGCCAGTGCCCCCATGAAGATACCTTCTCCCTGGTTTCTGCTGTGAGATGTGACCAGGAATAAGCAAAGCAGGCTCCTACTTAGGGAAAAAAGAAAACAAAACTTTATTAACTACACTACAACTACAAAGAAAAAGGAACACACATACACAGGGAAAATGAAAACTTCACAAATGCATTTCCTCCTCCCCCCACCAAATTTCCAACACAATACATTTGTTTCTCAAATCACCAACTCTCGGTCCAGCACCACCCTTCAAACAATCAATCCTCAGTTCATCAAGAGGAGAGGAGTCCTTCTTGTGCCATGGGCTTCCCCTGGAAACACAATCGAAGCCTCATGTGTTTCCTGTGTCACTTGTGGCACCGCCCGGAGTACATCTGCCGTCGTGACTTCTTCCTTTTCATGTCCAGTGCTCTCACCACTGAACACGGACCAGAACTGCTTCTAGGGTTGTCTTTTAAGGATGCTCTGTCCCGATCCAAAAAAGGCACAGTCTCTCCTTTGGGACACCTGTCCCCACAATCTCTCCTTTGGGACACCTGTCCCCCCCATATTTTTTCACCCCCTGGGGCCGAGGGGCATCAACACTGAACCCTCTTGGCTCTGAGGCCATTGCCTCCCCCTAGAATGCAGTCTCTGTATCACAAGGAACATGGTTCTGTCCATGGCTATACAAAAAGAGTCCAGCAAAAGCTACTCCATCATCTCTTCCCACTAGGATTCTTCTCTACTCTTCTACTATCTCTCACTCGCCCAGACCTCTCTCACACTGGCCCATTTCCTTTTTCATCTTCCACTCTATCTTCTAGAAAAGGTCAATGTTCTGTGAAGTTCTCATTCTCCAAAAAGGGGTTAAAAGCTCCTACAAGCGGCCGGCTGAACCCCCCCCTCTTCTCCGTCCCAGCCGTGCTGCCGGCACAGGCCCATGTTTATCAAGCTTCAAGGTTACAGTCTCAGGCAGCGGCTCTTTCTCTCTCTCTCTCTGTCTCTCAGGGGGGGCTGCCCGATGGCTCCCGGTGTCTCTCTCTCTCTCTCTCTGTTCCACCCTTCCACCCCGGGGCTCAGGCCTACCTCTCTCGGCCACATGGCTTTTCCCCTCCCCCTGCCCAGCCAGCAGCTGGGCCGGGGGAGAGACCCGAACTCTTTCCCGCCGGAAACCCAAGAGGACCTCCCAGGGGAGAGCTCTGTTTTTAACCCTGTGTTCTCAGAGGTGTGTCCATGTCCCAATGGCCAGGTTAAATGCCAATATTAAAGTCTGGATATCCATTGGCCAAAAACACAGCATCCCAAAAAACACATTTCCTGTCAAACCACCACACCTACTTTTGCCCAGTTTGGCAGAAGACGCTGTCCCTGAGAACCTTCACAGAAGACTTCAATAAAGACATCTCTGTGAAACCTCACACAGCCTTCTCCTCTCTCTCCCTGCGGCTGCCAAAGGCACTTAGCAAGCAAAGAGCTGAAATCACAAATGAGCTGATAATCACTAAAGAGCTGATCTCACTTAAGAGCTGAGCTTGCTAAGGTTGCCTGCGGCTGGGAGCTGCCTGGGAGCCTGGGCAGGCTGTGCTGAACAGGACTGCGCTATCCGGACCTGCGACAGCCAGCCGGGGATACCCCAAAACCCGGCCAAGGCATGCATTAGATCATGAATATAATGGTGAACAGTGATAGCACCCAATCACAGCACTACATCAGTTGCCACCATTTGGTGCCAAATGGAGCAACTGTGGTTACATCCCCAAGGCAATACCTGAAAGGTATACTGCTTTTCTTGCCAGGTAAAGGCAAACTGGTCCTGACTCTCTGAAACAATAGCTATTGGGAAAAAAAGCATTAGCAAGATCCATTGCCACCTTCCAGGGATGTAAAGTTTGGCTAATTTTTCCCATGAGGGCAACTATGTCTGGTACTGCAACTGTAAGTGGGGGGGGAAGACTTTATTCAGTTGTCTGTAATCAACAGTCACTCTGCAAGTACCATCCTATTTTCAGAGAGGTCAAATAGGGTTGTTAAAAGCTGTAGTGGTATTTCTAGCTATTCCCACTCCTTGGAGTACCTGAATCATTTCAGTAATTTCCTTTTCCCCCCTGGAATATGATACTGCTTTACATTTACCAACTTGCCAGGTGCTGGCAACGCAGCAGGATCCCACTTTGGGAACCCATGCAGAACAGTTACAGATCGAATGGCAAATCCCACTTATAGAGTCCCAAAACGGTCATTCAGTGTTTCAACTTTTCACCCTGCCAGCACATCAATGCCCAAGATATATTCTTCAACTGGGGCAATTAACATCTGCATGACAATTGGGGTGGCATCTCCTATTGTTAAAGTAAC
Organism: Agelaius phoeniceus; assembly: GCF_051311805.1. NCBI lineage: Eukaryota > Metazoa > Chordata > Aves > Passeriformes > Icteridae > Agelaius > Agelaius phoeniceus. The sequence goes on from NC_135301.1 coordinate 12,479,256, forward strand.
CTTAGCTTGGAGGATAGGGGTGGAACCACCTCCCCCAAGCTGCAGGTCTGCAAAGTAGCTTCATTAGGAGCTTCATATGATATGGTCACTTCTGTGCCTGTATCCACCCGAGCTGACACATGCAAAGTCCCTCCAGATTGTCACTTTATAGTTAGAGGAACACAGAGGCATCATGGCCCCTCCTGATGAGAGGCTACAGTGGCAGAAATTTCGGGGCACCCGCCATGCAGCTGCTCCTGCTCTTTTGGCTTTGCTGACTTATTCTCTCAATACCCTGACAGCTGGCTCTGAGGCCATAGTTCCAATGTCCCTCAGGGCATCTGTTAAGGCACCTATATTACCAGTAGCATATGTGACTGCTAATATAACCAGGGGTTTCAATTTATTAGGTGCCCCCTTCACAAACTGCATTTTAATACTTCTTGTTACTGCTACTTCATCAGGATTAGTTCCTGTGATCAGGGCATGAGTTGCCTCCATCTGCCACAGTAAGCCAATACCTTCTTCCATTGTACACCAGTTCCCAAGGGATGACACTGACTCAGCAGCATTTTTGTGTGCTGTTAAAACTGCTGTACACAGCCATTGATATAGCTTAAGTGCAACAATATCCCATCCATCAGGACCTCTGGTAATCCGTAGCCAAGCATACCCCTGTTGGACCTTATTATCAGTGGCTAAAGAAGTTAATAGATCCTTTTCACCCACTAATAAGTGAATAAACACAGTACCACCATTCCAAGCTCGTAAAATCTATGCCAGTATGCTCTCCCTACTCTTCTGCCAATAAGATTCTAAAAACTCCTCTAACTCCTGTGGCATGTAGGTTTGTGTGACCTGTACCCCTCCATCCAGCAGATCCTGCTGAGTCTCCATTTGCATGAGGGGTCCTGCTTTTACCACCTCTTTATCTGCCAAGTTTGGCTCAAACTCAATCTCGAAGTCCAAGGACCCCATCCAAATATATCCATACCATTCCTTTGGATCCCATGAAGGTTTCTTAATAAGAGCACGAACCTGGGAATCCGAGACCTTACTTTTCCCATATTTTTGCCTATGTTCATTAGCAATATGCGCCACCAGCCATTCTATAGTGCGTTGCTGCTCACAGCACTACTCCTTTTGAGTGGTAAACACTTCTTGCACAAATTCCTTTGCATCCCTAAAGCAACCCTCTTTCAGCTGTCCCCCTTGACCACTAAGGCTGTAACTTCATAGTTGAGAGCCATGAATCCAGTGACTAACAACCATTCCAATCTCCCTGGTAACTTGTGAGCAGACTTACATGCTGCTTTTCACTTTCCACGATAATTGATGCATAGCCAATCTGATCTTCTGCAGAGTAACTGCTGTTGCATCATCAGCTTCAAGCCATGAGTCCAGCAGAGCCATTGTCACTAGAAAAGTGGCCACAGGAGTCCAGCACTCAGTGCTGGGCCATCCCAAAATGCGGGAAGTCATTGTCATGGCCTCCCCAGTACCCAGCTTTTTCCATGGTTGTTCTTGGTGGTCCCTGACTATGCCAAATGTGTGAACCAAATATATGCAGGTAACACCAAGATGGCCATGATCCACAGTTCAAGTGTGAAGGAAAGATTTATTCCATTATTTCACTGGCAAAACAGGGATACATACACTGCTAAGCTTATTTCATCTTAGCGGGGGCAAAAAGCATTTGGACTGTTTCCAGGTCACATATCAAAAACGCCTGGCAGAGACGAAAATCTTCACAAGGCTGTGTTTTACAAGCTCAGAGTTCCCTACTTCTTCACCCCCATCCCCTACCGGGGATCCTAGGCCTAGTGAAGACTGCTTTATAGGTCTTTTATAGTATTCTGTTATCTTCTACAGAAATTCCACTTCTCATGACAGAAAACAACATGAAATTTCAAGCAGTGAATATTCTTAGCATCCCTCAGCTGCAGGGTTATCTTGAGCAAAAATAATTCTGAAAACAACTTTCTCCTCACCAATCTTTTGTTTTCAACCCTTTCCTCCCAATAACCTCTAACCATCATATAATCTACCAGTCCCTCTCATTTCACAAACAGCAGGTCCAGCAGGGCGCCTCTCCTAGTTGCGCAATCACCAGCTGTGTCAGGAAGTTCTCTTCCACACACTACAAGTACCTCCTAGACAGTTTCCTCTCTGCTATGTTGTATTTTTAGCAGACATTTGGTAAGTTGAAGTTCCCCATAAGAACAAGGGCTAATGATTGTGAGACTACCCCTGCTGTTTACAGAATATTTCATCTGCCTCTTCATCCTGGTTGGGTGGTCTATAACAGGCTCCCACCAGGATATCTGCCCTTCTGCCCTTCCCCCCAATTCTTACCCATAAATAGTCAACCCTATCATCAGTGTCATTAAGCTCCAGACAATTGAAATGGTCTCAAACATATAGGGCTACCCCACTGCCTCTCCTTCCTTGCCTGTCCCTTCTGAAGAGTTTATAGCCATCCATTTCAGCTCTCCAGTTGTGCAATTCATCCCATCATGTGTCCATGATGGCAACTATGTAATAGTTTTCCATCTGCACCATGGCTTCCCATTCCTCCTGTTTGTTTCCCATGCTGTGTGCATTGGTGTAGATGCACTTCAGTTGGGCCATTGTTCCTGCCACCTTTATTGGGGAAGTAGCCCTAATTCCCGTGCGACTCTTCTCAGATGCTTCTGTAGTTTCTAATACATCAATAACCCTTGCATCTTTGCAGCCACATGGATCTCCATCCTCTACCTCCGTTGAGGTGGCAGACTGGAGGACCTCACTAGCATACCATCCCTCAATCATTACTGCCTCCAAGCTTATCTCTTATCTCTAGCTGGCCTGGTTTTATGCCCATCCCCCTTCAAATTTAGTTTAAAGCTCTATCAATAAACCCTGCTAACTCCTGTGCAAAGATCCTTTCCCCCCTTAGATATAGCCCATCTGTTGCCGGCAGGCTCAGTGTTGTGCAAACCAACCTGTGATCAAAGAATGCAAAATTGTGCTGGCTACACCAGGCTTGGAGCCAGATACTGACCTGTATGATTTTCCTGTTTCTACTCCCGTCATTCCCTGCAACAGGCAGGATAGAAGAGAACATTCTTTTTGCTCCAGATCCCTCAGCCAGTTGCCCCCAAATCCTGAGGTCCTTTTTGATTGTCCTCAGACTACTAGTTTGGACTTCATGGTTGCCCACCTGAAAAACTAGTAGTAGATAAGAGGGGTGTACCAGGCTAAAGTGTTTCTTGGTTTCTGAGGCTGGCTATACTTCACTGAAATAACACTAGCATAAGAATTGAATTTCTTTCATGATTAGGAAAATTATATTCTGCTCTGGCATGACAGTACATGCTGACCCTGTAAAGGTTCAAAAGGAGTGGTACTCAGTGTAAGCTGGAGCACAGGGAAAGGCATGTGTGGGGCCATCTGGGAGGAGCCCAGGCAGCCATTGGGCAAAGGTTGGAGCTTAGTGGGTGTCTTAGGTTGCAAAATGTGGCTAAGGGTGTGTATTCTATTGCCATCAGTTAGAGGTGGGGCAGTTATCTTCTGTTAATTGGGCCACCTATTAAAACCAAGTGGGGCAGTTTACTCTAACTCTTCCACAACCAATCCTCCCTGCAGGGAGATATCTTCTGTTAATGGGACATTGGGTCTCTCAGCATGACTGATAAAATTACATCATCCCCTTGTGAGATGCTCCGCCCAGGAGGAAGAGCCAAGCATTCCTACCTGGATATAAAGTGAGATTTAGAACACCAGAGGCAGCCTTTTACCACTGGATTCCCCGAGGAGCAGCTTTCTTCTCCATTGGATTCCTAGAGGAAGACCAGGCCCATCGACACCACCACTGGACCTTCAGAGGAAAACTACACCCTTCTACAGGATCACTTCTTCAACAGAACCACATCTGTCACTCCAGGACAACTGCAGCCAGCATTTAATCGGACTGCAGCCAACACTCTGACCTAAAGGGTGTCAGGTCATGTTCTGACTCTGTCAGTGGGGGTTCTTTTTTTTGCACTATTGCATTTGTATTTTTAATTTTCCTAGTAGAAAACTTTTTATTATGGCAGGGGTTTTCAGGGTCTCTCCGACCCTGGCTGCCGTAGGTGTCCAGATAGCAAAGTCCAGCTAAGCACAACCTGTCTGGGTCCCTCAGGCAGGCTCCCAGCCGCAGGCAATCTAAGCAAGCAGCTCAGCTCCTAAGTGACATCAGCTCTTTGGTGAATTCAGCTCTTTAATGATTTCAGCTCTTTGCTTGCTAAGTGCCTCAGCAGATGCAGAGATGAGAGAGAAGAGCTGTATGAGGTTCCAGAAGTGTCTTTATTGGCAGCTTCTGCGAAGGGTCACAGTGACAGCTCTTCTCCAGAACTGGGCAGAAGTGGGTGTTTATATAGGGTATAGGGGTTTTGGGAAACAGTCCAATAGTAAGGGTCAAGGCAAATATGATCTATTGTCTTACAGAGAGATGACGAGGATCCAAAGGTGGAAGAGGGGCTTCTTTGGTCCAGTCATCATGACTAGGCATTTCTTATCTTAGGCAACTGACCGCCAGGGAGACCTTGCAGGCCCTGTGGCTGCAACCACTCTACTTTCTGTATTTAGTAAAAAGACATTACCAATAGTTCTTTTTAAAACAATGGAACAGACATGACAACATACCTAATAGAATGACAATTACAATGAAAATCCACAAAATTCCCTTTACCAAAGATGCAACCCATCATGTTTATCCCCATTGACCGAAAAGGTCTTTGACCCAGTCTGGGTTGTTTTCTACTTTTAAGTCCTTCACAAGTTCCTTCAGTTTCTGGATGTTTGCGTGGATGGATTCCGAGCGTGAAGAGAGATTGAAACAGCACATCCCTTCGAAGTCTTCACAGCCATGTCTGTGGGCAAGCAGTAGGAAGTCAATTGCTGCTTGATTTTGAAGTGAGGCATGTCTTGTGGTTTTTTCTTCCTTTAAAAGATTGGTCAGGGCAGCAGATGTAGTGTTGGCTTGCTTACTGAGCCAGCATCCGAGGTGATTTATTTCACCAAGGGCTTTAGCTGCAGCTACCCATGGTAGGAACAGGGAGACAGCAATCTTTTTTGGTTTATTCCAGTCATATAATTTGGGATTGCAATTTTCATCAAATTCAGTGTAGGATCTTTTGTGGCATTTTAATTAGCTTTCTTTTTTCCAATTATGTAACAAGGTGATATTTGGTGTGAGGGTAGAAAGTTTTCCAAGGCTACAGGGACCTCCCTGGAGTTGGGAGGGGATCCCAGCCCATACTCGGTCACCACAGATGAGAAATGTTCCTTTGGGTTGTCGCAGACATCTTTTGTGAAAAATCTTTTCTTTAGTATTTTTCCTGCTGAAGCTGAGAAGTTTCAGCAACAAGATGTAAACAATGGTTATCTGCTGCTGTGCAATGGAACAAGCTCATCAGTGATTGGTCTCCTGTGGATGTTTGGATGTGGTGACCAGTCACGGCAGAGCTGGGTCTTGCTCTCTGTCTGAGACAGCTGCCTTTGTTACTCTTTTCTTTTCTATTCTAGGCTTAGCTAGCTTCTGAGAAAACCTGTCCTTCTTTTTCTTTTTAGTATAGTTATAATGTAATATATATATATCATAAAATAATAAATCAAGCCTTCTGAACATGGAGTCAACATTCTCATCTCTTCCCTCATCCACGAACCCCTGTGAACACAGTCACATTTGGGTAGTACTTTGGGGTGGAGAGAGGATACAGAGATCACGCGAGCGATGTAATTACACCATTCTGGATAGTTAAAGGCTTTGTAAATGGGTGATATGTCTTTTCTGTATGTGTTTTTTGTCGGGTGAATTTCTGGCCAATTATTCTTCGGACGTCTAAAGTAAAATTTGGCACAGTATGTTGCCTTGGAGGACCCCAACAGGTCCAATTCTTGGGGTTCCTCTAGAGCATTGGGCAACATTTTTCTCCACTCGTCCCAAGTATCTACCAGGTTGGTTCTCTTACCTGTGGTGCAGAGGAGTTCTGAATTATAGATCGGCCAGTCATCAGCTACAAAGGGAATCCCTACCAGACACGTGGACAGTGGGTTATCAATGCTTCCCATGGATAAGCACATGTTATCCTGTTTTAATGTCTTTGCTAAGGCTACCCAAACTTTATGGCTAGGCTGTGGGCTAATCCGGCTGAAGGCATATGGCATGATGAGGAACATCCAGGCAGCAGTGAGGACAGCACCAATGGAGATAATTTTCATCTTTGGACAGGGATGGGGCTTCTGATAGGAAATATAAGCCAAATTTGTTATCTTTATGATGGGAGGGGAGTGTTAGGGTTTCCTCCCTTGTTCCTTTCCTCCTTTCCTTTCCCCTCCCCTTTTTTTTTTTTCCTTCTATAAGCTAAGTATGGGGGAGTGGGTAGAAGGTTAGAGGTTTTTGGTAAGAGTTGAGAAAGGGGAATAATAGGGTTTTTTATGTAAAAAGGGGTAATAGCATTTAATTCAGAGAACAATTTGTGTTCAGGCTGTGTCTGGCTAATGGCTTGACTGATGCAGCAGAATGTTGTTCAGCTTTCTGTTTTGTTTGCTGTCATGTAATGGGACAGTCTTTTCTCTGGTATGGGGACATTCAGCTACGCTTTTGTCTCCAGGCAGAACTGATCTGGTTTTGATGTGATTTTTTATTTGACTTAGAAGAATTCTTGTCACTGTTTGTGGGAGTAGTCTTCGCAGTGCCTAGGTATGGATTTATATTTTTTCCTGGGTACCACCTTGGGCCAGATGGTAGTAGAACCACACGCATACCCTCTTCCCCAAGTAATCAACTGGAAAGGCCCAGAAATTTGATGTGTTTCTGGGACTTTCACTAGCACAGGTGGTTTCTCAGTGAGCTTTGCTTGGGTGGTATTTGCGAAGTGGCAAAGTATTGGGGGGTCAGGCTCCGATGTTGTACAATTTAGGAAGTTGATGATGTAGAGAGCCTAGCAAAGTCTTTCAACTGGAGATATGATTTTTGTTTCTCTTCGCTGCTGATTGAGGACTCTTTCGAGGGTTTGATGTGTCCTTTCTACAATTTATTGTCCTGTGGGATTTGCAGGTATACCTTTCTTGTGTTCTATTCCCCATTCACTGAAAAACACTTTTTACTTACGAGAGGTATAGGCAGGTCGATTATCTGTTTTGATCTGTTTTGGCACTCCCAGGGTAGCGAAGGCAAGGAGGAAGTGTTTAATGGTGTGCTGTGTAGTTTCTCCTGGATGAGCTGATGCAAATATTGCTCCAGAAAACATATTGACCGATATGTGCACATATTTTGACCTCCCAAAAGGTGGGAAGTGAGTCACATCTGTCTGCCAGAGCTGGCAGCTGTTCAGGCCTCGGGGATTAACTCCGGTCCCCATAGACGGTATCTGGTAGTTTTGGCAGTTCAGGCATGTGGCGACAATAGCTTTTGCTTGATCTTTTGAGAGCTTGAACATTCTGATAAGGGCAGGTACATTTTGATGAAAAAATACGTGTGACAACTTTGCCTGGGCAAAGATGTCAGGGATGTTAGCAGTCTCTATTGCCATGGCCAATGCATCCACTTTCCTGTTCCCTTCTGTGATGATACCTGGGAGGTCCGTGTGTGACCTCACATGCATTATATGGTAAGGTTGCTTTCCGTGGGAGATTAAGTGTGCTAATGTAGAAATCAATTGCTGTAACTTTGGACTGGAAACTTCTTTAAGAAGAGCATGTTCTGCTCTCATAGCTATACCAGCAACATAAGCTGAATCTATGACCGGATTAAAGGGTTCGTCTTTGAATTTTTCAAAGGTTCTGACAACAGCAGCTAATTCTGCAATCTGTGGAGATGCCTCCACTATTTGGATGTCAGATTCCCATTTTTGGGTCTTAGGGTCCTTCCAGGTCATTACAGACATGTGGGATGATCCTGAGCCATCTTTAAAAAAGGTTAGAGCTTTGAGAGGTGTTTTACTTTGGACTAATTTTGGGGTCAGATTAAAGGCTGCATCACAATTAAAAAGTTTCTGTTTTGGCAGATGGATGAAAATTTGGCCTCTGTAGCTATCTAGGGCAAACTGGAGATTTTCATTGGTCTGGAGCAAATGCTCCAGGTCCCCAGTGGTCAGTGGCAAGTATATGCATGTGAACTCACATCCTTCAAGAGAGCAGAGGCGAGTTCTGGCCTTTTTTATTAGATGTGCCATGATTTCTTGGAAGGTGGTAATTGTCTTTGTAGGTTGGTTGTTTGTAAAGATCCATTCCAGTATCAATAAAGGGTCTCAAAGTTGAGGATCCCATTGGAAAATCAGTCCATAGAGTCTAGGTGCATTTCCCAGAATGACGAACTGGAAAGGCAGGTTGGGCTCGAAGCGATGGGCTTGGTGTGAAGACAGGGCTTCTTGGATCTTGGTGATGGTGTCACAGGCTTCTTTTGTGAGAGTGTGTGGAGAGTCCAGGTCTTCATTGCCACAGAGAAGGCTGAACAGGGGAGTGAGGTCCTCTGTTGCAATTCCTAGCAGGGGACATACCCAGTTGATGGATCCGCACAGGCTGTGTAAGTCTCAGGGTTTTTGGGTCGTCTCCGATGGCGAGCTGGTGATGGTCCTTTCCCGGATCTGGAATCCAAAATAAGTCCATGGGTTGGTGTACTGTATTTTGTCCTCACGGATCTCAAATCCTGCCGCTTCTATGGTTTCAATGGTCTTTTTAACTGCTTTGTCTAAGTAAGTTTTTTTGGATGCACAGACCAGGATATCATCCATATAGTGGTAGATGATTACATCTGGAAATAAGTTCTGAACGGGAGACAGAATGTGTAAAATGTACCACTGGCATATAGTCAGGATGTTTTTCATTCCTTGAGGAAGAAAACACCAATGATATCTTTTGAGTGGAGCCTCTCTGTTAAGAGAGGGAATGGAGAAAGCAAACCCTGGAGCGTCCTGGGGGTGCAGCAGAATGCTGAAGAAACAGTCTTTAATATCTATGATGGCAAGTGTCCAGTCTCGAGGCAGCATCGATGATGAAGGCAGGCCAGGCTGGAGGCTGCTCATGTCCTCGATGACCTCTTTGATTTTGCAAAGGTCATGGAGGAGCCTCCACCTGTCCGTTCCAGGTTTTTGCAGGACAAAGACTGGGGAGTTCCAAGGGCTGGTGGTCTCGACGATGTGGCCTTTGGCAAGCTGTTCTTTCACAAGGGCTTGTAGTGCACCCAGTTTGACTTTAGAGAGGGGCCACTGTTCGATCCAGATCGGGTCATGGCGTTTCCAGGTGAGCCGAGGGTTATCTGGTAGTGTGCGCTCCTCAGTGGCCCCAATTAGAAATCCCAACAGGGAATACGTAGGGAAGCTCCCCATTGGGATAGAACATCCCTGCCCCAAAGGGTGATGGGGGCCCTTACCACAAGTGGAAGGATGGTTGCCAACTTGCCTTCAGGCCCTTCAATGAGGATCTTGTTCTTGCTTCACATAGATTCTGTAGCTCCACCAATCCCTGAAATCATGCCTGCTACTGGTTGTAGTTCCCAGATTTCTGGCCATTCTGAGCAGGCGGTGATGGTCACATCAGCACCGGTGTCCAGCATCCCTGGTCGGTAGATCTCCTCTCTTCTGCAGGATAGACCACACTCAATGGTAGGCTTACTTGGTTCCACAACTCATGCCCACATTGCTGTAGGGTTGAGAGGAAGCTGTTCCCTGTGATTCTTTGGGAGTAGAAAGGCTTGTGCGATGGGAGTTCCCCGTGAAAGGTAAATGGTAAGTCCGTGCAGCACAGCTGGACAGAGATTGCTTGTCCCGGGTGCACTGTACTTCTGGAACAACAAAGATTTCCTCTAGGCCATGGAGAGTGTCACCTATAATTAAGATGTCAAAAAGACCACCTTTTGGTTCATGCTTGCCTGTGGGAACACGATAAACATTCTCATTATAAAAGTCAATGGACAGAGCAGTTACCAGCTGGCACCAGGTTCCCATCTGTATCGCTCCATGTGTTGGATCCTCTTCATGTGGTCTGGAATCTCCTGGGCTGAGGCGTGGCTGGGTCTGGACGGCTTTTGATTTGTTGTCTTTGCACGGGGCCTGACCGTGCTCCACTGGAAGTTTCCTGAACGCTGTTGGTAGCTGATTCTGGGGTTTTTGGTAGGTGTTACAGGAGTTTTGGGTAGGTGACCTGTCTGGGCAGTCTTTTATAAAATGTCCAAAATCTCCACAGTGAAAGCAGCGGGCCTGATATTTGGAAGCCACTACTGCAAATGCACCAGAAACTCCTTCTGCAATACCCTTAGCAACTGCTTGGGCTACTGTGTTTTCAGTGGATAAATGACGTGTACAGCTTTCCACCATTTGCTCTATGGTAGATTCTGTATCTAAGGGTGTGACAGTGTTCACAGGGGTTCTTGGATGAGGGAAGAGACGAGAATGTTGTCTCCATGTTCAGAAGGCTTGATTTATTATATTATGATATATATATATTACATTATAACTATACTAAAAAGAAATAGAAGGAAAGGTTTCCTCAGAAGGCTAGCTAAGAATAGAATATAAAAGAATGAATAACAAAGATCTGTGGCTCAGACAGAGAGTCCAAGCTATCTGGTCTGTGGTTGGCCATTAATTGTAAACATTCAAGATGGCCCAATCACAGACACACCTGACGCATTCCACAGCAGCAGATAACCATTGTTTACATTTTGTTTCTGAGGCCTCAGCTCCTCAGAAGGGAAAAAATCCTAAGAAAGGATTTTTAGTGAAAGGATGTCTGTGACATAAGGGTAGGGCCCTCAGAATTGTTTTACACTGTTCATTAGCATCACTCATGGCAAGTTTACACAACAGTTCTTTTCTTCCCTCTGTGCTCTCTATCTGTTTTTCCAGAGCATCCTTAATTCTGTCCACAAATTTGATAAAGCTTTCATCTACTCCTTGTTTAATATTAGAGAAATGTTGGGTAGGAATAGAGTCATCTGGGGTAAAAAGTAAGGAGGTTTTTGCTGCAATAGCCAAGTCTTGTAGTGCTGCCTCAGGTGAGGTGTTATCTTGGTCAGAGGGTTTCTGTAAATCCCCTTCTCCAGCCTGCTGTTCGTCTGTAAAATCTGGCCTATTTGCATCTTTAGCATAGGTGTCTGATAATGTTTTTAATTGTCTTTTCCAATGCCTTTCCCATAGCATATATTCTGCCAGGGAAAGAAGGCAGTGGGCAATATTTTTAACATCGTGAGGTACTAAAGCACGTGCCGAGAAGATAGCTTCTAGGAAACTTCTAAAAATATGTGAACTTACACCATGTTCTTTGGCTATATTTCGTAGTTGTACAAGTTCTTTATTTGTGTTAGGTTCCCACATTGTTTTAGTGGTGGCACCATCTATTTTTCCTTTTATATAAATTACTGGGAAGGCAGAAATTCTCTGAGCTAGTTCCCAATCCCCTGCCCGAGTCACTTCCATTTTGATTAGAGCCCATGGATCAATGTCCTCTGTATCAGAATCGGACTTGCTGTCACTACTGTCTTTAGTGGAGGAGTGAGAGTGAGCAGGTGATGCAGTATGCTTTTTTTGGTGTGTTGGAGCGAGTTTGCAGGGATGTAGGGGACTGAAGAGGGTGTGGGGGGGGGCACATGGCAGAGCTTGGCTAGAGGGAGGCAGCAGTGGAGTGGCAATAGCAGCGCCATGTGTGGTGCAGCCTGCACAGGACTGAGGCACGTGGAGAAGTGGGGTGCCACTGTGGGGGGGTCTTGGAGGTGCCGTTCTGGGGACCCTGAGGGTGGGTGGGTGGTTGCAAAGCCCGGGGATGCGGGCAAGGGAGAAGTGGGGGAGAGGAGGCCGTGGGATTTGGAGGGGCTGCTGCTGCCACAGCTGGCAAAACGGGGCGTACAGCGTGGTTTGCTGGAGATGTGGCTGGTAGGCAGGCAGGGAGAAGACCTCCTGCTGTGGCAGGAATTGTAGCAGGGGTGAGAGGCGTGGGATTGGGGGTGGGGGCGCAGTGGCAGGGGTGGGGGGGGTCACAGCGGGCTGCACTGAGATATTGGGGTGAGGGGGAGCAAACTTGATAGAAACCGGCGCAGTTACACTCGAAGGTGTGTGCGCGGGGGGAAGGTACAAGCAGCGTGATGTGGGTTGCTTAACCGGTAGAGCGGAATCCACGCTTGTCGGGGGAGAGTTGAAGGATGGGCGGGCCCCACGGACCCTGCGGGCGCGGAGAGGGTGGGTGGGCGCAGCGCAAATTCCGTGTTCCCTGTCTCAGGAAGGGGGCCTGAGGGTGGAGCGGCCCCAGAGATGGCATTTGGACCCAGAGAAAGCGGAGGATAGGATTCAGAGGCTGAGAGGGGAGGAATGTTATTAGCATTTGAAGAGAGACTGGTGGGAGAGATAAGGTCAGAATGCCCTCAGCAGGGGAAGGTTGCAAAGAAATTGAGCTCTTTATATTCGTTTTTTTTAAACCGCTTTGGTAATAGAATGAAAAAGAGGTAAAAACCGAGTTACAGAAAAATCTTCATTAGTTTGGAGAGTGTATAGTCTTGACCCTACTGAGTCCCAAAAAGAATCTAGAGCGATAGTGTGTGTGTCAGTATCTGGAAACTGGGAAATAATCCATTTTATAAATCTTTTCAAGTTAGTTTTTAGAGATTTCCTTTAGAGAACGAAAAGCTCTTAGCGGATAGGATTTCTAGCATTTGTAAATATAAGTCTCTCTCGTTCTCGGATAATTATAATTAACTAGGTTTTGATCCCATTCCCTTTTCCCCTCCAGCAGCAAAAAGAGAAAAAAAAAAAAAACAAAAACCCAAAAGGACCCAAGGTAAAAGCACGCAAATAAGGTTGTTTTAAAACTTACACTTCAGCTGAATGTGGGTCAAAAACTGCTGGTGTGTGGTCTGCCGTGTCCGACTCCTCAGGATCTCGTCCCAGATGTCGATGTGGAGGGTTGTTGGATGCCTTTTCAGATAACTTCTTCTATAACGGAGAACTTCTCTTCAGCAGGGCGTAGCGAGCTGAGGCAGAAACTATTCAAGACAAATGCTGCTCCTCTGCTGTGCTAGGGTGCAAGCAGTTTGGTGTGCCAAATTTTTATTACAGCGGGGGTTTTCAGGGTCTCTCCGACCCTGGCTGCCATAGGTGTCCGGATAGCAAAGTCCAGCTAAGCACAACCTGTCTGGGTCCCTCAGGCAGGCTCCCAGCCGCAGGCAATCTAAGCAAGCAGCTCAGCTCCTAAGTGACATCAGCTCTTTGGTGAATTCAGCTCTTTAATGATTTCAGCTCTTTGCTTGCTAAGTGCCTCAGCAGATGCAGAGATGAGAGAGAAGAGCTGTATGAGGTTCCAGAAGTGTCTTTATTGGCAGCTTCTGCGAAGGGTCACAGTGACAGCTCTTCTCCAGAACTGGGCAGAAGTGGGTGTTTATATAGGGTATAGGGGTTTTGGGAAACAGTCCAATAGTAAGGGTCAAGGCAAATATGATCTATTGTCTTACAGAGAGATAACGAGGATCCAAAGGTGGAAGAGGGGCTTCTTTGGTCCAGTCATCATGACTAGGCATTTCTTATCTTAGGCAACTGACCGCCAGGGAGACCTTGCAGGCCCTGTGGCTGCTACAGAGAGCTGTTATACCTATTCCCATATCTTTGCCTGAGAGCCCCTTAATTTCAAAATTATAATAATTCAGAGGGAGGTGGTTTACATTTTCCATTTCAAGGGAGGCTCCTGCCTTCCTTAGAAGACACCTGTCTTTTCATACCAAGACAGTGGGCAGGACGAGGTGCCACAGCATATCACAGTGGCAGCTAGTCTGAAGCTGCACCAATAAATTTGGCTATAACAGACCCCCAAACTCGACCAGCCTAGATGTAAACAAGTCCTTGGATCAGACAATGATAGGTTGGATTTGACATCAACAGGGGACCCCAGCCAATCCCATTCAACCCTGAATGCAGACATGTCATTGGCCAGGGAGCTGGGCAGTGCTGAGACCCTGACCAATCAGTTGTTCAAGCACTGGAATTTTAAATCCCCTTTAGGAGGGTTGCATCCATAATAAATCTTGGCTGTTTGTCTCATGATCTCAGTGTGTTCAGTTGTATGCCTGTCTTCAAAACTACAACCCTAACGTAATAAGTCATGAAACCCGAAGTGATTGACACAGCCATCTGCGGGAAAAGCGGGGACACAGAGGGTGGATGAGTAGAACCTGCCTGCAGCAAAAAAAGCTGCCAAAATGGAGGTGTGGAGAGCCTAACTGTGGCGAAAAAAGCTGCCAAATAGGGCGAGTAGAGCCTGCCTGCAACGAAAAAGCTGCCAAAAATACAGTGAGAAGAACCATTTATGGTGTGGAGAGCTGCCAAAAAGTCTGGATTGCCTTTGTATATACCCTTTTAAATAGAAGAAATCAACCACTGTAAATATGGGAGGATGGATGTCAGTGGAACACCCAGTTATGAAGGTATGGACCCTCTTTTTACTTCAAGGGGGAGTAAAGCATGAGCAACAGGATCTGGAAGCCACTATGGATGTTATCAAAACCTGGAGGCTTGTGGAACAGGCTTTAGAAGACGCTAGGGATGCTATAGACGTTATAAAGCCATGGAGGCTTGTTTTGGACTTACTGGGGAAGTTGGAAGCCGAGCGGCACGCAAGGACAGCAGTGGAGATGCGGCAGGCACAGCCCGCTAAAACATACCAAAATGGCAGAGAAGGGGAGGCAGCCCATGGGGAGGAGATGCCACGCCAGGCATGTGGGGGCAGCAGCTGGAATCGCCCCTGCCGTGGCACCTGGGACTCCCTCCAGGGTGCCCACCAGATCCCAGAAGCATTGCAGTCTGTCCTGGTTTAGGGCAAATTTGGGAGAAAACCTCCAACAGGGTTCCTCTAGAAAGCAGATTCAAGAGGCCGCTCCCCCAACCGGTTCAGGAAAAGATTTCCTTGGAGAAAAGTGGAAAAAAACCCCGTTTATATAACAGGCAAAGCATTCAACAGCACAAAAAAAAATTTGAACAATATTAAACAATAGATCCTTCAGGGAAAAGGACTCAATAGTGACTTCTGATCTTGTGTCAGTTGCTTTAACTCTGAATTTTGTGTCAGGAATTGGCATCGAGGGTTCTTTCCCCAGATCATCATAGTTGATTACTGGGTTTGCTTGTGTGCTTCTTTCCCGTGGTGACTGCCAGTGGCTTAGGCTCACTGTCTGGTTTAGCTACAACCTGAGTAGCTGGGGTGTTGGCTGCAACCTGAGCGACTGGGATAGCTGCAGATTTCTCTCCCTGCCCCCCTGCCTCTATCTGCCGCCCTACAGTATCTAGCAGTGTGCGATAAGCATAGGCCAGGGCCCACCTTATTGCAATAATCTTTTTCTCCTTAGAGTCATCACGGCAGTTCTCTTCCAGATATTTCCCCACCTTGTCTGCGTTCTGAATTTGTTCACGCAAAAATTCCCAGTCTGGGAGATGAGAAAATTGCTTCAGGGTTCAACCCATTCTCTCCTATTCTCCACTCTACTCAAAATTTTCCATGCCTGGGTCTACTTCTGGGTCAGGGGTCTCATCAGCTCCTCTGGACATCTCAGCCCTCATTCTAGACAAGTTGCAGACCATATAGAGGAAGCTTACCAGATTAAATACGAGGAAGGTTGTATCTTTAACATTCAGGGGAAACTGAACATTCTCAAAAAGTGACTTAATAGATTCAAAGGAGAAGAAGGAAAGTCTGAAAAGCCTCATTCCCTGTTCCTCCTCTAACAAACTGGGTGCAATTACTAATAAACCCCCAAAATATGCTACTGGAACTGGGACGCAGGGTAGGACGAAGAAGCCATAAACAATACATATCTTGAACAGATTCCAGTACCAGAGTTTGTAAACTCCCTATAAATCATTATCACTGAGCCCAGCAATTCTAATCTGTGCCCCTCTACTGTAAAAACTACATGTTAGGGACAATGCTGGAGCTATTTCTGGATAAGAACATAAGCCTAGGGACCAGAAAGGTATGAAAACCTCAAAAAAGCCTAGGGACTAGAAACACATGAAGGCCTCCACCCAGAGAGACATTATGAATTTAAGCAACATGGCTACTGACTGCTTTATCCCAATACAGAATAAGTACAACCAAAATGCAATCAGTACAAGGTTTTTCCACTTTCTCGAGGCCCACGTTGGGCACCAAAAGAAGTATTTGTCCTGGTTTAGGGCAAATTTGGGAGGAAACTTCCAAAGGGGTTCCTCTAGAAAGCAGATTTAAGAGGCCCCTCCCCCAACCAGTTTAGGACAAATACTTCCTGGGAAAAAAGTGGGAAAAAAATGTTTATTTAACAGGCAAAGCATTCACCAGCACAAAAAAAGAGAACAATATTAAATAATATAACCTCTTGCCGCTCTGAAGAGATTACAAACTCAGAAAGTCCCCTTAGTGGGCTGTAGCTCGTCTCACTCAGTCTCTTATCTGTTCCGCCGGTGCTGGGAAATGCTGTGGCCCAGGCCAGGCCTCAGTAGGCCACAGGTGTGAGCTTTCGGTGCTCTTCTGGGTTTTCAGTCCAGAGCAGGTTTAAACAGTTCCAAGAAAAAGAAAAACCACTGTCCAGGGAACTTCTCTGCCTCAGCTAGCTAAAAACTAACTAAAAAGCAAAAGAGAGCTGTCTCTCCCTGTCCATCTGTAGACAACACAGTCTAGGAGAAGGATGCAGCAGAGCAAGTGCAGTTTCTGATAACAAACTCTGTGCTTCTTCTCCCCTTCACTCTCGGAACTAGTCTTAATGGTGTGTCCTAGGGTGACGTTATGATGCTTGTATCCCCAGTCGTCTGTTCTGCTTATGCTGGATATTATGGTCTGTGCCTTCAAGACTGGCTCTGAAAAGCAAAGGTTTGTTTTGTTCTGTTATCAGCCTGCTCCCCCACAGCTGGCAGGACACAGAGACTGGGCAGTACATAGTGTGGCTTTTGCTTTTTGCTTTGCTTTCACTTTGCTCTTGCTTTGTTCCTGCTTTGCCCTTGCTTTTGCTTCTGCTCGTTAGTTAGTTTAGCTAGGCAGTCTGAATTTTCCTGGACTGTTTTTTCTTTCCTTTTCTTGGAACCACTTGAGCCTGCACTGGACTGGGACCTGGGAAACACCGAGAGTTTGCACCTTGTGGCCTGCAGCAGCTATTCCCAGTGCCAGAGGGACTGATAACAGAGCGACCACTCCCAGGAGAGACTTTCTGAATTTGTCATCTTTTTCAGAGCAGTGAAAGTGTGTTGTCATCCGGTATTGTTCATTTTGTGTGCTAGGGGGTACTGTGCCTGTTAAATAAACAGATTCTTTCTACTTCTCTCCCAGGAATCTTTCTCGAACCGGTTGGGGGGAGGGGCCGTGTGGGTTTGCTTTCTGGAGGAGCCCCCTTTGGAGGTTCTCTCCCAAATTTGCCCTAAACCAGGACAAGGTGCAAAACATATTTCTGGGCTAAACAGACGAATGGGGATACAAGCATCATTAAGTCACCCCAGGACACAGCACCAGAAGCCGGAAGAGAAGCTGGCAGCCCCGCCACCGGAGCTGTCCCGGTGCCGCGTGTGCCCATGCCATGTGTAGAGCCACTGCTGGGGGCATCCTCAGAGTGCTCGGGACCACCCGTGCCTCAGCTGCAAAAACCATTGCTTTGCTACACGCCCCTCGTCACCATGGACAGGCCTGGCATGCCCACTTACAGCTTCAGCATGCAGGCGGGAGCCTGAAGTGAAGCAGCGTGTGATGCTGGAAGTGCTGGTGTGGAACTGTGCGCACCAAAACCCGAAAGTGCCAGTGAAAAATTGCTGAAACCCAGAACCATGGAACACCATTTCATAACAAAGCCAGGGCTCAAGAAGCCTGAAAGATGCCACAGCAGCCACCGCCTGAGGAGCTGGGGAGCCCTGCTGGCCGCGGGCAGCTGTGGGGAGCTCCAGAGTGGAGCAGGGCTGCCCACTACCAAAAGCTTCCCCAAAGCAGCCATGTCGACCCCTTCTGTGCTGCCAGCGAACAGCTGTAAGTCTGCCAGGACTGGGGGAGGAGAACCAGAAGATGGCCCCTGGTCCCTTGATCCATTTAATCCTAGAGGGGACCCTGACAATAGAACCTACACCTCCCTGCACAAGGCAACATCATCTAGAGCCGTGTCACGATGAGAGGCTGGGGCTGGGTGGACCCTTCCTAGCAGGGTGCTGCCTCTCAGCCTCCCCTCTGCAAGAGCAAGGAGGTGGCACAGGCGGCAGGAACGGGGAGTCACAGGGGCCTCTATGGTGAGCACCCACTGCCAAGCACATGACACAACTGAGAGATGGCAGCAAGTGGCAGGCCACCTTCTGGGCGGGTCTGGCAAGATGTCCACAACTCTCTACATGTGGGCATTGAGGAAGCAACCCAGAGAGTTAGGCAGTGCTGACAGGGGCTGCGCCATGTCCCTACTCCCTGCACATGGCAGGATGTGCCTGGGGAAGCGCGGCCAGCATCTTGTGCGCTGGCAGAGCCCTGCAAGCCACTCCTGCAACAGCCAGAGTTCCGTCTTCTGCAGACCCTTGTGAGCTGATACTGTGCTGGAAATAAAACCTGGCTGGATGGGAAATTCCGTCCTCATGGGATCTGCAGCATTTGCACAGCCTTGTGCAAAAGCAGCTGCGGGCTAAACCTGTAGTTTCTACAGATAGTCTGTGGAACTTTTCTGGTTTTACTATTCAAGTGGCGATTGCTTCACGATTTAGGGAGTCAGTACTGTTGTTATGTCTGTGTTACCACTATCCCAAACCTTCATTTAAGATTGTTTTTTATGAACAGATGCTCATGTAATAATTCTAATTTGTAAGCTATCCTTTCAAGCAGAAATTAACTGATGTGGTTTTTTAAAGTGCTTTTTTCCTACTTAAAGAAAATTATCAGCTGCATTGTATATACAGGTGGTGCCACTTATATATTTGTCTATTATTATATTTGAAGTTTAACATAGCATCAGTAACATTCCTTATCTGTCACCCTGATAATTCTGAAAATGTGTGAACTTTTCTACTAGACCTGCTGTCCTTAAAATAAGTCTCAACAGTCACATACAGCTCTATATATTAATTTATATGCATATATAATACTTAAAGTTTAAATTAAATAGAATTCAGTCTTCTCTAATAATCATCTCAAAATTATAACCTGAAATATATACAAAGGTGCTCTGCTGTATTTCACTCACAAGTATGAGTTGTTTTGCATTTTAAGGTATTATGTGTGGGGTAGAGAGTTTATATCCTATAGACTGACTTAAAAATAAGAGATACCACAACCCCACAAAATCAAATCAACCAAAGCACTAATAATAATTAACAAAGTCTGAACTTATATTTTCTATCTCAAACCTTTGTACATATATCCATCCACATGATACCACTATAATTAACTATAACTGACACACAAGCTTGCATAAATATTATTTTCCCAAATATATTAGAGCATGGTAGAACAAAGTAAAAAATTTATTGCAGTGTCTAAAGACAGTGCACGTGGTTACTTTCCTACATCAGACAGAAGACAGCTTCACTGAGACATAGACTTTCATCCTAGGGTGACGTTATGATGCTTGTATCCCCAGTCAGGTGTTCTGTTTATGCTGGATAATATATTCTGTACCTTCAAGACTGGGTCTGAGAGCGAAGGTGGGGAGAAGAAGAAGCACTCAGTTTGTTATCAGCCTGCACTCACTCCTCCACATTCTGTGGAACTGTGGTGTCTGGGCACAGACAGGGCAGAACAGGGCCCTCCTTTGCTTTTTAGTTAGTTTAGCTAGCTGAGGCAGAGAAGTTTTCCCTGGACTGTTTTTTATTTCCCTTCTCTTGGAACTGTTCAAACCTGCTCCAGACTGGGGACCTGGGGAGCACAGAGAGCTCACACTTTGTAGCCTACCAGGGCCTATTCTGGGCAGCAGCCTTTCCCAGTGCTGGAGGGACTGTTAACAAAGCAACCACCCCCAGGAGAGATTTTCTGAAATTGTCATCTCTTCAGAGTGGCAAATGAGTTTTTTCATCTGGTATTGTTCATTTTGTGTGCTGGGGAGTGCTTTGCCTGTTTAAATAAACAGGGTCTTTTCCACTTCTCTCTGAGGAAATTTTTCCCGAACCAGTTGGGGGGGGGGGGGATGTGGATTTGCTTTCTGGGGGGCCCCTTTTGGAGGTTTTCTCCCAAATCTGCCCTAAACCAGGACACTTTCCTAATATTTGTGACATTTTAGAATTCAAAGACACTGCTTGTTTTAAAAGTCCTGAGAAGAACATTCTAAGTTCATAAAAGCAAACATAGAGATACTAATTTGGTGTAGAAGAGAAGTGTTTCGTTAGCAAATTGTGGTCATGTTCGCAGGGGTTTCTGGACGAGGGAAGAGATGAGAATCTTGACTTTATGTTTCAGAAAGCTGATTTATTATTTCATTATATATATCATATTAAAAGAAAATTATATATTAAAACTATACTAAAAAGAATAGAAGAAAGGATTTCATCAGAAGGCTAGCAAGGAATAGGAATAGAATGATAATAAAATCTTGTGACTGACCAGACAGTCCGAGACAGACGGACTGTGATTGGCTATTAATTGAAAACAACTACATGAGACTAATCAAAGATGTACTTGTTGCATTCCACAGCCACAGATAATCATTGTTTACATTTTGTTTCTGAAGTTTCTCAGCTTCTCAAGAGAAAAGATCTTAACGAAAAGATTTTTCATAAAATATGTCTGCAACAGCAAATTTCAGTTGCAGTGTTTTCTGACCAGAGGTTTGCCATCTGTCATTTCCATTTACAATGTCCATGAAGTCATTTTCATGTTGAAAATCACTAACAACTACCTTTCATATTTATTCATAGTTAAACACTCATGCCAATTCCTGTTGAAGTCAATAGCAGGTTTCTGAATATAGCAGGCCTATCACTGCTCTCACTAAAATACTAATTTGCATGATTTCTTATTTTTGAACCAAAATATGTGGTGTTGTTCTATTTCTGGAGTCCCATACTGTTGTTATTAGATTTCTAAAGTCCCATACCTCCTCAGTGTGTTCTTATAGCTGCAGATCTTCACAGCACAGACTCCTTCTTCTGCATACTGTTCTTTCTCAGTTCAGGGCTCCTTCAATGCTCTCCCTGACTGGCTAACCCACCCCCTTTTATCCCAGTTATCTTCATTAGTCACAGCTGCAGCCCAATTAAGGACATCGCAGCTGCAGCCCATCAAGGACAACCGGGACCTCCCGGGGCAAAGCCTATATACAGATATTCAAGTACAATACATGCATTTTTCCATGACTCAAAGGCCACTTCTACTATAAATATGACCATGGCTTTTAAGGTTGGGTTTTTGCAGCTAAGTATGCAGATGCAATAATCACAAAACTGAAGTCATTTGAGATTACAAAAAGGTTAAAAACTATACATGAGAAAGTATTAACAGGAACCTGCAATTAACAAGAATGATTTGTCCTGCAGGAAATATATTAATTGAAGATGCATAATCATCCCAAAACCCATGTTTAAATTAATTAGAATTGTTGATTAGCCCATGTATACTGTAAATTAACTACTGTAAATTAACATCTTTTTTTATTTTCACTGACTAATTCTAACTCAATATTAAAACTTAAAAAAAGGTTCATTGTTTGCACTGCTTTATAGAATTTCCTTTGACATGATTTGATTTTTTATAAAACTTAACTTGTAAACCTGCAAATACATTCTAAGGGTCTTGTTAAATTTATTTCAAAGGTATTTCAAACAGCAAGATTCGCAGTAACATTTGCATTTCATTTTTAACAATGCTTGTTGGATCCTTTTGTACATAACTCCTGGCTACTCATTTCTTTAATATATGACTTAATTTATACAAAGGAATGTTATTGTTTTAATTTATAACAATTACCCAATACTGAGTTTTGCAAAACGAATACTCATAGAAATGCTGATTTAATAATCTTAAGTACTGCAGCATTTAAAAAGAAACAAAAGCCCAAACCAGAACAGACACTTTATATTCACTTATCTAATAAAATGGCATCAATTAGGATAGACTGAAATGCCCTATAACTAATATAGCCCATAAACACAGCTGTGGGAAAAGCTGTGGAAAAATAGGAAGGACTTCACGACTGCAGATAGCCAGGCAGCTGCTATTAATGGAAATTAAAAGCCACGAAAGAACTGTTTTCTTGTGGAGAAGTATCCATTAATTTACTAAGTGAACTGAAGAAAGACTATTTTAGAAGTGCTAAACTGACTGAATTGTTCCTGTGCATTGTGAGTAAGAAAGGAAAAGGTTGTGGGAGAAAGAGTAGTGTTCTAAAAGTTTTATTCTGATTCCTATTATTCCTTCTTTTAGTTACTGTTAATAAACTTTCTTTATACCCTTTTAAAGTTTTGAGCCTGCTTTGCCTTTCTCCTAATCCTGCCTCACAGCAGGAAATGAGTAAGTACATTCTAGTAAGTGCACTGGTGATTGGCCAGCACTGAACCCACCACACTGAGTTTTCCTTAAAAGTTATATGCAGAAATCTCTTCAGTAGATTTTTCTTTTTGTGTATTACAACTACTCAATTCTACAAGCTTAAATATTTTAGCTATGTTACAGTAAATATACTTTGTGAATCATGCTGAACTGTTAAGTTGGCTATAAACATTTTTGGGTTAATAATTTATGTAGCATTTTATAATTTAAATTTATACTCAAATCTTAGTATTTGGATGTTCTTTATAGTGTTATGTGTAGTTTCCTTACCAAGAAGTTCTGGGGGGGTGTTGGAGGTTAGCATTTTTCCTTTTTTTTTCTTTCTCTCAGAGAATTTCTTCCCGTCTGTTGCCTAAGAGATGATGAGGACCAGTACTTAAGAGGAAAAAAGAAGTGTCTGGGAGCAGGAGGAGGTGAAAGTGAGTCAAGGGGTTAAGTTAGAAATGTAGTTAGCAAAGAACAAGGAAATTAATTTATACCGGGTGGGAATAACTGAAACAAGGTTGGGAATGACAGGTGATATATGAAGCATTGTAAGAGTGCAGGAACCATAAATACCACCGACTTCTAAGAATGAGAAGTGGTTTGAACTGTGACCAGCAAGTCAAGGAGCCCTGCCAACTTGACACGGATGAAGAGTTTACCATGAGGAAGACGTCTTACTTCCTCCCCAGAAGCCCACCGACCCAATAAAGAGGCCAATTGCGCAGCCGTAATGGATATTCAGCTAATTATAATACTAGGTGAGAGCTAATGTTTGTGTAATAAGCATTGTAGAAACCATCCTGGAAACTATTTAAATATGTAAAACCATTTTGAATAGAGAGCAGGAATTTGTGACTTTTTTACACATGCCTTTGGAAATGATTCTGCATGTGTCCAGCACTGTAATAAATATACCATCTTTTCAACTTAATTAGTTAAAGAGTCATCTGTCTGTGCTTCAAAAGGGTGCAGCTGACTACCCTCCTAGCAGGTGGGGGCTTTCTCTTGGAAAGTGCAGAGACACCATGAGATTATGGCTGGGGGTTCAAGGGGCTGGGCTCGACTCCTGGCTCTGTCTCTTGCTCTTGGGATCAGAGGGGAGTGGTTGAACTCCTGCTACAGCAGGAGAATTTGCTGCCACCGTGGAGTCCAGCCCATTATTGCTTTCTGCCTTGCTGTGAATGAGCCTTTGCTCCTAAGAGCAGTCATTGAACTGGGACCTTATTAACTAACACCCGATCTGACTGGAAAGGACCCTCACCATCTACTTGGGTACCTCCGGAGAAAAACCTGGGATCCTGAACCCCTTCCCCTTCCCAGAGGGTGCATCTCCCTGGCTGCATGCAGCAGCTGCTACAGAGTAGCCCGGCTGCCACTGCCCAGCCCCACTGTTTTCTGCTGCTGCTTAAGGCTTTTTGCTACACTTTAACTCGACACCCCGTGTCTGCCTGGACCCCCCGTGGCTCCTGCTATGGCTTCGGAGTTTTTGCCACATTTGACTTGTCACCCCAGGTGTGCCTGCCTCTGCTATTCCAGCTGCCACTCCAAGGTTCCTGCTACAGCTCATTTTGCTATCTGGAGGGACACAGAGACTGAATGCCCCGAAGGTTTGTAAAGGAAGCCCCTTTTCTACCTCTCCCGCCAGCTCACCCACCATTACCGCATAGAAAAGGTGGTTGAGCTTGCGCCACAGTGCCCCCTGCAGCCATGGGGAATCATCACACCTGCCCTGCCCGGCTGGGAGCCAACAGCACCCCTGCCGACTGTGACAATTAACAACACCAAGGGGGAAAGTGATTGATAGCCAAGAGAAAGCTGTTATTGGGCTTCTGGTTTTGTTTGTTGTTGCTGCAATTGTTGTTTGTTTGCTTTGTTATACATATATGTATATCTCCTAATAAAGAACTGTTATTCCTTTTCCCATATCTTTACCTGAAAGCCCTGTAATTTCAAAGTTATAATAGTTTGGAGGGAAAGGGATCATATTTTCCATTCTAAGGGAGGTTCCCGCCTTCTTTGGCAGACACCTGTCTTTCAAACCAAATGACGGTAAATTACTTGGGGGTTTTTTAATTCTTGGTTTTGAATGCTATTTAGTCTGATGACTGGATAATTTCATGTTGTGAAGAAGCTCAGGAAGTCTCTAATACAAGCTCCTGCTCAGAGAAGGTCAGCTATGAGATTAGACCAGGCTGCTCTAAGCTAGAAGAGAGACTAAGGCTAGGCTTTTTTAAAAAGGTTTCTCTATAACATAAAAGGCAGTAACTCTCTTCACAGTGCACAGTACTTTCATAAACGGTCACATTTTATGGCACACTGGAGGAACTCCAGTAAATTCAATTTCTCTATTGAGAAAAGATTATTTCTTGAGGTACATTCAGAGAAGAAATTCAAAGGTGATATGTTCCTGCTGTCAGTGTTAGCAAAAGCTGGTTAATTTTGCAACTTGGAAGTAGCTCTTGAGTTCCCATAACCAACATTTGTTTGATGTGAATGTCTTAACCGTGCTTTTCTGCCTCTTGTGCTCCACCAGCAAGAACCTGTTAGTCTGAGGAAGAAGTACATAGAGATGGATTGTTCTGTCCTCTCTTCCTCCCTGTTCTATTTCTTACTGCTTCCCAAACTCTTGCACTTTTGCACAAATTTCTGGGATTTAGCTCATGTAGACTATCCTTCAAAATAAATGTTCTTTCTAGAAAACTATTACTTTGAAAGGAAAATCTTACTTTGTGTTCATGTAAATTTTTTTCATGTCTGATTTTCCGGACTGTGACAAGTTTTGAAAATTGTGTAGGGAATCTCTGAAACATAGTAAGCCATCACATGGTTTTAAACTGTTATTGTGTCAAACAGCAAAATACAGCTCATACTGTAACATTTTCATAAGAGATCTCTAGTAAGGGAAGGAGAGGTGAAGAGGAATTATATGTGCTATTAGAAGAATGGTCAAGGGGACCATGTTGCTTATCTTAAAATGAAGCAACTTTGTAACTAGTAGAACTAATTTTAATGTCTGGGGCAATGGATGAGAGACAAAAGTAAAAATAGTCTAACACTTAAGAGAATAATTTCACCACCTCCCTAGTGCATCTAAGGAAGTTCTAGTTTGGAACATGTGAATTGCCTAATTCCTGCTGTTTGTTTATCAAGAACTCCAAGGGATGATTCAGACAATGCAAACTGGGTGTTTGAAATTAGATTATAAAAATACCACTCTCAGAGACAAGTGAGCACTCTTCTAACATATCTGTCAAGTATGTTTTTAGAAAAGGAATATATTCAATTTATTTTAAAAAGCATGCAACTTGTAACATGTAATTATTTCCATCTTTAATCCCATGCATAAGAATTAAAAGAAAAACAGTAAAACCTAAGAAAAACAAAAAAAAAAAATGAACTATCTTGCATAAGGAAGGAACTTTTATTTTCTAAAAGAATATATCCATAGTGTTCAACCAATCCAAAATATGGATGACATTAAAAGATTGTGTGTTAATGCTTCAGCAACTGTAAACATTGCCTCTATAAATTGGGAAATGTGATACATCACATTAAATCAGATTCTGTGGGGCATATTGGTTTGGGTTTGTTTTGGTGAATTTTGTTAAGCATTTTCAATAATACAGTTTTCTCAAATGTGTTATGCCATTTAGGAGTCTAGTCTTGTGACACAGTGACTTTTTATTGCCATCTTTAGTCATTGGTGGAGGACCTATTCTCTTTATTCTAGATTTTCCTAGTAATTTAGTTGAATCATTTACTTTTTTTGTAATGCATTTTGATACCAGGTGTTTATTCTTGTTTAAATTTGTGAGCAGTGTCTGTGAGTTTTCTTTTTTGGGCTGATTTGTACATATATTATTTAGAATATTTGCTATTTTTTTAGCTCTAAACTCAAATACACAACCATTTAAAAATAAGAATTCAAATTATAGTTATAGGATATCATATGTAGACAGTTGATACTTCATGTTTTCTTCACACATACTTCCATTTTTCATTGTCCTTGACATTGCTGAGAGTCATAAGAAACCTTTCAACCAGTAGGTAAGGATAAGCTGCAAACTGAACTTTCCCCAAACACCATGGAGTCCAAGGTGTTGTCTTTACTATACTAGAAATCTCAATAAATTTTACTGAAGTTAGGTCAGCATTTCCAAATATAAGAGAAACCTCTTGCACCAGGGTCTTTTGAAAGATTTTTTCAAAATTGAGAAGTGTCATTAGGCTCAACAAGAACAGACACCAAAGAAATGCTATAGGTCCCAATCCTCTGTTCTCCAGAAAGAAGCACAGTGAAAATTTTTGAGAGGAAATAGCTACTTTGTGGAATTGATTTTTATTTTAAAGTAATCTGTGGAAAGACATTACTTAAGAGTACAAATGTCTTGTCTTGTTTGGATTGGAAGCCTCAGTGTATACTTACAGATATTTTTCAGCCACCCATTTAAAGAAATACTGTCTACAGAAACATAAAGCAAATAACATCTGAAGTTACTAGGAAAAGAACTATTCATCCCCTGAGTCTCTAGTGTTGCCAAGTAGTCCAAAGCCAGGGAAAAAAACCCAAAGGAGAGCTTCAGCCTTGTGCTGCCTCAGCTTCTCAGTAGCTGGTGGGAACAAAAGAGAAAGAGACTGCATTAATGTTCTCTGACTATTAAAGGGACTGTGGCCCCCCATGCCTCCATGAACCTGGGGCAAGACACTCTGGTTCAACTTCTGGTCCCCAGGTCTTAAAAGGACAGTAACAATCTTGGGCAGATTGGCCTAACAAAGATATGGACAACAATAGATATTTTTGGGCTACCCTGGTCACAAGTGGCAATTCATAAGCAGCATTGAAGTATTTCACAGTGATACCAGACATCAAGTTTTGTCAGTAATGAAGTAGAATATAAGATGTGTTTTGGGTTTTTTTATCAGCTCCTAAACTATTTGGCAAATGAAGGAAACTGGAGCTGGATGAAGGTGCTGAAATAAAATGTCTGGGATGTCTAGGGCTCTGTTTTTTAAGTACACAATAATGAAACATTACTAGTGGCCCATTCATTGTGAAGAACTTCCATTGTAGGGTTGTTTCCTTTGCAGATTTTACTCTCTGGCACTGTGGTGCAATGATGTTCTGCCCTCTTGTCATGAAATACAAAAGGTTCCATTTTGAAACTCTCCAGAGATTTTAGTATTTTTGTTTAATTCTATTTTAGCACTTTAGGAATCACTTATGCTGGATTTAACATTCAGTACAGTGGTAGGCTCAGGAAAGTTGGACTTTAAAGGTCTTCACATCATGCTGTTTGCCATACCCTTTTCCTTGTCTAGATGCCTTATCAGAGAAAGTGTAATAGAGCTCACAATATTAGAAAACAAATGTGCTCTAATGGTGCTGTGGTACATAGGCATAACCTTGTGAAAGGATGGGAGCTCAGCATCTGTTCTGCTGTCTGTGAAATCACAACTAGCAAAACTCTAGCTGAGCTAGCTAAAAAACTTAACTAAAAGCAAAGGAGAGCTCTCTCCCACTGTCTGTGCTTCAGACAACAGAGACTGTGAGAAGGAAAGCTGAAGCTCTTATCTCTATGTTTTTGAATACAGCCGCCTCAGACATTCCACCGCTTCTCCTCCTCCCCCGCTTCACTCTCAAATCTAGTTTTGAAGGTGCAAAACTTATTTCTGGGCTAAACAGACAAATGGGGATACAATTCAGCATCATAAAGTCACCCCAGGACAGTGTGTAACTTCATACTCTTGGCATCCCTGTTGGGTTTGTGATGAGTTCTGTAAACTGGAGGGAAGACAAACAGGGAGCAAAGCTTTATATTCTTATTTGAAACTGTTGTTTCAATGCAGTGTTGAATTAGGAAGAACTGGTCTGTAATTTTTTTTTTAACTTTCAGTTGACTTATGAGCCAAATCATAGAATCATTTAGGTTGGCAAAACCTTTTAAGATCACTGAGTCCAACTGTAAAGCATCTGCCCTATGCATTATTCTGAAAAGAAGCTGAAGGAAACCTAAGATAACTTAGATCTCACAAATCAAAACCTAAGATCACTTAGATCCCATGGGCAAGGAAGGCAAGACACCAGCATGGCTGAGTAGGGACCTTCTGGTCAAACTAAAGGAAAAGAAATAAATGCACAGGGAGTTGAAGCTAGGACAGGTGGCCTGGGAAGAGTGTAGAGATAAAGTAAAGTTGTGTAGGGATAGAGTGAGGAAGGTCAAGGCAAAGCTGGAACTGAAACTAGCAAGGGACACAAAGAATAACAGAAAGGTCTTCTACAGGTGTGCTAACCATAAAAGGAATATCAAAGAAGGTGTAACTCCCTGATAAACAATGCTGGAAAACTGGTAACAATAGATGAAGAGAAGGCTGAGGTAAAAACCAACATTTTTGCCTCAGTCTTCCACGGCAACCTCTCTTCCCATACCACTTGAGTGGATGGACAGCAGGATGGGGACTGGGGAACAAAGTCCCTCCCACTGTAAGAGAAGATAAGGTTCATGATCACCTGAGAAACCTGAACGTACATAAGTCTATGGGACCTGATGAGATGCATCCCAGAGTCCTGAGGGACTTGGCTGATGTAGTTGCCAAGCCACTCTCCATGATATTTGAAAAGGCATGGCAGTCAGGTGAAATCCCAGGTGACTGGAAAAAGGGAAGCATTGTACCCATCTGTAAAAACAGTAGAAAGCAGAACCCTGGGAACTACTGACCTGTCAGCCTCACTTCTGTGCCTGGGAAGATCATGGATCACATCCTCCTAGAAGCTATGCTAAGGCACATGGAGGACAGGGACATGATCTGGGACAACCAGCAAAACTTCATCAAGGGCAAATCCTGCCTGACCAACCCAGTGGCCTTCTATGATGGAGTGACTCCATCAATGGACAAGGGAAGGGCTTCAGATGTCATTTATCTGGATTTCTGTAAAGCCTTTGACATGGAGCCCCACAACATCCTTCTCTCTAAATTGGAGAGAGATGGATTTGATGAGTGGACTATTAGATGGATAAGAAATTGATAGGACACTCACATCCAGAGGGTAGTGGTCAACAGCTCAGAGTCCAAATGGACATCAGTAGCAAGTGGTGCCTCTCAGGGGTCCATATTGGGACCAGTGTTATTTAATACCTTCATTAATGCCATAGAAAAAGGTATTGAGTGCACTCTCAGAAAGTTGGCAGATGACACCAAGCTGAGTGGTGCAGTTGACACACCTGAAGGACAGGATGCCATCCAGAGGGACCTGGACAAGCTCAAGAAGTGGGCCCATGAAAATCTCCTGAGGTTTAACAAGACCAAGTGCAGGGTGCTGCACTTGGGTAGGGGCAACCCCCACTATCAATACAGGGTGGGGGATGAACAGATTGAGAGCAGCCCTGGGGAGAAGGACTCAGGGGTGCTGGTGGATGAGAAGCTGGACATGAGCTGGCAATGCGCACTTGCAGCCCAGAAAGCCAACCATGTTCTGGGCTGCATCAAAAGAAGCACAGTCAGCAGATAGAGGTAAGTGCTGCCTCTACTGCCTTCTGGTGATACCCCACCTGGAGTACTGCATCCAGCTCTGGGATCCCCAGCACAGGAAGGACATGGACTTGTTGGAGCAAGTCGAGAGGAGGGTCACCAAGATGATTACAGGGATGAAGCATGTCTCCTATGAGGAAAGGCTGAGAGAGTTGCGATTGTTCAGCCTGGTGAAGAGAAGGCTTAGGGGTGACCTAATTGAAGCCTTCTAGTACCTGAAAGGAGCCTACAAGAAAGAGAGAGGGACTTCTCACAAGGGTATGTAGTGACAGGATAAGGGGAATGGGTTCAAAGTAAAAGACAATAGGTTTAGATTAGATATTAGGAACAAATTTTTTACTATGAGGGTGGTGATGTACTGGCACAGGTTGCCTAGAGAAGTTGTGGATGCCCCATCCCTGCAAGTGTTGAAGACCAGGCTGGATGGAGCTCTGAGCAACCTGGTCTAGTGGAAGGTGTCCCTGCCCATGGCAGTGGGTTGAAACTAACTGATATTTAAGGTCCTTTCCAAAACAAACCATTCTATGATTCTATGAAATCTAGACCAGGTAAATCAGAATGGACTCTTAAAAACAACACTGAAGGCAATAAGGGGTGGGACCTTCAAGCAGTGGGATCTGCATTTAACAAAGGCTACATGGTTAGTTAACACCAGAGGTTCCACTAACTGAGCTGGCCCTGCCCAATCCAAACGCCCGTGTGAACAACAAGTTCACTCTCCTGTGAAAATTTAAAAAGTTTAATAAAGGACAATAGGAGACAACGACCATAGAGCAAAGGTTATTACGGCCGGGTGGCATCTTGGCACTTAGCCAAGACCACCCTGTTACCTTCGAGGATACCCCTTAAATACGTTATCCATTACATCAGCCTGTTGCATATTCATAGACCCTTATGCATATCCATAAACTGTTTTACATTTTCCAGGAACTATTTTACATGGTCCCTGTTTGGGATCTGCCTTTTTAGAGCATGCGTGTTTCTTGGCTGTGGTTTTGGCTCCTTCTCCTTATCACTTCCAGTTTTTGGGCCTTGGTCCATGCTTTCTTCAGATGGTGAGTGCGGATAGTTGCCATATCTGTAGCAGGTGTCCTCATGCTATGTTCATTGGATGTTATCCTGTCGTTATAGAGCACGACACAGTACAATAATACACAACTCCCTCAAAAGGGTGCAAGAGAGAGATTTATTACAGCAACGTTGCTTTTATACTTCTTCAAGATATTTACACCCATCCAACATACACATTCAGTGCCCATTGGCCATAAGAGAGAAACAAAGTTCCCAGTAGGTGACCAGGGAGCCACATCACTCTGCAAGCCAGCCAGAGTCCATATCTCTTAACTTTTTTTCCTTCCTCCCGTCTCCATGGTAACAACCTTGGTCTTCCTTCAGGAGAGATATGGGGCTTCTCCTTATCTTCAGGAGGCCTTGCTAGCTCACAAGGACAGCTCAGAATGTCTTTCCTACACTATCCCATTCGAGCAGGCATTTTAACACAAGCATAGCTATTTCACTACTATGTCTAAGCTTAATTAACAGTAGAAATACAAACTTTATAACAAAGTTACTTTAACATCACACATATAAAATCCATTTTAATATTTGCAAAGAGCCAATATTATAATATGTATCTATAACACCTGCATGCAGCAGACGGAGATAGCGTTCCAGTGGTGCATATGAGAGGCATGTTAGGAAAGACTGTTTGGATAAATTCTGCCTCAAGCAAAGACAAACTCATCCATGGGGTTGTCTTTGCTCAGGGACCTGGTTGCACTTGGTAGGTAATGCAGAGAAATGGGGAAACACATTGTGTACCTCAGGAGGATTTGATTTTGGGTGAGAACAGCCTGTAATGTTGGAATGCCTGTGCACCATTGGTTGCTGAATGTCACTGCTATGGCTTTAACTACCATGAACAATGAAAATGGACCGCTCCAGTTGTATCAGTCACAAACTAAATGAACTCAATCCATATGCTGGAGATGGTCAGTGACCACTGGTATATAGTCATTGTATATAGTTATATGGATAGATATGAGTGTTTACAGTTGAAATGTATTAATTTGGGCATTATTCAAATTATATGGGATAAGGGGTGGAATGTCTTGGGGGGGTGACCCATAATGATAATGTTTCCCATGATCATTTGTGCCCAAAAAATTGTCATTGTGTGAGAAATGCTACTCACTTTTCATAAATTTAGAAAGGTTTCTTAAATCTTATAAAAAAATACAATAGAAGACTGAATAGAGAAAATGTTACGGTGCTGGGAGCAAAGGATTTTCCCCACCATGTGCTCATCCACACAATGGCGGTTTCACCTTTTAACCCTTTAACCCCTCCCAAAGTTCTGTCCATCGACCCCTTCTTCGCTGTCCCGTGGTGGAGATCACTTCCTCAAATCCTGATTGGAGGTCAGATGTCACCATAGTGACAAGATGACTCTCCCAGATGTCCCAACCCCGGCTGTCCCTTGATAACAATGGAAGGGGGTAAAACATAACTATAAATCTATAAAACTTTTCTTAACCTATATACATGATATTTGTCTGTTAATTGTGAGAGTCAATCATTGCATTACTCATCTATCACAATTGTATCTTTAAGATATCACAGCTGGCAGCCTTGTGTGTGTGAGGGGGGAAATGTTTGCCTTGGTCCTCAGTGCATGCAAAAAACTGCCAAGGCAACCCTTCTCACCCCTTGCAGTGGGTGGGGGGCAGAGATATTGCGGGAGGAGAAGCAGCAACCAGAGCCGGCTCCAGAGGTGGAGTGCTCTCTCGCTTGGCACAACAGGAGGAGGAGGAACGAGTGCATCCATTGCTCGCTGTGTCCACAGCCCCCGGCCCCAGAAACATCACTGTCCCCGCATCCTGCAGGTTCGAGTAGTTCCAAAAAAAGGACAGGAGAAACAGTACAAGGAAAAATTCAGTCTGCTTAGCTAAACTAAGTAATGAGCAGAAGCAAAAAGCAAGAGCGAAGCAAGAGCAAAGTGAAAAGCAAAGCAAAAAGCAAAAGCCACACTATGTACTGCCCTGTCTCTGTGTCCCGCCAGCCATGGGGGAGCAGGATGATAAGAAACCAAAACAAAACTTTCACTCTTCAGAGCCAGTCTTGAAGGCACAGAACATAATATCCAGCATAAACAGAACACACAAATGGGGATACAAGCATCATAACATCATCCTAGGACATTCCACCACTTATCTCCATATCGTCAACATACTACCACTCATTATGCATTTTATTCACATAAAAACTTCCAATTGTTCCCCCCAAAAATTACAAGCAATACCCACCATGCCCTCATCACATCCCCACACCGGACCACTGAATCCAGGCCCAATACTACAGAGCTGCAGGACTCCCCACTTTCATTTTACTCACTCAAAACTTCATCTTTCACTTGCTCAGACCTTCAACACTTACACATTTCCTTCTATCTCATGTCTATATGGTTTAATGTACAGACAATGGCAGTAACATCCAACAAACAGTGATATTTGCATATCATTCTCACCCCACAATCAGATCTCCCTGAGGTACATATAGTGTTGTTCCATCTCTCTGCATTATCCACCATGTGCACCCTGGTCCCTGAGCAAAGACAACCCAACGAATGAGTTTGTCTGTACTCGAGGCAGAATTGATCCACACAGTCTTCCCTAACAAACCTCTAACATGTACCACTGGGACTTTATCTCCATCTGTTATATTCAGGGACTCAGACTGGGCAGGACCTGCTCGGTTGGTGGAACCTCAGGTATTAACTAACCAGATGACTTTTGCTAAATGCTGCTCCCAATTTTTGAAGGATCCCCCACCCAAGGCTTTCAACTGGGTTTTTAGTAGTCCATTGTGCCTCTCTACTTTTCCTGCAGCTGGTGCATGGTAGGGGATATGGTACACCCACTCAATGCCATGTTCCCTAGCCCAGGTGTTGATAAGGCTGTCCTTGAAATGAGTCCCACTGTCTGACTCAATCCTCTCAGGGGTACCATGTCTCCACAGGCCGTGCTTTTCAAGGCCCAAGATGGTGTTACGGGCAGTAGCATGAGACACAGGGTAGGTTTCCAACCATCCCGTGGTGGCTTCTACCATTGTGAGCATGTAGCACTTGCCTTGGTATGTCTGGGGCAGTGTGATGTAGTCAATCTGCCAGGCCTCCCCATACTTTTACTGGGACCACCACCCACCATACCATAGAGGCTTCACTTCCTTGGCCTGCTTGATGGCAGCACACATCTCACAGTCATGGATAACCTGAGAAATACTGTCCATTGTTCGATCCATCCCTCGGTCTCGTGCCCACTTATAGGTGACATCTCTACCCTGATGACCTGAGGCATCATGGGTCCGTCGAGCTAGGAATAACTCTCCCTTGTGTTCCCAATCTAGGTCTATCTTGGACATCCCTATCTTTGCAGCCTGGTCTACCTGCTCATTGTTTTTGTGCTCCTCATTAGCTCTACTCTTGGGGACATAGGCATCTACATGGCGGACTTTCACAGGTAGCCTCCCTACCCTGGTAGCAATGTCTTTCCACTCATCAGCAGCCCAAATTGGTTTTCCTCTACGCTGCCCGTTAGCCTCTTTCCACCTCTCTAGCCATCCCCACAGAGCATTGGCTACCATCCATGAATCAGTATAAAGGTAGAGCTTTGGCCACTTCTCTCTGCAATGTCCAGGGCCAGCTGAACAGCTTTGAGTTCTGTAAGTTGACTTGATCCACCTTCTCCTTCAGTGGCCTCTGCAACCTGTTGTGTGGGGCTCCATATAGCTGCTTTCCACTTCCGGTTCATCCCTATGATGCGACAGGAACCGTCAGTGAAAAGAGCATAGCGTGTTTCCTCTGGGGGCAGTTGGTTATATGGAGGAGCTTCTTCAGCCCGTGTCACTGGTTCTTGTTCTTCATCTGTGACACTAAAATTTTCACCTTCAGGCCAATTTGTAATTACCTCCAAAATCTCAGGGCGATTCAGTTTACCTATACGGGCGCGCTGTGTAATAAGAGCAATCCACTTGCTCCATGTAGCACTGGTGGCATGGTGACTGGAAGGAACCTTGCCATTGAACATCCACCCCAGCACCTGTAGTTGGGGTGCCAGGAGGAGTGGCGCTTCTGTACCAATCATCTCTGAGGTGGCTTGGACTCCATCATAGGCAGCCAAGATTTCTTTCTCTGTTCGAGTGTAGTTGGTTTCAGAGCCTCTGTAGCTTCGACTCCAAAATCCTAGTGGTCGAACCCAAGTCTCCCCAGGCACCTTCTGCCAAAGGCTCCAGGACAAACCATGGTTCCTAGTTGCAGAGTAGAGCATGTTCTTCACATCTGGTCCTGTCCTGACCGGGCCAAGGGCTACTGCATGAGCGATGTCCTGCTTAATCTGGGTGAAGGCTTGTTGCTGCTCAAGCCCCCACTGGAAATTCTTCTTCTTGTGGGTGACCAAGTAAAGAGGGCTCACGATCTGTCTGTACTCAGGAATGTCCATTCTCCAAAAGCCTATGGCACCTAGGAAAGCTTGTATCACCTTCTTATTGGTTGGTGGAGACATTGCTGTGATCTTGTTGATGACATCTGTCGGAATCTGACGCCATCCATCTTGCTACTTTACTCCTAGGAACTGGATCTCAGGAGCTGGTCCCTTTACTTTGCTCTTTTTGATGGTGAAACCAGTTCCCAGGAGGAGTTGGATGATTTTCTCTCCTTTCTCAAACACTTCGGTGGCTGTGTTCCCCCACATAATGATGTCATCAATATATTGCAGATGTTCTGGAGCCTCACCCTTTTCTAGTGCGATCTGGATCAGTCCATGGCAGATGGTAGGACTGTGCTTCCACCCCTGGGGCAGTCAGTTCAGGTATACTGCACTCCCCTCCACGTGAAAGCAAACTGAGGCCTGCATTCTGCTGCCAGAGGAATGGAGAAAAATGCATTGGCAATATCCATAGTGGCGTACCACTTCGCTGCCTTGGACTCAAGCTCGTACTGGAGCTCTAATATTTCTGTCACGGCAGCGCTCAGTGATGGAGTCACTTCATTCAATGCATGGTAGTCACCATCAATCTCCATTCTCCTTCAGATTTTCACACAGGCCAAATGGGGCTGTTAAGGGGTGAGTGGGTTTTGCTGACCACCCCTTGGCTCTCCAGCTCACGGATCATTTTGTGGATGGGGATCACAGCATCTCGATTCGTTTGGTACTGTTGGTGGTGCACTGTCAAGGTGGCAATCGGCACTCGTTGCTCTTCCACTTTCAGGAGTCTTACTGTAGATGGGTTTTTTGACTGTCTAGGCAAGGTGTTCAATTGCTGGATGCCCTCTGTCTCTACAGCAGCTATTCCAAATGCCCACCTGAGTCTCTTTGGGTCTTTGAAATACCCACTTCCAAGGAAGTTGATGCCTAAAATGCATGGGGCCTCTGGGCCAGTCACAATAGGGTGTTTCTTCCACTCATTTCCAGTCAGGCTCACATCAGCTTCCACCAAACTGAAATCCTGGGATCCCCCTGTCACACCAGCAATAGACACAGATTCTGCCCCCACATGTCTTGATGGGATTAATGTACACTGCGCACCTATGTTGACTAAAGCTTTATATTCTTGTGGTTCCGATATGCCAGGCCAATGAATCCACACAGACCAGAAAACACGGTTTTCCCTAGCCTCTACCTAGCTAGAGGCAGGGCCCCTCTAAGCC
Organism: Agelaius phoeniceus; assembly: GCF_051311805.1. Lineage (NCBI taxonomy): Eukaryota > Metazoa > Chordata > Aves > Passeriformes > Icteridae > Agelaius > Agelaius phoeniceus. Next base: position 12,515,914 of record NC_135301.1, read on the forward strand.
TGGTTATCCTTCTTTCCTTGGACATATGTCCAGGAGGTTCCTTCAAGGGGATCAGACATGTCATCATCATCATCATACCTGGCAGTGCAGCTACGGGCAACTGGAGCTGCTTTCCTTTTGGTGGAACTTCCTCTCTGAGTCCTGTCTTCCTTCAATTCACGTGCCTGTCGTGCCAGAGCAGCGGTAGATTTTCCATCCCATCTCCTCATGTTTTCTCCGCAATCATGCAGGAAGAACCACAGCTCAGCTTGTGGGGTGTACCTTCTCTCCCTATCTGGGGGACATCTGTGTTTGGTACTTGAACTTCTGATCTGTACTGCCAAGATTTGGAGAAAGCCCTCTCTAATCTTCTCCCTGAGTTTCTTGTCATTCTTCTCTATCTTGTCTTCTAATTTCTGCAGACGTGTTTCCACCGCTGCGATTCTTGCATGTGTTGGGCCATGCAGAGCATCTGCATATGCTCGGAGCTTCTTCACCATATTAAGCATGGTCTCCTCCCTGTCATCCTGCTTCATTATTGCTAAAGCCGAAGCATATTCATGTGGCCCAAGTCGCACAAGTTTTCGCCACATCACAGACGTGCATGGTACCAAGTCTGGATTTATAATGTTTAGATCATCTGAGAAGATAATCTCTGCCACTGACATTTCTCTCAGGCGTTGGATCTCTTGTTCTATAGTCTTCCACTGGGTTTGCTGCATATAGAGATTGCCTGCAAACAGATATCTTTGTGCCACCTTTCCTAGGACCAGTGCCCAGAGACTAGCCCCCTCATCATTCCTTGGTCGATGACAGGATCATGTGACAGGGATCCCAAATGCCTTGCTTCAGTGCCATCCAGAAGTGTAGCCTCGCCTGCAGCATCCCAAAGATGGACTAACCAACTAATTATGGATTCATCCGATCGTCGAATGTAATCCTTCCATAGGCCACGAAGGTCCTTCAGGGAAAAGGATTCAATATTCGCTTCTGATCTTGCACCTGCTGCGTTGACTCCTGATTTTATGCCAGGAAGCATTGAGGGTCCTTCTCCTGCATCATCATCATCATCATCATCCACTGGTCAATCGGTCTTGTCTGTGCACTTTCAACTTCCAGTGCTGGAAGCAACAGCCATTTCTTGAGGCTTATTGTCTGGTTTAGCTGTTGGCTTAGGCTCACTATCTGGTTTGGTTGCTGGCTTTGAGCCTGGGGTGTTGGCTGCAGCCTGAGTGATTGGTATAGCTGCTAATTTATCTCCCTGGCCCCCTTCCTCTGTCTGCTGCCTGACAGTATCTAGCAGTGTACGATAAGCATATGCCAAGGCCCAACTCACTGCAACGATCTTTTTCTCCTTAGGGTCATCCTGGTACTTCTCTTTCAGGTATTTCCCCATCTCAGCTGGGTTCTGAATTTGTTCATGGGAAAGTCCCAGACTATAGGGTCAGAGAATTCATTCAGGATTTGTCCCATATCCTCCCATTTCCCACACCACTCAGGATTTTCCATGCCTGGGTCTACTTCTGGGTCAGGGGTCTCATCAGCTTCTCTGGACATCTCAGCCCTCATTCTAGAGAAGCTGCAGACTGTATAGAGGAAGCTTACCAGATTAAATACCAGAAGGATGGTGTCTTTAACATTCAAGGGAAATTGAACGTTCTCCAATAATGATGTAACAGATTCAGAGGAGAAGAAGGCAAGCAAAGGCTGAAAAGCCTCATCCCCTGCTCCTCCTCTAACAAACTGGGTGCATAACCATGGCCATGAACCATTCATACCTGGAACAGACCCCAGCATGTTGATAAACTTCTTACAAGTCCAAGCACCAAGCCCAAGCAGGATAGCTCTTCTGGTCACTGCCCCTCTGCTGTAAAAACTACATATTAGGGACAATACTAGAGCACTTTCTGAATAAGAAAATAAAACTAGACTATAAAGTTTTTAGGATCTCAAAGAAACCTAGGGACCAGAAATGCATGCAAGCCTTCACCCCAAGAGACATTATGGATTCAAAAAACATGGCTACTTACTGCTTTATACCAACATAGAGTAATGGCAACCAAAATGCACTCAAAACAGGGTTTTTTCCACTCTCTCTTGAGCCCCACGCATTGGGCACCAAATTTTGTCCTGGTTTAGGGCAAATTTGGCAGAAAACCTCCAAAGGGGGCCCCTCCAAAAAGCAATCCCACACGGCCCCTCCCCCCAACTGGTTTGGGAAAGATTCCTCGGAGACAAGTGGAAAGAACCTGTTTATTTAACAGGCAAAACACCCTCCAGCACACAAAATGAACAATACCGGATGACAACAACCCCCCTTTACCACTCTGAAAAGGATGACAAATTCAGAAAGTCTCTCTTGGGAGTGGTCGCACTGTTATCACTCCCTCTGGCGTGGGGGGTAGCTGCTGCAAGGCACAGAGTGCAAACTCTTGGTGTTTCCCAGGTCCCAGTCCAGAGCAGGTTCAAGTAGTTCCAAATTCATAATTTTAATGCAAAAAATGAAATGTACCAGTAGTTATTATTTGATATTATAAGATAGCATAATATACTAGCTGGGCAGAGGCCACATAGTCATGATTCAGAGTCTTTGTGCAACTGCTTCGTCACATATGTCTGTAGGACATTCTATAGCATGTCTTCCTGTTTCCAATAATGGAGTTGTGAGGCCACAACTGTAATGATTGTTCTTCTAAATTCAGTGTTTGTGATGAAAGTAAGATGAGCCAGCATTAAGGGGTCTTAGAGACTGACATATGCTGTGGTATCACCGACAGAAGGTTCAACAATGATCTAAAAAAAAATGCTTGCAAATCTCTCACATTAACCCATTGTAACAGCTGCTGTCTTCATCAGAGGCAAAACACACCCTAGTTTAAAATATGACTACCTAGAAATGCAGAGAAGAGGCTCATGCCAAGTATCTCCACATTTACATGTGGTGTGTGTCAGATTTACAGGGTTGGGGGAGAGGTCCCTTTAGCCACCTCACAGCTCTATATGTGACTGCAGTTGCTCAGATTGTAGCTGTGTCTGTCTTTAGTCTGTCATTGCAAAGCTGAGGATCTCTGATGAGTTCCATTGACTCAACCTGTATCTGCAACAGCCTCATGGGTCACATCTATATGGCAAAATAAAACAGGACTTGTCATGGAGGGCCATGGTCTGAATCATATCTACATATTATAGCAATAACACTGGATCTCTTCTGGGTCTATGCAGTGTCCTTGTGGCCATAAAACACAGTAAGTGTTTTGTGTGGAGTTCTTTTCCAGTTCCAAATGCCTGCAATGTTTTGAGGGCTGCATTGCCACCCAGCAGAGTGGTATTCTCTAGGCACAAAAACAAGTATGTGCATTGCATGCCCAGAAGTGTTTCAGCTGGACATAGGAGGGTTGCAGATTGCATAAAGCCTGGTTGGGTGATTTTGGAAGACTGTAGAGATGGAAGGTTGCTAAACCTGAGTATGTACAAAGTCTGCTCAGGATCTGTCTGGCAGTGCCTTAGGTTGCAAAATGTGGCTAAGGGTGTGTATTCTATTGCCATCAGTTAGAGGTGGGGCAGTTATCTTCTGTTGATTGGGCCACTTAATAAAACCAAGTAGGGCAGTTTTCTATATCACTTCCACAACCAATTCTCCCTGCAGGGAGATATCTTCTGTTAATGGGCCATTGAGTCTTACAGCATGACTGATAAAATTACATCATCCCATTGTGAGATGCTCCGCTCAGAGGGAGGAGCCAAGCATTCCTACCTGGATATAATCTGAGATTTGGAACACCACAGGCAGCCTTTTCCCACTGGATTCCCCGAGGAGCAGCTTTCTTCTTCACTGGATTCCTAGAGGAAGACCAGGCCCATCGACACCACCACTGGACCTTCAGAGGAAAACTACACCCTTCTACAGGATCATTGCTTCAACAGAACCACATCTGTCACTCCAGGAGGACTACTACCAACACCCTGACCCACAGGGTATCAAGTCATATTCTGACTTTGTCAATAGTTTTTTTTTTGTACTATTGCATTTATATTTTCAATTTTCCTAATAAAAAGCTGTTGTTCTTATTCCCATATCTTTGCCTGAGAGCCCATTAATTTCAAAATTATAATAATTCGTAAAGAGTGGGTTTACATTTTCCATTTCAAAAAAGGCTCCTGCCTTCCTTAGCAGACACCTATCTTTTCAAACCAAGATAGGCAGCTGGCATGGACCTGAGCAGTTTGGGGAGAGTGTGAACTCCCTAGTCTGTATGCCCTTTAGAAGCATGGGCCTTTTTGGCCATTTTACTTAGTGGTGGAAATGTGGTCACAGGGAAAAAATTTGTTCCTTTTTCTTACTACCACAGCAAGTTTGAAGTTCAGAGAACTGTAAGGCAGTCAAATACTCTCTTCCCTCATTGCTGACAGAGTGGATTGTATCAATGTACACATAAATTGTTGTTATAGGTAGGATTTCTGAAAGAAACAGAGGGTTTTGTCTCTCAAAGTTTTCACCGAAAACTGGGAAATAAACTCTCTAACCAATTTGTTAGGTTAGAAAGTTGACATTACTTTATTCAACATTGAGGTACATGGGAATTGCTCCACAAAACGTGCCTCAATTATCAAAACTTTTGACTATTTATACATCCTAGCAAACCAAGAAATTAGTGTTCATTGGCTTACAAGTTACTCAGTTCTCTTCATTAATTAGCATTTTATTGACTATTGGTTATTAATTTCTTGCTTCTCATGCTAATTAGTCCACATTTTCAGTCTTTTTATTCTCTTTTTCCCTGTTAGGGAGAGTCTTAGTAATTGTCTTTGTTTCTTCTTCATCTCTGGTTTCTGTAACATGTATGTGTGTGCAGTTTATAAATTCTGCATTCTTGGTGTCCTGGTCTCAACAATAAATTTCTCTCACAGGTCTAAGAGCACTGAAGCATGTCAGGCCCTAAACTTTTTATTTATTTTTCTAACACATGGACATCACCCATAGCTTGCCCGTCATCCGTTATGTATATCACAGATTAAATCTCCTCTCAACAATTTCCCCCCACTCCTGCCTAGTCTCCTTTTTAAAGAAATATAATTTGTTCAGTAACAAATCCCCCCTTTGTGACTTTAATATAATTTCTTTAAAGTTTCATATCCACTTATTATACCAACCTGGTCTACACATTTTGTTACATCCTAATTTGCAAATTTGGAATAAATCCATAAACCAAAAATTAATATCAAAACAATGCCAATCAGTTTTCTTGTGATCGCACTTAAATTTGGGATTCATGATGTCATGCACTTAAACACATCTTCCACTTGATCACTTGATATGGTCCCTTCCACCTTTCACAGAGAGGTTCTGCAGTCCAGGTTCTGAGGTATACCCAGTTTCCAAGTTGGTATGGATGGACAGTGACATCCAATGCTGTGGGTGCTTCTAGCACAATGTATCTGTGGAGAGAAGACAACACCTTCTCATGGGATATAACGTATTCTGTTAGGCTCTGACCCCCAATGATTTGGATATTCCCTTTGCTTTCTGTAACCTCATGTGGTCGCCCATTGAGTATTTTGTCTGGGCTTACCTATTCCTTGGATGTAGGTCTAATTAATACCCTCAATAAGACCAAGGGAAGGGCATCTGGCCATTTTAAATATGATTCTTGGCAAATCTTGCTGATTTGTCTCTTTATACTCTGATTCGTTCTCTCTACTTTCCTGCTTGACTGAGGTCTCCATGGGGTGTGCAAGTCCCATTTCACCTCTAACATTTTATCTGAGCTTTGGACTATCTCAGCAATGAAGTGTGAACCTCATGACATTCCCACTGGCATTCCAAACCTTGGGATAATTTCCTTCAACAAAACCTTTACCACCTCCCTAGCTTTGTTGGTGCAACATGGAAAAGCTTCTGGCCATCCTGAAAAAGTATCTACCAGTACCAATAAATATCTGCACCTCTTTTGCTGTGGAAGGTCTGCAAAGTCTATCTGCCAGTAGTCTCCTGGACAATTTCTTTTCTTACTAGTCATGGGTGTAGGCTGTCTAATTTGATATGTATTGTTCTTTAAACAGGTTTAACACTTTTTAACAATGCTTTTTATGATACCAGTCATTTATACGCTCAGAACTTGAGGCTTCAATGCTTCTACCATAGACTATTCCCCAGTGTTACCTTATGTTGTTCCTCTGTGATTCTCCTCATAAGGTGTTGGCAAATTATTACCTGTTTGCTGGGTGTAATCCACCATCCTTCAAGGCTCTTTTCAGCATCTAACAATTTTGCCAATATCTCATCTTCATCCTGATAATCAGCAACTGTGGAGACCCTGAGTGGCATTCCCTGGGTTAGGGAGACACAAGAAGCCTCCCTCAAAAGCTGTTAAGGCCCCCTTGGCTCCTTCCCTTGTTCATATGTCCCTCAGCCCCTCCCTCCCTATTCCCCCATTGGCCCTCATCTTTGTACTGCCACGATGCCACTGTTTAGTCCCTACCTCTCTCTCTCGGGAAACCTGGGCTCTGCCCATGAGTGTGCTCTTGGACCCTGAACATCTTGCTGCATGTCTGAATTAAACATTTGTGGATACCATGCAAAGGCCATTTTTGTTTCCTTACCCTGGACTTTATTAGAAGCAATTCCGGCTGCAACAAGCAGCCTCCTTGTCCAAATGACAATACTTCTTGGGTAAGACCAACAGAAATATGGTGGGACGACTCACATAGCTGGAGCACTGCATTAGATGGCTAGAAACTCTTCAGAAGAGCTAGGAAAGGGAGAAGAGGTGGAGGGGTGGCCCTTTATATTAAGGAGGGGTTTGATGCTATGGGTGTTGAAACTAATGATGATGAAATTGAATGTCTATGGGTAAGAATTAAGGGCAAGGCCAACAAGGTTGATATCCTACTGGGAGTCTGTTATAGTCTACCCAACCAGGAAGAAGAGGTGGACAACTTATTCTATAAGCTGTTGGAGAATGTTTCAGGATCATCAGCCCTTGTTCTTGTAGGTGGCTTCAACCTGCCAGACATCTGCTGGGAACTTAATACAGCAGAAAAAAGGCAGTCCAGGAAATTTTTAGAGTTTGTGGAGGACAACTTTTTGTCGCAGCTGGTGAGTGAGCCCACCAGGGGAGGGACTATGTTAGATCTGTTGTTTGTAAATGGAGGTGGACTGATGGGAGATGTGGTGGTTGGAGGTCGCCTGGGGAAGAGTGATCATGAGATTATAGAATTCTCGATATTTGGTGAAGTCAGGAGGAACATTAATAAGACTTTTATACTGGACTTTTGGAGGGCAGACTTTGGCCTATTTAGGAGGCTTATTCAAAGAGTTTCTTGGGAAGCAGTCTGTGGGAGGATGGATTGTAGAAGAGCAAGAGATAGTGCTAAAGGCAATCTCACCCCTGAGGAGTTGCAGCTGTACTAATTACCAAGGATTAGGAACAGGCCTGCCCTTCATAGGCCACAGGTATAGCCAATGAGGCTGAGTGTTATAAAAGGGTGGACTAGCTAGTTGAGGGAGAGTTGGAGTCAGTTGGTGGTGCTGTGGTGAGGAGGAAGGAGTCATCTGGTCCTGAGGAGATGCCCATGAGAACTCACAAAGAAGGTATGAAAGTTTTACAGTAAGACAACAATGACAGCAGTCCTTAAAAGCACAGGAGTTCAGGAAAAGTGGATGTGCTTCAAAACAGAGATCTTGAAGGCACAGGAACAGACTGTCCCTGTGTGCTGAAAGACAAGGCAATGAGGCAAACACCCAGCCTGGATGGGCAAGGAGGTTTTGGAGAAACTTAAGAACAAAAAGAGGATGTACCATCTTTGGAAGGAGGGTCAGGTCTCTTGGGAAGTATTTAAGGGGACTACTAGAGCATGTAGAAGGAAAATTAGGGAAGCCAAAGCTCAGTTTGAACTTAGAATGGCAACTTTGGTAAAGGATAATAAAAAATGTTTTTGAAAATATATGAACGATAAAAGGAAGGGTAAGATCAGTCTTTGCTCTTTATTAGATACACGAGGGAACTTAGTAACTGCAGATGAGGAGAAGGCAGAGGTGCTTAATGCCTACTTTGCCTCAGTTTTTAGTGGGAAGATGACTTGCCTTCAGGAAAACTGCCGTCTTGGCTTGGTTGATGGTATCAGGGAGCAGAATGGTCCCCCTGTTATTCAGGAGGAGGCAGTCAGAGAACTGCTGAGCCACTTGAATGTTAATAAATCTATGGGACCAGATGGGATCCACCCCAGGGTGATGAGGGAGCTGGCAGATGAGCTTGTGAAGCCGCTCTCCATCAGTCCTGGCCCACTGGTGAGGTTCCAGATGACTGGAAGCTGGCCAATGTGATGCCCATTCAAAAAAGGGTAGAAAGGAGAACCCTAGTAATTATAGACCAGTCAGCCTGACCTCAGTACCAGGTAAGATAATGGAGCAATTTATATTAAGTGCCATCATGCAGCACTTACAGGATAGCCAGGGTATCAGACCCAGCCAGCATGGATTTAGGAGGGGTAGGTCGTGTTTGACCAACCTGGTCTCCTTTTATGACCAAGTGACCTGCCTGGTGGATGCAGGAAAGGCTGTTGATGTTGTTTATTTGGATTTCAGCTAGGCCTTTGACACTGTCTCCCACAGCATACTCCTAGACAAGCTGGCAGCCTGTGGCTTGGACAGGAGCACTCTTTGCTGGTTTAAGAACTGGCTGGATGGCTGGGCCCAGAAAGTGGTGGTGAATGGTGCAGCATCCAGCTGGTGGCCAGTCACCAGTGGTGTCCCTCAGGGGTCTGTGCTGGAGCCAGTTTTGTTTAATAATTTTACTGACAACGTGGATGAGAGTATTGAGTCTTTCATTAGTAAGTTTGCAGATGACACCAAGTTGGGGGCATGTGTTGATCTGTTGAAAGGGAGAAAGGCTCTGCAGAGCGACCTAGAACAGTTGGATGGATGGGCAGAGCCCAGTGGGATGGAGTTTAATAAGTCCAAGTGCCAAGTCCTGCATTTTGGCCACAATAACCCCCTGCAACGTTATAGGCTGGGGATGGTGTGGCTGGACAGTGCCCAGGCGGAAAAGGACCTGGGGATACTGGTCGACAACAGACTGAACATGAGCCAGCAGTGTGCCCTGGTGGCCAAGGAGGCCAATGGCATCCTGGCCTGTATCAGGAATAGTGTGGCCAGTAGGAGCAGGGAGGTCATTCTTCCCCTGTACTCAGCACTGGTGAGGCTGCACCTTGAATACTGTGTCCAGTTCTGGGCCCCTCAGTTTGGGAAGGACATTGAGATGCTTGAGCACGTCCAGAGAAGAGCAACAGGGCTGGTGAGGGGCTTGGAACACAAGCCCTATGAAGAATAACTGAGGGAGCTGGGGTTGTTTAGCCTGGAGAAAAGGTGACTCAGAAGTGACCTTATTGCTCTCTACAACTTCCTGAAAAGTGATTGTAGTCAGGTGGGGGTCGGTCTCTTTCTCCACATAACAGCTGTCAGAACAAGAGGACACAGTCTCAAGCTGCATCAGGGGAAATATAGGTTGGATATTAGGAAGAAGTTTTTCACAGAAAGAGTGATAAAATATTGGAATGGCCTGCTTGGGGAGGTGGTGGAGTCACCATCCCTGGATGTGTTCAAAAAAAGACTGGATATGGCACTTGGTGCCATGGTTAATTAAGGTGTTTAGGGCATGAGTTGGACTTGATGATCTTGAAGGTCTCTTAGAACCTAGTCATTCTGTGATTCTGTGAATGTCCCCAGCAGCGGCCTCCCTGACCCCTTTGTCAGCCAGGCAATTTCCAATATTTACTGGGGTCTTTCCAAAGTAATGAGCTTTATGATGCATTATTGTTGCCTTTCAAGGTAGCTGCACTCCCTCTAACAATCTCTATTATTTGTCCATGTTTCATGGGGGAGGCCTGAGAGGTTCACAGTCTTCTCTCTTTCCAAATGTCTCCGGGGCATGGACCACTCCAAAACCAAATTTCGAGTCAGTTCATATATTTACAGTCTTATCCTGTGAGAGCTCTAATGCTCTCGTCAATGCAATCGATTCTGCTTTCTGAGCTGATATGTTGGAGGTTAGAGCTTTGGCTTCTATTACCTCATGCTGAGTTACCGCTGCATACCCTGCTTTTTGGATTCCATTTTTCACAAAGCTGCTCCCATCCACAAGGAGTTCTCAATCCACTTCTTCCAAGGGAATGTCCTGTAGGTCATCTCAACTGGAGTACACCTGTTCAATGCTCTGCAATCATGGGCCAGTTCCCCTTTTTCTGGATCTACTGTTAAGAACAGTGCTGGATTTATATGGTTAGTTACTTTTAACTCCACATCATCTTGTTCTAACAATACTGCCTGGTATTTAGCATCCTGCTTAGTGATAACCAGTGTCCTCCTTTTTGTTCCACCACCACTGTAACTGTATTGGACACAAAAACAATCAATTGCTGTCCCAGGGTTAATTTTCTTGCTTCCTGGATTAGGACTGTTGCTGCTACTGCCCTAAGGCAGGATGGCCATGTTTTGCTGACATCTTCAAGTTTAGAAAAGTATGCAACAGGTCTCTCCCAGGATCCCAGCTGTTATTTCAATACCCCCGATGTCAAATGGAATCTTTCATGCACAGTTTAAAAGGTTTTTCTAAGTCACATAGTTGCAATGCAGGAGCAATCATGAAAACATGTTTCAATTCCTGAAAGTCTTTCCTGCACTGAGGAGCTCAGATGAGGACTATGTCTTTTCTATTAACTGTTCTTTTAGAAAGGGACTCAGGAGTTTGACAGATAGCCTCATCTCTTTCCTGTCTGAGACTCCTTTGTCCTTGTGCAATGGGAAATTTCCTAAAGTGTGAGTACCTTTCCAGTTCCAAGGTAAAGCCTTTCTACATAACGTGTTAACCTGATGTCCTAGGTTGACTATACAATGCTTTTATCCCCAATCATCTCATTCTGTTTATGCTGAATAATAAGTTTTGCACCTTTAAGACTTTTTCCAGAGAGTGAAGGGGAGAGAGAAAAAGCGTGCAGTTTGTTTTCAGACACTACACTCACTCCTCCACATTCCTGCTCCTGGACTGTGTTGTCTGCAGATGGACAGACAGCAGGACAGAGCTCTCCTTTGTTTTTAGTTAGTTTTAGTTAGCTGAGGAAAAGAAGTTCCCTGGACTGTGTTTTTTTCCTTTTTTCCCCTTTTCTTTGGACCTGTTCAAACCTGCTTTGGACTGAACACCCAGAAGAGCACTGGCAGCTTGCACCTGTGGCCCACCGGGCCAGGCCTGGGCCATGGCATTTCCAGCACCAGAAAGACTGATAAGAGACTGAGTGAGCTGAACTGCAACCCAAAGAAGAGACTTTGGGAATTTGTCATCTCTTTTGGAGCAGAAAAGGATTTTATTGATTATTATTGTTTAGGTTTTATTGTTTAATAAACAGGTTTTTTCCACTTTTCTTCAAGGGAGTATTTTCTCCCGTACCGGTTAGAGAGAAGGGCCGATTGAATCTGCTTTCCTAGAGGAGCCCCTTTGGGGGTTCTCTCCCAAATTTTCCCTAAACCAGGACACCTGAGTAGGCCCTGCCAGTTCAGTGCTGCATGATTCCATTGGCTGCAGGATAAACTCAACCAGCTTATTGCACACTGAGGAGCCCACAGCCAGCTTAAACTTGGTACTGGTGATTATGCCACTTGTATGACCCTGCCTTTATCTAAAAGTCCAGCAAGATGCCCTCATGAGCCCCATTTCTGATACTTCCTTTTTGTATTATCCACTGAGTCTTGGCAGTTTGTGTTCAAGAAAAGTTTCTATTAACAATTCAAGTCCTTTCCTAGTTTCCAATTTCAAAGGGGATAATTTATGTCTTACCAGTCTGGCATTATGTTTTAAAAGGATCTTTACAGGTTCTGCATCCAGACCTCGTCCTGTAATTCCAGTGGCCCATAGTAGCAGGGTGATTGTACTGTCCCCTTCCTTGGGTATTTCTGCTTCAGGTTCAGTATTCTGAAACAACAGACTGACTTGGGCCTCCAAGGCCTTTACTTCAGAAATATGAGCTTGGATTTTTCTTTTTTCAAATGTAATTTGTGCATTTAATTTACTCAATACACCTCTTCCAAGTAAGAGTATGGGACACTGTCTTGGGTTACAATGTAAGATCTAACTAAAGTATGTATTCTACCACCATCTCCATAGCCTGTTAAAATGGGTGCAGCAGTGTTTCTTTGATGCCGTTGAGTCAGGAATGGAAAGAAAGACTCTAGTCTTCAGGTGGATCAGAAGGCTAATGAATAATAATTTATTAGAAGAAGTTGTGAGCTTTGTAGTCTCACTCGCTAAGTGGGACCTGATTGGTCTCAAAGTAGAAACATCTCACATTATTGGTGACTATGAATAGCACACTGTGGAGAACCATAACTATAAACAATGGTTACAGAGAGATAATAATTGTTTGAATTCTTTTGTCTAAGATTCCCAGGCTCAGCCTGGGAGAAATTGTCTCTGTTCTTTCTTTGACTGAACTGAGAATATTCCCATTTCTTTATCTTTGCCATGACTCAATGTGATAACTCCCTCAGGGGAAGCAGCAGCCATGCTTGAGGAAGCCATCTCTGCTAATGGGCCATGAAGGACTCCCCAGAATGACTCATAGAATTACATCACCCCCCCATTGTGAAATTCCCTGCCCTGGCGGAGGTACCAAATATTCCCACCTGTATATAATCTGGGGCTTGGGACACCACAATACCACCACTGGATATCCAGAGGACAAGAGCTCTTAACAACCACCAGTTGACCTCCGGAGAAGGACTAGACCCTTCTACAGGATCACCACTTTGACAAGACCACATCCATCACTCCAACGGAACTGCAACCACCGTTTAATTGGACTCTTGCCACCATCCTGACCAACAGGGTGTCAGGTCATATTCTGACTTTGTCAGTTTAAGCCAGTGTTCCTGTACTATTCACTTTATTGCAACTTTCCTAATAAATTTTAGTGCTGACTTGGAATGTCTTGAAAGATATTTGTGTGGGGATAATTCCCCCCACTGGTTGGCCTTCAAACCAGCACAGACAATCAGGTATATAAAGAAATTGATGGACTAGCAGCTGCTTACCAATTCCAGATTTTAATGGTTGAAAGAAAGGCCTATGTTACTTTTGCCCACTGGCACCAACAGCATTAATCTTTTCCTGGCTAAATTTTCATTTACATGTATTTAAAACCAATATACCACTCCAGTATCTAGTAATGTCGCAGACATCTTTTCATTAACATCCTTTCATTAGGATTTTTCCAGCTGAGAAGTTTCAGCAACAAGATGTAAACAATGGTTATCTGCTGCTGTGGAATGAAACAGGTCCATCTGTGATTGGCCCATCTTGGATGTTTATAATTAATGGCCAATCAAGGCTGAGCTATCTCGGACAGAGTCCGAGAGAGCTGCCTTTTGTTATCATTCTTTTCTATTCTATTCTTAGCTAGCCTTCTGAGGAAACCTTTCCTTCTATTCTTTTAGTATAGTTATAATGTAATATATATATATATCATAATATAATAAATCAAACCTTCTGAACATGGAGTCAACATTCTCGTCTCTTGCCTCATCCAAGAACCCCTGTGAACACTGTCACATAGTAAGAAATCCATTTTCTCACTCTCTGGTGTTAATGTAACCAGAGGTTCAGCTGGGCATGACACCTCAGGTCCCCATCGTACATCTTCTAACATTAAGAGCCTTTCTGTCTGAGCAGGAGCCCTGGGGAGAGTGCAGGTTCCAGCAGCTCCTATTTGTCCCTTTCCCCCTCCCACATTCCTGCTTCCAATGGCCCCTGTCTTTACAAATAGCACACCAATCTCTGTGTCTGCCTATACTAATTCCTCCGCAGTGCCCCCCCCCCCCCCCCCTTTTTGGGCTTCATTCCACTAACGGAGCTATGAGCTTTCACTCCTGATTATTGTACACTTTTCACGCTGCTTCTAACAACTTACTCAGGTTCCTACCAACGACTTCTCCAATACTACAGGCATCAAGTGCCTTCACAACTTTATTTGGGTCTTCCGTATAAGTCTGTGCTATCGGACTAAACCCTTCATTGATTTCCAAACCCTGTGCCTCTCCATCCCCTCTCAGCTCTCCAGCCCTTCACGGTTTAAATTTTTTCTCAGCAATTTCCCCCCACTGCTCCCTAGGCTACTTTTTAAAGAAATATAACTTGTTTGTTAACAAAGAGGTCTCAGCAAAATTAATTCATACCAATTCAAAGTGTGAATTTACAGGTGAACTGCTTTACATTCTTATGTGTATGTTGAAGAATATATCTGGTGCAGGTAGCTGGGTCTGCAAGCTGAAGATTGAGCTCAGAGTGGGACCCCAAGACAAGAGGCCATGAACTGCTCACCCTTTGCATAACAAAAGGCATGAAGACTGGTGGCACCAGTCAGGTGGATGGACATAGAGAGACATAGCAGGAGACTGGGGACAAAGAACAAGATTTGTGGGCATTTGGACTGTGAGGGTATAAAAGTCCAGGGATTCCTTTGTTCAGGCACCAGCTCGAGCTGTTTCTGTGTTACTGCACTGTGAATAAATTGCTTTTTGGAATGAGACATCAGAGACTCTGCTATGGGAAACCTGGGGTTGAACCAGTAAGGAAACCTGGTGTGACTGCATGTGAGTTAGGTGTGTAGGGAGTCAAGCGGGACACCCACTGCAAAGGGACTTTAACTGCTGGGACCAAAGTCTCTCACTTTTGGGAGTGTTATTGCCTGTGAACAGTTGCCATTGTAAAGATAATTTTTCACGTAAGTAACATTATCTAAACCTCTGCTATGGAAGTATTTTTTATACAGCATGATCAGTTGAACCAATAAAACTCATATTTTGCTGTTATTCATTACAGGCCTGTTGGGAGGAAAGGGTTAAAACCAGAAGATTTGTCAAGGAGGAGGGAGGAATAGTTTCGCTCAAAGTGACCTTCATCTGGGAATGATAAAAAATGTAGATGTGGGGTGGGAAAACTACCATTATTATGCCCAGTGTTGTTTATCCTCTGCCTGTTTTGCGACATAGAATTCCTGTCTAGAGATAACACACTCTCTCAAACATGCTTGAGCCTCCTGCTGGGAGGGAGAGAAATCATAAAAGCACAGTCTAGTGGTATATTGCATGTGCGTGAAGCCCTTTGATATACTGGGGCTGTCAGTGGGCCCCCTGGCTGCCCACCAGGATGACCTAGGCCTAATGAAGCCCGTGTGACGTATCTCTGCCACCTAGCGTTGTTAGTGAGGTAATGAAATAAATCTACTCTGCATTTCGACGGTGGCTTGGTGGTGGCCCTGGTTACCTGTATGTGTTCATTCAAACAAGGCCCATTCTCCCTCTTGTATTTGGCAGCAATGTAGTGATGTTTGCAAAGCAGCTTGTTATGTTATTTCCAGATGCTCAGAATTTATGATATTGTTATAGATAAGTAATGCAATAGTTTGGTCTCATAATTAAGAGATAGATATTATGTGTGTGTTAAGATGTATAGTGATGTTATTATAATATGTCCTCCCATAGACCTCTTTCCCCTCCCCCTTGTAATAGCCTCAGTAGTCAGGTCATTTGGAGAAAACCACCTTATTACCAGGAGCTGCGGTGTAACAACACCTGACCTCCAATCAAGATGTAAGAAAGTAATCTCCACCAATAGACAGCAGAGAAGGAGTTGACTGGCAAAACTTTGGAAAGAGCTAAGGATTTAAAAGGCAGAGCATCCATTTTGTAGATGAGCATGTGTGGCTGATAATCACGGGGGCTTCCAGCACTGTAATTTTTCCTTATTTAGTCCTTTTGTTGTATTTTTGTTAAAGTTTAATAAACCTTTAAAATATTAAAAAGTAAGCAGTCATTTCTCACAATATGATATTTTTAAAAGCTTAGTGGAGCTTTTCATGCTGATAAACAGGCAACAAATAGGAGTGTTAAGGATGTCTCTTTTTTTGAAAGACTGTCTTGAAACTTTGAGTGTGCCTGGCAGTCATTGATGCAGCAGCTTGGAAAACACCACAGACCACTGCTTCTTCTAGCAGAATCCATCTTTATTACACACACTTCAGTATTTATATGTTTCTACTATGGGAAAGTTTGGGGAAAGTCTTGGAGAAGTTTTGGGAAAGCACAGAAGGAAAGACAAAACAGCCTACACGCCCAAGCATTCATTAGAACAGACGTTTTTTGCCCTTATCAGCCATTCACTCAAACATGCCACCTCCTAGTGTTCTGGGTGGTAAAAGAAAAACATTCACACATGGTGTTTATGGCTGTAGTCATTCCTCTGCTATGTACCTTTCCCAAGAGAACAGAAAGCTTTATCAAAGTCAAGATAAATGTGACAAGCTGCTCTTCTACACTGAGCTCTCAGCAATGTCAGTATGCCCCAGCAGGCTGCTGCATCTTCAATTGATGTTAATTCTGACAGGGCTGAAGATATAACTGTTAAAATTATGACACTGCCAGCAAAGGGATAGATAGCTTTCAGAACAAAATAAAATACATGTGCAAGTTGCATTATCACACTGCAGGACTGCAAACATATGTGTGCCTGTGTATATATATACGTGCCCCCAATGTATATGTACAGCTCTGTTCTTTGTGCTATGATATAAAACTGAAAGGTGTTCTGGCAGAAGTTGGATTGCAGTTTGGATCATTTTGATCACCAAATAAGTATTCATATTTCATGTGCTTCCTAGAGAAAATAATCTAAGAAGACATGGAGAATTATTTGGGTTTTGTTTAGATCTTTACAACTGTTAAAATAACCTGACAGAGCTGTGCATTTATTTCCTATTACACAATCCAATGCTTTGAGGGCAAAATCAATTCCTTTTAGGCAAAAACCTTTCAAACAGGAATTAAGTTCAAACAGGAATTTCTCTCTAAAGAGAGAAAGTTACATTCGACCCTCCTGTACCTATCCTGAGGAAGTGTAGTGCAGCTGCTTCACAATCAAAATTTTGACCATGGGCTCTAGCAGTTGTTGGGAGCTCCATGTGTGGACTTTCAGCTTCTAGACCTGTGCATTTCCAGTCCTGGGTGTTAACCCCAGCATCTTCTCTTCTGAGGAAGAATATTCATTTGATACCAAAATTGGCTGGACAGAAACTTTCTAACAATATTTAGAATATTAGAAACTAGGCATTCTTTATTGCAGTGCTGGGCACTCAGGGGATCCTTCCTCTGTTCAAGTACACTGATCATCGAGTGAACAGCTTTATTGTACACACTGATTACATATTCGTTAGCTATCCTCACTTCCTTTGACTTCATTTGGCATAGTTGCACCCCTTATCGGAAGTCTTTATAGGATTCTTTGGGGTTTCTTCAGTGCTCTTCAATGTCCAGTGTCCTTTTTAGGTGGCTGTTCCTCAATCCCCACTTTTGAGTAAGCACAATATCATTGTTTTGCATAACTTCTACTTTGTCAGTCTTGCAGAGCTGAGCTGGCATCCTGCTTGTTTTGCATGACTTCTGTTTGCCCAAGTTACATCCTTTATCTGTTTCCACAAGGCTGTGCTGTTCTGTTCTACTATCCTTATGAGGAGGAAGACATTAAAAATGCAAGATGTATCATCTGTATGTTACATTTCTGCTGTTGCTGTAGAACTTTAGGCAAGAGACAAGTGTACGGGAGGAAAAAGAAAAAAACCCACCAAATTCAATGTGCTCAGCAAAGGCTTTTTAGAGTAGGACATCTGAATTCTCTGCAGATTCCTTCTTTGAAAAAAAAGAGCAGAACAAAAGTTCATAACAAAGTTAAATTGTTTTGAAGCTTGAAAATCCAGATTGGTGTTCTCCATTAGAAGTCTTTTTTTTTCTTTCTATCTTTCAACTTGATTGTATGCTAGATTTTCAGGCGTATCTTCCCTCGTTTAGTGTGAAGGATGGATCATTTAAGTTACATCCTTTATTTCTCCAAGGCTGTGCTATTGTGTTCTACTGTCCTTGATAAGAGTAAATGTTGTTCTGTTTATTATCCTTATCAAGTGAGTAAAATTCTGTCCTTACCACATTGTGCCTGAGTCATATGTTTCTCAGTGTTTGCTTTAGAATTGTTGATAAATTTGAACAAAGGTAGATCTACAGATATAGGCATCAATGCACATAGTCTAGCCTAAGAACAATCTGCTGTAGGTGTGCTTTTATCTGGTCCTAAGATAATTGTCCTGTCCCACTGTAAGGAGAGTTGGGGGGGATTTTTTTTTTGATAGATTTCTTGGACAAAAATAAAGGAAATTGCAGCAAATATTATATCTGACAACTGTTTATTAATAAAAAAGGGTATTGTCCCGACCGGAGAGGGATAGAAAAGGGAGCAGAGAGGGAAAAAGAGAGACAGAGAGATAAACAGAAGACAGGGACAGCATTACCACTAGAACTCCAGAGTGCCCTGTCAGCGTCTGCTCGGCAGATGGAGTGTGTGTGCAATCAGCCACCTCGCATGTGAGTGGTTCCCGCGGGTGGCTAGGCACGATTTCCAACCAGCAGCAAACTGCGTGTCTCTTCCGTCAGCGAAGAACAGGTTGCTGTGGCTACGGGCGAACTTGTGGAGCAGCTGCAGGTTGTCAAGGTCGGGGCATGGCAGCTGCTCTGTCGGGGAAACAGCGGAGCACTAGGTTGTCGCGGCGACGGGCTCCCTCAGGGGTGCAGACAGGAAAGGCAAGGAAGAAGCAGGACCGCAGGGAGAAAAAGGCGAGCGGGGCGGGGGCGTAAGCTGGACCTCTGGGCGAGTCCCTGCTCCCAAGAAATCAAAAACGACAGGCTAAATTATGGCGCGGTTAACTACTTTTATGTGCTAAGACTCCTCCCATAGACTGATTTCCTGGCCATTTTTCCCCGGACATCTGGGGGTCTCTCATCCCCGCCTCCAAGGGGGGCGCCACTTGCAGCTCAGTCGTGGAAGTTTTCTCTCCCCTGACTGGCTGTCAGGTGAAGTCCCCCCAGAGACAAGAGCCTCCCTCCATTTTCTCCTAGGCACCTCCTTAACATATGGCATGTGTTAAGACTCCCAGCACATGTACAGCCCCTATAGTAATTTTTCACCTGATGTCAGAAAATGGATTTATGTTGAGACATAAATAAAAATTAAATTGGTTCCTTGCAATAATTAATTTGAATCAAAATAAGTGTAGTTTTAACCAAAATAATCCACAAAGCATAATTTTGTCTCTTTTTTTAAATTTTAGTTTGCCAAGAAAGTATTTGAAAAAAGTAAGTCAGCACTTCCAGGATTGGTTATGGGCTATTTTAATCAAAGTATGTTTTTATGAAACAAAAATCCACATCTTTGGTTCTTTGTTTCATGGTGTTGATGCCCGAAAGATAGGCTGGAAATAAATCCCCATAGACCGATGTGAAAAATGCCAATCACTTGGGTTTTTTTTTAATTTTAAAAGTTTAATGATAATAAAATGGTTATAAAAATAGCAATATAATTAGAGTAATAATAATTTGGACAATTTGGATTAGGACAATATGAGACAATAAAAACAAAGAGTTACAGACGTCCGGGTACCTTTTTCTGGGCAACATAAGCCTGAAAAAGTACACATGTTAACAGAGGATTAACCCTTAAAAACAATAACCTGTTGCATATTCATACATCTCATACATGATGCATAAATTCCATTCAAACAAAGGATTCTGTCTGGTCATCGTCAACTTCTTCCTCTTAATCCTAACAGTGTCTCATGGCTGAGCGAGGCAGGAAGAAGTTTGTTTCTTCTGATGAGGGCAATAAATTCTTTTTCACTGAAAGATTTAGGTGTCCTGTGGCTGCTATCTCACTGCAAGTCCTTTCTTTTAAAAAGTATCTTACATAGCATAGTTTCTATTTTAACATTATGTTATAACCTAAAACTATATTTAACACACCACTAAAAAAATTATTACAACATAACTTTCTGACATAACACATATTCATTTTAATATTTGTGAAAAGCCAATCATAAAATATGCATTTTTCACAACTGATGTCTATTGAGCAGATATTTGTTTATTGCAGTGCTCATGGTGAAGGGGATTTCTCCTCCTAACTCACCCACCTTTGTCAAGTGCTGTGGTATATTTATGCAGTAAGTAATGCTCAGTATCTCTATGTCCCTACAACATCATCACATACATACCAGAACTAATTTACATTGCATGTTCTCATGGTTATTAGATAATTCTTTAGCACTGCTCTTGCACCTCCCCAATTCAGGGGTCATTAGGGGTCTTTGATGAAGGCTTCCAAGGCCTTCTTTGCATCTGAACTTTTCAACTTTGGAGCATGTGCAGTTATGGTGTTCCTTGGTCTGTCTGGTCTTCACAGGCCTTAATTCTTTGTTTTGTGGCTAATTGGCTTTGCACTTGACAATTCTTTATTAGCACTATATTTATCTATCTCTAAAGCTATCCACCTGGTGAATTTTTTCTTATTTTTTTGTCTATTCAGCATTAAGCAACTAGTTAACCATATACTAGCCATTACATTGTATAAAATGTTATTTATATCAGGATATATAGGTATAAAAGTTATGATTCAGGTTATATAGGTATAAAAAAGCTATGATTTAGGTTATATAGGTATCAGGTTATATAGATATATCAGGTTATATTGACAGCTTATAACTCAAGCTATATAAGCACCTTGTAACTTTGACCTAAGTTATATAGGCATCAGTGTGATATCCATCACATTATTGCGTTTATGTCAGAGAATGTGCAGCTCTCTAAGAATAAACAGGATAAGTCTAAATGGTTTGGAAGTCGTGCATTATCAGATACAAAACAAGACTAATTTACATTATATATTTCAATTTTATGAAACCATAGTAAAATCAGTAGAAAATACAGGAGAATTATTTGTAGAAAAATAAAACATATGTGCTGCAAACAGTTAACCTCTGCATTACAGCAGACATGTTCATGCCCACTATGTAGATGTCTTAGGGATAAAAATATTATTGAGAAATAATACTGGTGCAATCCTATTGAAAACAACCAAAAACAACCAGCTTCAAAGAAACCTTCTAAACTTTTGTCCTGTTTTGAGACAAGTTAGGAGGAAAAGTTTCATGAGATGAAGGTGTCCTCTAATGGAAGGCAGGTTTCAGCAGGCCCTCCCCCACAGGTTTGAAAGGAATTTCTTGGAGGAAAGTGAATAAAACCTGTTTATTTAACAAGCAGGGTGCAAACAGGACGAAGAAAAAAAAAAAAACAATAATGTTAGATAATGTGAAAAATGCATGTATTTTATGATTGGCTTTTCGCAAATATTAAAATAAATATTATATGTGTTGTGTTAGAAAGTAATGCTGTATTAGTTTTCTTAAGTACTGTGTAAAATATAGTTTTAGGTTATAAAAATTGTTAAAATAGAAACGATGCTATGTAGGATACTTTTTTAAAAAGAAAGGACTCGCAGCGAGATAGCAGCCACAGGACACCTAAATCTTTCAGAGAAGAAGAATTTATGGCCCTCTTATCAGAAGAAACGAACTTCTTCCCGCCTCGAAGGCGCTGTTAGGATTTGGAGGAAGTTGACGATGACCAGACAGAATCCTGTGTTTGAATGGAATTTATGCATCATGTATGAAGTGTATGAATATGCAACAGGCTATTGTTTTTAAGGGTTAATCCTTTGTTAACGGGAGTCCTTTTTCGGGCTCGTGCTGCCCAGAAAAAGGTACCCGGACGTCGGTAACTCTTTGTCTTTATTGTCTCATATTGTCCTAATTCAGTTTGTCCAAATTAATATTACTCTAATTATATTACTATTTTTATAACCATTTTATTACTATTAAACTTTCAAAATTTTGAAAACAAGTGATTGGCGTTTTTAACAATAATAAACCTTTTTGTTGTAGAGAAAGATGGTGGATCTTTTTAGAGTCCTGCTTGGAGCTGGGATGCGGTGTCCCTGCAGCGTCTTCCCGCCCGGCTGTGGCATGGGCTCCTGGTGTTGGTCTGGTTTTTTCAGACTGGAGCAAAGCTGAAGAGTTCCAGAAAAAGCCACAGTCCCGGGGAACCTTCTTGTCTCAGCTAACAAACGAGAAGCTAGCTAAAAGCATTTTAACTCTCTGACTCTCTCCTGAAAAAAAGAGCCGAGAGCTGTGAAACAAACCGAGGGAGTTATCTGTGTTTTGAACACAGGCTGCTGAAAGAATTTCACCGGCTTCCCCCCCTCTCCCCCCCGGACCTAGCTTAAAGGTACAGGACTCCTGTCTGGGCATAAAGCAGATGATAGGGGATACAGTATCATACAGTCACCCAAGGATAGAACCAGGATAGCCATAGTAGTGATAGAAAGCTCATGTTTTGTATTTAATTATGACATTCCAGTATACAACTTCAGAGCTCCTGACTGTTTTCTTAGCTGGGCAGTCAGGCACTGGGCAAAGGTGAAGATGAAAAACTGCACAAATCCCGCTCACATTATTATTCAGCTCTAGCTAGCAGTCTGACTTCTGTGATCTTCATGACTTAAAGTTTTCCTTGTATCATTGTGAGTATATAAACTGACAAAACCCAATTCACTATCCTTTTTGCAACTTAAATTAGGATATTAAGTGACCAAAGAGTTCTCATTCTGTAACTGTCTTGGATATTAAGCTTTTGATCTGCTTCATTATATCAATATAAAATATTTTTTCTCTGAGGAAAAATTAGCATCAAGGCACATTTTGTAAACATGTATAAATGTCATGCACACACAGCTACTAGTCCTACTATCACAGAACTATTAAATGGGATTACTTGCTTGTATGAAATTGCTGGTGTGGATATTTGTTTGCTGGATCAGAACATCAATGAGGAATTGTGAATATGATAATGCACTAGATTTTTTAGCATGTTATTTTATGGAATTTTTTGATCTGCTATGTTACTATAAATGAAAAATAAATCTGATCAGAGAAACAGAAGAGTAGACACAGTTACTGTCTTATTTTTCATATGTAAGTCAGTGTTCCTTGAGGAAATAGGATTATCATTATTTTTGTTTAGTCATTTAAGATTTAAAATTTCCAGTGGTGAACTTATAATTGGTTGAATAGATAATTAAATGTTAGAGAAATTTAAAGAACCCATATTCCTCTTCTGAAAGAATTTATATTCCTGTTTGTGAAAAACGCCAATCACTTGTTTTAAAATTTTGAAAGTTTAATAGTAATAAAATGGTTATAAAAACAGTAATACAAATTAGAGAAATAAGAATTTGGACAATCAGAGTTAGGACAATAAAGGACAATAAAAAAGCAAAGAATTACGGATGTCCAGATGCTTTCCTCAAAAAAGCCTGTCTGCTAACAAAGGATTAACCCTTAAAAGCAATAGCCTGTTGCATATTCATATATCTCATACATGATTCAAAAATTCTTTTCAAACAAAGGGTGTTTTCTGGTTATTGTCAACTTCCCCTCCCATCTTGTAAATCAATTGTCTTGGTCTCTCAAAGTCTGGTTCTTCCCGATAAGGAGGCAAGAATTCTTTTTCTTGGGTTTATTGGTCTCTTGTTGCTGTTATCTCTCCTTGAGCTAGTTAGAAAAAGTATCTTACATCACAGTTTCTGTAGCCTAAAATTATATTCACCACACTACTTAAAAAGATTAGTACAGCACTACAAAAAAAAGGATGAATACAACATAACTTTCCAACATTACACATATAGTATTCATTTTAATATTTGTGAAAAGCCAATCATATAATATGCATTTTTCACACTGTTCAAAGGCATGAAATGGTGTATTTGGAAGGAAATACTGGAGTTTAAAAGAATCAGATGTGTTTTGGTGAAACAGTAGATATGATCTAAACTGGTAATGAATGTTCCTGAATGACCAGTTGGCTTTGAACACCTTTGGAACTTTTATGGGAATCACAATGTTTTTGAAATATGCTTTTATGGAATGGGCTGTGCATGTGCATGAAGTGGACAAAAGAAACTTGGTGTACAAAATGTTTAATTGTTCATATATACAAAATTCAAATTAAACTATAAACTTGCATACAAAATAATAATGATTTGTAATTAAAGCAGCGTAAAATATATTTATAATAAATAATTATATTAATTACTACTACTCGAAAACCTATATACAAAATTATTTTGTCCAGTGTCACAGATCACTAATGATGCCTTTAATAGTAAGCTAATTAAACAAAATTATTTTTATATGTATTTTCCATATAGGTGTGCAGCTCACACACTGTTGACATTATACAAGTAAACATTAATGAACTATTTGCCTGCTAATACATTCAACTGATGTGTCTAAGATGTTTTCCCTTGTATACTGACTGCAAAGATTGGGTCTTTGGATGATGCCAGACCAAATATCTGTGAAAAATAAACCCCCGTGTTTCCTCAGAGAATAGCTAAAGTGTATGCAAGGATTGGTCCTCCATAGGCTACTTCAAGAGACCCCAACATCAGCTTCCTCTTTGTGTTAAAGCAATATCTCTATTTTCCTCAGTCTTTGGTCTCTGTTGATATTACTGAAGAAAGCCACATTGACAGTATTATGGTGTTGAAATTCAAGACTTTTGAATTTTTAAGTAGAAATTAAATATGGTATTTAATAAAGAAAGTATATTTCAGGCATAGAAGATTTGCATTTAGGCAACTAAGCTGTAGTTCCAAAGCACTGCATTAGCTTTCTTTCATCAAGCTGGTGACAAGTCTTTATTTACAATATATTTCAAAAAGTAATACATTAAAAAAATACTTGCTCTCCATATGGATATATTAAAATCATAACTTAGAATATACATATTCTAGAATTAGATGCTGTTGCTTTTGGGAAGCTGATGTGAATTTCATCATCCTGAACATTTTATTTAAAAAAAGGACCCTGTTGAACTGGTAGGGTAGAGGTTGTTTTCCAATAAGGATTATATCTATTTAAAAAAATCTGTTCATTAATATTTTCTGAATTTAAAGTTTTGATGATTTGAGCACCTGGATTCTCATTTAAGCATTCAGTCATAGGATTTTTTCACAATTCTATTTTTCCTGGATATTTAAAAAAAATTATAAGACATTGTAAGAAAAAAATATAAAGAGGGCTCTGACCATTCTCTTTCTGTCTGTGCAGTTTGGCAATCAGCAAACATTGGGAGGCAGAACTGGCCACACTCAAGGGTAATAATGCTAAGCTCACTGCCGCCCTGTTGGAGTCCACTGCCAATGTAAAACAATGGAAGCAACAGCTTGCTGCATATCAGGAGGAAGTGGAACGTCTTCATAAGCGAGTAAGTCGAAGTAAACAGCCAAGATCCTTAAAGTGGAAGTGCTGGTGACTATTCACTCTTTTTGAAGTATTGTGGTATCCCAAGCCCCAGATTATATACAGGTGGGAATGTTTGGTACCTCCGCCAGGGCAGGGAATTTCACAATGGGGGGGTGATGTAATTCTATGAGTCATTCTGGGGAGTCCTTCATGGCCCATTAGCAGAGATGGCTTCCTCAAGCATGGCTGCTGCTTCCCCTGAGGGAGTTATCACGTTGAGTCATGGCAAAGATAAAGAAACACTGCTCCAACGATTTTAACAGGTGATGTAGATGGCAGTAGAATACATACTTTAGTTAGATCTTACATTGTAACCCAAGGCAAACATATAGAAAGGAGTTGTATTAATATTTTTAATATAAGTTCATGTCATCGGGACAGTGGGAGATTCAGGCAAAGTTTACTGAAGAAGCCCTGAAGCTTAATCTGAGGTGCAGAAAGGATTCCTCCGTGTGTTAAAACTCCTTCATAGAAAGAAGTTTAAATGAATACAAATCCTTCCTTAGCCTCCAATTTTGGCAACAGTTTAAATTTAAGGAATCACTTTGTCCTGCAAGCTCTAATGATGGCAAATCCAGAATTTTTATATAAAAATGAATTATTTATTAAGACAAATGAACAGACAAGAGATAACAGACAAAACAATCAGAATTACTTACTACACAGTATAAAAATAAAGAACCACTAGTAGATTACAGCATAGCATAAAACAGAAATGCCAAGTCATGGCAAGCCCCTGTCTTCTGCCTTTCGGACCCCAGCTTCTCTCTCTGTAACCCCATAGGTCACTTCTCCTTAACCCCTGCTATTGGACAATCTCTGATCCCCCCTGTTAAAAACACCAATCACTTGTTTTCAAAATTTTAAAAGTTTAATAGTAATAAAATGATTATAAAAATAGTAATACAATTAGAGTAATATTAATTTGGACAAACTGAATTAGGACAATATGAGACAATAAAGACAAAGAGTTACGGACGTCCGGGTACCTTTTTCTGGGCAGCACGAGCCCGAAAAAGGACCCCCGTTAACAAAGGATTAACCCTTAAAAACAATAGCCTGTTGCATATTCATACACTTCATACATGATGCATAAATTCCATTCAAATACAGGATTCTGTCTGGCCATCGTCAACTTCTTCCTCCAAATCCTAACAGCGCCTTTGAGGCGGGAAGAAGTTCGTTTCTTCTGATAAGAGGGCCATAAATTCTTCTTCTCTGAAAGATTTAGGTGTCCTGTGGCTGCTATCTCGCTGCGAGTCCTTTCTTTTTAAAAAAGTATCCTACATAGCATCGTTTCTATTTTAACAATTTTTTTTTGCCTACAGGTTCTTAATTTGGATGGGTTATAACAGTGGCTGTTGACATAGGTGTGTGTAATAAAAGAGGAACTTTGGTTTCTTTCCATGTGATGCTTTCTGTAGCATTTGTGACACGATCTTGCTGGTATCCCGAAAGGGAAAAGACAGCAAATGTGCACCAGAAACAGGAATAACAGAGGTCCAGTATGGCTTATACTCCCACCTCCCATGCCTGTGAGGTTGCAACCCACAGCAGATGTATTTGATCTTCTCGGTGGCAAAATACAGAGGCCAATCTGGTCTTGCCCTCTATTTCCTTGTCACTTTCTCTTAATTAGTTTCCAGGCAAATTGTTTTTGACACCCTTTAACTGTGGTCTCTTACTGTTCCTCAGGTATCTCTCATTCAACAGGCCCTAATAATTCCCATCCACAAAACAAAGTTATTACTTTAACACTTTTTGCAATAAGAGCATAAATTTTGTGAACCACAATACTAATTATTCCCACAATTCAAGCATTTACTTATAACCCAGCTAGCATGTCCAGTACTGGAATGAATCAAATAAAGTTTACTAATGGAAATAGTAATTCCCCTTCTCCCCTGTACAATTCACAGGCTAAGGTCAGAATACAAAAACAGTCTTGATCTTTCTATCTGAAGTATTCCTCCCCAAAGGAGATGTTTTATTCAGGTAGTGCTTGAAACCAGTGATGTAAGCATTGTCTTACTTCTTACTTCAGTGTTATTCTTTGTACATTTCTTAGATCATTTGGGTTTTTCTAAACTATTACCATTCAGTCCCCATTGGAAAGTCAGTTCGGTATCACCCAGTTTAAATGTGATATATTCTTCAGGTTTCTTCACAAGTCTTTTGATTCTGTTGGCATTAATTCACCCTCTTTCCATGATTCCGATTGTTGCTTCAGTAGTACCTGGGAAGGACTTCATTATAGCATAGTAATAAAAGAAAGACAATACTGCATTGACTTCTACCATTCACTTTTCTTCTAAACTTTCTGGGTTTAGCTAAAAGCTTTCTCCACAGCAGCCTCTTCTTCTTCTATCCAGCTGTGCTAATAGTTGCAGAGGCAAATTCTTCTTTCTGTGAGTTAGAGTTAGTTAAATAAGAAAAGCCTGACCAATTTCAACACGAGATGTATCACATCTATTGTTTTTTTACTTTTTGGGCAGCATTTAATTGTTTTAGCCTTACAAACCCATTCTTCAGGAAAAAAAACCAACTTCTTTTTAACAGCAAAACACACAAAAGAAAAAAAACCCCACTTACTTAAGAAAAACAACCCACTTTGTGAGGTTTGGAGAGTCATCAATCTCTGCTTTGATTTTATCTTTTAGTGCTAGCCCCCTCCCCCTCTCTTCACAACCTTGCTGTCAATGCTGTTCTTCGCCCTTCCCCGGTGCTGCCACTTCGCTGCAGGGCCGGAGCAGGGGAGAACAGCCACGGGCATGGGGACCCTGGGGGCTGCCTTGAGTCTCTTTTGCCCTCTCTCTCTCTTCTTCTCTCTCTTTCTCTTTCCTTCTCTCTCTCGGCCCACTTACCGGGGCCGACGCTGCCATCCTCGACTCGGGACCCCGACAGTCTGGGAGCCACCCCGGCAGTTCGGCCACGGAGCCAGCCCGCTCCTGCCCGGCAAACCTGTGTCCTCTGCTCCCAGCACCGCCGCTGGGTCACCTCCATGGATCGGTCCCTTCCGCAGCCTCCGAGACCCCGCCGCTTGTAGGGAGCGGTCAGACATCTCCCAACCTTGACAACCCCAAACTTGGCGTCTTCAGGTGCTCCTGACATTCTTTTTCTTTCTCTAGTCAACTTATCCTCTTTTCTCTTCAAGCAGGGCCCGTTCTGCTAAACCCTTTCTGGACCACAGTTCGGCATTGAATAACCTCCTAACAACCATGTGTTAAGACACTTCCCTGCCTTTCATGCAAAAAACCTGCATTCACACTCCTGCTCTCTTCTAGCACCAAGATGTCATCACTCCACATTCTAACATCTCAGAGTTTGCTAACCACCCCCCTACTTCAACTTCTCTCTTTCTTTCCTTCTTACCTGTTTTTTTGTTTGTTTTTTTTTTTTTTTTTTGATTCAACACACCTCAGACGGTACGAGGTGAACTTAACTAATTTATTCTAAAAGTAAGCTTAGAACTTTCTTTTACTAGGATTGCAGTAGCTGTTATAACTTAAATACATACTGGCTAGCTGTGGCTTACTGGGTCTAACATCTTTTGATATATATATAAGCTGCTAGATATTTTTTACTCTTCTTCACTCCTGAATTAAAATTTTATGAGCTACTCCATTTTCTGTATTTATGTATAAATGATAAAGGATTTTTCAAACAAGGGTAAGCTTAAAGCTAGTACTTAGGCTAGTTTTAACTTAACTCTTTTAATTTAACAATATCTTCCTTGGTCCGTTTTATATCATCTCCCTCTGTCAATTTTTTTTCATACACAAATTTTGCTACCTGTGTGTACCCCTCAATCTATAATCTATAATATTTCAATAATCTAGGTAATTTTCTGATCTCCCTCTTTGAGGAGGGAGGGAGAAGGAATAAAATTCTTGCAATTTTCTCATGGTTGGGTTTCCAGGTACTTTTATTTATTAAGTGTCTAAGATATTTTACCACTGGGTAGTGAGTCTGAGTTCTTTTATTAACCTCCCTTAAATCTTGTACTAGTCTATAACTCCCATCAGACTTTACTGGGGGAATAGGGATATTATGAGGAGACATACAAGGTTCTAATGCCCCATCCTTTATTAGTCCTTCTATGACTGGCTTCAAACCTTCCTGTCCTTCTAAAGATACAGGATACTGACGTACACGTATGGGACAATCTTCTCTCTCAATTGTAACCCTTATGGGGTTGATATTTAATCCTCTCCTATTTCCTTCTCCAGCCAAAACTTCTTTGTTGATTTTTTTTTCTTCTTCATCTTCTTGGCCTAATTTTAAAACCCTAGCTGTCATTTTCCCATTTTCTGATATAACTCCTATTCTTAATTGCACTTGTAAGACTCTTTCCAATAAATTGCTACCTGCCCCTGGGACCAATAAGACATCTCCCATCCAAATTCTAGTTTCTTCTCTCGATTACCACATCTTTAATGACCAGAAATGTAAAACTTTCTCTTTTTGCCTCTGTTACTTTCACTATATGTTTGCTCACACTATAACTTTTTGGAACATATAACAGGCAGGTTCTCTCTGCCCCTGTGTCTATTACAAATTCTAATTCTTCTTCTTGAGGACCCACTTTTAAAGTTATCACAGGCTCCAGATGGTATTTGTCACCCCAAAAAAAATTAGAGCTTATGACCTCCCTATTCCTCCTATGTGCCCATCTCTTTAAGCATTTTCAGATCTTCCGCTTACTTAGGACCATTTTCCTATTTCTCTTAAGTTTGTTTATCTATTTAGTTGGAGTTTCTTCTTTCTCCTCTAAAAGCTGTCCCTCAAAAACCTTTTGTTTTTGCATTTCGCCTTTGATATGCTGTCTCATTTATTCCCTTGGTTATGTAATTACGATAATTATTCATGTGTTTACTCCCCTCCTCAATATTTTAACTTTATTTAGGAGGTACAGTTGGCATTTTGTCTTCTCTGGGGGTCCCCGTGGATTATCTTTTTCCTAAGCTTTTATTTCAGTTGCTCTGATTAATTACCTTTCTTCTTGAGAAAAATATTATTTTCATTACAGACCGCATCTCTTCTCAAGTATAAATGTTTGGACCTAAAAATTGGTCTAATTGTTCAGCTATGCCTATGGAATCCTCTAAATATCTCTTTTATTTATTTCTTAAAATTTCAGACTTCAGACGAAGTCAAAGGAGCATTTACAAACTCTGGTCCGTCCCTTCCTATGAGAACCTCTCTTAATGGAAATAGACCAATCCCTTTATCCCATTCTTTTTGGATTTTTATCTTCTATAGCCTTTCTCCCATATTTTTAGGAAGAATCAGGAGAGGGCTTTCTTTTAACTGAACTTTTAGTGTTTCGATAAGGTGATTCCTTTAGAGAGTTCCCCTGAGCAGCCGGAGCTGTGGTTAGCAAGGGAACGGAGCTCAGGGCAGGACGGGGGACTTGGCACAGCTCAGGGTCTGGGTCCTCCAAAGGCGGGGTCTGCAGCCGGGATCGCCCGAGGGGCTGTTGCGGTGCAGACCGAGCTGGAGCGTGGATCGCCCCCACATGGCTGATCCGGCAGAGACAAAACCGGCGACTGACCCCGGCTGCAGCGGCGGGAGCCGACCAGAGTCAGGGCAGCTGGGATGGGACAGACGGGACCCCCCCTCGGTGCAGTCAGCGCGGTAACCACGGTGCACACGGCAGGACAGACCCCCCCCCCCCCCCCCCATCCCCCGGCACGGCCAGCGGAGCGGCCGCAGGCCAGGCGGCCGGACTGGGACAGACGGACTGTGCCGGAGCCGGCACAGACACAGGGGCGGGGGGTGGTGCAGCCGCGAACGAGTGGGGGAACAAACAGGGATGGATGAGGTAATATTTTTGTTCTCAGCTTTATACTTTCCCTGCTTTGTTCTTTTATTGCTTTTCAAAAATGTTATTTTCTTACAACCTCCCCCCTCCCCAGCAGGTGGTGTACTCTTTTTCTTCTGTATTAAACGGTTTTTACAAATAAATCCAGAGCTTAACAAATCCAGACTTCTGCTTGGTTACTTTGAAATGGTCGACGAGCTAAGTCACGGCCTTCTCATGTTGTTTTTCTCATCACCCTTTTATTCATCTTTTAGCAAATTATACATCTTTCAGTTACTTGCTTTACTACTCCAAAAATCCCAATGCACCCATAGTTCCTTAAAAAAAACGATCACACAAAGCCTGAGTATCCCACTGGGCTTTTTGATACATGTCCTCTGCTATTCCCTAGCAAGCATTTTATTATCTAATTGTCTTTCATCAGGATGTTTCTATTTCCCTGATTTATCTTGTTGGCCATCTGTCTTGTTTTAATTCCCCCTTTTTTTTTTTTTTCTGCCCTAAACTTTGGAATTTCCAATTTTTCCTCATTTGGAGTTATATATTAACTCTTTCAGCTCCATTTTCTGCCGCATCTTTAGCTTCTTGATCCGCCAAATTATTTCCCCTTATTTCTGGGGTCTTTACCTTTTGGTGTTCCTTAATATGTACTATAGCTATCTCTCTTAGGTAATTTTAATGCCTCTAAAACCTCTAAGATAAGTTTTTCATATACTAATCCTTTTCCTCTTGAATTAAGTAATCTCTCTTTTAAAATTTTTCTTAAGGTATGTGCTACTCTAAAGGCATACCTTGAATCAATATATAACTCATTTCTTTTGTGTTAAATATTCTAATGCTCTTTTTAGAGTATGTAATTGACAAGTTTGCATGGTTTTTTTTGTTTTGGTTTTTTTTTTTTTTTCTCATTAACATCTACATACTCTGTATTTTGCAAGGAGTTGTATTTCTGTTTGCTAACATAATTCCCAAAGGGCTATCTTGGGGTATTTCTGTTGGTAATTTTTTCCCACTTTTCTTTCCCATACCCACCTTACTGGATTTCTGCCCCATTTCTCAATATTCTATCTATTCGTCCCCTGCTTCTGTTTTCCACTTTTTACTAACAACTTAAATACCAGTTTTCTTTCAACTACTTACACTCAAAAAAAACCCCCACCTTTTTCTCACACTGGTTTTGAATACAATACACTTCCCTCCAAGGAGATATGGTAAGGCTTAAAATTCACAATCCACATTACCTATACTTTCATTCATCTACATTCACTCACTTTTATTTCTCATTCACTTTCACACATTCCTTCACACTCTCAAGACACAAAGTGGATCGCTGTCACCAGAAAATCACGGGTCTCTGTGGCCCCCCCTCGCCTTGGGGTTGGCCTCTAGGTCTCAGTATCTCCGGGCTTCCTGGGAGGGCCCTGACTCTGGTTGCCTCTGGTGCCCGTTCACCTGTGAGGCTGCCTGTGTGTCACTCACACTCTTCAGCTATGGCCTCAGACACCCGGGGAACACTAGCTTGGTTTGCAGGTCACTCACTCTCTTCGGCCTAAAAGTCCCCACCTACCCGGGGAACAATAGCCTGGTGCGCGGGTCACTCACTCCTTTTTCCACTGCCTCCCCCTTCCCACCCGCCCGGGAAGTTGAGGCTGACTTTGTGTGTGACTCACTCTCACACACCACAAAACAACAATAAGGTACCTTTTACTTTCACATCACCTATTACAAGTTTAGGTGTTACTGGCCAGTCCCAGTGCTATTGGATATCCCTCAACCCAGCTGTGTTGTCCAACCCCAGATGCTCTTGGGCAATTTTCCCTCAGTCCTGCCGTGTTGTCCAACCCCAGATGCTTTTGGGTATTTTTCCCTCAGTCCAGCTGTGTTGTTCAACTCCAGATGCTCTTGGGCATTTTCTGTCCCTCAACCCAGCGGTGTGATACAACTACAGATGCTCTTGGGAATATTATTTGTTTTGCTGTGTTGTCCAACCCTGGATATTCTTGGGCATTTTTTTATCCCTCAATCTGGCTGTGTTGTCCAACCCCGGATACTGTTGGGCAAAATTTTCATCCCTCAATCTAGCTGCGTTGTCCCACCCTGAGTGTTCTCGGGCATATCCTCACTCTGACAGAATTCTGCTCGACCCTGCTCTTGGATGCTCTTGGAATATAAATCCCTCAACCCAGCAGGTTTTTAGGGGCCCCTCCTGTCCTGTTTCCTAGTGGATTGGGCTAGGAAACCTTGCTCCCTACCTCCGAGGGGTCCAACCCCTCCCTGAGACCCAGTCCCAGTAACCCCAGGGGATTCTTTCACTCCTCTTACCACTTGCTTCGTCTCTTTACTGGCCGCTTTCCTCGCGGAAAGTCGGAAACGCAGCATGGGAGACTCCAGCACTCACTTGGCAGGTCTGGGACAACCAGCCCGCCTCTCATTCACACACATTCATCCCCCCGTACCTGCCCCCCCGAGAAATACTTACCAATTCCTTTTCCTTCCCGGGTTCTTCGTGCGCACTACTAGTCTTAGGGGGCCAATTACCGCGGTTGTAGGGAGCCTTTTTCCCTTCTCTTTGTTTTATTGCCTCCTTTTGTCGTAACATGCGTCTGTCAGTCACTTCAGAGGAGACAGAGCGAGGCTGCCAAATAGGGCAGGGCGCGCCTTCCCCACTCTGACTCTCCTAAAGCACCGGCAGCGAGGTGTTAACCATCCTCTGCTACCAAATTGTTAAAAACGCTAATCACTTGTTTTCAAAATTTTAAAAGTTTAATAGTAATAAAGTGGTTATAAAAATAGTAATACAATTAGAGTAATAATAATTTGGACAAACTGAATTAGGACAATATGAGACAATAAAGACAAAGAGTTACGGACGTCCAGGTACCTTTTTCTGGGCAGCACGAGCCCGAAAAAGGACCCCCGTTA
This sequence comes from Agelaius phoeniceus, assembly GCF_051311805.1. NCBI lineage: Eukaryota > Metazoa > Chordata > Aves > Passeriformes > Icteridae > Agelaius > Agelaius phoeniceus. The sequence continues at coordinate 12,549,920 of NC_135301.1, forward strand.
ACAAAGGATTAACCCTTAAAAACAATAGCCTGTTGCATATTCATACACTTCATACATGATGCATAAATTCCATTCAAACACAGGATTCTGTCTGGTCATCGTCAACTTCCTCCAAATCCTAACAGCGCCTTCGAGGCGGGAAGAAGTTCGTTTCTTCTGATAAGAGGGCCATAAATTCTTCTTCTCTGAAAGATTTAGGTGTCCTGTGGCTGCTATCTCGCTGCGAGTCCTTTCTTTTTAAAAAAGTATCCTACATAGCATCGTTTCTATTTTAACAATTTTTATAACCTAAAACTATATTTTACACAGTACTTAAGAGAATTAATACAGCTCTAACACAACACATATAATATTTATTTTAATATTTGCGAAAAGCCAATCATAAAATACATGCATTTTTCACACCCCTTACCCTATATAATGGGCTGTTTTAGCCCGATTCTGGTTAGAAGATCCATTGCTGGAACCCTTCACAGACCCCCAATAAAGACATCGCTGTGGAACTCCAGAGCAGCCTTCTCCTCTCTCTGCATCTGCCGGCCAGCCTGTGGCGCCTTAGCAAGCAAAAGAGCTGAACCCAAAAGAACTGATAATCACTAAAGAGCTGATATCCCTTATGCTTGCTAAAGGTAGCCAGCAGCTGAGCGCTGCTTGGGTTTCGGGCAGTCTGTCCCCATAAAGGACTGAGCTATCCGGCCCGTGCAGCCTGCTTGGGGGCAAACCTGCTCTCAGCAGGAGGCTGGGACACTCTCTTAAATGAAATAACATATGGCAATTACAGTTAGCCAAATCCAGCGAATTGTGCAATGTTCTTTCAGACCTGTGCTGGATTGTTATACATGAAGAGTTGAGACCCACCAGCAAAGGGACTGTGATTCTGAGTGAATCTAAGGTTTATTTGGAAGCATCAGTATATATATCTTTACTTCTAAGAGCTTTTTTGGTTACAACTTAACCAAGTGATCACAGTCCTACAATAAATCTGTCCTCTTGACATTTTCCATTGTTCTCTCCAAAGGTTCTGGCACGTGAAGAGTGTGCATGAAGACTGTGCATCTATGTTGACATAAAAGTAGAAACTTGTTTGTCCAGTTCTGTCTCAGGTACACGCTGTTTCAGAGACTTACTGCTGGTGCTGCTGACGCTGCTGCCATCATTCTCTGTTTAACTCTTTCCTTATACCAATATCTGTTAACCCAACACTGCATCTGTCTAACCAGAGGGTAGTAGTACCAGGAACAAGGACCATATTGATCTGAGGAGGAGAAATTCATCAGACTTCATTTAAACTGGAGGTCTGGAAAAATAGCAAGAATTATCTGTGCTTGAGAAACCTGGAGAAATGGGAGATTGATGGGTCTGTCCTATACCTAGATTGACTTGCAGATGAGGATCTTGAAGTCCCAGACAAATGAATTGATAGGGAAGAATGACAATTCCCATTAGACTGTAACATGCGCCAGAGCTGGCTGGAAAAAATGCATGAAGTGTAATTAAACTGATGCTTTTTGCAAAATGCTTTGATTTCAAAATCTGTCAGTTGCTGCCAAGATTACTTTGCTTCAGAAATTTTCCATTGAGAAACAAGTTTGTTTTGAGTGTTTGTACAGAGAGAGATTTTCACTTTATCATCTCATTTAAGCTTCTCATCTGGAAGGGTGGAAATTCTAACCTGTGTTCCAGATTTGTGAATAGACAATAAAAGTAATAATTGATAAAATAATATAGTATTATCTTCACTATGCTCTTTTGATCACCTTTTACATGCCTTTATTAAATGTTTCTGTGACATTGGGGATTGCCGATATCATATAATTATAGAATCATAGAATGGGTTGGGTTAGAAGGGACCTTAAAGATCATCTAGTTCAAACTTCCCTGCTGTGGACAGGGACACCTTCCACTAGACCAGGTTGCTCAAAGCCCCATCCAATATGGTCTTGAACGCTTCCAGGGATGAGGTATCCACAACTTCTCTAGGCAACCTGTTCCAGTGCCTAAAGTCCCTCACAGTAAAGAATTTATTCCTAATATCTAATCTAAACCTACTCTCAGTATGAAGCCATTGCCCCTTGTCTTGTCACTACATACCCTTGTGAAAAGTCCCTCTCTCTGTCTTGTAGCCCCCCTTTAGGTATTGAAAGGCCTCAATGAGGTCACTCTAGTCTTCTCTTTTCCAGGCTGAACAAGCTACTCTCTCTCAGCCTTTTCCCACAGAACAGGTGCTCCATCCCTGTAATCATCTTCATGGCCCTCCTCTGGACTCCTTCCAACAGGTCGATGTCCTTGTGCTGAGAACCCTAGAGCTGGATGCAGCACTCCAGGTAGGGTCTTTATGAGAGCGGACTAAAGGGGGAAGAGCAGAGTTAGGGGGAATATATCACATAGAACACCCATCCTTATTTCATGGAATCAGAAAATAATTTATCATGGAGAGGAATTTTGGAGGTTACCTGGTCCAATTTGCCACTGAAATAGGGGCCAGCTTTAAAGTTAGATCCAATTCCAGGGTTGGATCAGGTTACTTAGGGCTGTGAATCAACTCTTGAAAAACAGACATCTGACAGTCTTTCTGAAAAACCTGTTCCAATGTGTTGTGGGTTGATGCTGGAGTTGCTATGGGACACGAAATAACATGATGTGGAAACGCAGGTCTCCCAAGGTAAAAAAGAGAACTTTCAATTTCTGACTCCAACATTTATAGATTTCCGAAAGTGACAGTGGATTGGAGGGTGAAAGTGCCACCTCTCCAATGACACTAGACAAACCAACAGTCCATCAAATTTCTCCTCCTCCATAAAAGAATGCAAAACAATGTGTTATTTACATAAAATGTGTGAGGAAGTTCGTTACAAGAAAGTAAACATCGGAAGGCTTAGAAAAACTTAAAAAAATGGGGTGACATGCTGGCCAGATGCCAGACACCCACCAAAGCCGCTCACTCACTCCCCTCTGCAGCTGGACAGGGGAGAGAAAATTTAAAGAAGGGTTCATGGGTTGAGAGAAGGACCCGGAGAGATAACTCATCAAATACCATCACAGGCAAAACAGGCTTAACTTAGACAGATGAAGTGAATTTATTACTAAGAAAATCAGAGCAGGAAAATGAGAAGTAAAGTAAGACCCTTACAAACACCTTTCCCCCCACCCCTCCCTCCTCCTCCTCCAGTGGCGCAAGGAGACAGGGAATGGGGGTTATGGTCCATTCATCACTCGTTTTTTCCCCCCGCTGCTCAGGGAGAGGAGTCCTTCCCCTGCTGCACCATGGGGTTCCTCCCACAGGAGATAGTTCTCCATGAACTTCTCCAACGTGAGTCCATCCCATGGGCAACAGTCCCCCTCAAACTGCTGCAGGGTGGGTCACTCTTCCACTCGGTGCAGTCCTTCAAGGACAGATTGCTCCAGCATGGGAGCAGGGCCCTTCTCTCCACGGATCTCCCACAGGGTCATAGCTTTTTTTTAAAGCATTCAACTGCTACAGCGTGGGGCTCCTCCACAGGCTGCAGATGGATCTCTGCATCCCCATGGAGCTCCATGGGCTGCAGGGGTACAGCCTGCTTCACCATGCACTTCACAATAGGATGCAGGGGAATCTTGGCTCTGGTGCCTGGAGCACCTCCTTCCCCTCCTCCACTGACCTTGGCATCTGCATAGTTGTTTTCACACGTTCTCACTCTGCTCTTCTCAGAGCACAATTGCAACTGTGCCCCAACTTTTTGTTTTGATTTCTTCTTAAATATGTTATCACAGAGGCATGACCACCATTTCTAACTGGCTCAGGCTTGTGATTTGTGGAAAAAACTCTAGAACTTGTAAAAGTCATGCAGTAGGTATTTATCTTTATTCAGCATCGGGGGTGCATGTAGGGTAGCTCTTTAAAGAACATGCACACCTTCCAGAGAGTGTAAACTCTCCTTTGTCTTCTAACTTGTTGCACATGCATTAAGTTTCAAAAGACGTTCATGCATATTCATCACATTACAATTCGTTCTTATCAGTTCTTGTGCAGAGAGATCTCTGGTTGTCCCTTTGTCTCTTGCAGCTTCAGTTTTGGCTTGATTCTTGTTTTAAGGTCTAAGGGGCTCCTCTTATCTTTCTCTAGCTTGGAAGTTCGCATTCTTTTCACCTTGTTTGAGGCAGTTTTGCAAGCTAGAGGCTTTTTAATGAGCACAGCAAATTAACAGACTTAACAAGTTAAACAATTCAAAATGGCACACTCTACCTAAATCTGAAATGGATTTTTAACTCAAGTTAATTCTTAACCCATGCTCATTTGGCCAGCGGCACATCCATCAGGGATTGGCTCTGCTGGACATGGAGGGAACTTCCTGCAGCTTCTCTCTGAAGCCACCCCTGTAGCCCCCCAACTACCAAAAACAGGCCATGAAAACCCAATACACAATGTTAGACCATCCTTCTTGTCAAATTATTTTTCCTAATACATAATTCAATTTTGCCATGCTGCAATTCACATCTATTGCCAGTTCAGAAGAAAAATGTGGTTTGATCCAAAAGAACCTTTATTGAGAATAGCTGAATAGAAATGCTCCTAACTTTTATTTCAAGGAGAAACAAAAGTTTGGAAATTAATTTCATATTCCATTTTGATGTAGTTGTTGTTTTATGGGGAAAAGTTGACTGTCCCAGCATCTTGTCCACAGGAAAAGAAGAATGTGTGTAGATATGCATACATTGAATAGTTACTCTCAATTACATGATCATAGTGTTTTAGAAAATAGACCAGCCTCCAAAATGAAGAATTGTACTGGCAATGCTAGCTGCTATATTTAGTTCAATTTAATAATGGACCCTATTTTCACTCTTATCAAAATAAAACTTAAAAGTAGATATTTTGGGAAAAATGCAGTAACATGCAGAAATAAACCATGGTCATTTTACTGGGATATTTCTGTGCTACTTAAAAAAAAGAAATCTATAGAAACAGTTATTTTAGCAAAGTCTTTGACACTGTCTCCCAGAGCATACTCCAGGAAAAGCTGGCAGCCGACAGCTTTGACAGGTGCACTCTTCACTGGGTTGAGAACTGGCTGGATGCCTGGGCCCTGAGAGTCGTGGTGAATGGTGCGACATCTAGTTTGCGGCCAGTCAACAGTGGTGTCCCCTGGGGATCTGTGGTGGTCCCAGTCCTGTTTAATATCTTTATCAATGATCTGGATGAGGGGGTTGAGTTCACTATTAGCAAATTTGCAGATGACACCAAGTTGGGTGTGAGTGTTGATCTGCTGGAGGGTAGGACGGCTCTGCAGAGAGACCTGGACAGGCTGGATCCAGGAACCAAATCCAATTATATGAGATTTAACAAGTCCAAGTGCCGGATCCTGCACTTTGGCCACAACAACCCCATGCAACATTACAGGTTGGGGACAGAGTGGCTGGACAGTGCCCAGGCAGAAAGGGACCTGGGGGTACTGACTGACAGCTGGCTGAACATGAGCCAGCAGTGTGTCCATGTGGCCAAGAAGGCAAATGGCATCCTGGCCTGGATCAGGAATAGTGTGGCCAGCAGGACCAGGGAAGTCATTCTTCCTCTGTACTCGGCACTAGTGAGGCCACACCTTGAGTACTGTGTCCAGTTCTGGGCCCCTCAATTTAGGAATGACATTGAGATGCTGAAACATGTCCAGAGAAGGGCAATAAGTCTGGTGAAGGGTCTGGAACACAAGTCCTATGAGGAACAGCTGAGGGAGCTGGAGGTGTTTAGCCTGGAAAAGAGGAGGCTTAGGGAAGACCTTATTATACTCTGCAACTACCTGAAAGGAGGTTGTAGCCAGGTGAGGGTTGTCATGATCTAGTTTTAAAGTTATTAAAATACCTCTGCCTGAATTAAGGTGCAAACGAGACCATATGCCAAAGTTAGTAGTATGGGTTTTATTTGATAGTAAATTCAAGACCAAGAGAGAGAAAAGAGAGACAGAAGACAAATAAATAGAAAATAGGTGGAGGGGACAGAAAGAGAGTGACAGAGATAGAATAAAGAAAATATCACCACTCCATGGATCCTAACAATGTTCTGTTGATCCCCTCCAGCTGGTCTTCTTGGTGGTGAAGGTTCCCCTGAAAAGCACAGAATCCGATGGGTTAATATACACTCAGGCCAGGTGGGAATGTTCAGGGCCCGTCCTGCCCTGGGGGCCAGGGAGGGCAGCCTGTTGCAGCAGACTCTGGACTCTGGATCTGTTGCATCAAGTGCAATCCTGTGGTGCAAGACCTCTGAGGAGTGCTTTGAGGGGTCTTTGATGAATTATGACATGCCCTCAGCTGCATCTCACATGAAGCTCCTGTGGATGTGGCCTGTGGGGTTGGAGGTTCCACAGCTAGGCCAGTTTGTGTAAGGGAGGATGGGTGTTCACTGCCTGACCAGAGGTTACATCACACACCCAAAACCTTCTCCCCCTCCATTTAGGGGGGAGTAAAGCTGGCTTCTGTGGACTGTGGTCTCCCCCACCCCAAACCCAGCCAAGAGACAATCTCTGCTGCATTTGGTTCTCTTGTGGATGCATTCCTTTCCCTCAACCTTGCTTGTTTTTCCCTAGGCCTAAGATGATTGAACAATAGTGTCCCTTTTATCTTATCTGGGTGGTTTAACTTACAGTCCAAAGTTCCAGTCAGGTATCTTCAGGGAGGCTTCTTTGGTTGTCGCTTCTTTATACAGTTTTGGTTTTTTTTATAATGGGCAAAACTCTTTCATAACAATGTTTAAGGCATGAATCATTTCAGTCCCTGACAAGGGTCAGTCTCTTCTCCCAGGCAACTAGCAATAGGACAAGAGGACATAGTCTTAAACTGCACCAGGGAGGTTTAGGTTGGACATTAGGAAAAAGTTCTTCACAGAAAGGGTGATTGTGCATTGAAATGGGCTGCCCAGGGAGGTGCTGGAGTCACCATCCCTAGGGATCTTTAAGAAAAGACTGGATGTGGCACTTAGTGCCATGGTCTAGTTGACAAGGTGGTGTTAGGTTATAGATTAGACTTGATGATCTCAAAGGTCTCCTCCAACCTAATTGATTCTGTGATTCTGAGTGAAAGCCCACAGGAAGTATGAGACGCCATATAAACCGTCTGCTAAGATTATCCAAAAAATATCTATAGAAAATCTTTGCAGACCCCTTAGCAGTCACCTCCACATTTCCACCAGCTGCATTAATAATCAAATAACCAAAACTCAATTTTGAACATGCAGATGTGTGATAAAATTGTTTGCTGAATCAGAGTCCACAATATGGGCTCCCTACATGCTAAAAAATTGCTTATTGAACAACTTATTAGCAGCACCTTGGGACTATTGTGAATAACTGCTTTTATATGACCAAGGAAGGATATTTTCTAAAAGTGGATTTATGAAATAAGGTGACAGAAAGTTTGGTAAAATAAAATTCTGATTGGTGTCTTGATCAAAACATGTATTGGCAGTGTATCTTTTTTATTTGATGCCTATCTATTGTCATCATCCCTTTAAGACTATGTCCCTCCTACCCCCACTGAAAAAAATCTAAACTTATGTCTAAATTTGGTTAAATGATTAAAGAAAATTATCCAAGTATAACTTCGTTTTTAAGATATTGTAATTAGCATGTGTCTAGATAGTAGCTTGGTACCATTTGTTTAATAAAGATAACAGATGAGCATTTTGCAGGGTAAATATGGTTAGTTTGAAAATTTAATCTTAACAGTGGGATTATCATTTGCTTGCATTGTCTATGCATGTATTGAAACAAATGTTTGTGCCAATGGAGTAATCCCGAGTGCACAAAAAAATGGATGACTAAATCCTTATTTTTACATATGTAGTCCTTTCCCCTGGAATTGCAAGTAAATTCTCATTGCTCTAGAAACTCCTGAAAAGGCAAAAAAAAAGCAGTTCATGCCCAAATTAGGTTATAATGCTAAATACTGAACAAATGTGAAGAGAGATGTTCTGGGAAGTATTAGGGTTTTCTACAACAGAGTAAGATTTGGAAAGTTTAAGTGTTCTAACTGTAATAGTTGAGTTTTTAGAAGACATGGGAATATAGTGACTTTGTTTTCTATTTTTCAAATTACAATCCCACCTTTTAAAAGGGTTTATGTTTTAGAGTAGGCTGCAATTATCTGCATGAGGTCTGTTATCCCTCTTACAGTGGAACTAATTTCTAATAAAAAGAAATCTAGGATAATATTTTAAAAATCTTTGAGAAGAGAAGCTACTGCAGAGGCTGACTACCTTCTTTGCATGGAATTAAGGGATACCAAAGAAAAAAATATGAGCATTTTATTTCAGGGAATATGTATTTTTCTCTCATATGTACATTTTTGCTCGTCCAATATCCATTTCAGCTATTCTAAGATCCATATTAATTTTGAAATGGTATATGTTGTCAGTCTTGACATTAGCATATCAGAGAATTTCCTAGAACAGGATTTCTGAAATCTACCATGTATTCTCAGCTCCCTTTCTATGTGTGATTCCTAATATAAATAATACACATCTAGCCTTTATCGAGATTCAACCGTGTCAGAGACTGGATAAGTTTGATGTCTTGAAACAATGTATATGTGTGTGTGTGTGTGGTTGGGGGTGATTCAAGCCTTGCTGCTGGAGAGATAGTGCCCCACCCCCAGATCCCGCAGCCTGGAAGAACTGTCAATCAATCACATACCAGGGGCATTGCTAACTCAGCCCTGGATAGGCCGAGCAACAGGAAGTCCCACCTGAGGGGTGGGCCCACTGAGACCCTGGGGCTTAAAAGCCCCCGTGAAGGAACCATGTGCTGTTGGACCCTGCTAGGTTTTTTTGAGTTTTCATTTCACTCATTGTCAGGAAAATTAATCTACAAACACCAGAGGTTTATGTCCAAAAAGGAGACAGAGGAGTCCTGTAACTTTATTTGAATAAAGTGAGAGGCCATGGGGCATTTCCCCTGGCGTCTGTCAAATTTTTAGAGGACACAGCCTCCTTTTTATCCTAATTTCCTGACCACATGTCCCTCTCTCTTTCCCCATTGGTTGAGATACTTGAGAGGTACAGACTTCTCCAAACGCCTAATACCTACGACCCCCTTCTAATGTATACCCCCCTCCCCATTTTTCCTTTCCTTGTGTCAATCAGTGGAATTCCTATGAAATTTATGGTTCTTCCCAATGTTTCTTTTATCTCTCAGTATCCAATTTTATTTATCAGCAGACCCACAGTTTGTAAAGACAAATTCCTCGTTCCTTTCATTCATGCTGGAACCCTCGGAGTTGGTAGCTAAATGTGGTTTTGTCTATCTCTTCTGTCTTTCTCTCTTCTTCTCTTAAAGCCCTTTCATAAAACATTCTGGATAACATAGCATCTCAAGGTTTTAAAGGTTTCTAGGTTAAATAGGCTAAATAAATGCTAAGTTAATGAAGTTTCTACTAAATTAATGCTGAGTTTATGTGACGTTATAAGCATTTTATGTTGAATTTGGTGTTGTATTTAATCTTTTGACAAAGTTCCTTAATTTCCTTTTTTTTTTTTTGCCAGTAAACTTTTGTGTATTTGTGACCTCTTGAGGCTATCTGATTGGTGTTTCTCATTGTGCCAAACTAGAGTAAAGGAACCTCAGTTTAATCTCTGGATTTAAGTGTCTGAGGTATAACAAACTGTCACTTGCTACTTGCAGTTTGCTAAAAAGACAGTCCCTTTTCAGGCATAGCAGGTGAATTAGGTTATGGTAGTTTTATTTTCTGAAATCAAAATGTGAATTCAGCTTTTTGTTTGTATGAATGGTGAACTGAAAGCAAGTCCTTTCTGTCTTTTTGTATTTGCCTTGATTTGCTTTTAGGACTCAAGACAATTTCATTAGGTTTTTCCCTAGGTATCTGTTTTCACTGAATGTGAGGTGATATAAAAGCATCATATACAAGATTATAATTTGGAAAAGAAATAATAAAAAATAAGTAGAAAAACTGCTGTCATTCTGTGAAAGGAAAAAAAAAATCACTGTAGGATCCATCTTCCCAATCTTAATCTTTCTAAAAAAGCCTAAGAAATGCTTTTAGATCCTTTTATCTGAAAATTTAAAAAAAATTACACAAACATGTCATAATATTTTTATGTAGTCACAGCACTGTAGAATAAAATATATCTTATAATTCCAAAACTGCATTGGAGAATGAGGAAATTATTGGAGTTAAATTCTTAGGATTAAAGGTTGACATATCTCTACTGTGCTTGCTATTGCATGTATTTAATGAGCTGTCCAGATAGCTGGGAAAAAAAAATTTGCAAATTAGATTACAGAGAAGGGAATGTCAAGGAAGTTAGTATTTTATGTTGAGGTTTTGTGCAATCTCCTCCCTTGATTCCTTTGTGCTTTCATTTTGGTTTGCTTTCTTTGAGAGATTCTTCAGTCTTCTGAAGCTCTGAGCAGTCACTGTCTTATGCTTACATCAACTTTGTAACTCTTCATTGGCCCAAAGCCTCAATCCCCCAGACTTCTCAGCAGTCCAGTGTGTGCTAGCTGTCTGCTACAATGAAGACTTCTGCTTGAAATCCTCCTCTATTTATAGGCTGTGTATCCTAGATCAAAATTTCTAGAAGACTCTCAAATGGCTTCTACTGGGAAGTTCTAGGCTCTACCAGAACAAGTTTCCTTGCCATCATATTTCGGCTGATGTATTTCACACTGAAGTATGCAGTTAAGTATAATAATGGCCATATACTAGATAGTTTACTCATTAAATAGTCACTAAAAATTCCTTTCACATTATTGTCTTTATCAGGACGATAAAAGCAAAATGAAGCAGCAGAAGCTAAGAACAATATTTATTTTCATTTTTAGTCTCAAATACAAAGCCACAGTACTGACTTTTTTTCAGATATGCAAGTCAGGTCAGTCTTACAATAACACAATAGAAGAACCTTGTTTAATCAGTTATTGTTCAAAGCCTTTTTTTCTCAGTCTGCATTTTCTACTGGAAAAAAGACCTAATTACGGGTACATTGCTTAGTGTTCCTGTGCAAAGGCTTGAATGATTGATTGAGCCTTGCCCTTAAATAGTAAAACAAGATGATGTAGAGATTGTAGTCACTAACCTTGTGGACCCAGCCACTTTTCTCAGTGGGATACAGGACAACCAGTGATTCATGATTGCCTGGAAGCTATTGAGGCCACCTACTCCAGTTGTCCAGTTTTGAAGGGTACCCCTTCAATAATGTAGAGACCTGGTTCACCGATGGAAGCAGTTATGTCATCAGTGAAAAGAGACATGCTGAGTATGCTGTCACCACTTGCAGAGAGGTAATAGTGTCTGGAATGCTACCAACAAACACCTCTGCACAAAAGACCGAGAACTGGCAAACTCAAGGTATGCATTTGAGGTTGTGCATACACACAGCGATTTGGATGCACAAGAAAGAATTAAACTGTTAGAAGCTTTCCAGCTACCTGACAATGCATATCAAGGCATACCAGAAAGTGAGCTCAGAATTGGAGGAAGGAAAAGATCTAGCAGAGAGGCAAAAGAATCAACAAAAGGTGAGATTGCCACTGAGGGAGCCCTAATTCCAGATGGCTCTTGAAGGTAAGCCAGAATATAATAAGAAAGACAGAAAGTTAATCCAAGATCAGGAAGTGATATTCGACAAAGAGGGGTGGGCTACTATTAACAAGAAGCTAGTTATTCCTTCTCATTTGTTGTGGTCATTGGTGAGGGAGGAACACCAGAAAACCAACTGGGGAATTGATGCCCTAAGAATATCCCCAAACCATAACTTGGCAAAATTGGGAGGGAGCATGGACCTGAGTAGCAGTGGCAAATCGACTTTACAGAACTCCCAAGAAAAGGGGAGTATTGGTATTTTTTGGTATTGACAGATTCATTTTCAGGATGGCCAGAAGCCTTTCCCCCAGGACTGCCGAATCTCAGGAGGTCACCTAGGTGCTATTACAAGAAATAATACCATGCTTCAGAGTTACAACCACAATATCTTCAGACAGAGGATCACATTTTATTTCTAAAATAGTGCAGCAGATTATCAGCCACCTGGGCATAGATAACTTCATACCCCATACCACCCTGTGGTATTCACATTCTCTGAACAGAGAGAGACATAATTCACTCTCCCAGGATTTTTCCCGGGAAACAATTCTTATCTCTACTTGCTGCTCCTGTTGTTTGGCACATGTGGAATGTGTTATGGAGATTGTTTACTGAGAATGATTTATTAATTGGACTTTGTTGATGGTTGTTTGGATTGATTGGCCAATTGGATGAAAGCTGTGTTGTGACTGTCTGGAGACACCCACGGTTTTCCTTTAGTATCTCTTTAATATAGTAACTCTTTAGTATAGTATCTCTTTAGTATAGTTTTAATATAGTATTAGTGTAATATAATCTAGCTTAATAAAGCATTTGTTCAGCCTTCTGAAATCATGGAGTCAGAGCACATTATTCCCTACTTTGGGGTCGCCCTGCATCAATACTACCCTAATCGAGTGGCCAGGTGGAGAAAATTAATTATTTGATTAAGCAGCAAATTGTAATGCTGGGGCAGTGTCCTAGGGTGACGTTATGATCCTTGTATCCCCATTCGTGTGTGCTGTTTATGCTGGATATTATGTTCTGTGCCTTTAAGACTGGCTCTGAAGAGTGAGTTTTGTTTTGGTTTCTTATCAACCACTCCCCCATGGCTGACGGGACACAGAGACGGGGCAGTACATAGTGCAGCTTTTGCTTTTTTGCTTTTGCTTTTTGCTTTGCTCTCGTTCTTGCTTCTGCTTTGCTTCTGCTTGCTCTTGCTTCTGCTCGCTCTTGCTTCTGCTCATTAGCTAGTTTAGCTAAACAGTCCAAATTTCTTCCTGGACTGTTTCTCCTGTCCTTTTTTTGGACCTATTCGAACCTGCTCCGGACTGGGACCTGGGAACACCGAGAGTTTGCACCCTGTGGCCTGCAGCAGCTGCCCCAGTGCCGGAGGGATTGATAACAGAGCGACCACCCCCGAGAGAGACTTTCTGAATTTGTCATCTTTTTTCAGAGCAGTGAAAGATGGGTGTCATCTGGTATTGTTCATTTTGTGTGCTGGGGGGTGTTTTGCCGGCTAAATAAACAGGTTCTTTCCACTTCTCTCCAAGGAATTCTTCCCGAACCGGTTGGGGGGAGTGGCCCCCTTTGGAGATTCTCTCCCAAATTTGCCCTAAACCTGGACAAAATTTGGTGCCCAAGACGTGGGGCTCAAGAGAGAGTGGAAAAACCCTGTTTTGAGCGCATTTTGGTGGCCATTACTCTGTGTTCATATAAAGCAGTTAATAGCCATGCTTTTTGAATTCATAATGTCTCATGGGGTGAAGGCTTGCATGCATTTCTGGTCCCTAGGCTTTTCTGACATCTTAATACCTCTATGGTCCCTAGGTTTATTTTCTTATCCAGAAATTGCTCTAGTATTGTCCCTAATACATAGTTTTTACAGCAGAGGGGCAGTGACCAGAAGAGCTATCCTGCTGGGCTTGGTGGTAATGATTTGTAAGAAGTTTATAAACATGCTGGGGTCTGTTCCAGGTATGAATGGTTTGTGGCTATGGTTATGCACCCAGTTTGTTAGAGGAGGAGCAGGGGATGAGGCTTTTCAGCCTTTGCTTTCCTTCTTCTCCTCTGAATCTGTTGCATCACTATTGAAGGATGTTCAGTTTCCCCTGAATGTTAAAGAGACCATCTTTCTGGTATTTAATCTGGAAAGCTTCCTCTATACAGTCTGCAGCTTCTCTAGAATGAGGGCTGAGATGTCCAGAGAAGCTGATGAGACCCCTGACCCAGACATAGACCCAGGCATGGAAAATCCTAAGTGGTGTGGGAAATGGGAGGATATGGGAAAAATCCTGAATGAATTCTCTGACCCTATAGTCTGGGATTTTCCCCATGAACAAATTCAGAACCCAGCTGAGATGGGGAAATAACTGAAAGAGAAGTACCAGGATGGCCCTAAGGAGAAAAAGATCATTGCAGTAAGCTGGGCCCTGGCATATGCTTATCGTACACTGCTAGATACTGTCAGGCAGCAGACAGAGGCAGGGGGGCAGGGAGATAAATTAGCAGCTATCCCAGTCACTCAGGCTGCAGCCAACACCCCAGGATCGAAGCCAGCAGCCAAACCAGATAGTGAGCCTAAGCCAGCAGCTAAACCAAAGGCTGTTGCTACTAGCACTAGAAGTGGGAAATGCACGGACAAGACTAATCGACCAGTGGATGATGATGATGATGATGATGCAGGAGAAGGACCCTCAATGCCTCCTGACATAAAATCAGGAGTCAAAACAGCAGGTGCAAGATCAGAAGCGAATATTGAGTCCTTTTCCCTGAAGGACCTTCGTGGCCTATGGAAGGATTACATTCGACGATCGGATGAATCCATAATTAGTTGGTTAGTCCATCTTTGGGATGCTGCAGGCGAGGCTACACTTCTGGATGGCACTGAAGCAAAGCATTTGGGATCCCTGTCACATGATCCTGTCATCGACCAAGGAATGATGAGGGGGGTTAACCCTCACAGCCTCTGGGCACGGGTCGTGGAAAGTGTTGCACAAAGATGATATTTATATGCAGCAAACACAGTGGAAGACCATAGATCAAGGGATCCAACACCTGAGAGAAATGTCAGTGGCAGAGATTATCTTCTCAGATGACGTAACAACTAGGAACCCAGACTTGGTACCATGCACGTCTGTGATGTGGCGGAAACTTGTACAACTTGGGCCACATGAATATGCTTCTGCCTTAGCCATAATGAAGAGGGATGAGAGGGATGAGACTGTGCTTGATATGGCAAGGAAGCTCCGAGCATATGCAGACGCTGTGCATGGCCCAACACATGCCAGAATTGCAGCGGTGGAAACACATCTGCAGAAATTAGGGGATAAGATAGAGGAGAATCACAAGAAGCTCAGAGAGGAGATTAAAGAAGACCTTCTCCAAATCTCGGCAGTACAGATCAGAGGTTCTGGGGCCCAACTCAGACATTCCCCAGGTGGAGAGAGAAAGTACACCCCACGAGCTGAGCTGTGGTTCTTCCTGCGTGATTGTGGAGAAAACATGAGGAGGTGAGATGGAAAACCTACTGCTGCTCTGGCACGACAGGTGCGTGAATCGAAGGAAGACAGGTCTGAGAGAGGTAGTTCCACCAAAAGGAAAGCAGCTCCAGTTGCCCGTAGCTGGACTGCCACGTATGATGATGATGACATGTCTGATCCCCTTGAAGGAACATCCAAGACATATGCCCAGGGAAAGAAGGATAACCAGGCTTAGAGGGGCCCTGCCTCTAGCCAGGAAGAGGCTAGGGAAAACCGTGTTTTCTGGTCTGTGTGGATTCGTTGGCCTGGCATATTGGAACCACAAGAATATAAAGCTTTGGTTGATACTGGTGTGCAATGTACATTAATTCTGTCAAGACATGTGGGGACAGAGTCTGTTTCTATTGCTGGTGTGACAGGGGGATCCCAGGATTTCAGTTTGGTGGAAGCTGATGTAAGCCTGACTGGAAATGAGTGGAAAAAACATCCTATCGTGACTGGCCCAGAGGCCCCATGTATTTTGGGCATAGACTACCTTCAAAGTGGGTATTTCAAAGGTCCAAAGGGACTCAGGTGGGCATTTGGGATAGCAGCTGTAGTGACAGAGGGCATCCAGCAGTTGAACACCTTTCCTGGACTGTCTGAGAATCCATCTGAAGTAGCACTTCTGAAAGCAGAAGAGAAACAGGTGCCAATTGCCACTTCCATAGTGCATCGACGACAGTATAGAACCACTCGAGATGCTGTGATCCCCATCCATAAGATGATCCTAGAGCTGGAGAGCCAAGGGGTGGTCAGCAAAACCCACTCACCCTTCAACAGCCCCATTTGGCCTGTGCATCTATCTGAAGAAGAATGGAGATTGACGGTGGACTACCGTGCATTGAATGAAATGACTTCATCACTGAGCGCTGCTGTGCCAGAAATATTAGAGCTCCAGTACGAGCTGGAGTCCAAGGCAGTAAAGGGGTACGCCACCATAGACATTGCCAGTGCATTTTTCTCCATTCCTCTGGCAGCAGAATGCAGGCCTCAGTTTGCTTTCACATGGAGGGGAGTGCAGTATACCTGGAACCGACTGCCCCAGGGGTGGAAGCACAGTCCTACCATCTGCCATGGACTGATCCAGACTGCACTAGAAAGGGGTGAGGCTCCAGAACATCTGCAATATATTGATGACATCATTGTGTGGGGGAACACAGCTGCGGAAATGTTTGAGAAAGGAAAGAAAATCATACAAATCCTCCTGGGAGCTGGTTTCGCCATCAAAAAGAGCAAAGTTAAGGGACCAGCTCATGAGATTCAGTTCCTAGGAGTAAAGTGGCAAGATGGATGGCGTCAAATTCCTACAGATGTCATCAACAAGATCACAGCAATGTCTCCACCAACCAATAAGAAGGAGACACAAGCTTTCCTAGGTGCCATAGGCTTTTGGAGAATGCACATTCCTGAGCACAGTCAGATCATGAGCCCTCTTTACCTGGTCACCCGCAAGAAGAACAGTTTCCAGTGGGGCCCTGAGCAGCAAAATCTTTTGCCCAGATTAAGCAGGAGATCGCTCATGCAGTAGCCCTTGGCCCGGTCAGGATGGGACCAGAGGTGAAAAACATGCTCTACTCTGCATCCGGGAACCATGGTTTGTCCTGGAGCCTTTGGCAGAAGGTGCCTGGGGAGACTCGGGATCAACCACTAGGATTTTGGAGTCGAAGCTACAGAGGCTCTGAAACCAACTACACTCGAACAGAGAAAGAAATCTTGGCTGCCTATGATGGAGTCCAAGCCGCCTCAGAGGTGATTGGTACAGAAGCGCAACTCTTCCTGGCACCCCAACTACCAGTGCTGGGGTGGATGTTCAATGGCAAGGTTCCTTCCAGTCACCCTCCCACCAGTGCTACATGGAGCAAGTGGATTGCTCTTATTACACAGCGTGCCCGTATAGGTAAACTGAATCACCCTGGGATTTTGGAGGTAATTACAAATTGGCCCGAAGGTGAGAATTTTGGTGTCACAGATGAAGAACAAGAACCAGTGACACGGGCTGAAGGAGCTCCACCATACAACCAACTGCCAGCAGAGGAAACATTCTATGCTCTTTTCACTGACGGTTCCTGTAGCATCGTAGGGATGAACCAGAAGTGGAAAGCAGCCATATGGAGCCCCACACAACAGGTCGCAGAGGCCACTGAAGGAGAAGGTGGATCAAGTCAACTTACAGAACTCAAAGCTGGTCAGCTGGCCCTGGACATTGCAGAAAGAGAGAAGTGGCCAAAGCTCCCCCTCTACACTGATTCATGGATGGTAGCCAATGCTCTGTGGGGATGGCTGGAGAGGTGGAAAGAGGCTAACTGGCAGCGTAGAGGAAAACCAATTTGGGCTGCTGATGAGTGGAAAGACATTGCTACCAGGGTAGGGAGGCTACCTGTGAAAGTCCGCCATGTAGATGCCTATGTCCCCAAGAGTAGAGCTAATGAGGAGCACAAAAACAATGAGCAGGTAGACCAGGCTGCAAAGATAGGGATGTCCAAGATAGACCTAGATTGGGAACACAAGGGAGAGTTATTCCTAGCTCGACGGACCCATGATGCCTCAGGCCATCAGGGTAGACATGCCACCTATAAGTGGGCACGAGACCGAGGGGTGGATTTAACCATGGACAGTATTTCACAGGTTATCCATGACTGTGAGACGTGTGCTGCCATCAAACAGGCCACGCAAGTGAAGCCCATATGATATGATATGATATGATATGATATGATATGATATGGTGGGCAGTAGTCCAAGTAAAAGTATGGGGAGGCCTGGCAGATTGACTACATCACACTGCCCCAGACATGCCAAGGCAAGCGCTACATGCTCACAATGGTGGAAGCCCCCACTGGATGGTTGGAAACCTACCCTGTGTCTCATGCTACTGCCCGTAACACCATCTTGGGCCTTGAAAAGCACGGCCTGTGGAGACATGGTACCCCTGAGAGGATTGAGTCAGACAGTGGGACTCATTTCTAGAACAGCCTTATCAACACCTGGGCTAGGGAACATGGCATTGAGTGGGTGTACCATATCCCCTACCATGCACCAGCTGCAGGAAAAGTAGAGAGGTACAATGGACTACTAAAAACCCAGTTGAAAGCCTTGGGTGGGGGATCTTTCAAAAATTGGGAGCAGCATTTAGCAAAGGCCACCTGGTTTGTTAATACCTGAGGTTCCACCAACCGAGCAGGTCCTGCCCAGTCGGAGTCCCTGAATATAACAGATGGAGATAAAGTCCCAGTGGTACATATTAGAGGTTTGTTAGGGAAGACTGTGTGGATCAATTTTGCCTCGAGTACAGACAAACCCATTCATGGGGTTGTCTTTGCTCAGGGGCCCGGTTGCACATGGTGGATAATGCAGAGAGATGGAACAACATGATGTGTACCTCAGGGAGATCTGATTGTGGGGTGAGAATGATATGCAAATATCACTGTTTGTTGGATGTTACTGCCATTGTCTGTGCATTAAACCATATAGACATGAGATAGAAGGAAATGTGTAAGTGTTGAAGGTCTGAGCAAGTGAAAGATGGAGCTTTGCGTGAGTAAAGTGAAAGGGGGGAATCCTGCAGCTCTGTAGTATGGAGCCTGGATTCAGTGGTCCAGTGTGGGGATGTGATGGCGGCATGATGGGTATTTCTTGTAATTCTTGTAATTTTTGGGGGAACAGATGCAAGTTTTATGTGAATAAATTCATGATGTGTGGAAGTATGTTGACGATATGGGGATAAAGGGTGGAATATCCTAGGGTGACGTTATGATGCTTGTATCCCTATTCGAGTGTGCTGTTTATGCTAGATATTATTTTCTGTGCCTTTAAGACTGGCTCTGAAGAGTGAAAGTTTTGTTTTGGTTTCTTATCAACCATGGCTGGTGGGACACAGAGATGGGGTAGTACATACATAGTGCTGCTTTTGCTTTTTTGCTTTTGCTTTTTGCTTTGCTCTCGCTCTTGCTTCTGCTTGCTCTTGCTTCTGCTCATTAGCTAGTTTAGCTAAACAGTCCAAATTTCTTCCTGGACTGTTTCTCCTGTCCTTTTTTTGGACCTATTCGAACCTGCTCCGGACTGGGACCTGGGAACACCGAGAGTTTGCACCCTGTGGCCTGCAGCAGCTGCCCCAGTGCCGGAGGGATTGATAACAGAGCGACCACCCCCGAGAGAGACTTTCTGAATTTGTCATCTTTTTTCAGAGCAGTGAAAGATGGGTGTCATCTGGTATTGTTCATTTTGTGTGCTGGGGGGTGTTTTGCCGGCTAAATAAACAGGTTCTTTCCACTTCTCTCCAAGGAATTCTTCCCGAACCGGTTGGGGGGAGTGGCCCCCTTTGGAGATTCTCTCCCAAATTTGCCCTAAACCTGGAGAGGTAGGAAGCAAATTTTCACTGGTCCCAAACTCTTCCACTGGCATTGTTGAGGATTCACACTAAACCTAGAGCCAAAGAGAGGTTGAGTTCCTTTGAAATGCTTTATGGGAGACCATATGGATTACAAAAAGGAATATCAGTGTCTACCCACATCGGAGAGGTGATATTGGCCACATACATGGTGGCTTTAAGTAAACAGCTCAGGGAAATGGGAAAACATGTGGCTGGAACTTTGGGCACAGGTCTATATGGATCAGTACATAACATACAGCCTGGAGATTATGTAGATGTTAAGTCTCTTGCAGAAAAGACTTTGGAACCACAGTGGGAAGGGTCATTCCAGGTGCTTCTTAGTACTTCACCATGATTAAGATCAAGGAGCAGGGCACCTGGATCCACCACTCTTGAGTGAAGAAAGCCCCAGAAACAGAAGTCCCTTAGAGAGTGACACTGGGAGTCAATGAACTGAAACTAAAACTTACTTGAGCAGAATGAGTATATTGTGACCAGGAATAGTTAATAATTTTATTTGCAGGAGTTTAATTAAGATAATTGTTTTGTGTGTAATTGCAATTGAAATCCTAGCATTAGAGGGTACCTCTATCCAGACTTAGTTGGAATTGGAGAATACTACAGCAAGTGGTGGTGTTAACCACCTTGTCAAATGTACATGGTAAGGCATTGAGGGATACATATTATCGTAGAGATTTGCATTAAGTAAACAAATTTACTCATTTCTTTAGAAAAGGGGGGAATAAGACATGGGATTAGGAATGAACTTGGGTTAGAAATCCATTTCCGATTTAGGTGGAGTGTGCTCTTTTGAATTGTTTAACTTGTTTAGTCTGTTAATTTGCTGTGCTTGTAAAAAAGCCTGTAGCTCGCAAAACTATTTCAAAACTTAATGCATATGCAACAGGTTGGGGGACAAAGGGGAGTTTGGGAGGGTGTTCATGTTCCTTAAGGAGCTATCCTGCAGTTCTCCAGCACTGAATAAAGATACATACCTACTTCAGGACTTTTACTAGTTGTGGAGTTTTTTCTGCAAATCAGAAGCTATCAGGGCTAATTGATAGAGCTTTAAACTAGCTTGGAAGGGGGAAAGGAGCAAAACCAGGCTTGCCAGTTATGAGCAATGGGACAATGTGCCAGAACTTGAGGAACTGAGTGCTAGTGACATCCCTCAATCTGCTCCATGGGCTGTTGGCTACAATGAACCTCACCTGAAATGTTTCTACACTAATGCATGCAGCATGAGGAACAAACAAGAGAAGCTCAAGGCTTTGGCCCAGTCACAGAGATTTGACATCACTGTAATAAGTGAAACCTGGTGGGATGATGTTAAAGCAGAGCAACACAGAGTCCCCAGGCAGGTACAAAGGACAGCCCTTTATTGCAAAAACCAGGCCTTTTAAAGCAGTTAGACCTTTATAATTTACATAGTTTTAAAACATAACAAACATAATCCAACCAACCTACATACACCATGATGTGAACATGTAATGGTTATATAACTTATTTTTCTACCTCTAATTCATCTGAGTCAATTTCCCATAGTCCACTTCTACTTAGCCAAAGTAGCAGGCCTGAGCCATGATTTTACAAGGTTAACAAGGCCCTTATTTTATAAGGTTTTACCTATATGCAATCAGATGAGTCCTGTGACTGGAGTGTGATGTTGGATGGCTACAGGCTATTTAGGAGGGATAGGCAGAGCAGAAAAGGCAGGGGGTGGCATTGTATGTAATAGAAGGATTAGAATGTATGGAGCTCACAGCTGGCAATGGCACAGTTGAGAACCTCTGGGTAAGAATCAATGGGCAAACAAATAATGCAGATGTCACCATGGGAGTCTACCATAGACATCCTAGCCAGGACAATGATACCAACTTATTTGTTTCCTTTGAGGAACTAAGGGACACTCGCAAGTCAACTGCCCTTGTCCTTATGGGGGACTTCAACTTGCCAGAAGTCAACTGGGAGCATCAAACAGTTGGTACAACCTGGGCCAGAAGATTCCTAAAAAAACCCCTGGATAACAACTTTATGGAACAGGTTCCAAGGGAGCTGACTCAGAAAGATGCCCTCCTTGATCTGCTGCTTGTCAACAGAGCAGATCTTGTGAGTGAGGTGGTGATTGGCGGCTGTCTTGGCCACAGTGACCAAAAGTGATTGAGCCTAAAATCTCTGTTGACAGGAGGAAAAGTGCCAGCAAAACCTCAACTCTGGACATGAGGAGAGCAGACTGCAGGCTGCTCATGGAACTAGTGAGTAAGGTCTCCTGGGAAAATGCTTTTGAAAATGCTGGGGTCCATCAGTGCTGGTCACTTTTTAAGCAGCACCTTCTAAGAGGACAGGAGCAGGCAATTCCCAGATGTCAGAAGTCAAGCAGATGAGGTAGAAGGTCAGCTTGGCTGAACAGGGATCTCTTGCAAATAAGGCAAAAAAGGAAGGTGTATGCCAAGTGGAAGCAAGGTCAGGTGACATGGGAGGAATACAGTGATGCTGCTCACCACTATAGGGAGAAAATTAATGAGGCCAAGGCTCAATTGGAGTTGAAGCTGTGTAGAACGATGAGGGACAAAAAAAAAAGAGTTTTTTTCAAATACATTAATGGCAAAAGGCAGTGTAGAAATAACATCTGCTTGTTACAGGATGAGGATGGTCACCTCACAAACAGGGACATGGACAAGGCAGACGTGTTTAATGCATTCTTTGCCTCTGTCTTCAACATGGGTGATGGACCAAGGGTGTGTCAGTGCCCTGAGCTAGAAGACCATGACTGAGAGAATGTTCAACTCCCAGATGACCCTGAACTAGTGCTGCTCCATCTGGATCCCTACAAATCTATGGGACCTTATGGGATTCATCTGAGAATCCTCCAAGAGCTGGTTGGTGTCATCACAAGGCTTCTCTCAGTGATTTTTGAGTAGTCTTGAGAATCTGCAGAGGTCCCAGCTGACTTGAAGCTGGTGAACATTGTCCTGATTTTCAAGACAGGCAAGAAGGAGGACCTCAGAAGCTACAGGCCTGTCAGTCTCACTTCAGTGCCTGGTAAAATCATGAAGATTATTCTGGGAGGTATTGAAAAACACCCAGAGGACAATACAGCTAAGGTTCCACAGGGCTCCATCCTCAGACAGGTTCTCTTCAACATCTTCATTAACCACTGGGACACAGGATTCAAAGGAATACTAAGTTTGCCAACAACACTAAATTGGGAGGAGCAGAGAGGTCTTGCAGAGAGACCTCAACAAATTAGAGAGATGGGCAATGAAGTTTAACAAGGCAAGTGCCAGATTCTGCACTTGGGGCAGGGCAACCCTGGTTGTGTGTAGAGACTGGGGAAAATGAGAGGCTGGAGTGCAGCACTGTGGAAAGGAACTTGGGGGTCCTGGTTGACAGCACATTGAATAGGAGTCAGCAGTGCCCTGGCAGCCAGGAGGGCCAAATGTGTCCTGGGGTGCATCAGGCACAGCATCATCAGCCAGTCAAAGGTGATTGTCCTACTCTACTCTGCGCTGGTGCAGCCTCATCATGAATATTGTGTGAAGTTTTGGGCACCACAGTATAAAAAAGACCTTAAGCTATTAGAGAGCGTCCAAAGGAGGGCGACAAGGATGGTGAAGGGTCTGGAGAGAAAGCCATATGAGGAGTGTCTGAAGTCACTTGGTCTGTTCAGCCTGGAGGAGACTGAGGGGAGACCTCATTATGGTCTTCAACATCCTCATGAGGGGAAGCAGAGGAGCAGGGACTGATTTCTTCACTCTGGTAACCAGGGACAGGGCTTGATGAAATGGCATGAAGCTGAGTCAGGGGAGGTGTGGGTTGGATATCAGCAAAAGGTTCTTCACCCAGAGGGTGGTTGGGCACTGGAATGGGCTCCCCAGGGAAGTGGTCACAGCACCAAGCCTGAGTTCAAGAAGTGTTTGGACAATGCTCTCAGGCACATGGTGTGATTCTTGAGGTGTCCTGCACAGGGCCAGGAGTTGGACTTGATGATCCTGATGGGTCCCTTCCAGCTCAACATATTCTACGATTCTACTTGTTTTCTATGAGCACCAATATTTCTTTTGGGATAATTCTAGCCAATAAGTTGTTGGGGGTGAGGGGTGGGATGTTGTCTTACCAAGCTATCTCTGCTATTACATTGTTGATGCTGAGCATCCTGGTTTTGGTCAAGGACAGGGTTAATTTTTTGCAATAGCCAAGAGGGGGCAAGGCTGAGGAGGTGTGGCCAGACCCCAGTGTTACTTGATACCACCATACATCATTGCCAGGGGTGGGGGAAAGACACTCTCTTGCTTCTGAGACCAAGGGTGTTCCTTCCAGTGGGAGAAAATGTGGGGGATAGTCTGGTATTTGTTTACTGTTGGGTTTTTCTTAATGAAAATAGATTTTTTGTCTTATACCTTTTGTTATTAATATTGTTGCTGTTACTGTTCATTTTCTTACCCCACTGCTGTTTCCAGTGAATAGTTCGTATCTCAGCCTTTGATCTCTGCCTTTTGTGCCTCCCATCAGAGGAGAGCAAGCAGTGGCATGGTTTTAGAGGGACCACTAAATGGGATAATACTATTCCTAAACCATGACAGCTTTAATTGGCACCCAAAGTGGGGCATGAGGGTTGAGGTAACAACAGATCTGCCCAGAACAGGTTGGAAACAGAATTGATCTGCGCATTTGTGTTATAGGTAGAGGCACTGGTCACAGTGTTGCTTGGTCTGTTCCTGTGGGTGTAGTACCTAACTGTGGCAGGACTTCTCCCCTACCACAGAAGAGCTTATCTGCTCTGTCCATCAGGACATTCTCCCCCTCACATGAACTGATGAGATAACCCAGTCTGACTAGTAAGTCCTCGTTGGCTAGGGATTTATTTCTCTCTCTGGCGCCAGGGGTAGAACTCCCAATAAACAACTAGCCATGAGAACAGGATGTGGGGAGATAAGCTGGAATTCCTGACTGACAGACACTACTTTACAAACTATAAAAACTACACAAACATTGTCAGAGGCAGAAGACTCCTACAGACACCCTGGAAAAATGTAGGACTTCTCCCCAGAGTTTAGATGCAAAATCCACAGATACTTTCCCAGGAATTCAGTGAAAGAATTCTATGTGTACTCCATCATCAGTTCAGTGGTGAGTTACATTGAATCCTAATCTATACTATTTCTTCACTAGCTGTAACATAGGTGCTTTTATCATGCACTGTATTTTACCTACTAGTAGTCTGTCAGAATTCAGACATCCCTCTAGCTGTCCTAGATAGCTCGAACCCCTGCCAAAAAGCTCAAAGACCTTAGCACAAAGCCCGACACCTGTGACTTTGATTATGACCCATAAAAAAAATTACCAACCTTATATGAAGATCTGCAAGCCACAAAAGTCTAAGTAAAATAATAGTTAGTTTGTCATGAAGTGAAAAATAGATTTTTAGAGTTTTTAGAATAGAAGTTCAAGAAGCAAGATAGAGAAATCTGAGCGTGTCCAACCTTTCTCCTTCTTCTTCTTAGCCTTCATCTTCTGCTGTGATGCTAGCAGTTTTAGATTAGTTTAAAGTAGAAACTCACTGTCTAACATAAGTGATAAATATTAAGAAGTTATTGTACATAATGTACATGTAGTTTTTAGTATAAAAAGATAACACCGCCCTGAGGGCGGTCAGTGTGCCTCTGTCTGACCTGCTAAACAGACCTCGACAAACCAAAGAAAGAATTTTATAGGTAAGAAACAATAAACAACCTTAAGAACGAAAACAAGAGAGTCCTGACTTTTTCTTCAACTGCCAAACTAAGAAAAAAGACTTTCTAACGCATCTCAAAGTCACTCTGACACGCAAAAGTCCTGAGAATAGTCCTTTCTGTTTTATTCCTGTGTAGTAAGTAGTCTGTTTAAAGTCTTATGTCTGTTAATTTTGTGTCTATTCAATAAATAATTCACTTTATAATAGACCTAATTGGCCATTATTAAGAACTTTCAAATGAGAGCAATCTGGGGTGCAGGCCACCTCAAACAAAGCTATTGCTAGAAATCTGAGTCAAAGTCAGTACTTCTTTAAACTATTCCCTCTCATTCGTAGCACTAACCCTGTATATGTTCTCGTATATGCGCTATGTGCTGATCATGGTGCTCTTTTTCAGAGCAGGGAGAGGGATCAGGGTTGGTTTGTTCCTGTACTGTGTGATATCAGTTTATGACATGGCAACATCAAGGGGAAAGAGGGTCATTTGGGATGAGTATTCATAGCTGCTCTCCTGCCCTGGCTTTGGCTGCTACCTCTGGGAATTCATTAATAATTGTATGCAGCCTGTGGAGTTGGGGAACAGGGGAATGTCACCGTTGAGTCAGAGATGACACAGAGTCATATCAGAAGGCAAATGGCAAAAGCTCAGTTTATTTGATCCTCTCTTCTTTTATACCTTAGTTCCCTACAGGTGGACCTGATTGGTCATTTAATCAATACATTTCACGTGATTGGATAATTAAGAAGACACCCATTTGTAAACAACTTTATGAGAAAAACAGCAAAACAGATTGTTAAAACACACCACCTGCAGATTGTTTTAATATTTGACTATCATTGTTTATCTCCAGCTTCCTAAAGCTTCCCAGGCCAATTCATTGGAAAACTCATCTAGCTTTCTCTCTCTCTGACCAGGCTGTCACATCCACAGGTCCCCCTTTTTGTTTAAAGGAGGAAGTGGTGTTTGTAATCCTCTGCGGGGCCCCTCGCAGAAAGGAGAACAAACACAGCTCCAGAGGTTCCTCTAGTAGTTGCCAGTCATCAATCAGAACCTCATTTGGATACTGACTTAAAATGGTCAGAGAGATTTCCAACATATTTACCAACATCAAGTCTTGCGGTTCCCTCTTACAAGAAATACACTATTAATCCTAAAATCAGTTACCTATTTTAATACAATATCAATGCTAATTCTAATACAGTAACAAAACATCATTAGTCTGCTCAAAGAACTGGCAGTCTAACTTGTCAACAACCCTTTTCCAGAAACAAAGAAAAGATAGTATGTTCATTTCCCACTCATAGAGAGGCCATCTAATTGATGGTTGGCATCTTGATCATCGTTCTTAGGTTGCCTGTTGGCCACATTCTGGTTTTGGTGTCGCAAGTCAGGGCGAACACACCTTGCATGTATCCACCATACCCCAGTATCTGTGGAAACCCATGCATACCCACGGCTCCAAATGATAAGGTCACACGGGCCATCCCACTTATTGGTGGTTAGGTCCCATATCCAGACTTTTGCTCAAGGCAGGTGTGTCTCACCTGAAGAGTGCAATGAGAGAAAACAATTTAGGATTACAGGATTGTCTGAATTTTGTGGCACTATAAGACAGTTGATTGTATATAGAGCTTTTTCCAATCGACTGTTACGGGGTTTCTCCAGGCATTCTCCTTTTTTGTTTCTCCAGAACACGCTTTAAGGTACCATGAGTGCATTCAACAATGGCCTGGCCCATTGGAGAGTGCCGGATACCAAGCTTGAGTGAGACTCCCCACAAGCACAAAAACTGCTGCCTCTTCTGTGAGATGTAGGTGGGGCCATTATCAGTTTTCACACAAGAAGGTATTCCTAAAATTGCAAAAGCCATTCTCCAATGGGCAATCACGTTGTGACCCTTTTCTCCAGTGTGAGCAGATGCCCACATAGCAGAGGAGAAGGTGTCAATAGACATGTGCACATACTTAAGGCAGCCAAATTCAGCAATGTGAGTAATATCTGCTTGCCAAAGCTGCAAGGCTCTTAAGCCTCTGGGGTTCACCCCCCTAGTAAAGATGCAGCAAGTCCATGACAGTCAGCGCAAGAACTGACAATGTCACGAGCCTCAGTTAATGTCAAGTGAAATTGTTTCTGCAGGGTATGTGCACTTTGATGGAAAAAATCATGCGACACTTTGGCTTGCGCAATCTTGTTGGGCTGAGGCGCTACCCACGCAGGGTTAGCTAACCTGTCAGCCCTGGCATTGCCTTCTGTTATGAAACCAGGTAAATTGGTGTGACTCCGAATGTACAGGATGTAATACGAATGAACTCGGGCCTGAATTGCACACCACAAGGCTTTCAGTAACTGAAACAAAACTGCGTTATTGACTTCCTTCAGAAGTGAATAGGCAGAATCAGTGACCAAGTTCAGGGGCACCTGAGAAAATTTCTGGAATGCCATGGCAATGGCCTTGAACTCAAACAGTTGGGCCGAGGCTGACTCACAGCCCTCCAACATTTGCCACCCAGATTCATCCTTCTAAGTAACAATGGATTTCCCCATTTTTCTGGAACCGTCAGTAAAGACAGCGGGTCCTCGCACCAGCACCTGACTACTTTTTGGCTGCAAAGAGAGATTGGTTGTTTTTGCCAACTGCAATAACTTATGACTGGGCATATGATAGGCAATCTGCCCTGAAAAGTTTTGCAGTGCACTTTGCAAAGGAGCACTGTTAACAAAGCTCCATTCAAAGTCTTTCCATTGTACTGGAAGAATAATTTTTGCAGGATCAGCTGCCATTAATTGCACACACTGTTGATGGCATTTGATTATCAAATGAGCGATCAATTCAAACAACATGGGTGCTTTTTTGGTTGATGGGGTAAGAAGACCCATTCTAAAATGGGCAAGGGATCAGACCATTTGTCACTCCATTGGCCAATGATACCCATAGGATGAAAATCTAGATTGGTAATGAAGACAGTGATATCAATGGAAAGATCTACTCAATGAACCAGACAAGCAGAAACAGCATGTTGGACTTCCTCCAGCGCTTGTTGCACCTCAGGAGTCAGTTTCTGAGGTGATCTCAGGTCAGGGTCCCCCTTTAGAGTATCATACAGTGGGGACAATTGTTTTGTGGTTAGTCCCAAATAAGGACACAAACAACTGATGACACCCAGCAATTTCTGGGCATCATTCAGAGTCTTAATAGAATCTGTGAATTGCACCTCCTGATGCTGAATGGTTTGGTCCAGAATTTTGACTCCCAGATATTTCCAAGAAGGATGCTGTTGAACCTTCTCCAGAGACACTTGCAGCCCATAAGAATGCAGAGCAGCAAACAGCTGAGGCTGTATCCTCAGCAACTCATCCTGGGTGGATGCTGCCACCAGGATGTCGTCCATGTAGTGATAGCAATATGTGTCAGGAAACTGCTCGCAGACTCCGGACAAGGCCTGAACCACATACTACTGACAAATAGTCGGGCTGTTGTGACAGCCCTGTGGCAAAACTTTCCATTGGTATCTCTGCACAGGTTCAGCTTTGTTAATTGAAGGCACTTTAAAGGCAAACTTTGGTTTGTCATCAGGATGCAAAGGAATTGTGAAGAAACAATCCCTTAAATCAATGATCAAGATTTCCCATCCCATGGGGAGCATGGTGGGTGAGGGCAAACCAGGCTGCAATGCCCCCATACTTTCCATCACTGCATTAATTTTTTGGAGGTCTTGTAAGAGCCTCCATTTCCCAGATTTTTTCTTTATCACAAAGACAGGAGCATTCCAGGGACTCAATGTGTCCCTATTGAAGTTGTTCCTGAACCAATTCATGAAGAGCGACCAATTTTTCTTTTGTCAGGTGCCACTGGTTTTCCCAGATGGGTCTGTCCACCAGCCACCATAAAGGCAGTGTAGGATATTTTCTGCCCTTTAGTGCAGTGGCCCCAATTAAAAATCCATCCCAATTTGTGCCCCCCCAGGCTGCTAATACATCCCACCCCCAGAGATTAATCGGAGCTGTGGTGACATAGGGCCGAACTGCAGCCATCTGCCTATCTATGTTTTTGATCAACACAGACTGTTGGCTTACAAAGGTCTGTGTTGAACCCCCCCAACCCTTCGATGGCCAACCCTATGGAAGCCAAAGGCCATGTAGGAGGAGGCCATTCAGAGAAGGAGATGACTGTCACATCTGCCCCTGTGTCAATCAAACCTCGAAGCCAGATCTTCAGCAGGCAGGCACCAGGTAGGATCAGGGTACATGTCATCTGTGGTCACTGAGAAGAAATATCTGCAGACCAGAAGACTTGTGGTGGTCCGGTGGATTCAAAGCCACCATCTCCACAAGTCCTCTGGTCAGTTCTGAGGACATATGACTGAAAAGGCACAAGTTGAGCAATCTGAGTCCCTGCCGCAATAGTGACAGCAGGTGTGGGCGTGGAAACCATAGCACAAATTTGACCTGTAAAGCCAGAGTCAATGACACCTGGCTGCAGAAAGATGCCTTGGAGGGTGGCACTAGACCTTCCCACAAGCAGTGCGCTCAGTTTTTGCCCTAAAGGTCCAAACACATCCAAAGGAACCTTATATTCACGACAGGATTCTAAGGTGACCGCAGTTGCGGTATGTAAATACACCCTGGTGGAGCCGTGGGTGCCGCCCCTGAGCTGGCTGAGCAAGCCTGTGCCGGTATAATGCGGCTCTGGGGTTTACGGAGTCTCCCCGACCCCGGCTGCTGTGGGTGTCCCAAACAGTGAAGTCCAGTTAAGCACAACCTGTCCAGGCCCCTCAGACAGGCTCCTAGCCACCGGGCATCTTAGCAAGCTCAGCTCTTTGGTGATTTTCAGCTCTTTAGTGATTTCAGCTCTTTGCTTGCTAAGTGCCGCAGCAGACACAGGGAGAAAGAGGAGAAGCACTGTGTGAGGTTCCACAGAGATGTCTTTATTGGTATCTTCTGCGAAGGGTCCCAGTGACAGCTCTTCTGCCGAACTGGGCAGAAATAGGGGTTTATATAGGGTATAGGAGTTTTGGGAAACAGTCCAATAGTAAGGGTCAAGGCGAATATGACCTATCATCTTACAGAGAGATAATGAGGGTCTGAGGGTTGAAGAGGGGTTTCTTAGGTTCAGTCATCATGACTAGGCATTTCTTATCTTAGGCAACTGACTGGCAGGGAGGCCTTGCAGGCCCTGTGCCTGCTACACCGGTACTGTGCCTTGAGGAATCACTTGTGTCAGAGCGCAGTTCCCTTGTGCGCTCATCCCCCCGTTTCCCAGGCCTACCAAAGGCTGGCCATTGGCATGATATTTAGACTTACATTGGGTTGCATAATGACCTGTCTTTAGGCACTTAGAGCACAAGAAACTGGTATTAGTTTCTGTCTGCTTGTGTGTTCCCTGCTTTTTCTTGCCCTTATTTTTTCCTTTTTTCTGTTGTCCAACCTGAGGATTTTTGGCCTGGCTGTAAAGCAGCTGCCAGAGCAGACATTTTGTAGTCTACAGTACCTACTTTGGAACATGCTTGGACCATGTCTGTTAGTGTTGAGTCACCTGGAAGAGCATCTATGATCTTCTGGCAATCATTGTTTGTGTTGTCCCTCGCTAACTGCTTCCATAAAAGCTGCCTCAAGTTATCATCCTCAGCCTATTTCTCCAGGGCTGCTGCAACTTTCTCAACAAATGGTAGAAATGGTTCTTTTGTTCCTTGAGTTATTGTTACATATAGTGGCTTGGGAGTGGCCATTTCTATAGTTTTTAGCAATGCTAAAAACCATACGCTTTGACTCTGCTCAAGAACGGCAGGGTCCCAGGTAGCCTGAGGATCAGGATTAGAAAGAGCATGTTCCCCCATGAGAACATCCACCCCCACGTAATACCTAGGATCCCTCTGAGGCAATTGCATGTTCTCTGTTGCAACCCTTTGAGCGACCTGCCTCCAGTTTTCCTGAAAACCTTTAAATTGCACAGGTTGGAACAATACTTGAGTTATATGTCTAATATCAAATGGAGCAAGTAGGTCTGTGTTTAGTACTCTGATAACTTGCATAACTTGTGTAGAACCAAGGCCAAATTTTGCTACCTTATCTTGTAAATCTTGGAAAACCCACCAGTCACATTGTGCCTGTCAGTTTGTCCTGCATTTGGGACAGCTTTATACATGGGAAAGGCTTTGATTCCCCCTTGTGGCGGTACATTGTCTCCTTGAACCACCTGTGTCCCCTCCTCAGATGCTGGATTAACTATTTGACTGTCATCTGTGGCCCCTTCTCCCGGATCTGGAGTGGCGACAAGTTGCAATGGTTAAAACTGCAAACGACATTGAGTCAGCCGAGTGACCCGCCGCGCAGGGAGGAGGAGGAGGCAGTTGTTCCACAGCTAAAGGTGGGGGGGGGAAAGGGATCACAACCCCTGTTGTGTCTTTTGCTGATAGGAGAGACAGTGCCAGTGCCGCTGTCACTGCCAGTGCTGCTGTTGCTGTCATCTGCGCAGGCGCCATAGAAGAGGGAGAGAGGAACCAGTGGGGGGTGCAACATTAGCTGGAACAAATGCTCGCTGGCAGGCGCTGACAATGGCAGGGCGTGTGACCAGTACATCTGCGCAGGCTCCATAGCTGATGACAAGGGAGCTGATGGAGCGGTCGGTCCGGCTGCGGAGCCTGACAATGACAGAGGTGGTTCCACCCTCACTCACGGTGCAGGAGGGGGAATCAGCGGTGGGGGCAGTAGCTCCTGCCGGCTGTAAAAGAGTCGGTACCCGGCTCACTGCAGAGGGGGGGAAATCGGGGCTGGCAGGCAGGGCCAAGCAGCTTGTGGAGCAGTGAAAGGCAGCCTCACTGGGCAGGGCGAGGCTGGCCAAAACAAAGACATGTCTGCTGCTTCCCGCGTAGAAGAGATGGGCATCGCCGGTGGCTGGAGCGGATCCAACTGTCGCAGAGGGTCGCCAGCCGCTCTTTGCGGAGCAGGGAAAGCCCGATCTGCTGGCTGTGGCAGTGACACTCCCAGCACCACCTGCAGTGCCGGAGGGGCCGAAAGTGGCACAAATGGAGACGGGCCATCCCCCAGGCGCAGCCGGAACGCGGCTATAGCACTCAGTGGTGGTAGCTTTGCAGGAGAAGGATATGTTGGCTTCACAGAATCATAGGGATGAGGATATTTTGGCGGAACATAATCTGTAGGCAAGAGATAGGTTCTGTGGGGGGCTCCCATGTCTCCCGCGTGTTCGCGTGGAGCCAGGGAAAAGCTGGCAACTGCCCGGCCCGCCTGTCCAGCCCCTGGGGTGTCAGTGCCCACAGAGACAACATCTTTGCCCTCCGAGGTCCCCATTTCCGCTTTGCTTTCCCTCGGGATCAGGCCTTGCAAGGCTCTGGACAGGACTCCACACACAGGTATTAATCGAGCCACAGTCGTATCTCCACTAGCAACCTCTTCCCACAGATGATAGCCTAATTCATTCCACGTCTGTGGACTAAAAGCAGTGTCCACATCTACTGGAAAATGAGATTTGGCTCGGGGAAGCAGACTGCAAAGTGAGTCATCCAACACAGAAATTCCAATAAAAGGAATCATGTCTCTGCACACAGAAATAACGGCATGTTCTTCTGTAGAGAGGTGACTTCCCATCGTGAAGGCACCGTCCCCAACCTCCAGCATGACTACCTTGGGGTACTGACTGCTTTGCTGGGGAACTCGTTCCCGCCCTAGCTTTTAAGCCATTAAGGCCAAATCCGCAGTCCCAAAGGGATGAGTCCTCGTCAGAAAGATGCAGGGAAAGGACACTGTTACCTCTCTGGGGGAACAGAGGGTGTCCAGTTGCGAGCAGACTGCGCAGGTGCTGCGAGGTCCTGCCGGGGGTCTGATGCATTTCTGCCTGTCCCATGATCCACGAAGGGTTGATAGATGCAATTCCACGGCGTGGTCACAAGATGTCATTGTTGAGTCAGAGATGACACAGAGTCATATCAGAAGGCAAATGGCAAAAGCCCCATTTATTTGATCCTCTCTTATTTTATGCCTTAGTTCCCTACATGTGGACCTGATTGGTCATTTAATCAATACATTTCACATGATTGGCCAATTAAGAAGACATCCATTGTCCTAGGGAGACTTTATGATGCTTGTATGCCCAGTCGTGTTTCTGTTTATGCTGGATATTCTATTCTGTGCCTTCAAGACTGGCTCTCAGAGCAAAGGCGGGGAGAAGAAGCACTGAGTTTTTTGTTATCAGCCTCACTCGCTCACTCCTCCACATTCTGCTGGACTGTGTTGTCTGGGCACGGACGGGACAGAACACAGCACTCCTTTGCTTTTTAGTTAGTTTAGTTAGCTGAAGCAGAGAAGTTTCCCTGGACTGTTTTCTTTCCCTTTTCTTATGGAACTGTTCGAACCTTCTCCGGACTGGGACCTGGGGAAACACTGAGAGCTTGCATTTTGTGGCCTACCAGGGCCTACTCTGCAGCCTTTCCCAGCGCTGGACGGACTGATATCAGAGCAACCACCCACCGGAGAGATTTTCTGAATTTGTCATCTCTTCAGAGTGACGAATGAGCTTTGTCATCTGGTATTGTTCATTTTTTGTGCTGGGGAGTGCTTTGCCTGTTTAAATCAACAGGTTTTTTCCACCTCTCTCCGAGGAAATTCTTTCCCAAACTGGTTGGGGGAGGGGCCGTGTGTGTTGGTTTTCTGGGGGGACCCCTGTTGGAGGGTTTCTCCCAAATTTGCCCTAAACCAGGACACCCATCTGTAAACAACTTTATGAGAAAAACAGCAAAACAGATTGTTAAAAAACACCACCTGCAGATTGTTTTAATATTTGAATATAATTGTTCATCTCCAGCTTCCTAAAGCTTCCCAGGCCGATTCATGGGAACGCTTCTCTAGCTTTCTCTCTCTCTGACCAGGCTGTCACATCCACAGGGGAAGATGGATTTCTCCAGCCTTTTATCCCCTTTTCCTCCTTCAGGCCTGGTAGAACAGCTTTTGAGAATTTTGAATTCCCTTTAGATTTTAGGGAAAGCATGTTCTTGTTGCTAAATCTGCCAGGTCTCCTCAGTGTGGTCCACACCATGTTTAGAGTCAAAGAAGAGATTTCTAGGAAGGTCATTCAGAGATCTGCCCAGAGGGTGTATAATCCTGACTGGCATGGAATGTGGGAGAAATTCAGCCACCTTTGAAGGACTATTCTGCTCCAAGGGCTTGGGAGTGTTCACCCCTGAACAGCTACAGGACCCTAATAAAGTGGCAGAATATTAAAAAAAAATAAATGCTGTGGAGACAGAGGAAAGTAGGCAGCTGAATACCTTATCTGGTCTCTCAGAGGACCCTTCTGCTCTTGGACTGCTCAGGGTTGAAGAAAAACACATACCAATCACTACCACAGTGCACTATTGACAATACCACACAACCGGGACTCTGTGACCCCCATCCATGAGATGATTCATGGAACTGAAGAGCCAGGGAGTGGTCAGAAAGACTCAGTCACCCCTTTACAGCCCCATACGGCCATCTCATAAGTCCAATGGAGAGTGGAGACTGACAGTAGACTGTTGTGACCTGAATGATGTCACACCACCACTGAGTGTTGCTGTTCTGGAAATGCCGGAACTTCAGTACAAACTTAAATCCAAGGCAACAAAGTGGTGCCACCATCAACATTGCTAATGCATTTTTCTCCATTCCTTTGGCAACAGAGTGCAGGCCACAGTTTGCTTTCACCAGGAGGGGCATCCAGTACAACTGGAACCAACTGCCTCAGGGCTCAAAACACAGCCCCACTATTTTCCATTGACTGATCCAGACTGCACTGGAAAAGGGGGAGGCTCTAAAACATTTGCAATATATGGATGACATCATCATGTGGGGCAACACAACAGAAGTTTCTGAGAAAGGGGAGAAGATAATGCAGGTTGTCCTGAAGGCTGGTTTTGCTCTAAAGCAAAATAAGGTTGTGAGAAATGATGGCTCGCTTTAAAAATTTTAAAAGGTTTATTAAACCTTAACAAAAAATACACCTAAAGGACTAAATAAGGAAAAACAGGCCTGGGATGGGCTGGGGATAGGGACGCCCCTGCCTTAGCTGCCAACCACGTGGGTTGCTCATCTTCAAGATGGATGCTCCGCCTTTTATACCCCTGGGGGATTGCATCAGGCAACCCTGGCCCCTCCCAAAGTCTGTCAGTCAACTCTTCTTTGCCATTTATTGGTGGAGGCTACTTTCTTCCAACTTGATTGGAAGTCAGGTGTTGTCATGCCACACCTCCAAGTAACAAGACTTCCCTCCTCCCAAATGCCCCATGCAAGGGTCACAGGTACATGCCCTCCTTCCACATGTCTTGACTACCAAGGCTGTCCCTTGGCAACCATATGGGGGGGGGAAGGGGACTATGGGGAGAACAGAGGACATCCAAACAACAAATCACAATAACATAACTATACATCAATAAAACTTCTCTTAACATACACATAATATTCATCCCTTAATTGCAAGAGCCAACCATCACATTACCCATCTATAACAGTAAGTATAACTTTTGATTAATTTTTTTTTCAGCCAGCACCATACTACATTTAACATTTCCAAGATATTACTGTAAACATTAAAATCCATCGTGGCATTCACATTCTTTGAAAAAATTCCTTCGCCCAGGATTTTTCTCCTGGGAAGCTGAGAAGCCTCAGAGAAAAGGAAAACAATTCTTATCTCATTTGTTTCTCCGCTGTTTTGCTCATGTGGAATATGTTTGGAGATTGTTTACCCACAGGTGATTGCCTCATTGGACTCTGGTGTGAATTGTTTGGACTCATTGGCCAATTGGGGCCAAGCTGTGTTGAGACTCTGGAAAGAGTCATGAGTTTTCATTATTATCTTTTTAGCATTCAGTAAGTATCCTTTCCGTATTCTTTAGTTAGTATAGTATAGTATTCTTTAATATAATATAGTATCATAAAGTAATAAATTAGCCTTCTGAGAACATGGAGTCAGATGCATCATTCCTGCCTTCATCGGGGCATTCCCTGCAAATACGATAACCCATAGCAACCATTTTATGCAAAACAATTTTTAAAGGAATTTTATGCTAACTTCCTAAGAACTCCTTAACCATTTTAATCAACATGTCACCCAGCACTAAGGGTATATTTTAAATGCAAAGAAGTAATAGTACCTTGAATTTGTTGCAATAAATTCTGTATATGTTGCTTCTACTTATTTCAACAGGTGACTGAGCTAGAGTGCATGAGCAGTCAAGCCAATGAAGTCCACACTCATAAAACAGAATTAAACCAGACAATACAGGAGTTAGATTCTACACTGAAGAAAAAAGAAGAGGTATCTGCTAACATTTATTCTTGGATTTGTGCTACATAATTTCTAAAGGCTTTCAATATTAAATTTGTGATGACTGGTAAATACTGTATTATTTCATATAGATGTTACAAAGTAAAATCCATTTTTCAGCTTCTTTGGAAAGATTAATATTTTTTTTCTGTGTATTATAATTACATTAGTCCAGTATAGAGCTGGGTATCTGAACAACAAAAAAAAAAAAGTATAATTTTTTTCATGTTTGCTTTTACCAAGCATCTCTCTTTGCAAAATTAGGTCTGCAGTTGAAGCATGTGTAGTTTCTACAGAGCAGTCATCACAGTGATGCAGTCCAAATTCACTTAGAAGGGAAGCAGTCATTGCACACTTTACTTTTTCTGGAGAGCAAGGTTTGGAGCAAGTAATTGATCAATGACTTTTCAGGCCAATTTGTTTTTCAGGCTATGTTAATATAGATGAATTTCATGATACTCAAGATCAGCCCTTTTCTTAAACACATGCCAAAAACCCCAGCCTGTAACTTATTAGTTATTGGGCCATCTGCCTTGAGCTTGACCAGCAGCATGGAAATACAAGGAATTGGAGTAACACCTGCTCTGGCATGGGTCTCAAAGGAAAGCATATTTGTGCTGCAGAACGATCGATCAAGACTCACCCCTTTATGTATGGGAAAAAGGAAGTGCAAGGAGCCATGTATGAAGGATTGTTTGCCCTCTGTAGGACCAGACCCCTTGAGCCCTCTGAACAGACACAGTAGACACAGTGTGCACTGGTGTGCATGTTCAGAGGAGCAGTGTATCTTGCAGGGTATTGCTTCCTGTGGGGCTGTTGATAGGTTTTTCTGAGGAGGATGCATGAGACGATGCAACAGTTACAGAATATCCTCCCAAAACGGACCAAAGTCTTTTCCAAACTACCTCATACTTAAGAGATTAGCCCCAGGTTGGTAATGTTTCCCATTTTGGTGTCCCTGTGCTTTTGAATTATGCTGGGCTGTTGGATGCAAAGAGATCTTTCTGAAAGGAGTTCTGTGAGGTGACTATG
Source organism: Agelaius phoeniceus (assembly GCF_051311805.1). Classification (NCBI taxonomy): domain Eukaryota; kingdom Metazoa; phylum Chordata; class Aves; order Passeriformes; family Icteridae; genus Agelaius; species Agelaius phoeniceus. The sequence goes on from NC_135301.1 coordinate 12,587,435, forward strand.
TCCTTTTTGGGAAAAGTATGTACTAGTTTTAAATTTGATATCTTTTAGGTTCATTAGCTATTTTTATTCTTGTGTGTTGAAAGCAAGCTAAGAACAGGTTTCTCTTCCATTCATTATTTTATCTATATTTTTTTATGCTTTAATATTTTCTTCTTGTTAAATTAAAGAAACTTTTCCTTTTAGATTCTCTTTTTACAGATATCAATGGTCAAAGCAGGCAATCTTTTGATGGTCAGCCCTGCTGTTAGTGACATAATAAGCAGCTCAAAGGTGAAAACTGTATTTTTCTCTTGATAAAATGGAGAATAGTTTATAATAGAATTTAAAGTATAAAATTGTTTCTCTAATTGCAAGGACTCAATTTTCTAGGAAAACATTATTTCAGATCTTTTCTGTGGGAGAGAATGACTTGTACTTTTATAGCAAAGAAAATACTTATCTGTATTGTTTATTCAGAACAGAATTGCTGTTTTGGGACTGTGATTTAGGAATATTGGAAGCAATGCTTAAACTTCATGCACTATGATGGGCAGTATCTAACTGCCAGTTTTTACATCATTGCAATAGCTTGCTCAGGAGAAGAAGCAGCAGCCAGTTTACCTGCACTGAGTCCAAGTTAGATAATGTGTTGCTAGCAAGGTTGTTTCTTCTCTCTTAGGAAATAGAAAGATTGAAACAAGAAGTCGACAGTGCCAGAGAGCTCCAGGCACAGAGGAATTCTCTGATCCAAAAGTTACAGGTGAGCTATAGTGTATCATCTTAATTTAGACAGAAGGGAAAAATTATCAAGTGAGCAGTTCACATCAGCAACTTGTCCTATATTCACTGAAGGTGCCAAATAAATATGTAAGTTACATTGTGTTGCAAAGTGGTGGGTCAGGATGCTCCTAGGGAATTTCTACCAAAATTTCCACCTGCTGTAATTCATCATTTTTTTCTGAGGAAATGGACCCAAATTTCATTTACAAGTCCACAGAATATGCTCAATGTGCTTCATTGATGCATGTTCTAGGCCATAGTGGTCTCATTTTCACTGCAGTGTCTTCCCATAGGTCTTGTGTGTCACTGAACTATCAGGCTGTGCCATCATCATGTTGAGATGAGTTTGTATTCAGCTTTTAAATGTGCTTTGGAAAGTAAAGGTTAAAACATTCTTATGTAGTAAAGACTTCAGAAACACACTCTAAAATTTTCTTGGAATTAGAATAATTGTGGGTTTATTGTTTTTTCTGGGTTGTTTCTATACTGTGCATAAAGCCAGATACCTCAGTCTACTAAAAGCAGTATGCCCCCTTTGGCATGCTCTCACTTGCTACATTTGAGCTCCCGTCCTTCTGTCACTGGCCTGACCAGCCAGCACAGACACACCTCTGTTGTGAAACCTGTGTTCTGGATGAGGCTGACCCAAAGCTTAACTGGGTTTAAACTCTGAATTCGGACTTCCGAGCTTTGATAGGACTGGAAACTCAGGCCTTAAATAGCTCCAAATCCAAAGTGCTGAAAGGTGACCCTTGCTGTTCTGCAGCTTATCCTAAATCACACTGAAAACAAGCCCTGTCAGATTACCCACACCTTAAAAATCGTTGAGCAGATATTCTTTGAAATGTATTGCATTAATTGGAACTTCCTTGAATCTCATTTTCTCATTTTAACAACAGAATAAACAATATAAGAACAAAATTAGTTTATTCATTTTCCCCCATTCTTAAGTCAAATTATTTGGGAAAAGTATGTTATTATAGTGCTTTTTAAAGAATGTTGTGATTACACCTGAGCTCACCTAATCCACTATTCCAAAAATTGTTGCTGGCTTTAGACTAAGCATAGGAGTTTTCAGATGAAAAGGAACTCATCTGAGATACTCAAAAGGAAGATTATAATGAAAGTTGTGAATTATTCTAGCATTAGCACATGCAATAATTTCAGTGTAAGACTACATGAAAAGTAATAATGAGCTGAGAATTAGCTATCCTTAGAATTATGAGAGACTAGTAAGAGATGAAAGATGTTTTAGAATTAGAAAATGCTAAGGTTTTATCATAAATTGCACTTTAAATAGTCAGTCGCTTCCTTTTTTGTATATTTATTTCTTTAGTAACCAAATGGATATGTTATTTTTATATTTCTTTATGTCACATTGTAGGTGATCAGTTTCTGAAAATGGTTCTATATGATTCTATTAAAATAAATTTATAGCTGTCTTAGGATCCAAGTTAGAAGTCGTCTTTCTTCAGCTTAAAGCTTATTACTGACCTGATGCAGCCCATCTAAAAGATCTTGAATTCTTGCTTTGATAATACTGGCATTCCCTAAGCCACTTCACCCTACATCTGTGACATTGAAAAAATGGTGTATTCTTCTGTAGCTCCAGACTAACCATCTCATAACTGTTCACTTAGTTGATTCATCATCCATTTTCAGGGTGATCGTCTCTAAAGTCCATATCTGTTCATCTCACTCTTTTTCCTTCTGCTTTATTTTTTTTCTTGTGTTTGCAAATGGATTACGTAACTCTAAAATATTTTTAATATAGACTGTATGAAAAACTCTATGCAAATAAATTATTATTTCTAGGTGTGTTAGATTTTTGACACACTCATATCAGGGAATTAATTGGAAATCCATCTTTGACAAATTCCGGTGCTATCACTGTGAAGGGTATTAGGACCCTTTTACTTAATAATTTCATTAGCAATCTAGAGAAGACTTATTAATGAGTCATCATCAGTGTGATTCTCACAGTAAGTCAGGATATCTTTATTACTGTAGTTGATTCCTAAATATAGCTGTTGTGTATGATTTGAATATTTTATTTGTATGCTTGCACTGAATTGCACAAAATATTATTACAGTGCAAACAACAAACGTGTTAATAGTTTTTCTGAAACAAAACAGTGTATGACAAATGACTGTCCCTGATGTAAGAAGTTTGAAAAAACAGTGTAAATTAAACCTTATAAAGGGCCTGAATGTATCACAAGAATTAGTTTATTGTTAGATGAGATTAATTGCAAATAAAGTTAAATGACACAACTAAGGCAATAGATTATATCATATGGACATGTCTCCACTTCCCATCAAGAAGAAACAATTTTGAGGTACACTGACTTGTTATAGGAAACTGGACATGAACTTGTAATGCAATACTATTGAAAAAACCAGTAATACTAATCTACAGTAAGCACGTATAAGGATCAAATGTAAAATTTGGGAAGAAGTGTTTTCCAGAAATCAAAACCAACAGATCATGGCGCATTTCACTTAGTTTTGCTTCCCATAAGTTGTTAAAGATGTTAAGTACAGATTAGGGAAAATAAAACAGAAGGAAGTATGGGAGAAAGTATATCTGAGGAAGCATTTGGGGAAGGTAAATGTATATGGATTAGGAAAGAGATATCAAGAATGGAATATAAATAAAGTACACAAGCTGGAAGTTTAAACAAAGTAATGGAACTCTTCTGATTTGAAGAGAGGACTAGCAATGGAGAGTTAAAGGGAAACACCTTATACTGAATATGGATAGAAATTCATACATCTTACATAAAGCTTTTGGTTTTACCTAACAGCTCACTGCAGAACAATTACTCCGTTTAAAGAGCATCTGAAGTGAGCCTAAAAGATAATGTTCAGTGCTAGGTACAGGCCAATGGGCTACTCTTCAGTCCCAGATCTCATGAAACAAAATCATACAGAATCATAGAATGGTTTGGGTTGGAAGGGACCTTAAATATCACACACAGAATCACACAGAATCACTAGATTGGAGGAAACCTTCAAGGTCATTGAGTCCAACCCATGCCCTAACACCTCAACTAAACCATGGCACCAAGTGCCACATCAAGTCTTTTTTTAAACACATCCAGGGATGGTGACTCCACCACATCCCCAGGCAGACCATTCCAGTACTTTATCACCCTTTCTGCAAAAAACTTTTTCCTAATGTCCAACCTATATTTCCCTTGGCACAGCTTAAGACTGTGTCCTCTCGTTCTGTCAGTTGCTGCCTGGAGAAAGAGACCAACCCCCACCTGACTACAACCACCTTTCAGGAAGTTGTAGAGTGATAAGGTCACCTCTGAGTCTCCTTTTCTCCAGGCTAAACAACCCCAGCTCCCTCAGTCGTTCTTCATAGGGCTTGTGTTCCAAGCCCCTCACCAGCCTTGTTACCCTCCTCTGAATGCATTCAAGCGTCTCAACATCCTTCCTAAACTGAGGGGCCCAGAACTGGACACAGTATTCAAGATGTGGCCTCACCAGTGCCAAGTACAGTCATATCAGCTAGTTCCAACCTCCCTAACATGGACAGGGACACCTTCCACTAGATCAGGTTGTTCAGAGCTCCATCCAACCTGGCCTTGAACACCTCCAGGGATGGGGCATCCACAACTTCTCTGGGCAACCTGTTCCAGTGCCTCACCACCCTCCCAGCAAAGAATTTCTTCCTGATATCCAATCTAACCCTACCCTCTGTCAGTTTAAAGCCATTCCCCCTTGTCCCACACATACCCTTGCAAAAAGTCCCTCTCTAGCTTTCTTGTAGGCCCCCCCTTTAGGTACTCGAAGGCTGCTAGAAGATCTCCCCAGAGAGAGGAGACAATGGGTTTTTTTCCCAAGTGATCCCTTCCATCACTGGCGTGCCTACTTGTGGGAGGATGGATTGTGAAAGAATAGGGATAGTACTGAAGGCAATCTCCCCTGATGAATTGCAGCTGTACTGATTGCCAAAGAGCGGGAACAGCCCTGGTCTTAATGAAGTCACAGTCTATGTCCAATGAGAATGGGTGTTATAAAAGAGTGGGTTAGCTGGGTGCAAGTTATTTGGAGTCTGCTGGCTGTGGTGTGAGGAGGAAGGGTCAAGTGGTCATGCAAGGGACAGATAGGGTAAGATGGTATATGAGGGCCAAACAGGGTTAGGCAGTCGTGTAAGGGATGGGAAGGAGTTGGCCGGTCCTGCAGAGGGAAGGGTACAGAGAAGGAGTCTATGTTGTATGGAGCTGCCTGTAGGAAAGGGTACAGAGAAAAGGTATGAAGGTTTTTACTATAGGATAGCTGACTGCCAGTAGCAGTCAGTCTGAATCCACCATCACCTACTTACAAAAATCAGTTATTTCTGGGATAAGAGCAGTGTCAAGGACACTTCCTAGAGCACATGCATTTGGTGAGTAGAGGAGGAGCAGTTACAAGAGAAGCAGGAAGCATGAACTAATGGGGAAAACCAGCAATTAGTTTGGTGTGATCTAAAGAAACAACTGTGTCATTCCTGCAGAGCTGAGAGGGCTCTGAATTTCCCTTTTCTTCCTGTACTGTAGTCACTCAGTCTCAGAGGGTCTTGAACCAGTCATTTATACCTGGTAGTACTTGTCAGTATTATTTGGCAGGCAGGAGTAGACACAATGAAGGAGAGTCTGCAGAGTGTATGAACTGGGTTATGATTAGTTAGCTTATTTGTCTATAGCAACAGTGGGGTAGTTAGTCCTTACATAAGCGTGTATGTATTTTAATTTATCTTGTTTCTACAAATGCTTTTTTCAGTTACCTTCCTTAAATGCTTTAGCACCTATATTACAGTGTTAAACAGATTAAAGTAATTCTTCTCTTGATCCTGGCAGCAAGGGATGGTTCCTGCTCTCATCTGGGCTGTCCAAGACGAGTGGCCAAAAATCTGTAATTTTTGGCTATTTGCTCATTTGCAAACAAGAAGTAAGGGAGGTATTCCATTTCAGCTTGGATGTAACCCTTGACTGCTGAAGCAACTGCAGCTATGAGGAGATCAGGTCCCTGAGGCTCTGCCGTCTCCACCTACACTGCCACTGGATGTTTCCCCCTTCAGAGACTGGGAGCTGACACCCATCTGTCCTCTGGCCAGGGGTGCAGCTGCCATCACACGCCTCACAGATAGAAAGGCCACAGATTTTGACACAAAGCTGCCATTTTATGCCTGTTACCTTTGACTGCCCAAATACATATTCTATATGGCTCAGGTTGTTTCTTATGGTTAGCTGAGATCTCCTCAATGTAAACATTAATGTATTCATTAGCTTTGAGGGAGACAGAAAAATCATTAAAAAAATAGTGGAAGGACAGAAAGAAAGCTCGTGCTGGAGGAATGACTGCTGTCAAATTGTCCAACCTATGGCTAAGTGAAACTAGTTGCTGTAAAAACTCAGAGCAGGCCCGTTGTGGCTTTGTGACCCAAAGCCACTGTAAAGGATAGTGGTGTTTAAAAATGTTAATGTATGTAAATATAAATTCATTATGCATATTTCCAGAAAATGACTGTGCAAGGGTCCATGATGTACTAAATATACTGTCCCTGTGAGAGTGTTTTTCATAACTGAAATTATTAAATTCAGCATGAATTTGAGACTAATAACAACAATATGCTATTCCAGACCCACATGGCTGCTACATTAGTAATTTGATAAAAGACTGTTTTGCACAAAGCAGAGAGAAGCTTCAAGCTCCCTCCCATCATGTGGAAGCCAACGTAGTTAGGAGTCCCTGGAGGTAGTTCTCCCTTCCTACTGGCTGGTTTAAGTGGGCTTTTCTTCGTTATGAATGAGAGCTGAGGTTGCTTAGAGTCAGATCCCCTCCCCTCAGCTATGTGTAACATGATGCTACTTCGCCTTTCCACCCACTGAATGGGAGCAGCTTGTCTGTACAGCTCTGGTGGCTTGTGTGCTTTCCCTGCTCCTACAGTTGCACTACTGCAGAGCTTGCACATGGGAGCTCTGAGGTACAGTACGAGACAAGACATTCAGCTTGCACTTGCTGCTTTAAATTTGCTACAATCAATTTCACTTTGATATCAGTCTTGGTAGTTTATGTTTCTGTCTTAATTTTCAGAGTGAAAAAGCCTGTACTGTGGGACAGGAGTAAGGCAGTATTCCTGCATCTATAAAGCAGTATTCTTCATGAGCTTCTATATGAGACCATTTAATGAGGACTGTACTTGAGCAATTGATGTAGTCTAAATAAGGGAATACTTGAACTTAGGTAAACCTTTGAGAAGCTTTTTTTAGTAGGTGGCATGTTTCTGAATGATAGAATTGATAGCTGAGTATCATCACATCCATTTTGCACTGACTAAATTTTATCCCTGTTCAAAAGTTTCTGTCCTTCAGGTGAATTGCTGAAAAAATTGAGAACATGATAGCACGTATACAATCTTAATAACAATTTGGATTCTGATTTTGTCTTAGTGAAACTGTAAAGGATCTCAGTCACAAATTGTTTCAAAAGCCAGTTGACAAAAATAACACGTGAATACCAGCAGGAGGTTGTACTCTTTTCTGTTTGCAAACAACACATTAACTTTTTATGTATTTTCTCTGAAGGAAGTAGAAATTCGAAACAAAGACCTGGAAGGCCAGCGGTCTGATCTAGAGCAACGTCTGGAGAAAAGTCAGAATGAGCAAGAAGCTTTTCGTAATAGCTTGAAGACACTTTTAGAAATTCTTGATGGAAAAATATTTGAACTAACAGAATTACGAGATAATTTGGCAAAGCTAACAGAATGCAGCTAAAGAAAATGGGATTTCAGTGCCAATCAGGTTAAAGATGCACTGTCTTTTTCGTAGGAGTGATGGGCTCTGCATCAAAATTACACAAAATTAGAAAATGGTCCTCTGAGAGGGCTTGTTTTAAATTTGAGTCATACTTCAATGTAAGATTTAGAACTCAGTTTGTAGTTAGTTGAAGAAAAAAACTTGAATTACAAATTACCTCCTTGTACATTATTTGCCATAGATAACATAAAAGATATTAACAGTAACTGAATGCAATCAATTTCTAAGTATCAGTGATGGAAGAATTAGCAGAGTACCAGGTCACACCTCCTTTTTGTGATAGGCACAGTATAGGTTATCTGCTGTTTTATTTATTAAAGATATTTAATTGCTGTGTTTTGTGCAAGAACTTAGTGATGACAGCCCTGTATTTTATTGTTCTTAAAAATTTCTCAGGATACTTTACACTGTGGATCAGCAATGCCATTACCAATTTATTCTTGCCAGGAGTGAGAGAGAGCTGCATCTTTAATTGAAAAAAATTACTGTAACTGCTTGAATAAAGTTCTTCTTTATGAGGTTTTTTGGTTAGCTAGTTGGTTGGTTGGTTGGTTGGTTTTTTCTTGGGTTTTTCTTGTTTATATACTTGCTTATATATATGCTGGAAGATACTGTATTTCTTTATGGAGCTTACTTTGGTGTTCTGCAATATTATCCAATGTAAGGTTTACTTTTTCATATGAATTCTATGTAATTACAATGAGATACTATCTTCCACTGAACTATATTTTGAAGCCAACCAATGATGTCAGGTGAGGCCCCCAGGAAAAAAAAGTCAAAAACCCCTGAGAATTCTAAATATAAAATTTGACATGCACAGATAAAAAAAAAAATAGGCAGTTGTTTGTTTTCTCCAAGAGACTTTTTCAGCATGTCACATGAATTTCAGGTTTTGTGAATAATAACTTGTAGGGAGCATTGTTTATTACAGATTGCATTAAGGGCACAGATCTATTGCAAGGGATTACTCGTACACTGAACTTATCCAGGCAAGAAAACTGTTTCTAGAAGTTGTATTGTCATAACAAAATGAAATAGAGATGCATTAACTCTTTTATGGGCCTTCATATCACATCTTTATTGAAACTACACCAGTGAATATTCTGAACTGTTAACTAAATGTTTAAAAGCAGGAAATAAATTCTCCTCAGTGAGCAGGTTTTAAAGGTCTTTTGATGTAATTTGAACAGTTTTGACAAACATGCATTTCTTTATATAATAGATTTCTTTAAAAAAAAAAACAAAACACTTTGAAAGGTAGGCCAGGTCTCATGTTCCTTGCATCAAAGTACTTTCTTGACATAAATTGCTTATAATGTTGAAGAGGGCTTTTTAAAAATGTATGAATGACTGTCAGGGAACAAAGTCAAAAGATGCATTTATCTTTGCTCCCTAAATTTATTTGAAGGTTAAACATGAAATCTAGTTGCTTATTAAATTTATACAACACAATTTTCTCCACTTAGAGATTGCTATTTAAAACTAGAAAATATACGTTTGTCTTTATGTATGTACTGTGTGTAAATACCATATAATGGACACAAGTTCTCATATCAGAAATACATGCTTTATTTCTAAAATAGTGGGGTTTTTTTCTTTACCAGTAATTTATGAGGTGTCCTCTGACTAGTCAGGAAAATGGTTTACGGCAAACGCTAAACCATGATGTATTATACTGTATGTAATGTACACAATGTTTAAGTTTTCTTCATATTTTTAGGGTATTTTCTCAACTACTTTATTTATTAAAGGGGTGGGGGAGCTTGGTTCATTGTTGAAAACTTTGTGGTGAGCTACATGTTTTTAATTTGATGGATTTTAGATGGTGGTCCAGATGAGCAGATACAACCAGTTTTTAATTTACATGGGGATGTTTGGGCCTGATTCTCCTGTCACTTGCACTACTGTAAAAGAGATGTGTCCTTGAAGTGATATCAGCAACATTCAGCTGGTATAACAGCTGTGAAAGTACAAGGAGAATCTGTCCTTTTAATTCTCAGTGGACACAATAAGGATGAAGAAGGAATAAAACTACAGAAAGTTGATGACAGAATAAATGTAATATTATGTTTAATGATGATATTATTTCAATATTTAAATATATGTTGTCATTTACATGGGGGAAAATACTGGACAGAAACATTTCACTTAAATTTTGTGAATATGTGTGGGGCATTAGTATTTCTATGTATACATACAAATGCATGTATATACAGAACATGGAAAATTTTAGATGGGCACATTTTTAATATTTTCCTAATGAAATTAAATTTAAAATTGGAAATTGATATTTGAGAATTTATTTTCTCAATAGATATGCTTCCTTTTCTTTTCTAAAATAATACAGTTATTGAGGACTGCACCTTTGATTTCCCAAATAGCTGTCAAACATAAACATGGGATAAGGTGGACATATGTGTGCATATAAATAAAATCCTATTGCTAAGAATATTTTTAATGCTTATTAAAGGTGAGTATTTAGAAATTGCAATCCAAAGTTCATACTTAGGTGGCTATACCTAATGTATCCTCTCCACTTCTCATTTAAGATAAAAGTTTGCGTGTTTGAAACATTTCCCAGAGATGGATATTGTGCATTTTATTTACTTTTGCTGAAACTATGGGAATATGTATACTAGAAAACAGTGTTGAGTGCTATAGCCTGAAAACATGACTGTGAACTTGTACAGGAGGGAAAAGCAGTCACATCATGTGCAACTTGTTAAATGGCAACTACAGTCACGTAAAAATAAAATAATTACTAAAAAACTAACAGAAATAAAAAAAATCAAAAATACACTTTTTACCTTGCTGTTCTCTGGAGAATGTACTTTTACTCTGTATTGTGATTTATTCATAATCCATATGCCTCAAAGATCCGGAAATTTTATTTTTCTATGTGGAGTAAGTAAAACATGTTAATTAATGTTTTTCTTACAAACTGGAGAATTCCTTTCCCTGCCTAATATATCCAGGAAAGAGGAGAACAAAATGGACTGAAAATGCTGTTAGAAGATCTCTTAGAAAATAATTTTTCAGGCATAATAAATATATAAAGTGCTAAACCAGATGGTCTCAGGTTGAAATGCGCAGCTGGGTGTGTATTCTATTGCCATCTGTTAGAGGTGGGGCAGTTATCTTCTGTTAATTGGGCAGGTTTCTTAATCTCTTCCACAAACCAATCCTCCCTCCAGGGAAATATCGTCTGTTAATGAGTCATTGAGTGTCACTGCATGACTGATAAAAATTACATCATCCCATTGTGAGATGCTCTGCCCAGAGGGAGGAACCAAGCATTCCTACCTGGATATAATCTGAGATTTGGAACACCACAGGCAGCCTTTTCCCAATGGATTCCCAGAGGAGCAGCTGTCTTCTCCACTGGATTCCCAGAGGAAGACCAGGCCCATCTACACCACCACTGGACCTTCAGAGGAAAACTACATCCTTCTACAGGGTCACTGCTTCAACAGAACCACATCTGTCACTCCAGGAGCACTGCAGCCACCATTTAATTGAGCTGCTACCAACATCCTGACCAACATGGTGTCAGGTTGTATTCTGACTCTCTCAGTGGTTTGTTTTCTTTTTTGTACTATTGCATTTGTATTTTTAATTTTCCTAGTAAAGAACTGTTATTCCTATTCCCATATCTTTGCCTGAGAGCACTTTAATTTCAAAATTATAATAATTTGGAGGGAGGGGGTTTACATTTTCCATTTAGAGGAAGGCTCCTGCCATCCTTAGCACACACCTGTCTTTTAAAACCAAGACAAATTTTGGTGCCCAACATGAGGCACGAGGACATTGAGAGAAAAAGGGTGAAAAAAGGAATAACAGTTCTTGACCAACCTAATTTTTTGTGTGCTGGATATAGAAACCACATTAAGTGTCACCATGTGGTTCAGCTTACCCTGGTTCAGGTGGCATGTGGTTGTGGCTATATTTCTCCCATTTGCAGGCCCTTATCTAAACATGGATCGTATAACTAAGGCTACTGTGGCTGTTATCCAGTTTGCTTTATGGGTTTATAAGGTATGAAATTCATGGATTTTTAACTTCCTCTGGAAGGCAGGCAAATGGATTAAGAGCTATTACACACTAACTGTATGTTTTTGGGGTTACTTTAATAATGATACCTACTGTGAAGAAATGACACCAGGGGAAATTTTCTCCCAACCCTTTGACCATCTCTTTGGGTCTGCCCCACTAGATTTTGCAGGATTCAAATCTTCTCTAAATACTAATGATACCATATGACAGTTGGTGTTGCTGATAGGCCTGTTAAGCCTGTTCTATTTAGCATTCAGAGATAAGGGAAGATTGACTTGGATAACCACCCTGATACCTACCCTAGAAAGTAGGGATGCTTCCACAGAACCTGACACTGCCCTGGGCACTAGGAATGCTGCCCCAGAGTGTGACCCAGCCCCACAGCCTACCTCAGAAATGAACCCCCTAGAATGGGTGGGGGTTCTGGTGAAGGAGACACGTGAGATGAGCCAGATGCTGAAGGAGTCCATTTTGCCAGCTGGTGAGAAGCCCTCCCCCTGCCTCAGAGGGAGAGTCTAATGGTGCAGCAGTGGAACCCACAGACGTTACAACTGTCCAGGTTCCAGCTGAATCACAGGGGCAGTCACGGCCAGCAGCAGTCGCCCCTGTGGAAACAAGGAGATCTAAGATGAAATCAGAGCATCCAGATAACAAGGATAAGAAAGGAGGGCCCTCACAACCTGCAGGGGACCCAACAGTTGAGAGCATCACTGAGTCCCTGACATACAAAAGTCTCTGTAATCTGCACAAAGACATTGTATGACAAGGATGTGAGGCTTATACAACCTGCTTACTCTGGGTCTGGGACCTAATGGGTACAGGTATGCAACTGGATGGTGGTGAGGCAAGGAATTTGGGAGCCTTGACCCAGGACTCAGGTGTGAATCAGGTATTTTTAAGGGAGCAAGGGTCCCTTTGAGTCGTTAAAGCCAAAGATCACGTGTTCTTGTTCTATTATTTCTCTAGAGTCTTATATTGTTCTTATCAGACTTCTAAAGTCCATACCTCTTCGGTGTATTCTCATGGCTGCAGGTCTTCACAGACTCCTTCTTCTGCACACTGGTCTCTCCTCAGATCAGAGCTCCTCCAAGGCTCTCCCTGACTGACTTACCCGCCCCCTTTTATCCCGGTCATCTTCATTGGTTACAGCTGCAGCCCATCAAGGGCAACCGAGACCTCTGGGGCAAAGCCTCTATACACATATTCAAATACATTTCCTCTACTATATACACGGACAAAGACTCTCTAGCTAGTTAAAGTTAGAAAGTGGTATGTTTATTACACCGGCGGGTGGCACGAGGGTCATCCTCAAAAGGTGTGACTGCCCTGTACAAGATTCTTTACTCTCTATTTATTTCCTGAGATCTTACATACAATACATATGCATAACCCCAGCACCTCCCATCCCTGCTCTGTACTAAAATGAAGTTATTTTTCTTCACGCATGCACAATTCTTCTCTTGAATTGGGTCAGTGGTCTCCAATTGGGTCAGTGGTCCCAGGGATGAAGTCAGGAGAGTCTTCATCAGGTCTCTATGACCCTCTGGCATGATCCAAGGCCCCCTGCTTTGTAATTGATTGACGTAAAGCTCAGGTACTAAGCATTGTTCCACTGGTTTCAACATGTTCTTACAACGGTTCACTTACTCCACTCCCTTCTATAAGCAAGCTCATAATGGAACAATCAGCTTTAGCGTAAGCATCTAACAATCATTAACCTACCATCTACCCACCTAACTTACATCCCGATCAATGTAAATTGTTTCTATCCCTCAGCTAAAATCTTAACTTTTTAAAATTATGATTCATCTTTCCCTCTGGGAACAGCTTTTAATGAATGTCAGAGAGAGGTTTGTCCACAGGGAGAGAATGCAGGAGCACCATCATAGAATGCACTGGAAGACCCTTGAGGAAAGGATCCAACAGCTGAGAGAAGTTGCGGTATTGGAGGTACTCTTTGGGAGGGATGGACAGCATGATAATGACCCCAACAAGGTCAGGTGCACAGGGAAAATGTTGTGGAGTCTGGCAAATCTAGGGCCATCTCAATACACCATCTTCATTGCAATGATTAATGCTGATACCAACCAAGATGCTTTGCGGAGACAAACAAAACTCCAGAACTTTGTGAAAGTTGTAAAGCTGGTATGTTTATTACAGCACTGGACACATGTGGAGATTCTTCTCCCTAAAAGACGTGCACCTCTGGGAACTCCAGATCCTTTTTTATCTCCTTCTCAAATACATATGCATGCAATTTCAAAATAGGTTCATACATATTCATTTTTACAAATTTTTCATGACATTTGCTGCTAATTCTTCTTTATCAGAAAAAATTCCTAGGTCAGGTTGACCTGCTCTCACAGCAGTCTCTCTGTCTCCCTCTGTCTCCCCCCCTTATCTCTGTCCTTCGGCTGAAGCAGTTTCTCTGAGCATAGGCTTTTTACAAGAACAGACAGTCAGACTAAACAGCTGTGTTTTCAAACTACAAACTTAACTCAAAGATGTACATTTCACCTTAATCAAAATGGATTTCTACCCTGGAAAATTTCCACTCTGTCTCATTCCCCCCTTTCCTAGAGAATAAGTAAATTCTTTTACTTAATGCAAATCCCTACGACAATGTGTCTCTTAATTCTTTACTATGTATGTTTGATAAGGAGGTTAACACAGCTACTCGCTGTCGTATTCTCCAATTCCAAATTAGCAATATAATGGATAACGCTAAACTTACTCCAACGAATATTAACAAAAATACAGTGGGATGAAACAACTTATTAAAGATTCCATTTGCAGTTGGTGACCACCCAAAGATCACATCCCACCAATGATGATCTGCATTTTGTTTTATTCTTTGCAGAATTCTGGTTATTTCTTTTGTATCATGTTGGACAGTAATTAAGGTTTTCTCTCCGCTTTCTTGGATTTCCTTCAAGATCCCCAGTAGGTCTTGGTGCTTAATTAATTGTTTTACCAATGTAAGGTCCATCCCAATAGGAGTAGGTGATAGTCTGTGATATATTGTATAATTGGTTTTAATCAACTGGTGGGATGTCACTAGGGCCAAGTACGAAAAATCACACTCGATAATCTTAACAAAATTACAAATACAAAAATTAGAATGATTTCTACTAGACAAAATAACATTGTTATCAATTTTTACAGCAGCACAAGCAGTTCTCAGGCACACACAACTTTTACTAGTATAAACGAGCACAGTTTTCTGATCAGTGACTGGATGAATTTCGAACTGGCAAATACTCTGTTCAGTGTCTAGACACACATTTTGGGCATTAATAGTATTACTTTCACAAATGAATCCTAGTTGTTCTCTAGTAATGCAGGATTCTAAGTTTACTGTTTGCCAGTTTTCATTCACCTTTCGTGCCCACACTCTATGTTCTGAAGGGTAGAGAACTGTTTTTTCATGGTTTAATCCTAGTGCAATGATGGGGTGGATAACGTAAACAGTGGCATTACGTATGGTAAGCACAAAGGCAGTAGCCACCTTAGAAGCAGTATCATAGGTGAAATTTACCATAGTCCACCAGGATTGAAACTTCCTTTCAAAATCAGTCGCATTATCCCAGACAACTTTCTGAATTTCAGCTGGAAAATTACCTTCATCCCCTTCCCGTATGATCAGAGCTGCTGTTGCCTGCATCCATAACTGTGCTTGTATACAACTGAAAGCTAAAGACACATTATCTTGAACTGTACTAAGCGCTTCTACTATTAGCTTGTGGTCTTGGTCTCCGGCTTTTTCTCACTTTGGCAATACTTTTGAAATCTGCCACTGGCTAGTTCCTAATGCCAATAGAGATGACTGTAAAGGCTGCTTCAATTTTGCTAGGCCACCTGCTGCAGTGGCCAGCCTATTCATCAGTATTTCTGAATCAATTCTATTTAAAACTCCTAATCCTGTCCCTAATATCCCAGTTCGATCCTTTCTTATTCTGCTCCTGAGGTATACCTGTCTTTGTAACCACATTGTCCAGCCCTCAAAGGATGTTCTTAGGAAAGAGGAGCAGGCTGGTTGGATTTCTGAAATGTTAATTTGCATTAGTAACTCAACATGTTTGAGAGACCATTCTGGACTGAACAACAATTCTTGTTCACCTGCATTCCTCACTACGTATGGGCCTATTTCATACACTTCAGGTTCAAGTTTGGGTTGGGTCTGAACTATTTGAGTACTAGTGTGAATTGTATAAGGTCCTGCCATTGTAAAAAGTGAAGTATCTATTTTAAATTTAAATGAGAGCCCGATGGCATCACGAGCCCAAAGGCAGGTCACTTCTACAGGCTGTATTAAGGTGAAATTACACCAACAGTCTGATTCACTTGGGCTATCACAAACTTCCTGGGGTTTGTATATGGGAGAGGGTGAGACAGTAATTTCATCTGATCTCTCATAAGCCGTCCCATTGACCACCCGGCACCCTACCTTGATTTCTTCTCCTCTGATCCCTTGAAGTGTCCACAGTTCCTGTTCCTGCCACTCCTGCTCCTCATGTACCTGATCCCCGTGGATTACTACAGTGGATAGGTTTAAATCTTTTATCTCAGAAGGTTCTCCCATGGATCCAGTATACTGATTAAAAGCCTGGGACCAAGGCCATTCAGCATCGCTTTGGATAGAGGTACTCTCTAATTCTAAGACTCCAGCTATAACTATATAAAAGCAAATCTGTAAGTGAAAGTACGAACTACCGCCGGCCGCAATATACTCATTTTGCCTGAGTAAGTTTTAGTCTCAGTTCATTGTCTCCTGATGTCACTCTCCAAGGGGCTTCTGGGGCCTTCTTCACTCGAGAGTGATGCATCCAGGCATTCTGCTCCTTGATCTTGATTGTAGTGAAGGTGGTGAGAAGCACCTGGAATGGTCCCTCCCACTGTGGTTCCAGAGTCTTTTCTGCAAGAGACTAAACACATACATAATCCCCAGGCTGTATGTTATGTACTGGCCCATCAAACTCCCTGCTCCAAGTTTCAGCCACGTGTTCCTCAATTTCTCTGAGCTGTTTGCTTAAAGCTGTCATGTAGGTGGCCAGTGTTACCTCCCCAATGTGGGTGGACATTGCCTTTTGTATTCCATATGGTCTTCCATAAAGCATTTCAAAAGGACTCAGCTTTTCTTTAGCCCAAGGTTTAGTTCGAATTCACAATAGTGCCAGTGGAAGAGCTTGGGGCCAGGGTAGATTAACTTCCTGCCCCAGTCTTACAATCTGCTGCTTAATCAAATGATTCATTTTCTCCACCTGTCCGCTTGATTGGGGGTGGTATGGAGTGTGAAGTTTGCAATCTATGCCCAGGTGGCTACTAATCTGTTGCACTATTTTGGAAATGAAATGTGATCCTCTATCCAAGGATATTGTGGCTGGAACTCCAAAACATGGTATTATCTCTTGTAATAATACCCTGGTTACTTCTCGAGCTTTGACAGTTCTGGTGGGGAATGCTTCTGGCCACCCTGAAAATGTATCTGTCAATACTAATACGGATACCCCCCCTTTCCTTGGGAGTTCTGAAAAGTCAATTTGCCACTGCTGTCCAGGCCCATGGCCTCTCCCAATCTGACCGAGTTTTGGCCTGGGGGTATTGCTGGGGTTAGTCTGGAGGCAAGGATCACACTGTGGGTTTACCTGAGTAATTGTGGCATCTAAATTCCTGGCAATGATTCTTTCAATCAGGTAGGTGTATAGGGCATCTATTCCCCAGTGTGCTTTCTGGTGTTCTTCCCTTACTAGTGACCACAATAAATGGGAAGGGATTACCAGCTTCCCTTCAATGGTAGCCCACCCTTCTTGGTTATATGTCCCTTCTTGATTTTCACTTAGTTTTCTATCTTTCTTATTATATTCTGGCTTACCTTCAAGGGAAATTTGTCCATCTGGAATTAGGGCTCCTTCAAAAGTTACCTCACCTTTCTCTGCTTCCTTTGCCTCTCTATCCGCCAGCTCATTTCCTTAATTCAAAAATTTTCTGGCTGGCTTCGTGGATAGGGAGGCAAAAGAAGGCATCTTTTAGGTCTAAAACGGTAAACCAGGTTAGCTCAGGTGTTAGACAAGTTAATAAAGTATATGGATTGGCTACCACCTGATACAAATCTTCTGTTACTTTATTGACAACCCTCAAATCCTGTACTATCTGGTATGACCCATCAGATTTCTGAACGGGTAAAATGGGAGCATTGAAATCAGACTGGCATTCTTTCAATAATCTTAACCGCAGAAAATTTTCAATTATTGGTCTGATTCCTTCCCTGTCTTCTTTAGGGGGTACTGCTTAATTCTCACTGGTTGTGTCCCTTCCTTGAGCTTAATTACTATGGGAGAGGCATTTTTCACCCTCCCTGGTACATCAGAGGCCCATACCCCAGGAAATACTTGGCTTAGTATCTCTTCATCAATTTCCTCCTCAATTTCAATAGCTGTTAAGGTTAAACTTAATACCTCTATGTACTTTTGATCATTCACCTCCAGAGTAACCTCTCAATTTTTGAATGTAATGGTTGCTTGTAACTGCTCCAATAAATCTCTGCCTAAAAGTGCCTTTGGCGAATTGGGCATATACAAAAACTTACGAATACCTCATTGTTTTCCCAATTGATACCTCAAAGGTTTGCAAAAATATGCCCTTTCAGACTGGCCAGTTGCCCCTCGCACTACAACATAATCATTTTCCACAGGTACTAAAGCTTTATTTAAAACTGAATATGTGGCCCCTGTATCAACCAAAAATTACACCCTTTTCCCTTCTTCCCCCAGCCTCATTTTTATAACCAGTGGATCCGCTGGAGCAGAATCCCCCGGTCCTCCTCAGTTGTTTTGTATGTGTGCAGTCACTTGTTGGTTACCTTGTCTCCGTTCTGGGCATTGATCTTTCCAGTGACCAGTTCTTTTGCAGATTGCACACTGGTTCCTGCTCAGCCGAGGTGGTCCTTGTCTGGGTGGTCCCTGATTGCGTTTGCTTTGCCTTTCCTCCTGTACCACTGCTACCAACTTTTTCATTCCTTGTTTATATCCTTCTTCCTGGTTACTAAATACCCTCCATGCCTCTTCTAGCAAGACTTCGAGGTTTCTCCCTTCCAGCCCCCGAATTTTCTGAAGTTTACATCTAATATCTCCAGCAGACTGCCCCAAAAATGAATTAGCTAGCTGATTCATCCCTATCTCAGACCCCGGATCCAATGATGTATGATGACGCATTGCATCCCTTAAACGTTCTAGAAACTCGGATGGAGCCTTGGAAGGCCCCTGCTTAAGGGAATATAAGGCAGACCAATTTATGGTTTTTGGAATAGCTCTTTCCACCCCTGTTGATATCCACTCTTGATAATCTGCTAATTTCTTTACCTCTGCTGATACATTAGGATCCCATTCTGGGTCTTGGAGGGGGAAATATTCTTTTACATCTCGCTGCTTGCTCTCGCAGTAATCCTCTGCCAAAGTCCCTGCTGTCTTTAAGTTCAGCTGTTGTTCTGTTTCAGTGAAAGCATCCAGTAGTAACTGGATGCCAGCCCAATCTGGATTGTGTTTCTTGATAACATATCGTAGACGTTTGGCAGTAAGTATCAGATCGATACGATAACTCCTAGCAATTCTTTCCCATGCCTCTAAATCAAAAGTGGTAAAAGGCACTTTAATAATTAATCTCTCTCCTTCTGGTCCGACTGCCTCTCGCAGAGGGGCCTGTAACACTGCTTGCCTCCTAGTTCTAGATGCAACTGTGCAACTGGACTGTCGGGATGGGGGGGGGTGGGTTCTAGTGGATGTGCCTTCCCAGCCTGTGTCCTCCTCCTTTTTGGGGAAGTCCCCTTCCTCTTCATCCTCATCCTCAACCTCCCTGCTCCTAGGAGGAGCTTTTATCAAATCTAATGTATCTCATTCTTGCTCCTCATAATGATAAACTTTGTCTGATCTCATACACCATTGTCCTGTAGGGGTGCTGAACAACGTTTGATTTGGGCCCTCTTTGCTTTGTTTTCTTTTTCAAGAGCTAACACCAGTGGGTCCGAGGGAGCTCTGATCCCACAGTCTCTGCCATTCTTGGTGATTTCTAAAAACAAAAAACATATCAGCATACAAAACTTCATCCCATTTACCTTCCCGTCTTAAAAACAACATTAACTGCAATAAGGTGTTATAATCTAAAGTTCCAGTGGGTGGCCACTTCGCTCTGTCCTCTAACCTGTATAATGGCCACCAGCGCATGCAATATTGGGAAGAGCACACCAGGGGGTGCAATTTGGGGGGGACTGGTGTCCCAAAAGTGAGAGACAGTTGTTTTTTTGGAACTGGGCAAAGCATCCTTAAAAGGGGAACCCTAGAAGCAGCTCTGGTCCATGTGCAGTGGTGAGAGCACTGTACAGGGAAGGAAGATGTCATGATGGCAAATGTTCTCCAAGTGGTGCCACGTGTGACATGGAAACACAAGAGGTTTCAACTGTGTTTCCTGGGGAAGCCTATAGTACAAGAGGAGGGACTCCTCTCTTCTTGATGAACTGAGAGTTGATTATCTGAAAGGTGGTGATGAACTGAGAGTTGATTATCTTAGGTGTGGTAACTGGATTAAGAATCTAAGATTCTATTTCATGTGGTGGTGGAAAGTGGGGGGAGGAGGAGGAATGTTTTTGGAAGGTTTTCCTTCTGAGTTCTGTGTGTTTCTTTTACATATTGTAAATTAATAAAGTTTTTTTCTCCTGTATTTCTAAATTGGAGCCTGCTTTGCTCTATTTCTGGTCACATCTCACAGCAGCCACTGGGGAGAATATATTTTCATGGGGGCACTGGCATTGTGCCAGCGTTAAACCATGACATAGCTTTATACCGATTCATGGATGGTAGTCAATGCTCTGTGGGGCTGGCTGGAGAGGTGGAAAAAGACCAACTGGCAGCGTAGAGAAAAACCAATTTGGGCTGCTGAAGAGTGGAAAGACATTGCTACCATGGTAGAGAAACTACCTGTGAAAGTCTGTCATGTAGATGCCCATGTCCCCAAGAGTCGGGCTAAGGAGGACCACCAAAAAAATGAGCAGGTAGATCAGGCAGCAAAGACAGAAGTATCAAAGACAGACTTAGATTGGCAACATAAGGGGGAGTTGTTCCTAGCTTGATGGGTCCATGATGCCTCAGGTCATCAGGGCAGAGATGTTACTTTTAAGTGGGCACGAGTCCGAGGGGTGGCTATATGTCGCAATGTATCTGAACAACTTAGGCCTCAGTGTGCACCAGCCATACTGCTTGTAACTGTTCTTATCAGAATTTTCTCCGAGCACTGTGGAATTCATCAAGGTTACTAAGAAATAAACTGTGCTAAAATAAGAACAAAGAAGCGGAGAAACCCAATCCCAGGATTGCAAGAACTAGATAAGAGAGGAGTGTAGAACACCTGCACGGTAACCAATCCCAGACGCTGAGAAATGGAGGCAGAAAACGAGGGAGCAAGACAAAGGCACCAAACAAAAAGTGTCTACTTAGTAGTTTGGAGAATCTATAAAAGTGTGTGCAATGTAAACAATAAACAGCTTCTGCTTGATTATATTGGTCATTTGTACAGGAGTCCTGGATTTCCCACAAAAGATCTAATGATGGAAAGTATTTGGTTATCCATGACTGTGAGACGTGTGCTGAGATCTAGCAGGCCAAGCAGGTGAAGCCCCTATGGTATGGTGGGCAGTGGTCCAAATATAAGTATGGGGAGGCCTGGCAGATTGACTACATCACCCTTCTCCAAACCCGCCAAGGCAAGCGCTATGTGCTGACAATGGTGGAAGCCACTACTGGATGGTTGGAAACCTACCCTGTGCCTGACACTACTGCCTGAAATACCATCCTGGGCCTGGAAAATCAAGTCCTGTGGAGATATGGAACCTGTGAGAGGATTGAGTCAGACAGTGAGACTCATTTCAAGAACAGCCTTATAAACACCTGAGCCAGAGTACATTGTATTGAATGGATGTAACATACCCCCTATCATGCACATGCTGGCGGGAAAGGTGAACGGTGTAACGGACTACTTAAGACTACTCTGAAGGCACTTGGCGGGGAAACCTTCAGAAATTGGGAAATGAACTTAGCAAAAGTAACCTGGATGGTCAGCATCTGAGGGTCCATCGATCACGCTGGTCCTGCCCAGTCTGAACCCTTGCACACAGTGGATGGAGATAAAGTCCCTGTTGTACACATGAAAGGTATTTTAGGAAAGACTGTTTGGAGTAGTCCCACCTCAGGCAATAACAAACATATCAGTGGGATTTTTTTTGCTCAAGGTCCTGGTTACTCTTCGTGGATAATGCAGAAGGATGGAGAAACCTGTTGTGTACCACAGGGAAACCTAGTCTTAAGTGAGAACTGTGTGTAAGGTTTCATTGTGTACAGCTTATTGATTTGGGTGTGATGCAGATGGTAATAGAATAAGGGATGGATAATGTTTCAGGTTTAGCTGGGTGTGTATTCAATTACCATCTGTTAAAGGTGGGGCAGTTATCCTCTGTTAATTGGGCAGTTTACTTTATCTCTTCTACAAACCAATCCTCCCTCTGGGGAGACATCTTCTGTTAATGGGCCATTGAGTGTCACTCCATGAGTGATAAAAATTACATCATCCCATTGTGAGATGCTCCGCCCAGAGGGAGGAGCCAAGCATTCCTACCTGGATATAATCTGAGATTTGGAACACCACAGGCAGCCTTTTCCCAATGGATTCCCAGAGGAGCAGCTGTCTTCTCCACTGGATTCCCAGAGGAAGACCAGGCCCATCTACACCACCACTGGACCTTCAGAGGAAAACTACACTGTTGGAGCAGTGATCCTGTAGAAGGGTGCAGTCTTCCTCTGAAGATCCAGTGGAAGAGGCAGCAGTTCCTCTGGGAAATCCAGTGGAGAAGCCATGCTGGTGTTCCAGAATCTCAAGATTATATCTGGGTAGGAATGCTTGGCTCTTCCCTCTGGGCAGAGCATCTCACAATGGGATGCTATAGTTCTTATCAATCATGCGGTGACATTCAATAGCCTATTATCAGCAGATGTCTCCCCCGAGGGAGGAGTGGTTGTGGAAGAGATAAGAAAAACTTCCCACTTAACAGAAGACAACTGCCATACAGATGGCAAATAGAATACAATTTGCTTGGCAATCCAGGACAAGCAAATATTACAATGGATGCTATATGTATAATGTTAAAGTAACTTTGCTATAAACATAGTTTTTATTTCTGCCATTAACTAACTTAGACATAGTAATGAAATAGCTGATATAGTTATGCTTACGTAGCTGATA
Source organism: Agelaius phoeniceus (assembly GCF_051311805.1). Classification (NCBI taxonomy): domain Eukaryota; kingdom Metazoa; phylum Chordata; class Aves; order Passeriformes; family Icteridae; genus Agelaius; species Agelaius phoeniceus. The sequence continues at coordinate 12,610,336 of NC_135301.1, forward strand.
TAGTTCTGCTTGTGGTAATTGAACTGCCTGCTTGGTTGGGATAACATCCAATGAATGTATGATGAGGACACCTGCTACTGATATGTCAACTACGTCATCTATCAGCACCTACCATCTGTAGAAAGCATGGACCAAAGCCCAAGCTGGCGGTGATAATAAGAATGGAATAAAACCACAGTCAAGAAATGCACATGCTCTAAAAAAAGGCAGACCTAAAGAGGAACCATGCCAAACAGTTCTTGGAACACGTAAACTAGTTTGGGGAGAAGTTTAAATATAAATAATTGTTTATGAATATGCAATAGGCTGATGCAATTGTAAAGGTATGTAAACGGTGTCTCCGAAATAGCAGGTGTGCTCTTGGCTGAATGCCAAGCACCTGGCTGTTAAATTTTGCTTTATTTTTGTATCCTATTGTCCTTTATTAAACTTATAAATTTTGCCAGGTGAGTGAACCTCATTTTTTAGAAGGGCATTCTCTTTTAAAATGAACGATGGAATTGCAGTTAAAACATTCCTTTGTCTCTGTGTCTGAAACCTGGAATTGAGCAGCCTTGGGATGAGGGAGAGGTGTAGGAAAGTGCCGCAGAATACAGCCCTGAACAGTGGCTGCAGGAGCGCTTTGAGGATGAAGTACACAGATACGGTAGCACCACAGTGTGGAGGCCCTGCAGGGGCTTCTCCTAAGTTACACCCCATTGGCTCCTTCCCCTGTTCCTGTGCCTGAACATAGGTGTTCCTGAGGCTCTCCCTCCCTTTTCCCTGATTGGGCCTCACCTGGATACAGCCCAGAGACCAAGGTCAGCCAGGAGGCCCCTGGGGGAGAGAGCAGGACCTTGGGGGGAGTGTGTGGCTGAGAGGAGAATATCTCACCACGCAGCTGAATTAAACATCTATGGATATTATGCAAAAGCCTTTTTTGTTTCTTTACCCTGGACTTTACTAGCAGCAATTCAAGCTGCAACAAATGGCACCCTGAACATGGGGCCTCCGGATTAGTCTGAGACCTCTTCTCCTGGAAAACATCTGCACTAGACCACCCTGAGAATTTTCTTACCCCAGTGTGGTGAGTTTGAAATTTTAGTTCCTTCCTCCTTGTACTCTCAGGTGTTGGGAAGAGACTGGGCTAAGATGGAGACAACACTCACCCATGCACAAGAAGTTTACCTCTACCTTAAAAAGTGTTTTCTTCAAGAAAATTTTTGCTTTTCAGAGGAGAAGTTGAAGTATTTTGTACAGTGGTTATTTAAGCATTTTCCTTATATTTCGTGGAACTTAGTCCTAACTGATGAATTCTTGGAAGTACTTTTCAAAAGGTCAAGAACTAACACAGAAATCCGTCCTTTATTTAGTATGATGATAAAATGCGCTGTGAATCTTGAGGATGAACACCAGCTGAAAACCCCTCCTCCGTGTTCCCCTCTTTGTGCCCCTGCATCCCCTCTCCTGTTGCAAGGAAAGACTCCTCCAGGATTTCTCATCTGTGCTCCTGCTGCCCAAGATGTTGGAGAACTCATGGCAGGGACCGCGGGGTCTCTCCTTCCGCCCTCTGGTCCCCACGCCTCCTCCGACGGATGTGTTTACCTTGGTTGCTATAGCACTACAAGACGTGGCGGGGGTAGCAAGAGCCGTATCCCCTCACACAGGGCTGCCGCCATTCCGTGCCCCCCTGCGGCTCTCCCCTCCGCGGAACACCCGCAGCCACCCCGCCGGCGCTCAGCAAGGCCAGAGCGAGCTGGCCGATACTCACTGTCCAGCCTGCCCCACGGCAACCTACTGCATGAGGGACGAGGGCGGGCGGGCGAGACCGGCAGACCTGGGGAGCCGCTGTCGCGGGGCAGGCGGACAGCCTCGCCGGGAGATGGCTCAGAGCCGCAGTCCTGGCAGCAAAACCGCCGCCCCCTGCCCACCGTCGCTGCTCTGAGAGCCCCGGACTGGCAGAGCCCGCAAGCACCAGCTGAGATAGACCCCCGGGAGGGGGCCGAGCCTGAGCGCGGCCGCCAGCGCCGGGAGCACTTCGCACGGCAGCGCCTCAGCACCAGCACCAGCAATGCGTCCAGAAACACCAACACAAACCCACTGGCAAAGGTAAAAAAGTCCTTGCCATGAACGTTTTGGGGACAGTAAAATGGTTCAATGTAAAAAACAAATACGGTTTCATAACCTGGAATGATAACAAAGATGATGTGTTCATTCATCAGACTGCTATAAAAAAAAAATAATCCCAAGAAGTACCTCCACAGTCTAGGAGATGGAGAAATTGTGGAATTCAATATAATACAAGGAAGAAAAGGCCCCCAAGCAGCCAATGTGACAGGACCTGGTGGAGTTCCAGTGCAAGGTAGTAAACATGCACCAGACTACAAACCTGCAAAATATTATCCACATCACAGAAGTCCTCCAAACACCTACCAAGGAAATAGAACCCAAAACCAACAACCATCAAGCCCGTGCAATAGCCTAAAAGCAAGAAGACCACAGAACACCAACGAGCTGTCCTGCATCCAAAAGCCCACGTCAATAATGAAAGAATCTTCCAGTCCAATAAGTCCCACTTCTTCTAATACCCTTCCCCAATTCCTGTGGCCTTCCTGCCCCCCTCCCACTTTCCCCTTTTCCTTTCCATTGTCCTGGTACCCCTTTTTTATGTTCCCACAAATTCCTACCACCCTTTCCCCTCTCCCATGGTCTCCCTCCACTAATCCCTTTCCCCAGAGTTCCTTCATAATACCAGAGGGAGAGTGATTAGGTGGGAAAGAAAGGAAAGTTTCCCTAAAGCAACCATCTTTTTCTTAAAGTAATGATTTCTATTTGGAGTTTCCAACAGGCACACCACCACCCATACTGCCTTGTGCAGAGTCTATCACAGCCGACCACTTTACCACAGGAGACAGAGAAACAGCCCCTGCTGAAGAAACCTTCTCCTGACTCAGTTTCCTGAAAAACTGTGCTAAGAAAACGCCGCATCTCTCCTGCCAGCTCTAAGACACTCCAGAAAATCTGTTTGGACATTGGAGACTCAGAATTGTTTGCATTTTGAAAATTGTCTTATAGGCCCTTTTGATTGTTTTTGTCATTTTCTGTTAATTCAGTTGATCCTTCAGAAAAGCTTTCTTAATAATATAAAAAACGGGGAGTTGTGGAGGCCCTGGAGGGACTTCTCCTAAGTTACACCCCATTGGCTCTTTCCCCTGTTCCTGTGCCTGAACATAGGTGTTCCTGAGGCTCTCCCTCCCTTTTCCCTGATTGGGCCTCACCTGGATACAGCCCAGAGACCAAGGTCAGCCGGGAGACCCCTGGGGGAGAGAGCAGGACCTTGGAGGGGTGTGTGTGTCTGAAAGGAGAACATCTTACCGCGCGGCTGAATTAAACATCTATGGATATTATGCAAAAGCCTTTTTTGTTTCTTTACCCTGGACTTTATTAGCAGCAATTCAAGCTGCAACACCACAGCACAACCCCGTGTTAGGAAAATTAATCCACAAACATCAGAGGTTTATGTCCAAAATGGAGACAGAGGAGTCCTGTTACTTTATTTGAATAAAGGGAGAGGCCATGGGGCATTCCCCTGGGGTCTCTCAAATTTTTGGAGGACGCAGACTCCTTTTTATCCTAATTTCCTGGCCACATTTCCCTTCCCTCTTTCCCCATTGGCTGAGGTACTTGAGAGGTACAGACTTCCCGGAACGCCTGATACCGAAGATTTCCCTCTAAAGTATAACCCTCCCTTTTAATTTTTAATTCTTATGGAATTTAGGGTGTTCCCCCATTGTTTCTTTCATCTTTCAATGTCCAATTTCATTTACCAGCAAACATAAAGTTTGTTTGTAAAAGCAAATATCTTTTTCCATTCATCAGTGGAATCCTTCCCATTCTTTTATCTCTCAGTGCTAGTTTTATCTACCAGCAGACCCATATCTTGTTTGTAAAGACAAATCCATCATTCCTGTCACCTGCAAGCAGCAGTGCCTCGGTGTTGTAGAAGGCTTGCTTCAGCCGTGGCAACAATACTCTTGCCACCCCACCCGCCCTGCTGCCACCAGCAGCCAGCATTGTCCGCATGCCGAGCCATGTGGGTGCATGCTGCAGGACGCAGCTGAGAACCGAGCCTGCCCCGCTCGGGTCACCCAGTGAGAGCTGCGGCATGGCAGCACCTGCGTCTCTGCCGGGGATGCTTCCACTCGCCAGTAATGCCTGCATGTCCTTGATCTAGTGCATAACACAGGGCAGTCGGCTCATCCGGTCTCAGAACACCTACAGCTCTTCCATGGCCGCCTCTGCATGGCCCCACTGCCTGCAACGGCCCCACTCAAGCTGCCTTGGCTTTGTCCTGGTCTGCTCTGTCCTGGCACGGCATCCCATGGGGTGCACATTCGGCCGCCGCACAGCCCACCACCCCCCACACCGTGCCAGCCCCATCCCCAGTCCTGGCCCCGGTGGGACCGCAGACGCCAGCCCACTGCTCCCATGCCACCAAGCCCCAAGGAGCCATGGTGGTACCCACATTTGGGGTCATGGCAGGATCCACACCACCAGCCATGGCAGGCATCGAGGACAGTGGGCAGCCCACACCAGTGGTGTCCAATGGCAGCAAGGTGCACACGAAGCAGCAGGCCAGTGGGCTTTCTTACTCTCCGGCTGGCAAACTCCACCCATCTGCAGCTACGACAAGCAGGAACCCAGCAGCCGTGAGCAACATCTCGGCAGACACGAGCCCAAACAGCGAGCGGAGCGCCTGCTTGGTGGGATGGCCGGAGCCACCATGATCAAAGGGGTATGGGGGCCCCGGTCCACAACTATCTTTGCAATCTGGGCGCTGGCTCAGCACATTGATGACAGCCAGGTTGCCTTCCTTCATCACGGCTTCTCTGCGTTCTCGCATACACTGGATTACAATGTTGCCATTTTGGGCTGTTTTGGCTAGCTTCATCAGCTTTGCCATTTTGGGTGAGTGTCTCCTGCGCCATGTGATAGTCGCCATTTTGAGCGACCAGCACCGGTGTTTTAATATCCACTTTTGCATTTTTCTTGGCTTCTAACTGCTTTAGCCAGTCCGAAACACGTCTCTGTGATTTCATAATGTCTATAGCGGCTTTTAAAACTTGTTCCATAAGCTTCCATGGTTTTATAATGCAAAAAAGAAAAGTCCATACCTGCATCGCAGAATGTTTCTCCATGGAGACGGATTCTCTCATGTTTTCTAGCAGAGTTTTTCTTCTATATAAAAGGGGTATATACAAAGGAAATCCATATTTTTTAGCAGTTTTCTGCCACAAAACATCTCTGCTCGCTGTATAAATTGGGCGGCTCTCCACTCACTCCTCTGGTTATATCCAGCTTTTTGCTGGTTCGTTCTGACGGCTCTGCATGCATATCTTTGATTATTTCTTCAGCTTTTCTGCTGGGTTTTTTCTGGTGGCTTTGCCCGCACACCGGTCTGTCTTCTCCCATTGTGCCCATGGGATCCGGCTGAGTCATATCACGTCACTGAAGGTCACCACATATTATGTTAATATTTACATGTTCCATGGGTCGGTGGTTGGAGACAGGGATCACACACACACTCCCACCCCCCCAAAGCTCCATGTGACAAGCAGCATGTTTTATTGTTGAGAGCCTTCTTATATAGGGAATTCAAAATTCCCAGGTCTTGACAGCTCATTGGTCTGATTCTCACACATCCCAGCTCCTGACCAATGAGATGTCTGCAGCCCAGGATGGAATGTGATAGGTGAAGGTCCCTGTCTATCAACCCAGGGACTCCAATGCCACAGATAAATAACAACAGAAAAAGGCTATAGGAGAAATAAGCAAAACAAACCTGCTGGCAACTCTAGTCTGGGAAATAATAATAATGTATTTTGAGGTATTCTCCCTTCTGCTCAAAAGATAAAACTCTTCAAAATACTCATAAAGGTACTTATAAAATATTTGAGTTCTTCATATAAAATTGTCTTGGTTTCGGCCAGGACTGTTCGTTTTCTCATCTCATTGCTGTTTCCAGTAAATTGTTCTTTCCTCAACCCATGATCTTTGCCTTTTGTGCCTACAATTCTCCTCTCCAGCCCACTGCAGGGGGTTGGGGGAGCGAAAGAGAGCACATGGTTGTGAGAGTCTTGGTGGGTGCACTGAATTGGGGAGAAAATAGTGGAGAAGTCACATGTTTTTGTTTTGAGCTTTTCCATTGACAATACTTGTCTTTTTAAGTGATTGCAGATGGAGGCTTGTTCTGTCCATGTAATGGTATCGGCAGTAGCTAGCACTAAAAGGGTAAGAGAGTGTAATCATGAAGCTAAGCTCTTAATATTTTTGGGTTTGAATTTCTACTCTTTTTATAGAGTGTTTTTGTCTTTTGTTTAAGAGATGGAAAGTAGGTTTGATTTGAATTTAAGCTCACCTATCCTGCATTATTTAAGAGTAAGATTCTTCTATAGTACCTAAATAATTTGTGACTTAGTTTACAAAGATGTTACCTAAGTATTATTCCAAACTGCAACATAGCTTAGGCACAACCACTTGCCATTAAGCAATGACAGTTAAGCAACTTGAAGAGTTAAAAGAATAAGAATGGAAACTTAAATAAATGATACATGAATTTTTTTTTTGTGGGTGCCAAACTGTACTAAAAACATGTTTTGCAACATTGGTGCATATTTAAAGTTAAAATGAGACAGCAGTAAAATAAATATTTTTACTAGTAATAAAAAAGGAATAATTTTAAAGCACTAAAACTGTATTATGATGTTACATCATGTCAGGAAAATTAATTCATGATGTCAGAGGTTTATGTCCAAAAAGGAACAGAGGAGTCCTGTTACTTTATTTGAATGAAGGGAGAGGTCATGGGCATTTCCCATGGGGTCTCTCAAATTGTTAGAGGATGGAGCCTCCTTTTTATCCTAATTTCCCAGCCACATTTCCCTCTCTCTTTCTCCATTGTCTGAGGTACTTGAGAGGTTCAGACTTCCCAAATCGCCTAATATAGACCCTCTTTTAATGTGTACCCCCTGTCCCTTCTTTTTCCTTGTGTCTCTGTTCTTTTTCTCTAAGTCCAGGAATTTAGCATGACCTTGGGTGAGTAAGTCTGTGTCAATTAGTGGAATTCCTCTGGAATTTATGGTTCCCCCCATTGCTTCTTTCACCTATCAGTATCTGGCTTTATCTACCAGCAGGCCCACAGGTTTTTTGTAAAGACACTGTAGTGGGTTTTGTTCGCCAATTTGAGATTTCCTGGCTAACGCACCAATTAATGTGGTGGGTCTAGCTCTGGCCAAATGCCAGTGCACCTACTAGAATATACTTACTCATTTCCTGCTGTGGGATGGGATTAGGAGGAAGGCAAAGCAGGCTCAAAACTTTAAAAGGGTATAAAGAAAAATTTATTAACAGTAACTAAAAGAAAGAATAATAAGAATCAGAATAAAACTTTTAGAACATCTCTCCTCCCCCTTACAACCTTTTATTTTCCACTAACAATGTACAGAAACAATTTAGTCAGCTTGTCGCTTTTAGAATAGTTGTTCTTCAGTTCACTCAGGAAGAGGAGTCCCTCTTGTCAATTTATGGAGACTTCTCCACAAGAAAACAGTTCTCTCATGGCTTTTGATTTCCACGAATAGCAGTCGCCCAGAAATCTGCAATTGTGAAGTCCCTTTTCACAGCTTTCCAACAGCTGCATTTATGGGCCATGTAAACTTATGGGGTACTATTTTAAGGATGAGCTGTTCAAGAACAAAGGTTTATCTTTATCTATCTCTGAGATCATCTTCATCTCTGAGAACAGAGGCCTTTTTCTTCTTTCCCTGGGGGCAAAAGGTCTTCATCATTCTCTCTCTCTCTGTTCAAACTTCTCATGGGATTACAGCTACTTCAACATTTGCTTACTTTAGTATAGAGGCCTTTGCTCATATCTACAACTTGAACACTTCATCTCCCCATACTTTTAATGAGTTACAGGGAAAGGAGTCTGATGTATCAGTTATATTCTTCTCCATAGCTTTACAAGTGGATTTCAGCCTAAAACTAAAGGCACCTCCTCATCCCTCCCATCTGGGACTTGACTTCTTTACTGACCTTGGTATCTACATGTTGTTCTACGTGTCTTCACTCTGTCCTTTTCTCTCACTTGAGGGAGGATTGAAGGTCTACAAGTCTTATCCGTGCACTGGAAGAGTTAATATCTCGCCTGGGCCTGCAGATGGTCACATGATCCCTGCTGGGTGGTGATGCAGTCACAATGATGGATTTCAGGCTGCACTGGGGGCTATGTCAGAATCTCAGGGAGCCTGGAGTCTCCTGCGGTGCCAGGACAGCTCCTCGGTAGCTTGCGGCTGGAGCTGTTTTACGATGGAGGTTTCTTTAGCAGCTGTGCTGGGGCTGTGTCAGGATTGGCTGCGGGGCTGTTTTCTGCGTGGGCTGCAGGGTCGCCTCCAGGTTTTTTTTCAGTGGCTGTGCTGGGGGGAGGGCCAGGATCTCAGCAGCCAGGCTAGGCCTCAGCGGCCAATGGCCTCCCCTCCCCCTGCCCAGCAGCTACTGGGGCCCAGCCCAGCCAAGACGGGGCCCAGTGGGCTCCCCAGAAAGGGGCCTGGCAGAAACGGGAGCCAGGCCAGCCTTGTTACCTGTTCAAGGCCAGAAGGAAAAGAGAGCTTCCTGGGTTTTTTCATCTTTAACATGTGTATTCATAGAGGCATGTCCAGCTTTCTTGGTGGTTTAACAGATTGTCAGTTCTCAAAGCTAATAACTGATTGTTTTTTTACCAGACATGGAGGAAACTGCTAGCAGCTTCTCTTAGAAACTTACTTCCGTGGGTGGCTCTAATGCAAAACCAGAACAGACACCTCCCTCTCATTCCTTTCAATGACATGTACAAGAAGGTGAGTTCAGTACTTTATGTACAGGTTTAAACTTATGAGTCATGATATTAGAAAACATGAAAGGCACAGCATTGCAGTAAAGCACTATAGAGTAAAAGGCAGACAGTCAAAACATTTTTTAGTTTTTAGGTATTTCTAGAAATGTTTGCTTAGAGTTTTTTTACTTTTTTAAAACATACTTGTTGCTCAATACTTTATAACCTTGAGCATTTCTTAAAGCCAAGCACAATGTTCTAGTATTTAAGTCTAAGAATAATATTGCGTAAAGCTAGCGAGTGGTATGTGGTAGGCCAGGGACAGACGTTCGGAAGATTTCGGGCTGTAACAGAAAATTACAGGAATCCTTCTACCCCCCTCCCCATAGATAAGGATCACCCTTGGAATGTATCCAGACGTGTAGCCCCCCTAACCTATGCATGCCAGTAACTTTCCACTCCATACTAACCTTAGAAAGTATAGCCAAACCCCTGTCTGACGTAGAGAGACCCCTTAGTCCATAAATACCCTTAAGACCCCTCAATAAACGCCTTTAACCGTCCACCACATTGGTGTCAGCGTCCGTTATTGGCCACAAGGGATCCCACGAAGGAGATCGAAGTGCTGGACCCTGAAACCAGGTCGCCGTGGCCTTCACAAGAAGGCAACATAGTGGTGCCGAAACCTGGGATCGGGACGAGTCTGGGCGACGGGAGTACTCCTGGCCAGGGGACAGCACTCAACGCCGGAACGGCTATAGCGAAGAAGGGGGACGCCCCAGAGACCCGCGATTCGTATGGAAGCGATAGCGAAGGTCGTAAGTTTGATACATATGCAATGGGGAATCAAATGTGAACTCAGGAATTTTAATCTCGCTTTGACGAGACTCCTAGAGATTGGGGTCATTTCTCGACCCATAGATATATTGCACCCTGAGGTGTGGCAGAAATGTACTGTCGCGCTAGCAGAGGACACAAAAGCCACAGGCAGCAGCAAAAGCCTGAAAGCGTGGGGGAAGGCAGAAGCTGCCCTACGCAAAGCATTAGAAGAACAGGAGACGTGGAATGCTGCGCGTTCCTGTTTGTTAATCACGCCACAGCTGGGGGAGGGGGCGATAACGCGAAACCCCCCTGGTGGCGACCCAATTGAAAGCGGGGAGACGGGGGGGCCGGGCGCATCCCATCCCTCCTCCAGCCCAAAGCCCCCGGAGCTCTCGGAGCCCCCGGGGGACCCCCTGACCCCTTCGGGGGACCCGCCGGGGCCCAGACCACCTCCGGAGCCCCCCGGGGTGCCCGCGGACCCCTCGCCCAACCCTTCCCCGCCGCTAGCCGACTTAGCGCAAGAAGCGGAGGGACTCGCACGGTCCTTTTGGGAGGGGTTGGCGGCAGAAGCCCGAAATATCGAGAGGGCTGGCGCGCGGGTGGGCGGCGGAGGGGATCCGCCGCCCTACCCGTTTGAATATGGCGCGGGTGGCCGGGAAGAGGGGTGGAGCCCGCCGGCTCGCGGCGGGAAGAACCCAGATCCGCGGCCAGCCACGAACACGCATGCGCGGGAAACCAGCGCTGAGCCCATGCCCGGCCGAGAGCCGCGGATCCCAGCAGATGCGCATGCGTGGGGGTGCGACAGAGGGCAGGCACTCACTCGGGAGCCGCGCCCACTGATGCCACCATATATGGGAGAGATCCCTCCCTGCGGGAGGCAGGGCGAGCCCAGGGGGCGGCACTGGCAGCGGCATCAGCACCGCCCCCGAGGGGAGGAGCGGGGCCGTAGCCGAACAAAACGGCAGCAGAGACCGGAAGTATATTGGCAGTCGACTTCCGACTCTGAAGGGAGCCACAGCTCCCCAGATCACTCTGCGGAGCCCACCGAGTCCAGCAGCGACTCGGAAGCAGAGAAAACAGAATCAATGCGGTTTTGGATGAAACCAATTAAAACTTTTAACACAACCGGGAACCAGCCCCAATACGAACTCACCGACTGGGGTAAAATCAAAATCGAATGCGCGGAATGGGCACCCGCAGCATCGGTGCATGCCTTCCCGGTGAGAATTACGGGACCCCAGGGGAACCAGCAAAGAACGTATACTCCCGTTAATTCCAAAGACGTTCAAACAATAGTAAAAGCTATCTCAGAAAAAGGAATTAACTCAGGGGTGGTTTCCACTCTCGTGGATGGTCTTTTTAGCAATGAGGATTTACTCCCTTTTCATATAGTGCAAATAAGCCGTATGCTTTTTGAGAGGGAGGGGACGTGCGGGATTCAGCCCCCTCCCGCTATGGATGCGAGACGGCCCATCTATGCCAACCCATAGTGGGGCAGGGGATCTTCATACCCTATGCTTCCACAGGCAAAAGCACACAGAAAGGGAGAAACATGACCTACCCCAAAGCCCTGCCCACAAGGGTCACCGACGTCCCGACTGGCGATGAGGAAGCCTTCCAGATAGGCCAATCAGCCAGGTCAGGCTCGAACCCAATCCTTCGCATGTTAGAAGCTACCTTTTTATCCCTGAATGAATCTAACCCTAACCTAACCGATTCCTGCTGGCTTTGCTACGATGTTAAACCCCCCTTTTACGAAGGAGTCGCTTTAGATACCCCCTTTAGCTATTCCACAGCCGATGCCCCTCGCCAGTGCAGATGGGACACACCCCGCAAAGGAATTACCCTGAGTCAAGTCACAGGTCAGGGCAGATGCTTCGGCAATGCAACCCTAGCTAAGCGGAAAGGCGACGTCTGCACCGAAGTAGTTGAGCCCGACAGGAAGAATAATAAGTGGGTAGTCCCATCCACATCTGGGATGTGGGTTTGCCAGAGATCTGGAGTGAGTCCCTGCGTGTCTCTTGCCAAATTCGATAACTCTAACGACTTTTGTGTTCAAGTTCTGATCATCCCTAGGATCCTGTACCACTCAGATGAAGAGGTGTACCACCTTCTCGAAAATAACAACCGGCTCCACAAGAGAGAAATATTAACAGGTATAACTATTGCAATGCTGCTCGGCCTAGGAGCGGCTGGAACGGCAACAGGTGTCTCAGCCCTAGCAACTCAACACCAAGGACTGTCCCAGCTGCAGATGACCATTGATGAGGACCTGCAGAGGATCGAGAAATCCATTTCCTTTCTAGAAAAGTCAGTTTCTTCGCTCTCAGAAGTGGTCCTGCAGAACAGGCGAGGACTGGATCTCTTGTTCATGCAGCAAGGGGGCCTGTGTGCTGCCTTGAAAGAAGAATGTTGTTTCTATGCTGACCATACAGGAGTCGTTAGAGACTCCATGGCAGAACTCCGAAACAGACTGGCTCAGAGACAGAAAGACAGGGAAGCCCAACAGAACTGGTTCGAATCCTGGTTCAACCAATCACCATGGCTAACCACCCTAATTTCTACCCTAATAGGTCCGTTGGCAATGCTGCTTTTAGCTATTACCTTCGGACCATGCCTGCTGAACAAGCTAGTCTCATTCGTTCAGGCCCGCCTAGAACGGGCTAGCATCCTGTTCGTGGGACAGCAACAGTTCCTGTGAATTCAACAGGGAACGCTGCCAGTCAGGGGAGACTTGCCTGGCAGAAATTTACTCAGGTTTCCCAAGACCCTTTTCCCTAGTCAGATCTCAACTTCTTACCTCATTTTAGTGCCTATGTATAAGACTACCTCGTTCATTTGTGAAAGAGGGGGGGGAAGTGTGGTAGGCCAGGGACAGGCGTTCGGAAGATTTCGGGCTGTAACAGAAAATTACAGGAATCCTTCTACCCCCCTCCCCATAGATAAGGATCACCCTTGGAATGTATCCAGACGTGTAGCCCCCCTAACCTATGCATGCCAGTAACTTTCCACTCCATACTAACCTTAGAAAGTATAGCCAAACCCCTGTCTGACGTAGAGAGACCCCTTAGTCCATAAATACCCTTAAGACCCCTCAATAAACGCCTTTAACCGTCCACCACATTGGTGTCAGCGTCAGTTATTGGCCACAAGGGATCCCACGAAGGAGATCGAAGTGCTGGACTCTGAAACCAGGTCATCGCGGCCTTCACAAGAAGGCAACAGTGGTAAACTGGTTTTCTTTTGATTATTTCTCATTTATTCAACAAGCTTAAAAATGAAGGTCGTTTCATTAACCTTTACTGACTTCATTCATGCAAGACAATCTGCAGCCATCTGTATTTCTTGAGCTCTCATCCTATGATGCTGTTTTTGTACATATGTAAGATGAAATCCAAAACATACAGCAACTACAGTAACACAAGTGTGAGATGTTAAGCTAGTGTACCTAATTCCCAACACCTATTTCTGAATTCAAAATTTAAAAAAATGTTTCTACAATAATCTGAGAAATAAAGCTGGTCTACAACAAACTAATTACTGAATAGGTGATAGTTTCTGGGATAAAATCTTTGCAGAATTTGGACTATGCTCACCAAAAGAGCCATCATCCTTCTTACTCTTTCCAAATGGATGCACTACTAGTTAATAGCCTTAGATATCAGCTTCAAATAATACTCTACATTAATATTAGAAACTCAGCAAAGTAAAATTCATTGCTTATTTTCCATATTAGAGGTACATCAGAGCATTCACATTTGAGAATTGAAATACAGCCTTTTCTGCCAAATTCTGATGGTCTGGGCCACATAATATAGAAGACCTGAATGACATCAAAAATACATAAATGTCAGGTTGTAAATTCACAACAGTCAGAGCTGAGAGTTTTGGATTAATAGTCAAATTGAATAGGAAGTACAAAGAAACATATATACAACATCTCTCCAAAATATGCTGACATGCCCACCCATGCTCAACCCTCCTAAAAATGTTAAAGTACATGTACTAAGCAGCAATTAAATATAAATTTATTTCATGGGAAAAAATTTAATTACAGTATGCTTATAGGTTAAAATCAGCCATTGCTGTACTTTTTACAGCACTGATAGCCATATGTTACTGTGGTTACTACACCAAAGAGCAAATTGCAGTCATGTTTAGGATTACCTACTGTCTGTCAGCTCCAGTGCCATTGAAATTATGCAACATGCTCTCCCAGTAAAGTGCTTCTGTTTACTCCTTTTCTTTGCAAAGACCTTCACTTGTTAACTTGTTACATTACCTCTGTATTGCTAAACATCATATATTGTTCATGCTTATAGAATCATTACCACAAATATATACTGGTGAATAAATTACGTAATCATTACAATAAAAATAAAATCTGATTACTCACAAATTATACTTTTGAACTTTAGTGCAACAAACAGAATAAAGGCAACACCAATATTTTCTGCTTCCTCTTCTCAATAAGTTGCATCTTCAATAATGCATCTGTAATTACTTTAATGTTAGACATTACAGAGTAAAGTGGTTATACTCAAAATGATTTGTTACAAATAATGTAGTGAAGAAAGTTGAATTATATCCCTGATGCAGTAACAAAAGAACACAATACATAATCATACTAATTTATTTTTGCAGGTGTCTGGTATAAGATGCAGAATGTCATATTTTTTAAAAGAAAAACAATCAACCTTAAAAGTGATGTTTAAGAAGAATAAAAAAGCTTTCATATACCCTAGACAGGTAACTTAACACATAAAAACACAGTAAGAAAGTGAATAAAATAAGATTGGACTATTGGTCATTTCTAAGGGATATGGAAGGTCTGTGAATGAGAGGATGAAATTTAAGTTGATGCAAATTCCATAACATTGCTGTTTACCTTACATTTTTGCTATTTTAGCTGGAATTAGGCATTTTATTTCTTGTTTCCACTCAAAAAGATTTTTCAGTCCTCAGAAAATCATTTGTCCAGCAAACATTGTGCATTCCAACTCTTTTACCTCACTGGATTAGTTATACTATACTGAAACAGCTCTAATCTGAACAAAGAAAGCAAGTTTCTAAAGATGGAAAAAGCCTTAAAACCCTGATGAGTTGCTTAAGATAAAAGATTAGAGACAAAACAACATAGCCACTACAATGAAGTCTGTGGCATTCACATGCTCTGAACACGATCCTTTCGCCCAGAATTTTTCTTCTGCGAAGCTGAAAGGCAGCAAGAGGCCTAAGAGAAAAGAAAACCAATTCTTATCTCATTTGCTTTTCCTGTGTTGTGCTCATATGGAATGTGTTTGGAGATTGTTTACCCACAGGTGATTGTTTGATTGGACTCCGGTGTGAGTTGTTTTGACTCATTGGCTAATTAGGGCCAAGCTGTGTTGGGACTCTGGAAAGAGTAGCGAGTTTTCATTATTATCTTTTTAGCATTCAGTAAGTATCCTTTCTGTATTCTTTAGTATAGTATAGTATAGTATTCTTTAATATAATATAGTATCATAAAGTAATAAATTAGCCTTCTGAGAACATGGAGTCAGATGCATCATCTCTCCCCTTGTTGGGGTTGCCTGCATTTACAATAGAAGTCCAGACACAAATGAAAAATATCAATAAATAGAAAGGTATTTTTCAAAGAGGTTTTCTTTCATTGCATATGTTTAAGTGTTTTTTTCTGTAGTGATTTCTCAAGGACCGGAACAACTACTAGAGGTTTTCTGAGCTATGGATCTCAATGCAGGATTGTCGTAATTTCCCTAAGTTTCTTGCAAATATATTTAACCTTTCTGCATTTGGTGCTCTGGCCATCTCACTGAAAAATTTCACATTACAGAGGTTAAGAAGTTTTATACATTAGTCTGTATATTATTGTAATAGGGTTTGTATGACAAGGTTTTGGTAGCGGGGGTACTACAGGGATGGCAGGGTGTTTCTACTGCAGCTTGTGGAAGACCTCATGCCAGGGCAAGTGGATGTGCCCAAAGGAAGCTGGGGCCCTGTGGGAAGCCCATGCTGGAGCTGGCTGCTGGCGGGGACCTGCAGACATGTGGAGAGGAGCCCAGGCTGAAGCAGGTTTGTTGACAGGACTTGTGACCCCATGGGGGACCCACGCTGGAGCAGTTTGTACCTGAAGGACTGCACCCTGTGGAAGGGACCCATGCTGGAGCAGTTCGTGAAGAACTGTAGCTTGTGGGGAGGACTTGCAGTGGAGAAGTTCATGGAGGACTGTCTCCCTTGGGAGGAGCCCCTTGCTGGAGCAGGGGAAGGGTGTCAGAAGTCCTCCCCTTGAGGAGGAAAGAGCAGCAGGGATGTGTGATGAACTGACCATAACCCCCATTTCCTGTCCCTCTGTGCTGCTTGGGGGGGAGGAGGCAGAGAAAATTGTGAATGAAGCTGAGCCTGGGAAGAAGGAAGGGGTGGGGGGAAGGTGATTTTAAGATTTGGTTTTATTTCTCATTACCCTACTGTGATTTGATTGATAATAAATTAATTTCCTCAAGTTGTGTCTGTTTTGGTGTGCAGTAAGATGTTCTCCTTTCAGACACACACACCCCTCCAAGGTCCCGCTCTCTCTCCCAGGGGCCTCCTGGCTGACCTTGGTCTCCAGGCTGTATCCAGGTGAGGCCCAATCAGGGAAAAGGGAGGGAGAGCCTCAGGAACACCTATGTTCAGGCATAGTAACAGGGGAAGGAGCCAATGGGGTGTAACTTAGGAGAAGCCCCTCCAGGGCCTCCACACTCCCCTGTCCAGCTGTGGAGGGGAGTGAAAGAGGGGCTTTGGCAGGCACCTTGCATGTAGCTTGGGTCAGCCCACCACAACCACATTGCCACAATATTAATAGGAAACTGGAGAATTATGTGAAATTTTGACATCTAGTGACTTATGGAAAATTAAAATTTAGGAATTTTTTATAGCAGTATGTTGAAAAAAAATTAGATTTACTTTCCACATTGAAGATGGCAGTTTTGAACTGATATAAACTGCTTTGTTCAGCATAACTAATTTTTGTGTGCAAATAAAATACATGTTCCTGTGAAAACTCCTTTTCTATTAACTAAACTATTACAGGAATCTAAGATTTCACCTAAATATAAAACAGATTAAGGAGAGTAATTTTTCACAATCTTGCACAAGTTTTCAAGGCAAAACTGTCATATCACATGGGAAACAAATCTGAAAACCCTGTAGTTCATTACAGCATGGAATTATTTAGATAAATCACAATACAGCGGTAAACTGTAGACACAAATATTGAGAAAGGGGACAATTACATCTATATTTTAAAATTACACTATTTTTCCTTGGCTTGGAAATTTGCCAGTGCCCCATATGCATACTGTAAGGAATAAAAATATAGGCTAGAGAATAGGAAATAATGGACATAAAAGTTATTCAATCACCACTATTAATTTAGCACTAAGTTGCAGATCAGCTGTATAATCTGAATTACTGTTCTACATCATAGTTCTACTTTGTGCTACAGCCAAAATTACATGTGATTAACTCTGCTTTAAAGTGTGGTGTGATTGCAAATACAGACAAAGATAGAGCAAAAATATACCGCAGCTTATGGTACAGGCAATGTCAAATGATTATGATAAACTCTGAAATTGTTGTTATTGCTGCATGAACACACTATTAGACAGCTTGCAACCACACCATATAACTGGATTCAGAGAAGTGGTTTAAGAAAAGCCAACAAAACAACAAATATTGTGTAGTTTTCGGTCCTTGGAAAGCCAATATCATGTGTTTCATAGAGCTGACCTCAGTACAGAAGAATACAGACCTGACAACTAATACACACAGAAAAATCAATATGGTGCTGCAATAACATTGGTCACAGATGCTTTGAAAATTAATATTCATTTACTTTATAAATAAGGCAACAATGTTAAGAAAATGCCTGACAATAGCAAGGGTAAAGTGACATACTTTTGAGATGTTTGATGGAGCTTTAATTTCTGGGCAGTCACAGCTGAAGGTCTAATAGCTGAGCTATCTTTAGGTTACATAGGCTACTGCTAAGCTAAGTTTTACTGCTCCTATTTATAAAAGTAAATGGCAAGAGACGAAATCTCCTGTTATAAGCGTTTTGGGGGTTAGGTTTCTTTCCTTTTGTTCCTATTTACTTATAGAATTTTCCCCCATAAGTTGCTAGGAAACAATAACACCTGGGTACTTAAGAAAAACAAAATAAGTGGCCAAGTTCAGGGGAGGAGGGGATCTGGTTGCAGTTCTCTTATCTGGGAGTTTCTCTCAGAGGGGTAGAGATACCACAAGAATTGGGCAGGTGAAAGACAGGGCTGGGGCAGCTGCTAGCTCTTTCTCTCTCTCGGCTTTGGAGGAGGACAGTCGGAGCTGCTGCTTGGGGAAGGGAATTCACTGCTGCTGCCGGAGCCCAGCCTGGAGCTGCTTCTTCTGCTGTGATGTGAGCCTCTGCTTGTGAGAGCAGCCACTGAACTGGGACCTTATTAACACCTACCTCACTAAAAGAGGGACCTATTACCATCTGCTTGGGTGCCCGGGATCCTGAGCTTGCCTCTCCCTGCCCTGCTGGGAGCCAGGCTGCTGCTGCCCCGCCCCCACTGCTTCTTCGGCACTGTTCTGAGCTTTCGCTGCACTGTAGCCCTGCACCCCCTGCCTGCTGAGACATTCTGCTGGCCCAGCTTGCTGCTTCTGAGAGTCCTGCTGGGGCACTGGCATCGACTGTCCCAGGGGTTTGAGAAGCAAAGCCTCTCTTCCATCCCTTCCCATCTCGGTCAAGCCACCATTACCACATGGTCCCCGAGCGCGTGCCACAGCGCCCCCTGCAGCCGCATGGGGATCATCGCACCTGCCCTGCCCACTGGGAGCCACCAGCGCCCCTGCCAGCTGCGACCATCACTACACCAAAGGGGAAAGTGCCTGCGGCCGAGAAGGCTGTTGCTGGGTTCCTGGCTCTGTTTGTTGTTAATGCTGTAGTTGTTGTTTGTTTGCTTTATTATACATGCTAGTAAAGAACTATTATTCCTATTATCTTATCTTTGCCTGAGAGCCCCCTAATTTCAAAATTATAATAATCCAGAGGGAAGGGGGTTACATTTTCCATTTAGAGGGAGGCTCCTGCTTTCCTTAGCAGACACCTGTCTTTCAAACAAAGTCACATGGGGTATCTTGTCCTGCACATGCAGATGATAAATCACACTAGTTCAATTACAGGGATTGTTAGAGAATTTGGAGAAAAGTTTGGAAAAATTGATTAAGTCGAAGTGTACCATCCAACCCTCTAATTAGACATAACACAGGTTTTCATAGCTTTGTCAGGGCCTTATTATTTCCGCTAGGAATAGCACAGTTAGAAATTGCAATAGTGAACATCTCAGCAGAAATGGAAATAATTGCAAATACAACAGCAGATGCCATTGGATGGCTGCAAACAGAAGTAAATTCCCTAAAAGAAGTAGTACTTCAAAATTGAATGGCATTGGATATGATTACAGCACAAATGGGAGTGATTCATGGAAAGACTCCACAACTCATAAAGTTGTAAAGTAGGTATGCATTTATTCAGTGCTGGGCATGTGGGGGTGGCTCCTCCAGAAGCACACATGCCTCCTGAGAAACCTAACCCTCTTTTTATTCTCTTAAATGGTACATATGCATCAAGTTTGGCAATAGTACTATGCATATTCATTTCTTAGCCCCGCCCAGCCCCGCTTCATATTATAATTAGCTTATCAGTCCTGCGCTTGCACAGTGCTCTCTGGTGGTCATCTGGTAGTCGCAGGAGGAAGGGTAAACGAGTCTTCATCAATGTGAACTTTTCACCTTTTCTTCTCGGTGCATGGTCTTTAGTCTATTGGCTGTAGCCCAAACTATAGTGCTGGTCTAAGCTGGTTTAGAGTCTGAGGAACCTCTCTTATCTCCAATAGCTTGCAGGCTCTCGCATTCCTTCTACCTTGTTTGGGGTAAGAAGCTCTTCTTATCAGGATCCCTGCATTCCTTCTTGTCCTATATTCACAGGCCTTGCAAGCATGTTAAGCAACATACATTGTCTAAAACAGCTATCCTGAATCCTAAATTAATTTCTAACCCCTATGTCTCAGTCCTCCCTTTTCTTGAAAATCAGTAAATTCTTTTACTTAGTACAAAAAATCATCTTCCCAATCTCTACATGTGTCCCTTAATGCCTTATCATGTACATTTGACAAGGAAGTTAATACCGCTACTTGTCGCAACATTCTCCAATCCCAGATAAGTATTATGAAAGACAATCCTAGACTCACACCAAGTAATAGCAATAAAACAACAATGGGGTGACACAATGTATTTAAAATCCTAGTTGCAGCTGGCAGCCATCCAAAGATTGCATTCTACTAATGATGATCTGCATCTTGTTTTATTCTCTGTAGAACTCTGCTTATCTTTTTTGTATCATGATGGACAGTAATTAGAGTTTTCTCTCAATTTTCCTGAATCTTCTTCAAAATCTCAATTAGGTCTTGATGTTTAATTAATTGTCTTACCAACGTAAGGTTCATTCCAATAGGAGTAGGTGATACATTGATACCTGTGATACATTGCGTAATTGGATTTGATCAGCTGATGGGATGTCACTGGTGCCCAATATGAAAAATCACAACCGATAATCTTAAAATAATTACAAATGCAAAAATTAGAATGATTTCTACTAAGCAAAGTTACATTTTCGTTACCTATTTCTACAAAAGTCTAAGTAGTTCTTAAGCATGCACAGTCTTGACTAGTAACTGGATGAATCTCAAAGTGGCAAACACCTTGTTCAGTGTCAAGACACACATCTTGAGTATCAATGGTATTACTTTCACAAATAAACCCTAGTTGTTCCTGGGTAACACAAGATTCTAAGTTTACCATTTGCTACTTCTCATTCACCATCTGTGCCCATGCCCTATGTTCTGAGGGATAGAGCACCGTTCTCTCATGGTTTAGTCCTAGTGTAATGATGGGATGGATAACATAGACGGTGGCATTATGTATAGTAAGCACAAAGGCAGTGGCCACATTAATAGTGAAAGTATAGGGATAAAATATTTTTAAAATCATGGTATAATCAGAGGAGTTAGAAAGAAAGTTAGGCTTAGTAGGCCCTGGGAAAATGTTAAGGGTAGGCCCTGGGAAATGTTAGGCCTTGTGTTTGCTAGATCATGTGAAACTGCACCTGTGTAATCAGTATATGATAAATGATATAATTGTTAGATCTGATGTTTGCTTAGTAATTAGATATAATTATTGTTTAATCATAAGAAGAATCATGAGAAACTATATTCAGAGGTTTGAGGGGGATCATGAGAAATCCATGCTTGGATGAAACCAATGTATACAATA
This sequence comes from Agelaius phoeniceus, assembly GCF_051311805.1. Classification (NCBI taxonomy): domain Eukaryota; kingdom Metazoa; phylum Chordata; class Aves; order Passeriformes; family Icteridae; genus Agelaius; species Agelaius phoeniceus. The sequence continues at coordinate 12,631,358 of NC_135301.1, forward strand.
GAACAATGTAAGTTTAATAATTAATATGTAAGTTATATAGCGATAGAATATAAAACATGTTCAGCTCTAAAGGATGTCGGAGTCAGATTTGGGTCTGTACCCCGACACCCAGAGCTCTTCAATAAAAGCACCTGCATATAATCATTCCATGATTATGTGTTCCTGAACACTAATAGTAGGATCATAGGTCAAATTTATCAGAGTCCACCAAGATTGGAATTTCCTCTCAAAATCAATAGTATTGTCCCACACAGCCTTTCAGACTTCAACCGGAAAATCGCCTTCACCTCTTTCCATTATAATCAAAGCTGCTGTTGCCTGCATCCATAACTGTGCTTGTATACAACTAAAAGTTAAAGACACATTATCTTGAACCATACTAAGTGTGACCGTGGTCACAAGGGTTTTCAGAATGAAGAAGAGACGAGAATGTTGACTCCATGATCAGAAGGCTTGATTTATTATTTTATGATATATGTTACATTAAGACTATACTAAAAAGAAATAGAAAGGAAAAGGTTTCTTCAGAAGCTAGCTAAGCTAAGAATAGAAAAAAATGAATAACAAAGATCTGTGTCTCAGACAGAGAGCAAGAGCCAGCTCTGCCATGAGTGGTCAGTAAATCTAAACATCCACAGGAGACCAATCACAGGGTCTACCTGTTGCATTCCACAGCAGCAGATAACCATTGTTTACTTTTGGTTGCTGAAACTGCAGCTTCTCACAAGGAAAAATCCTAAGAAAGGATTTTTCATGAAAGATGTCTGTGACAACTAAGTGTATCTATTATTAATTTGTGGTCTTGGTCCTTGGCTTTTTCCCATTTTGGTGACACTTTTGAAACCTGCCATTGACTAGTTCCTAATGTTAATAAGGATGATTGTAGGGGTTGTTTCAGTTTTGTTAGATCACTTGTTGCAGTGGCCAGCTTATTCATTAGTATTTTTGAATTGATTCAATTTAAAACACCCAATCTTGTCCCTAATATCCCAGTTAAATCTCTTTTCATTCTGCCCCTGAGGTGTGCTTGCTTTTGTAACTAGTTTGTCCAGCCTTCAAAGGATGTCTTTAGGAAAGAGGAGCAGGCTGTTTGGATATTTGAGATGTTAATTTGCATTAGCAATTCAATACATTTGAGAGACCACTCTGGGTTAAACAACAGTTGTTGTTGGCCTGTATTCCTTACCATGTATGGGCTTATTTTATAAATTTTAGGTTTAAGTTTGGTTTGGGGTTGGGTTGCTTGAGTACTGGCATAGGTTGTAAGGGGTCCCACTGTTGTAAAAGGTACAGCATCTATCTTAAAATTTAATGCTAGGCCTTCCTCAATCTTAACGTCTTGACCATTATTAGTCCAAAAACAGCTAACCATAACAGTCTGTGTTAATATAAAATTATACTAGCAATCTAATTTACCTGGACGAATGCAACCAAAATCATATCAACAATCTAATTTACTTGGGCGAGTACAACCTTCTTGGACAACCACTTCTGGAAATTGGTTTTATTGAAATTCCAGTTACTTTCTCATGGGTCATTCCATTAATCATTTGACACCCTATTTTAATTTCGTCTCCTATGATTCTTCAGAGTGTCCATTTTTCTTCCAATTTTTGTCATTCTGGTAGTGTATACAAATAGTCAGTATTTTCTCACCACATAACTACAACTGCCACCTTTCCATTAACACTTCTACCTTCAGTTATTAATTGTGTAGTTGTTAAGGCTTCGGACTAAGGCTATTCATAATTTTCTGCTATCACAGAGGGACTTTTTGATTATAATTGCAACTACAAACAAAACTACTGTATTGGTTAAATTTACAGGCTAAATTATTAAACATTCCTAATCGCAAGGTACTCATTTTACTCAGGTAAATTTTAGTTTCAGTTCATCGTTACCTGGTGTCACTTTCTAAGGGGTTTCTGGGGCTTTCTTCATTCAAGAATGGTGGATCCAGGTGCCCTGTTCCTTGATCTTAATCGCGGTGAAAGTACTGAGAAGCACCTGGAATGTTTTTTCCCACTGTGGTTCCAAAGTATTTTCTGCAAGACTTAACATATGCATAATCTCCAGGCTGTATGTTATGTACTGGCCCATCTAGCTCTCTGTTCTGAGTTCCAGCCATGTTTTTCAATTTCTCTGGGTTTTTTACTCAGGGCCACCATATAGGTGGCCAGTGTCACCTCCCCAATGTGGGTAGACATTCCTTTTTGCACTCTATATGGTCTCTCATAAAGCATTTTTAAAGGGACTTGACCTTTCTTTGGCTCTAGGTTGTCCTGGTTTAGGGCAAATTTGGGAGAAAACCTCCAAAAGGGGACCCTCCAGAAAGCAAACCCACATGGCCCCTCCCCCCAACCGGTTCAGGAAGGATTTCCTTGGAGAGAAGTGGAAAGAACCTGTTTATTTAACAGGCACAGCACCCCCCAGCACACAAAATGAACAATACCAGATGACAAAACTCATTCACTGCTCTGAAGAGATGACAAATTCAGAAAGTCTCTCCGGTGGGTGCCCAGAGTAGGCCCCGTAGGCTACCAAGCGCAAACTCTTGGTGTTTCCCTGGGTCCCAGACAAGAGCAGGTTTGAATGGTTCCAAAAAAAGGGAAAGAAAACCAGTCCAGGGAACTTGTCTTCCTCAGCGAGCAAAACTAATTAAGAAACAACAGAGCACCGTGTTCTGCCCCATCCGTGCCCAGACACCACAGTGGAGGAGTGAGAGCAGGCTGATAACAAACTCCATGCTTCTTCTCCCCTCCTTTGCTCTCAGTGCCAGTCTTGAAGGCACAGAATATAATATCCAGCATGAACAGAACACACGATTGGGGATACAAGTATCATAACATCACCCGAGGACATTCCACCCCTCATCCCAACATCATCAACTTACTACTAAATATCACGCATTTTATTCATGTAACAACTTCCATCTGTTCCCCCCCCAAATATTACAAGCAGCATCCATCATGCCCCCGTTACACCCCCACACCGGACCACTGAATCTAGGCCCCATACTACAGAGCTGCAGGACTGCCCACTTTTATTTAACTCACTCAAAACTCCATCTTTCACTTGCTCAGACCTTCGACACTTAGAAATTTCCTTCTATTACAAACAGTAATATTTGCATGAGTCTCACCCCACAGTCAGATCTTCCTGAGGTACATATCATGTTGTTCCATCTCTCCGCATGATCCACCATGTGCAACCTGGTCCCTGAGCAAAGACAAGCCAACGAATGGGTTTGTATGTACTCGAGGAAGAATTGATCCACACTGTCTTCCCCAGCAAACCTCTGACATGTACCACAGGGACTTTATCACTGTCTACTATATTCAGGGACTCAGACTGGGCAGGACATGCTCGGTTGGTGGAACCTCAGGTGTTAACTAACCAGGTGGCTTTTGCTAAATGCTGCTCCCAATTTTTGAAAGATCCCCCACCCAATGCTTTCAACTAGGTTTTTAAGAATCCATTGTACCTCTCCACTTTGCCTGCAGCTGGTGCATGGTAGGGGATATGGTACACCCACTCAATGCCATGTTCCCTAGCCCAGCTGTTGATAAGGCTGTCCTTGAAATGAGTCCCATTGTCTGACTCAATCCACTCAGGAGTACCATGTCTCCAAAGGACCTGCTTTTCAAGGCCCAGGATGGTGTTACAGGCAGTAGCGTGAGACACAGGGTAGGTTTCCAACCATCCCGTGGTGGCTTCGACCACTGTGAGCACGTAGCGCATGCCTTGGCGCATCTGGGGCAGTGTGATGTAGTCAATCTGTCAGGCCTCCCCATACTTTTACTTGGACTACTGCCCACCATATCATAAGGGCTTCACTTGCGTGGCCTGTTTGATGGCAGCACACATCTCACAGTCATGGATAACCTGTGAAATACCGTCCATGGTTAAATCCACCCCTCGGTCTCGTGCCCACTTATAGGTGGCATGTCTACCCTGATGGCCTGAGGCATCATGGGCCCATCGAACTAGGAATAATTCTCCCTTGTGTTCCAAATCTAGGTCTATCTTGGACATCCCTATCTTTGCAGCCTGGTCTACCTGCTCATTGTTTTGGTGTTCCTCATTAGCTCTACTCTTGGGGACATGGGAATCTATGTGGCGGACTTTCACAGGTAGCCTCCTTTCCCTGGTAGCGATGTCTTTCCTCTCTTCAGCAGCCCAGATTGGTTTTCCTCTTCTCTGCCAGTTGGCCTCTTTCCACCTCTCCAGCCATCCCCACAGAGCCTTGCCTACCATCCATGAATCAGTGTAGAGATAGAGCTTTGGCCACTTCACTCTTTCTGCAATGTCCAGGGCCAGTTGAACAGCTTTGAGTTCCACAAGTTGGCTTGATCCACCTTCTCCTTCAGTGGCCTCTGCAACCTGTCGTGCGGGACTCCATATGGCTGCTTTCCGCTTCCAGTTCATCCCTATGATGCGACAGGAACCGCCAGTGAAAAGAGCATAGAATGTTTCCTCTGCTGGCAGTTGGTTGTATGGTGGAGCTCCTACAGCCCGTGTCACTGGTTCTTGTTCTTCATCCGTGACATCAAAATTTTAACTTTCAGGCCAATTTGTAATTACCTCCAAAATCCCAGGGTGATTCAGTTTACCTATACGGGCGCTCTGTGTGATAAGAGCAATCCACTTGCTCCATGTAGCACTGGTGGTATGGTGGGTGGAAGGAACCTTGCCTTTGAACAACCACTCCAGCACTGGTAGTCGGGGTGCCAGGAGGAGTGGCGCTTCTGTACCAATCACCTCTGCGGTGGCTTGGACTCCTTCATAGGCAGCTAAGATTTCTTTCTCTGTTAGGGTGTAGTTGGCTTCAGACCCTCTGTAGCTTTGACTCCAAAATTCTAGTGGTCGGCTTCGAGTCTCCCCAGGCACCTTCTGCCAAAGACTCCAGGACATGCCAAGGCTCCTGGCTGCAGAGTAGAGCCCAGAAATTTCTCTCACAATTTGGCACAAAGACATCTCATAGGACCTTTTGGGCTTCACCTCAGACCTGGGGCTGTCCAATTGGACAGAGGCCAAGAGGTCCCGCTTAGGTAGTTCACTAGAAAAGGAAGAGAACAAAGGAAATAATTGCTTTTTGTGGTGTGTTTTAGCAGGAGCAAGAACCTCTTGCCCCTGGCTCAGTTTTTCTCTTCAAGAGCTTTGTTATTTCTTCTTTTATTAAACATTTTTCTGTTTCCAGCAGGACTGCAGAAGCCATCCTGCTAATTTTATGCCATGCGGGGTAGCTGGCTATCTTGGGTGTGATAAGTGCTCTGAGAGCTCATAAGACATGGCTCGAGGAGAAACCTATCAGGATGTTATCATCAGTGTCCAGGGGAAGAGTGCAATTCTTGGGTGCTATTGGCAGAGCAGGAGGCTTCTCAGAAGGAGCAGTCACAGAGGGAGGAGGCTGCTGGAGCTGCAGCCGCGATTGGTACTGATGGGGCAGCAGCAGCAGTGGCTGCCGCTTCTTTGTTAGCATGCACTGGTAATAACATATCTTGAACCATGCACCATGTGGTTCATACCTTGTGTGGAATCCTTTGAACCCCTCAGAGAAATCTCCAGGGCCTTGCTTTGGAAGAATATACCATAGAGTCTCCACCTGGGCTGAAAGAGAAGACTTTCCCATGGAGCCTTGCAACACTATGATCCACCCCAGTTGCTTTTGCCCATATGTCCCAAATTCTCATAGTTTCTCCTTTCCCCATTTCCTCATTGGTTGTGGTATCCCTGGTGGCCGGCCCCGTCTTCCCTATAGGCCAATGCCCTTTGCTCTGCCCTTTGTGCTGCCCCCATGCCCTCAGACCATTGGCCACTGACCCCATACTTAACCTTGTGCAGACCACGTGCTTTTGTCTTTTTGTCCCTGATTTCCCTTTGGCATGCTGGAATAAACCTTTGCCAGAATTTATCATACAAAAGGCCCTTCTGCCTCTCTTCGCTGAGCTAGCTGTAGTGAGTGTGGTGTGTGGACTTGATGGCTTTGCTGAATGCCTACCAAAGCGGCTTTTCCGCAGGAGATGCTTATTGGGAAATAGGTAGCAGCATCCGTCATGTAAACCCCACGCTGCTACAATTGGTGCCCTGACCATGGGGCTTTCTGTTAGCCCATTGAAAGCGTCTCCATTGGCCAGCCACTGGATTTTAAATCACAGTCAAGTGTTCCAGTTCCCCAAGAGAAAATCCCCAATTTTCTGGGGAATTTCTTAGGGGCCAACCGATAACCCTCGAGAGTTTGAGGGTTGGTTTGTGACTGTGGTCACAAGGGTTTTCAGGGTGAAGAAGAGACGAGAATGTTGACTCCATGATCAGAAGGCTTGATTTATTATTTTATGATATATGTTACATTAGACTATACTAAAAAGCAATAGAAAGGAAAAGGTTTCTTCAGAAGCTAGCTAAGCTAAGAATAGAAAAGAATGAATAACAAAGATCTGTGTCTCAGACAGAGAGCAAGAGCCAGCTCTGCCATGAGTGGTCAAGAAATCCAAACACCCACAGGAGACCAATCACAGGGTCTACCTGTTGCATTCCACAGCAGCAGATAACCATTGTTTACTTTGGTTGCTGTAACTGCAGCTTCTCACAAGGAAAAATCCTAAGAAAGGATTTTTCATGAAAGATGTCTGCGACATGTCACCTTTTTTTATTTAGTTAAATTAAAAGGAAAAAGTGTTTGTAATTTTCTCTGCTGTACTCATGCCGAAGAAAAAGACAAACACTTGACAGGTTATCTGTTGCCAATCAAACTCCACTCAAGTGCTCCTGTGGAATGCACTGGGAATTTCTTCACCTGTAGAACATAAAAGTCTATCATATCACTAAAACAATTTTACAATATAAGAAAATGCAAAAACAATGCAAAGAAAATTCAAGTCCAAGCAGCTGAGTTTCAGGAAAAGTCCATGGCTTGAAGATGTTCCTCTTTGCCATATCTGAAAGTTTCTTTTGGTCCTGAAACAGGCTTGCTACAGAAAAAGTCAATCAATAGTTATCAAATGTCCATTGACAGTCTTCAAAGAATTTCGAGAAAATTTCTGAAATGTCTTGCCACAGCCCTTTATTGAACAACTTGGGCTGAAGCCAATCCCTGGCTCCTCAATGCCTCTGAGCTGCTGCCAGCTCTTTCACCCTTTTTTATTCAATTCAATTTTTTTTTTTTTTTTTGTCTTGTCGGAAAGAGCAGCAGCAGCAAAGGAGCCAGAGAGAGGCCCTTGGGGGCCCTGGCCCAGGTGGAAGGATCAGGAACCCCAGACCTGGCCCACAGAAAGGTGGCCCAGGACCAGAAGGGGGAAGCAAAGCCCCCAAACCCAACAGGAGGCTGGGAGGTGGCCCTGGCCCAAGCAACCAAGGCAGACAGCCCAGGCCCAGCCCCCAAGGCAGGCTCTGCATTGGCACAGACCCGCACCCTGCTGCCAGTACAATGGCAGAAGGGGTGACCAAACGCTTCCTTTCCCCAAAATCACCGAGGCATGCCGGCAATGGGAAGACAGAAGCTGTCCCGAGAAACTTCATCTCGGGTCTGGGGATGTCCTTTCCCCACAGCAGACAAGAGATGCTCGCTTCCTGCTGTGCCCTCTGCCTCTGCGATGCAAATGCACCAGGTGTTCCTCCCATCTGCCTCCCGGCACCACCTCCACCCCCTCTGGGCTGGGGACCAGGGGCAGAACTTTCGGGACCCACCTCCCCCTCACCGCTGGGGCGCGCGAGGGGCGGCAGAGAGATTCGCATCCCCCAGGGGGAAACCCCGGACCAAACACCCCCCAACCCACCAAAAATGCTGATCTTGAAAACAGGCAGCCAGGCTGCGCCCACAGCCAGCTGTCGGGCCATGCCTCCTCCACGGAAGGACAGGCTGACGCCCTCTTCCCCTGTCCCAGCTCCCCCCGTAGGGGCAGCCCCGGGACAACCCGAAAAACTCGGGGAGGAAGTCACGCTGGATGCAGGAGGCGCCGCTGCAGCTGCCGCTGGCTCCAGGACCGCCTCTGACGCAGACACGGAGGATGGAGTCCCCGCAGGGGCGGGCAGCGGGGCCGCCTGGGGAGGCGGCGGGGGCGGCGGGGGCGGCACGGGGTCGGCAGCTTCTTCTGCACCAGCCTCTGACATGGGCCGCGGAAGCGCAGTCGCAGAAGGCGGCGGGACGGCCGGGGGGAGCGGTGGATCACTGGTGCCCAGCAACATCGGCGCAGCTGCGGGAAGCGGTGTCTCTGAGGCCTCAGATGCAGACGGGGAAGCCGGCGGAACCGCGGCCGGAGCGCCCACAGGCTCCCCGGCAGGGGCGGCCGTGGGACGGGCCGCGCGGGGAAGCGCCCGCACCCGCGGGGCGGGTTGGGGCGGCGCTCGCGGCGCTGGCCGGGGCGGTGCCCGTGGCGCTGGCCGGGGCGGCACCGCCCACTCCCATCCCCCCGAGAGCAACGGGAGGGGGGAGAAAACAGCTCCGTCTGAGCATGCTCCGAAGACACAGTAAAAAAAACTTCTGCTGCGGGCGAAACTTCGCCCCCCCACTGTGGTTCAGGGGGGCTGGAAAGCAGCAGATCGTCCCCCTCCAAAGGGTCTTCCCCCGGAATTGGGGGGAATGGGGCTTTGCCCTTGCAGTTAGCAATCCAGGGAAAAACAGCTGCTCTCCGTTTCAAGACTAGAAAGAGCAACAAAAAGGTTGGATAAATCGAGGGGCATCCGAACCCACGGTATAAAAAGAATTGGAAAATGGAGTCCATACACTCCCAGACAAACACATCAAGGGCATATAGCACATTTGTAAAAAACCCAAAGAGCTTTGCCCATCGAAAAAACTCATAGAAATCTGTCTCCAACAGGAGAATTCCGTCCTCTTCACCCCATTTTTGCCAGAGGGCAATAAGTTTCTCCTCTGAAGGGGAGAATGGAACCTCATCCTCTAGGGGAGAAGTCCTCCAGATGAGCAGCCACAAACTGCGAATGGCCTCATCTTTAGGAGGGGAAAAACCAACAGTACCTTGTGACAGTGTCCAGGACTCTCTGGCTATCTGCACGGTGCTGCTGAGCTTTCTGAACATCTTCCTGGAGGCTTTTCAGAAGGTTCTCTTTGTGGTCAGCCTTGCTGAGAACTCTGTCCAAATTCGGATCTTCAGTTCTTCAGCTCCTGGCTAGAATCCACTTCTGTGGTCACTTGTGAAGCAACCATCAATGCCACACATTCGGGGTTTACCCAGTGCAGCAATTCTCCTCTGGTGGTCTCACCAAGTGATGATTGTCCTCCTCAGTTGAGGGGTCACCAATTGTGACTGCGGTCACAAGGGTTTTCAGGATGAAGAAGAGACGAGAATGTTGACTCCATGATCAGAAGGCTTGATTTATTATTTTATGATATATGTTACATTAGACTATACTAAAAAGCAATAGAAAGGAAAAAGTTTCTTCAGAAGCTAGCTAAGCTAAGAATAGAAAAGGAATGAATAACAAAGATCTGTGTCTCAGACAGAGCAAGAGCCAGCTCTGCCATGAGTGGTCAAGAAATCCAAACACCCACAGGAGACCAATCACAGGGTCTACCTGTTGCATTCCACAGCAGCAGATAACCATTGTTTACTTTGGTTGCTGTAACTGCAGCTTCTCACAAGGAAAAATCCTAAGAAAGGATTTTTCATGAAAGATGTCTGCGACATTGGTTGACTCAGCAAGACTCCTCTGAGATTTTTCTTTTGACCCACTGGTGTGTTAAGTGTACTCTAAGGACGGTCATATTTTTTTTTCCTGTTTTTATCTCGTGGGACGGAGAGGGCTCGATGGGTGCTAAAATAACCAACGAGCAGAAAGAAGTCTATGCCCTTGTTAAAAATTATGTTAGGTTCTCTAGGGGGGTTTTAAAGGTTCTCTTTAGTTGAATTTTCAAGTATTTTCCGGGTGTTACACGTGAGTTAGATTTGGCTGTTGAGTTTTGGGATAAGGTTGGAAAAAAGCTATATCATCTGCAAACTGAATGTGATTTTCAGGATGGGAAGTTCTATCCACTTTTTCATTCTATCTATGCAGTGATTGAGGGTTTGGGAGTGGGTTCTGAAAATATTAGAAGTTCTGTACCCCAGTTATCATCCCGGTTATCGTGTTCCTACCCCCATCCCTGTTCCCTCATCCCCGTGCCTCACGTGGATCTCTTCCGCCGCCCCCCCCCCCCCCCATCCCCGGTGGCTCCCACGGCTGCTCCCCCAGGCTCCAAGCACCAAAATGTACACCCCAGCCTAAGCTCTTGTGCTTCTAAGAGCAGATCTCCCTCCTCTCCAAAGTAGGACAGTGATTCTACAGACTCAGACTGTGAATCTCAGGATCACTGGGCAAAAGTTCAAAGGGAAGTAGCTTTCGATTGTAATTGTGATTTTGCTCAAAAATTACAAGCCCTAGCATCCCCAGTTATATACAAAAGAGGGATAACCCCTAAATGGGAATCTATTCCATACGGTGAACTCAAAGAATTATGCAAGGCATCTAACGACTATGGACGAAAATCTCCATATTTTAAGAATCTATTACAAGTAACTTTCTCAGCTCATGTGCTCATCCTCCATGATCTTCGGCATGTTATGTCCCTCCTCCTATCACCCACAGAGCTTCTTCTGTGGGACTCAATTTGGAAAAAACAACTAAAAGCATTATGAAAAATTACAAAAGTGAGGATGGGTGAGCTCATTTTACAGTAGAGCACCTGAGCGGGGAAGGACCCTATGAAAAACCACAGGAGCAAGCCCTAAATCTACCCAGAGCTGTTTGAGACGACAGTAAAAATGCTACCCAGAATGCTTTATTCCAAACACCTGATGGTACCACCCCACAACAAAGTTTCACTGACATTTGTCAGAGCATTGATGAGACATTTATTAAATTCATAGACAGACTAAAATACACTATTGATAAGCAAATCAGTTGCCCAAGGGCTAGAGAAGAACTGCTCAGTAAAATAGCAGTGTCCAATGAGAATGAGGATTGCAAGAAAATTATAAGAGCACTCCCTCCAGACCCTAAAACCATCCAGCAAATGATGGAAGTCTGTACCTGTCTCAAAACTACAGAACATATGGTAGCCCTGACAGTCAGCAAAGGAGCAGCTGATGCCTTTGTGGCAAAGAATAAACAAAATTTCAGATGCTTTAGGTGTGGTGAACTGGGCCACCTCAAGGTGGAATGTGATAAAGACTTTTTACAGACACCCCTCCACTGGTTGTCCCTCTGCTGTATGCCTGGACTGTAAAGAACATTTTAAACACTGTCCCCAGTTTCAATATCACCAGCAGGTTCAGCATCATCCGTCTTACCAGAAACACCAGGGAAACTTCCAGCAGAGTACAGGGCGGTCCTGTGCCACGACACCAAATGCCAAGCCATTCTGTCCCTCCTTCCCCTCCATCTCGCAAAGTCAAGGCATCGAGAGACTGTCTATGACGACGAGAATGAGCACCAACTCTCTGAGATCTACCAATACGTTCTGGCAAGGACATGACTCACGCTGGTAAGTGCCCTTTCCATCCAGTTTGATGATGAGGCAAGCTACCAAATTCCAACTGGTGAATTCAGACCTTCTGATGGACCAAGGGACATTTTAATCCTAGGGGACTCTATAAATGGACCAGACAGTTTACGAGTACTACCAGAAGTCCAAACTGTGGGACCAGGGGATGAGACTACTGTAACTATCCTGTGTGTAGACACACCTTGGCTTTTGTCTATGGGTACACCCATTGCCCAAGGTTTTTTCCTACTCACCTGGACCGACATTTTGCTGGAAAACCCTATGGTTTTTTTGGGCAGAGATTGTGGGCCAAGACAGACCTATTATAGAATGTGGCTTGTTTAACAAGGGGGACAAAGTTTATCTTCCAGGACTAGCAGATACCAGAGCAGAAGGGACCATCATTGCCCGTTCCAAGTGGCCACAGGGCTGGGAACTAGTGCCAGCCAATGGAGCCATCTCTGGGATTGGAGGAGCTGCCCTCTCTATGCAGAGCAAACAGACAATCCTTATTCAAGGACCTGAGGGTCAGGTAGCCACAGTAAGATCTTTTGTGGTAAGGGCACCTATCACCTTATGGGGCAGGGACCTATTGTCTCAATGGGGAGCAAGGCTGGAAATCTCACCACCACCATGGGATTTCTAGCTGGGGCCACTGTAGAGAACCTTACCACACCACTCACATGGAAAACTGATGAACCAGTGTGGATTGATCAGTGGCCCCTCTGAGAAGTAAAGTTAAGGGTGCTCAAATCCATTGTGCAGGAGCAGTTGTCCAAGGGCCACATAGTACCATCCACTAGCCCTTGGAACCCCCCTGCCTTTGTCATCCATAAACCAGGCAAAGACAAGTGGAGGCTCCTGCAAGACCTCAGGAAGGTCATTGAGGTCATTGAGGACATAGGCCCTCTGCAGCCCGGCCTACCCTCACCCTCGGTGCTGCTGAGAGATTGGAAATTGGCAGTCACTGATATCAGAGATTGCTTTTTTAATATCCCTCTCCATCCATCCCAGAGATGCTCCAAGATTTGCATTTTTTGTGCCATCAATTTATAGACAAGCCCCGCTAAAAAGGTATCAATGGCAAGTTCTTCCTCAAGGGATGAAAAACTCGCCAGCTATCTGCCAAATGTTTGCTGTCCACATTCTCTCACCCATTCAAGAAAAATTCCCTTATACCATAATTTTTCACTGCATGCATGATATCCTAATATGCACTGAGACAGACTATTATTTGGAGATTGTTCTCAAAAAGACTATTCAGGCCATCGAAGGAGCAGAATTTGAAATTGCTACTGAAAATATTCAGCGCACCTGCCTGTGGACTTACCTAGGACTCCGAATCAGCGAAAGGACCATCGAACCCCAGCAGCTCACCATCAAGGACAACCCGAGAACCCTGTGGGACCTTCATCAACTATGTGGGAGAATAAACTGGGTTTGTCCACTGCTAGGCATCATGACCAAGGACCTTGCCCCCCTTTACAATCTCCTGAGAGGCTCTGATGACCTCGACTCCCCATGAACCATCACACCGGAGGCCCATGAAGCGATCCAGAAAGTATCAGAAGCACTGTCCACGAGACAAGCCCACCGCACGGATCCTGCCCTGCCTTTCCAATTTGCCATCTTGGATAAATCACCCAAGTTTCATGGGCTCATTTTCCAGTGGGATCCCACTCTGAACGATCAGCTTTTAATCATAGTAGTGGGTGTTCCAATCACACAAACCAAATAAGACCATCACAACACCTCAGGAGCTTATGGCTCAGCTTATCATAAAAGCCAGAGCTTGCCTTAGGACCCTAGCAGGGTGTGAGTTCACATGCATTTACCTTCCAGTGACATCAGGTGATCTGGAAGCTTTGCTCCAGACCAATGAACACCTCCAGTTGGCTCTTGCAGCTGCCCAAGTCAAATCTTTATCTACCTACAGAAACATAAACTATTTAATGAGTGTTTTAATTTTATCCCAAAATCATTAAAGAGTCAAACTCCTTTAAAGGCACTGACTATTTTTACTGATGGCTCTGGAAAATCGCACAAGTCAGTTATGACTTGGAAAAATCCTGACTCTCAAGAGTGGGAGTCTGATGTTCAAATTGTTCAGGGATCCCCACAAATTGCAGAATTAGCAGCCGTTGTCAGAGCCTTTGACAAATTCAAATCACCCTTGAATCTGGTTACTGATTCGGCCTATGTTGCTGGAATAGCTGAAAGAGCAGAACATTCCTTGTTAAAGGAAGTACCAAATCCAGATTTATACAGCTCGCTTTCGAAGTTAATGTACCTCCTCTCCCACCCAGACTATCCATATCACATTATGCACGTGAGGTCACACGCTGACCTCCCAGGACCAGTTACAGAGGGCAATCAGAGAGCAGATATTTTAGCCATGGCAGTGCAGACCACGCTACCAGACATTTGTAATCAGGCTAAATTGAGCCATCAGTTTTTTCACCAAAATGTGCCAGCCCTTGTCCGTATGTTTAAAATCACAAGGCAACAGGCAAGAGCAATGGTGGGCTCCTGCCCCAATTGCCAGGATTTTGCTTTACCCTCCATGGGGGCCAGGGTTAACCCCGGAAGCCTCGAAAGTTTACAATTGTGGCAAACAGATATTACACACTATCCACCCTTTGAGAGACAGAAATATATCCATGTGTCCATAGATACGTTCTCTGGTGCTGTACTAGCGGGCTGTGAATTCACATGTATATATCTTCCAGCGACATTAGTCTAGAACCTTTGCTGCAAACCAATGAACGCCTCCAGTTCGCTCTTGACAGCTACCCAGGCCAAATCTCCATCCACCTACCAAAACATAAACTATTTAATGCTTGTTCTCTCTACAATAGATTGCCTCGTTTGGGAGTGGGGTATGCCAGTGGTGTGTTTTTCTCCCCATTGATCTAGGAACTGTTTGAAATTTCTGGAATTGTAAGCAGGACCATTATGTGTTTTGATGGCTTGGGGAATGCCTAGGGTAGAAAACGCTAGGAGATGTCAGATGACATCTTTTGTTTTTTCTCCTGTGTGGGCTGATGTGAATATAGCAGCAGAGAGAGCATATCTATGGACACATTGAGGCAGAGTGGAAATTTTCCAGGGTAGAAATCCATTTTGATTTAGGTGGAATGTACATCTTTAAGTATGTAGCTTGCTGTGCAGTCTGGCTGCGAAAAACCTAGGCTCAGAGAAACTGCTTCAGTGAAGGAGAGAGATAAGGGGGGGTGGCTGGGGGGAGACAGAAGACAGAGGGTGATAGAGAGAGACAGAGACTGCTATGAGAGCAGGTCACCCTGATCTAGGAATTCTTTCTGATAAAGAAGAACTAGTGGCAAATGTCACGCGAAATTCATAAAAATGAATATATATGAACCTATTGGGAAATTGTATGCATATGTATTTGAGAGGGGGATAAAAAGGGACCTGAAGTTCCCAGAAGTACGCATGTCATTTTAGGGGAACGATTCTCACATGCATCCAGCGCTGTAATAAACATACTGGCTTTACAACTTTCACAAAAGTTGTGGAGTTTTGTTTATCTCTGCCAAACAACATGGATATATTTCCGTCTCCCAAAAGGTGCATAGTGTGTAATATCTGTTTGCCACAATTGTAAACTTTCGAGGCTTCCGGGGTTAACCCTGGCCCCCATGGAGGGTAAAGCAAAATCCTGGCAATTGGGGCAGGAGCCCACCATTGCTCTTGCCTGTTGCCTTGTGATTTTAAACATATGGACAAGGGCTGGCACATTTTGGTGAAAAAACTGATGGCTCAATTTAGCCTGATTACAAATGTCTGGTAGGGTAGTTTGCGCTGCCATGGCTAAATTATCTTCTCTCTGGTTTCCCTCTGTAACTGGTCCTGGGAGGTCAGTGTGTGACCTCACACGCATAATGTGGTATAGTTGCTCTCGGTAGGAGAGGAGGTACGTTAACTTCCAAAGCAAGCTGTATAAATTGGGTATTGGCATATCCTTTAACAAGGAATGTTCTGCTCTTTCAGCTATTCCAGCAACATAGGCTGAATCAGTTACTAAATTTAAGGGTGATTTGAATTTGTCAAAGGCTCTGACAACAGCTGCCAATTCTGTGATTTGCCAGGATCCTTGAACAATCTGAACATCAGCCTCCCACTCTTGAGTGTCAGGATTCTTTCACGTCATCACTGACTTATGGAATCTCCCTGAACCATTAGTAAATACAGTCAATGCCTTTACAGAAGTTTTACTTTTTAATGAATTTGGGACCAAATTAAAACACTCATTAAATTATTTATGTTTTGGTAGGTGGATGGAGACCCTACTACAAGCACCAGAGAAACCCTAGGAATTAGAGCTGTTGGGGTTCTCTAAAGCTCATTCCTGTGTCCAAATTCTATATCAGCTTCCTGACCAACACTTGACCGGCCTTGAACTTATTATGTCTACTGTCCTAGGGTGACGTTATGATGCTTGTATCCCCATTCGTGTGTTCTGTTTATGCTGGATATTATGTTCTGTGCCTTCACAACTGGCTCTGAAAAGTGAAAGTTTTGTTTTGCTTTCTTATCAGCCTGCTGCCCCATAGCTGGTGGGACACAGAGACAGAGCAGTACATAGTGCTGCTATAGCTTTTTGCTTGGCTTTTCACTTTGCTTTTGCTTTTGATTTGCTCCTGCTTTGCCCTTGCATTTTGCTTCTGCTCATTAGGTAGTTTAGCTAAGCAGTCCGAATTTTTCTCTGGGCTGTTTTTCCATTCCCTTTTTTGGAATTACTCGAGCCTGCTCCGGACTGGGACCTGGGAAACACCAAGAGTTTGCACCTTGTGGCCAGCAGCAGCTATCCCCAGCGCCGTAGGGACTGATGAGAGAGCAACCACTCCCAAGAGAGACTTTCTGAATTTGTCATCTTTTTCAGAGTGGTGAAAGAGTGTTATCATGTGGTATTGTTCATTTTGTGTGCTGGGGGGTATTTTGCCTGTTAAACAGGTTCTTTCCACTTGTCTCGAAGGAATCTTTCCCGAACCGGTTGGGGGGAGGGGCCGTGTAGGTTTGCTTTCTGGAGGGGTCCCCTTTTGGAGGTTTTCTCCCAAATTTGCCCTAAACCAGGACAAAATTTGGTGCCCAAGACGTGGGGCTCGAGAGAGAGTGGAAAAAAAACCTGTTTTGAGTGCATTTTGGTTGCCATTACTCTGTATTGGTATAAGGCAGTTAATAGCCATGTTTTTTGAATTCATAATGTCTTTTGGGGAGAAGGCTTGCATGCATTTCTGGTCCCTAGGTTTCTTTGAGATCTTAATACCACTATGGTCCCTAGGTTTGTTTTCTTATCCAGAAATAGCTCTAGTATTGTCCCTAATACATAGTTTTTACAGCAGAGGGGCAGTGACCAGAAGAGCTATCTTGCTTGGGCTTGGTGGTAATGACTTGTAAGAAGTTTATAAACATGCTGGGGTCTGTTCCAGGTATGAAAGGTTCGTGGCTATGGTTATGCACCCAGTTTGTTAGAGGAGGAGCAGGGGATGAGGCTTTTCAGCCTTTGCTTTCCTTCTTCTCCTCTGAATCTGTTACATCACTATTAGAGAATGTTCAGTTTCCCCTGAATGTTAAAGACACCATCCTTCTGGTATTTAATCTGGTAAGCTTCCTCTATACAGTCTGCAGCTTCTCTAGAATGAAGGCTGAGATTTCTAGATGGGCTGATGAGACCCCTGACCCAGGAGTAGACCCAGGCATGGAAAATCCTGAGTGGTGTGGGAAATGGGAGAATATGGGCCAAATCCTGAAGGAATTCTCTGACCCTATAGTCAGGAACTTTCCCCATGAACAAATTCAGAACCCAGCTGAGGTGGGGAAATATCTGAAAGAGAAGTACCATGATGACCCTAAGGAGAAAAAGATCATTGCAGTGAGTTGGGCCCCGGCATATGCTTATCGTACACTGCTAGATACTGTCAGGCAGCAGACAGAGGAAGGGGGACAGGGAGTTAAATTAGCAGCTATACCAATCACTCAGGCTGCAGCCAACACCCCAGGCTCGAAGCCAGCAGCCAAACCAGATAGTGAGCCTAAGCCAGCAGCTAAACCAGACAATAAGACTGAACCAATGGCTGTTGCTACCAGCACTAGAAGTGGAAAGTGCACGGAGAAGACCGATGGACCAGTGGATGATGATGATGATGATGCAGGAGAAGGACCCTCAATGCTTCCTGGCATAAAATCAGGAGTCAAAGCAGCAGGTACAAGATCAGAAGCGAATATTGAGTCCTTTTCCCTGAAGGACCTTCATTGCCTAAGGAAGAATTACACCTGACGACCTGATGAATCCATAAGTAGTTGGTTAGTCCGTCTTTTGAATGCTGCAGGCGAGGCTACACTTCTGGATGGCACTGAAGCAAGGCATTTGGGATCTCTGGCACATGATCCTGTCATTGACCAAGGAATGATGAGGGGGGCTCACCCTCACAGCCTCTGGGCACGGGTCTTGGAGAGTATAGCACAAAAATACCTGTGTGCAGATGATCACTATATGCAGCAAACCCAGTGGAAGACTATAGAACAAGGGATCCAACGCCTGAAAGAAATGGCAGTGGAAGAGATTGTCTTCGCAGATGACATAACAACTAGGAATCCAGACTTGGTACCATGCACGTCTGTGATGTGGCAAAACCCCTTACGACTTGGGCCACACGAATATGCTTCTGCTTTAGCCATAATGAAGCGCGATGACAGGGATGAGACTGTGCTTGATATGGCAAAGAAGCTCTGAGCATATGCAGATGCTGTACATGGCCCAACACATGCCAGAATCGCAGTGGTGGAAACACATCTGCAGAAATTAGAGGACAAGATAAAGGAGAGTCATAAGAAGCTCAGAAATTAGATTAAAGAAGACCTCCAAATCTCGGCAGTACAGATCAGAGGTTCTGGTACCCAACACAGACATTCCCCAGATGGGGAGAGAAGGTACACCCCACGAGCTGAGCTGTGGTTCTTCCTGAGTGATTGCGGAGAAAACATGAGGAGATGGGATGGAAAATCTACTGCTGCTCTGGCACAACAGGTGAGTGAATTGAAGGAAGGCAAGACTCAGAGAGGAAGTTCCACTAAAAGGAAAGCAGCTCCAGTTGCCCGTAGCCGAACTGCCAGGTATGATGATGATGATGACATGTCCGATCCCCTTGAAGGAACCTCCAAGACATATGTCCAAGGAAAGAAGGATAACCAGGCTTAGAGGGGCCCTGCCTCTAGCCAGGTAGAGGCTAGGGAAAAACCGTATTTTCTGGACTGTGTGGATTTGTTGCCCTGGCACATCGGAACCACAAGGATATAAAGCTTTGGTCAATACTGGTGTGCAATGCACATTAATCCCATGAAGACATGGGGGCAGAATCTGTTTCTATTGCTGGTGTGACAGGGGGATCACAGGATTTCAGTTTGGTGGAAGCTGATGTGAGCCTAACTGGAAATGAGAGGAAGAAACACCCTATTGTGACTGGCCCAGAGGCCCCATGCAGTTTGGGCAGAGATTACCTCCCAAGTGGGTATTTCAAAGACCCAAAAGGACTCAGGTGGGCATTTGGGATAGCAGCTGTAGTAACAGAAGGCATCCAGCAATTGAACACCTTGCCTGGACTGTCTGAGAATCCATCTACAGTAGGACTTCTGAAGGGAGAAGAGCAACAAGTACCTGTTTCCACTTCCATAGTGCATCGCTGACAGTATAGAACAACTCAAGATGCTGTGATTCCCATCCATAAGATGATCCTAGAGCTGGAGAGTCAAGGGGTGGTCAGCAAAACCCACTCACCCTTCAAAAGCCCCATTTGGCCTGTGCGTAAATCTGAAGGAGAATGGAGATTGATGGTGGACTACCGTGTGTGGTGGTGTTTGCAGGGGTCCCAGGACAAGAGAAGAGACAAGAATATTGACTCCATGTTTCAGAAGGCTGATTTATTATTTTATGATATATATTATATTAAAAGAAAATTATATATTAAAACTATACTAAGAGAATAGACGAAAGGATTTCATCAGAAGGCTAGCAAAGAATAGAAATGAATGGAATGATAAAATCTTGTGACTAACCAGAGAGTAAGAGAGAGCTGGACTGTGATTGACCATTAATTAAAAACAACCACATGAGACCAATCAAAGATCCACCTGTTGCATTCCACAGCAGAAGATAATTATTGTTTACATTTCGTTTCTGAGGGCTCTCAGCTTCTCAGGAGAAAAATCCTAGCAAAAGGATTTTTCATAAAATATGTACATGACAACCGTGCATTGAATGAAGTGACTCCACCACTGAGCGCTTCTGTGCCAGACATGTTAGAGCTCCAGTACAAGCTTGAGTCCAAGGCTGCAAAGGGGTACGCCACTATCGACATTGCCAATGCATTTTTCTCCATTCCTCTGGCAGCAGAATGCAGGCCTCAGTTTGCCGTCATGTAGAGGGGAGTGCAGTATACCTGGAACTGACTGCCCCAGGGGTGGAAGCACAGTCCTACCATCTGCCATGGACTGATCCAGACTGCACTAGAAAAGGGTGAAGCTCCAGAACACCTACAGAATATTGATGACATCATTGTGTGGGGGAACACAGCTGCGGAAATGTTTGAGAAAGGAAAGAAAATCATACAAATCCTCCTGGGAGCTGGTTTCGCCATCAAAAAGAGCAAAGTTAAGGGACCAGCTCATGAGATTCAGTTCCTAGGAGTAAAGTGGCAAGATGGACGGAGTCAGATTCCTACAGATGTCATCAACAAGATCACAGCAATGTCTCCACCAACCAATAAGAAGGAGACACAAGCTTTCCTAGGTGCCATAGGCTTTTGGAGAATGCATATTCCTGAGCACAGTCAGATTGTGAGCCCTCTTTACCTGGTCACCGGCAAGAAGAAAAATTTCCACTGGGGCCCTGAGCAGCAACAAGCTTTTGCCCAGATTAAGAAGGAGATTGATCATGTGGTGGCCCTTGGCCCAGTCAGGACGGGACCAGAGGTGAAAAACATGCTCTACTCTACAGCCGGGAACCATGGTTTGTCCTGGAGCCTTTGGCAGAAGGTGCCTGGGGAGACTCGGGTTCGACCACTAGGATTTTGGAGTCAAAGCTACAGAGGGTCTGAAGCCAACTACACCCCAAGAGAGAAGGAAATTTTAGCAGCCAATGAAGGAGTCCAAGCTGCCTCAGAGGTAATTGGTACAGAAGCGCAACTCCTCCTGGCACCCCGACTACCGGTGCTGGGGTAGATGTTCCAAGGCAAGGTTCCTTCCAGTCACCCTCCCACCAGTGCTACATGGAGCAAGTGGATTGATCTTATCACACAGAGCGCCCGTATAGGTAAATTGAATCGCCCTGGGATTTTGGAGGTAATTACAAATTGGCCTCAAAGTTAAAATTTTGATGTCATGGATGAAGAACAAGAACCAGTGACACGGGCTGAAGGAGCTCCACCATACAACCAACTGCCAGCAGAGGAAACATTCTATGCTCTTTTCACTGACGGTTCCTGTAGCATCGTAGGGATGAACCGGAAGCGGAAAGCAGCCATATGGAGTCCCGCACGACAGGTTGCAGAGGCCACTGAAGGAGAAGGTGGATCAAGCCAACTTGTGGAACTCAAAGCTGTTCAGCTGGCCCTGGACATTGCAGAAAGAGTGAAGTGGCCAAAGCTCTACCTGTATACTGATTCATGGATGGCAGCCAAGGCTCTGTGGGGATGGCTGGAGAGGTGGAAAGAGGCCAACTGGCAGAGAAGAGGAAAACCAATCTGGGCTGCTGAAGAGAGGAAAGACATCGCTACCAGGGAAAGGAGGCTACCTGTGAAAGTCCGCCACATAGATTCCCATGTCCCCAAGAGCAGAGCTAATGAGGAGCACCAAAACAATGAGCAGGTAGACCAGGCTGCAAAGATAGGGATGTCCAAGATAGACCTAGATTTGGAACACAAGGGAGAGTTATTCCTAGCTCGATGGGCCCATGATGCCTCAGGCCATCAGGGTAGACATGCCACCTATAAGTGGGCACGAGACCGAGGGGTGGATTTAACCATGGACGGTATTTCACAGGTTATCCATGACTGTGAGATGTGTGCTGCCATCAAACAGGCCACGCAAGTGAAGCCCATATGATATGATATGATATGATATGATATGATATGATATGGTGGGCAGTAGTCCAAGTAAAAGTATGGGGAGGCCTGGCAGATTGACTACATCACACTGCCCCAGACGCGCTAAGGCATGCGCTACGTGCTCACAGTGGTCGAAGCCACCACGGGATGGTTGGAAACCTACCCCGTGTCTCACGCTACTGCCTGTAACACCATCCTGGGCCTTGAAAAGCAGGTCCTTTGGAGACATGGTACTCCTGAGTGGATTGAGTCAGACAATGGGACTCATTTCAAGGACAGCCTTATCAACAGCTGGGCTAGGGAACATGGCATTGAGTGGGTGTACCATATCCCCTACCATGCACCATCTGCAGGCAAAGTGGAGAGGTACAATGGATTCTTAAAAACCTAGTTGAAAGCATTGGGTGGGGGATCTTTCAAAAATTGGGAGCAGCATTTAGCAAAAGCCACCTGGTTAGTTAACACCTGAGGTTCCACCAACCGAGCATGTCCTGCCCAGTCTGAGTCCCTGAATATCGTAGACAAAGTCCCTGTGGTACATGTCAGAAGTTTATTAGGGAAGACAGTGTGGATCAATTCTGCCTCGTGTACAGACAAACCCATTCGTGGGATTGTCTTTGCTTCTGGACGAGGTTGCACATGGTGGATCATGCGGAGAGATGGAACAACACGATATGTACCTCAGGGAGATCTGATTGTGGGGTGAGACTCATATACAAATATCACTGTTTGTTGGATGTTACTGCCATTGTCTGTGCATTAAACCACACAGACATGAAATAGAAGGAAATTTCTAAGTGTCGAAGATCTGAGCAAGTGAAAGATGGAGTTTTGAGTGAGTAAAATGAAAGTGGGGAGTCCTGCAGCTCTGTAGTATGGGGCCTGGATTCAGTGATCCGGTGTGGGGACATGACAGGGGCATGATGGGTGCTGCTTGTAATATTTGGGGGGGAACAGATGGAAGTTGTTACGTCGATAAAATGCATGATGTTTGGTAGCAAATTGACGATATGGGGATGAGGGGTGGAATGTCTTAGGGTGACATTATGATGCTTGTATCCCCAATCGTGTGTTCTTTTTATGCTGGATATTATATTCTGTGCCTTTAAGACTGGCTGAGAGCAAAGGCGGGGAGAAGAAGAAGCACTGAGTTTGTTATCAGGGACTGGACTCCCTCTTCCTCAGTCT
Source organism: Agelaius phoeniceus (assembly GCF_051311805.1). NCBI lineage: Eukaryota > Metazoa > Chordata > Aves > Passeriformes > Icteridae > Agelaius > Agelaius phoeniceus. The sequence continues at coordinate 12,654,149 of NC_135301.1, forward strand.
GCTGGAACAGAGAGCACACTTTTTTTGTCTGGGCACGGATTGGACAGGACACCACGCCCCTTTTGATTTTGAGTTTGTTAGTTAAGCTAGCTGAGGCAGTCTGAGCTTTCCCTGTGCTGTTTTTCTTTACCTTTTCTGGGAACCATTCAAACCTGCTCTGGACAGGTCCGTGGGAAACACCGAGAGCTTGCACTTTGTAGCCTGCCGGGGTCTACTCTGGGCCACAGCCTTTGCCAGAGGTGGAAGAACTGATAACAGAGTGACCACCTACTGGAGAGACTTTCTGAATTTGTCATCTCTTCAGAGCGGCAAATGAGTTTTGTCATCCCGTATTGTTCATTTTGTGTGCTGGGGAGTGCTTTGCCTGTTAAATAAAGAGGTTTTCTTCCATTTTGCTCCGAGGAAATTTTTCCCAAACCAGTTGGGGGTAGGGGCCGTGTGGGTTTGATTTCTGGAGGGGTCCCCTTTTGGAGGTTTTCTCCTACATTTGCCCTAAACCAGGACAGAAGAACAAAAAGATTGGGATCAAGAGATTATTTTATTTCCATTACGAGAAGTACCAATGGGTGGAGTCCAAGGGGGGACAGGATTTTTGATTGTCCCCCTGACTTCTTTAGAAGCCAGAAATTTTAAAAAAGCGATTAAAGGATTATTGGAAGATCCCATAGGTACAGCTGAACAATTAAATTAATTCTTAGGTCCCAACATTTGTACTTGAGAATAAATGCAGTCAATAATGAAAATATTATTTTTCCAAGAAGCGCAGTAGATGATTAGAGCCGCTGGAATGAGAATATGGGAAAGGAAGAATCAACAAGGTCTACCTGTGGACCAGGAAATGCCAATAGCACCTCCCAACTGGAACCAAAATGAAGAGGCGGGGTGAGGACATATGAATGATTATCATAATCTGATAATCAGAGGAATAAAAGAGGCTGCACCCCGAGGGTAAAATGTTAAAAGGGCCTTTGAGGGACAACAGGGAAAAGAAGACACCCCAACTGAGTGGTTAGAGAGGCTCCGAAAGAATATGAAACAGTACCCTGGAATAGACCCTGAGACCATAGCAGGGCAAGTCCTATTGCTAGTTAATTTTGTCACTGGCGGGATATTAAAAAAAGCTGGAAAAGATGGAGGACTAGCATGATAAACCCTTAAATGACCTATTAAAAGAAGCGCAAAATGTTTATGTACATACATGAAGAAAAAGCCAAAGTGGATGCAAAGATTATGATAGCCACTATGCAACAGAGTCACTTCCAGAGGAATATAAATCCCCCAAGTACCACTCCCGAATGTCCAGGTTTTAGAGAAAGGGAAAAGGGAAGAAATAGAATCTTGGCAATATCAAAATTCCAGGAGCAATCTAAAAGTGCCTGTTATTATTGTTGGGAAGAAGGGCACTATAAGAGGGAATGCCCTCACCTAAAAAAGGATCTGAAAATTTTCTAAGAGATACACCCAGAACAAGAATAGGGAGGTCATGGACTCTATTTTCTGGGGGATAAGTATCATCTAGAGCCTTTGATAACTTTAAAAGTAGGCCCCCAAGAGGAGGAATTAGAATTTATAGTTGATACTAGTGCAGAGAGAACTTGTGTGGTAAATATCCCTAAGGGATGTGATGTCAGTAATGACACTGTGAAGGTAACAGGAGCAAAAGGAGAAGGGTTTAAAGCCCCTGTCATTAAAAATGTAGTAATTGAAGGGGAAACCAGAACAGGGATGGGAGATGTCTTATTAGTTCCTGGAGCAGGCAGCAACTTATTGGGGAGAGACAAGTGCAACTAAGAATTGATGTCATACCAGAAGAAGGAAAGATGACAGTTAAAGTGTTAAAGCTGGGCCAAGAAGATGAGGAAAAGATAAAGAAGTTTGGGCTGGGGAAGGAAATAGGGGAGGACTGAATATTGACCCCATAAGGGTCATGATTGAGAGAGAAGAATGTCCCATACATGTTCATCAGTACCCTATATCCTTAGAAGGAAGAGAAGGCTTAAAGCTGGTAATAGAAGAATTGATAAAAGATGGTGTCCTGGGTTGATAAGGAAGTGAGTTTTTGGGAAGTTGTGGTCTAAACCAATAGGTGCTCAGATTTGAATATTGGCACCTGGTGTGGCCACTGGGGACATGGATACGCCTCTGAGAACACAGGGGGTTAAAAAGCAGAGAACTCCCAGGGGAACTCTCTCTTGGTTCCAGTTAGTGAAAGAGGTCAGACCTTCCCTGCCCAGCCACGGGCTGGGTGGAGGAGGGGAAGCCATGTGGCCTGGGCTGAGGTAGGGGGGAGCCCCTGCAGGACAGAGGGGTGGAGGAACACTGAGAGACATCGGGCAGCCCCCCGCCAAGAGAGAGAGAGAGAGAGAGGGAGAGAGCCTGTGCCTGATGCTTGTGCCACCTTGAAATTTGAGATCATGTGCTGGCAGCACAGCCGGCCAAGAAGGAGAAGGGGGGGTGCAGCGAGAAGGTGCCCGGCCACCTGGGAGTTCTGGGCGGGCAGAGCCAGGGATTTTAACCTTTTTTCTTGGATAATGGAAGCCTTGCAAATACTGATCCTCCTGGATCTGAATGAGAAGAGAGCTAGAGATGAAATAGAAGGAAATGGGCAAGTGTGACGAAAGTTTGTGCAAGTGAAAGATGTCAGAAGAAGGTGAAAAGAATCCTAGGTGGGAGTAGATGATGGAGTGGCCTTTGGCTGGAGTCTTCTTGTATAGTTATGGACAGAATCATTTTTTCCTGTAACACAGAGACTGCATTTAGGGGGAGGCAATGGCTTGGAGCCAAGAGAGTGCAGTGATGTTGAGTGGCATGAACAGAGAATGATGAGGAGGGTGTGGTGGTGCCCTCGATCTTCAGTGAAGAAGAAGATCTCTGTTCTCGAGACCCCTCAGCCCCAGGAGGTGCAATTTGGGGGGGACAGGTATCCCGAAAATGAGAGACTGTTGCTTTTTTGGAACTGGGCAAAGCATCCCTTAAAGGGGAACCCTAGAAGCAGCTCTGGTCCATGTGCAGTGGTGAGAGCACTGGACATGGAAGGAAGAGGTCAGGAGGGCAAATGTTCTCCGGGCAGTGCCACATGTGACATGAAAACACAAGAGGTCTCAACTGTGTTTCCAGGGGAAGCCTATGGTACAAGAGGGACTTCTCTCTCCTTGATGAACTGAGAGTTGATTATCTGAGGGATGGTGATGAACTGAGAGTTGATTATCTATGGGGTGGTAACTGGATTGAGAATCTAAGGTTCTATTTCGTGTGGTGGTAGAAATTGGGGGAGGAGGAGGAATGTTTTGGAATGTTTTCATTCTGAGTTCTGTGTGTGTTCCTTTTTACATATTGTAAGTTAATAAAGTTTTTTCCTTTATTCCTAAGCTGGAGCCTGCTTTGCTCTATTTCTGGTCATATCCCACAGCAGCCACTGGGGAGAATATATTTTCATGGGGGCACTGGCATTGCACCAGCGTCAAACCATGACAGATGGGACATTGGAACCTTGTTTGTCTCCTCATAATACTCCTATTCTCCCGGTAAAAAAATCTGACAGGAGTTATAGATTAGTACAACATCTAAGGGAAGTTAACAAGAGAACTCGGACCCATTACCCAATGGTACCCAATCCCTATACTCTTTTAAGTCCCACCCCAGCATCAGTAGTTTAGTGCAGTGGATCTTAAAGATGCTTTTTGGACTTGCCCATTAGCAAAGGAAAGTCGAAATATTTTTGCCTTTGAATGGGAGGATCCGAATACTGGGATAAAACAGCAACTAAGATGGACAAAGTTACCACAGGGATTTATGGAATCTCCAAACCTATTTGGACAAGCTTTAGAAGAAATATTGCAAACTTTCACCACTCCTCCTGGAATATAAGTGTTGTGGTTTGGAATGGGAGGAAATCTGGGGAAGTGACGCAAAATTTCCATCCAGTGGAAATTACACATGCCTCTGTGAAACACACATGTAAAAGATGAAAGAAACTGGGGAACTTCCTCTTTCCCTTCCCGTCAGGAGTGAAGTAACACGGCTGGGCGGCCCCTACTACGGGGCTGGGCCAGCCGGCTCTGCTGCGGGGTTGAGCCCCTTTCCCCAGGCTGCCTGCCAGCCCCCAACATTGGCTGCTAGGCAGGGAGAGGGGAGTGCTGCAGGGCTGTATGGAGCTGGCCTTGCTAACATCTGATTGCTTACTACACGCCTCCCCCCCCCCCGCCCCCACCGCCCCACCCCCATCAGCCCGGGGCCCAGCCAAGCCCGCCAGGCCCTGGGAGCAGCCCCAGGCTGGTGCAGGGATTTTACCCCCATGGAAGTTGCCCACCATCATCAAGTAGGGGGAAGAATTAGGGTTAGGATATCCTTCAGGATATCCCCAAAGGTAACCATGTGGTCTTCACCGAGTGCCAATGTGAAAAACACATTCACTCTCCAGTGAAAATTTAAAAAGTTTATTGAAGGACAATAGGAGACAAGGTCCATAAAGCAAAGGTTATTATGGCTGGGTGCATCTTGGCACTCAGCCAAGACCACACTATTACCTTCAGGGATATCCCTTAAATACCTTTTCCTTTTCTGTTTGTTTATTTTTTTTTTTTTTTTTTTTTTTTGCTGTTAAGAAGAGGAAGCTTTTGTTCTGAGGAATGGTTTTGTGACACTAAACAGTTAAATGTTGCCCAAAGGGTAAAAAGCAATAGATGTGATTCATCTTGTGTTAAAATCAGCCTGGCCTTTCCTGTTTAACTAATTGAGACTCACAAAAAGAAGAATTTGCCTCTGCAGCTGTTAGCACAGCTGGATACAAGAAGAAGAGGCGGCTGTAGAAAAAAAAAAAAAAAAGCTTTTTGCTAAACCCAGAAAGTTTTGAGGAAAGCTGATGGCAAAAGTTAATGTACTATTTGCTTCCTTTTATCACTGTCCCTGTACTATTAAGAAGTCCTTTTCAGGTACCACTGAAGCAGCAATCCAAACCAGGGAAAGAGGGTGAATTAATACCAGCAAAATCAAAAGACTTGTGAAGAAACCTGAGGAATGGACTATCACATCTAAACTGGGTGATACCAAATTGACTTTCAAATGGGGACTGAGTGGTAATGGTTTGGGAAGACCCAAATGATCCAAGGAATGTACAAAGAATCACACCTAATCGAGAAATAAGGCCAAGCTTACATCACTAGTTTCAAGTACTACCTAAATAAGCCTTGAGACGCCTCCGACACCTCCTTCGGGAGGAATTCTTCCACTTCAAACAGGAGGATCAAGTCTGTTTGAGTCAGAGTTCTCATATTCTAGCCTTAGCCTGTGGCTTATACAGGGAAGAGAGGGAATTAAAATTTCCATCAGTTCCATACTGTATACTCTGTTTGATTCATCCAAATGCAGGACATGCTATCTGGGTTATAAGTAAATGTTTAAATTGTGGAAATAATTGGTATTGTAGTTCACAAAAGCTATGCTCTCGTTGCAAGAAGTGTCGAGTACTAAATCTATCCCCTATCCAGATAGAACTCAAAAAAACTGAAATAATAACTTTGTTTTGTGGATGGAAATTATTAGTGCCTGTTGAATGAGAGATACCTGAGGAACAGTGGGAAACCACAGTTAAGAAGTGTCAAAAACAGTTGGCCTAGAAATTAGTAAAAAGGAAGTGACAAGGGAAAAAGAGGTCAAGCCTGGGTTGACCACTGTACTCACCACTGAGAAGATCACATACACCTGCTGTGGGTAGCAACCCCATAGGCATGGAAGGTGGGGGTATAAGCCATACCAGACCTCTGTTATTCCTTTTTCTGTCACTCATTTTTTGTCTTTACCCTTTCAGGATACCGGCAAGATTGTGTCGCAAATGCTACTGAAAGCATTACATAAAAAGAAACCAAAGTTCCTTTTTTATTACACACACCCATGTTAACAGTCACTTTTAAAACCCATCCAAATAAAGTACCTGCAGGCAAAATGAGAAAAAATATTGGATTGCAAGAAACTTAGGAAAAAGTGGTAATAGATGAGGAATTGAATGTCCAAAAGGAGAGAGATTTGGTTTACATTTAATCTTAGAGACATAGTCCAAGATTAGGTAAAAAAACAACTAGTAAACAATAAAAGTAAAACCAGCACAGCAATCTAACCCTGTATTGGCCCCAAATGATATGCTGAATCGTATTTGTCCTAGGGTGACATTACGATGCTTGTATCCCCATTCGTGTGTTCTGTTTATGCTGGGTATTATGTTCTGTGCCTTCAAGACTGGCTCTGAAGAGCGAATGTTTTGTTTTGGTTTTGTTATCAGCCTGCTTCCCCACGGCTGGCGGGACACAGAGACAGAGCAGTACATCGTGCGGCTTTTGCTTTTTGCTTTGCTCTTGCTTCTGCTTTGCTGCTGCTTTGCCCTTGCTTTTTGCTTCTGCTCATTAGTTAGTTTAGCTAAGCAGACTGAATTTTTCCCTGGACTGTTTTTCCTTTCCCTTTTTTGAACTACTCGATCTTGCTCCGGACTGGGACCTAGGAAACACCAAGAGTTTGCACCTTGTGGCCAGCAGCAGCTATCCCCAGTGCCGTAGGGACTGATAAGAGAGCAACCACTCCCAAGAGAGACTTTCTGAATTTGTCATCTTTTTCAGAGTGGTGAAAGAGTGTTATCATCTGGTATTGTTCATTTTGTGTGCTGGGAGGTGTTTTGCCTGTTAAATAAACAGGCTCTTTCCACTTCTCTCTGAGGAATCCTTCCCAAACCGGTTGGGGGGAGGGGCCGTGTGGGTTTGCTTTCTGGAGGGATCCCCTTTTGGAGGTTTTCTCCCAAATTTGCCCTAAACCAGAACAGTATTATAAGACTCCAAGCAGTTATAGAGATGATAACAAACAAAGCTGCACAGGCATTGGAATTAATATCAAGTCAGCAAAGCCAAACAAAAACTGTAGTGTATCAGAATAGGTTGGCTTTGGACTATTTATTGGCTAAAGAAGGGGGTGTTTGTGGAAAGTTTAATATATTATATTGTTGAATATATATTAAAATGGGGATGCCATCCTGGAAAAAGCAAAAGATATCAGAAAAATAACCCAGGTACCGGTCCAAAATTGGAAAACAATGTTAAAAACCAGCTGGTGGGGTAATGTATTAGGGATAGGATGGTGGAAGAAATTAGGATTCTTCCTTTTATGTGTTACAACTGTTTTGATAATTCTTCCTTGTTTAATCCCCTGTTTTATTTGCTTGCCAGCATAGTCCAAAGAATGCAAGTGGACAAGAAATATTACTCAAGCCAAATGATTTGTTAAGAATAGGAGAGGGGATTGTGAAAAATGCATATTATATGATTGGCTCCTTATCTTTCTTCCGCTTGGATGCTTGCATTCCTTTCTAAGTAGCTTTGAATCTCCTTTGTTCTCTCTGCAGGCCATTTTGCGAGTACATCAGTTAACAGACTAAACAAGCAGACTCCAGCAAAATCCAAAATTGGTTTCTACCCTGAGTTAAATTTCTAACCCCCTGTCTCACACCATCATGATCAGTTCCAGGGGCTCGCCGACTCCCGCCAGTAAGGCCGGTTCTTTACTTACATGGAGCACCAATTATCAGCCATGAAGAGAGATGGTGAAGACTTTGAAATGGTCAAAGAATCTGAATTTATTGTGGAGTACAACTGCTTATATACTTATTCTAGGAAGACTCGTTTTACTACAGTGATTGGGCTATTCATCACATAAACAAACTTATACATTTTGTTATAGATACATATTATAATATTGGCTCTTTGCAAATATTAAAATGAATACTATATGTGTTATGTTGGAAAGTTATGCTGTATTAATCTCTTTTAAGTAGTGTGGTAAATATAGTTTTTATGCTATAGCATAATATAAAAATAGAAACTATGTGATGTAAGATACTTTTTCTAACTAGCTCAAGGAATGGATAAGATAATCAAGAAATTCTTCGCATAGAGATAACACTTCTAAGACACCATGGTCCCAAGAGAAGAATTATTGCCTCCTTATCAGGAAAGCCCTGACTTCGAGGGGCCAAGAAGACTGATTTACAAGATGAGGGGGGGAAGCTGAAATTAAGCAGAAAACACCCTTAGTTCAAAAGGAATGTTTGAATCATGTATGAGATATATGAATATGCAATAGGCTATTGCTTTTAAGGGTTAATCCTTTGTTAGCAAGGTGTGCTTTTTGGCAGAGTGCCAGGCACTTGGTTGTCTCTAATTCTTTGCTATTTATTGTCTCTTATTGTCCTAATTTTTATTACTATTTTCATTACTATTAAACTTCTAAAATTTTAACAACATTGAATGGTGCTTTTCACAATTTTAAGCATCTCTTGCTTGCAGAAGTCTGATGTCATTTTCTTTTTCCAGTAAACCCGACTGAATCTTCTTGCAATCTTGATTTAATCCTCAAAGTTCTGTTTGCTATTGCCAAGGCATGCTGTTATCAAATCTCTTATGCTAACCAGGTCCAAAGTCCATCATCTGTCTTGTGTCCCAATATCCCAACAGGGCAGCACTTTGGGATGGAGTGAGGATGAAGAAAGTGTAGGACTGGTGTAACTGCACCAATTTGGAGCGACTTAATTTTTGTTGAATTAGGTTACATCTTTTCTATGGGTAGACCTAATAAGTTCAAGGCAGGTCAAGTGTTGGTTGGGAGATTGATATAGAATTTGGATGCAGTAGTGAGCTTTGGAGGACCCCAACAGCTCTAATTCCTGGGGTTCCTCTGATGCTTTCAGAAGAGTCTTGGTCCTCTCATCCAAAGCGCCTACCGGATTGGGTTTCTTATCTGTACATGGGTATTCATTTGCTGCTAAGGAAGCCCCTACCAGGGACATTGACAGTGGGTTGTCCATGCTGCCCATGGACAGGCATAGATTGCCTTGCTGTAAAGTCTTGGCTAGTGTGACCCAGATGTTCTGATTCGGCTGAGGGATGATCCATTGTCGTGGTTTAGGGCAAATTTGGAGGAGAATTTCCAAATTCGGGCTCCTCCAGTAAGCAAACCCACACAGCCCCTCCCCCCAACCGGTTCGGGAAGGATTTCTCGGAGAGGAGTGGAAAGAACCTGTTTATTTAACAAGCACAGCACCCCCCAGCACACAAAATGAACAATACCGGATGACACCGCTCTGAAAAAAAGATGACAAATTCAGAAAGTCTCTCTTGGGGGGTGGTCACTCTGTTCTCAGTCCCTCCGGCGCTGGAGCAGCTGCTGCAGGCCGCAAGGTGCAGGATCTTGGTGTTTTCCAGGTCCCAGTCTGGAGCAGGTTCGAAATGATCAGAAAAAGGAAAGGAGAAACAGTCCAGGAAGAAATTGGACAGTTTAGCTAAACTAGCTAATGAGCAAAAGCAAGCAGAAGCAAAGCAAGCAAGAGCGAGAGAGCAAAAGCAAAAAGCAAAAGCAGCAAAAGCAAAAGCTGCAGTCTCTGTGTCCCGCCAGGCTGATAAGAAAACCAAAACAAAACTTTCCCTCTTCAGAGCCAGTCTTAAAGGTACAGAACATAATATCCAACAGTAACAGAACACATGAATGGGGATACAAACATCATAACGTCACCCTAGGACATCCATGCACAAGCTGATGGAAAGGTGAGGAGCATCCAAAATCCTATCTGGAATAGTTGGGGATTCCCTACCGCCAGAGTCATGGCAGGATACTTAGGGGTGATGAGTTGATCTGTGAGATTGAAAAAATGGATTTTTAGATTTATATGACTTTAACAGTCCCTCATATCTTCCCATCTTAACCTCTCAGTTTTTACTGAGTAGATAAGGCGTGGGAAAACAAGAGGGGAATAACAGAGGGGAACAACAAACTGAAGAGAGGTTGCAGTAAAACTAACAAAAGAGAGGTAACAGTGCAAAACAATGAGTGAATGAAATTCAACAGTGTCATGAACGGCGGAAGAATTGCAGCACACAATATGCGTGAACAGCAAATCTCAAAGTTTATTGAAAGCTCACACATATTTATATTGGTGTTAATGAAGCTTATACATATTGCAAAAGCTGAGCTCATTATTGGTTAAAGCACACTTAGATCAACCACACCTACTTCTATGCTCTAATGATTATTTTGCTTCTATGTTTACATTCTTATAGCTACTCTACCTAGGCTATCTTCATTTTCTGGCAAGCGATTTTCTCCCCCATCTTCCTGTTTCAGCAAAGGTCACCATGACCTTTGTCAGTGATTGGACACTGGTTGCATAATCCCCAGCTTGTTTCTCCTATCCTTATCCAACGGTATCACATCGAAGTGGCCTTTCTCAGCTAGCCAATTATCCACAAAGCTCTCCACACAACAGAGAGTCTTATAATCTTTTGGAGCAGTGGAGAGTCATCTTCTTCTGTGACAGACATCTGTGTTTACAGTCTTTTTCCTTCTCCTCCATGCCACCCAAGCTCGATCTCTTTGCTGTCTCTGAGGTTCCAGGGAAGTGTCTCTGGGTGCTCTATTTGGCGACTTGATGTATGTCTTGACATTCTAACCTGGAATCCACCTTGGCCCAGATCCTGTAGACATGCAAGCATAGCCTCTCTCCCAAGTTAGTAATGGAAATGGGCCAATTTATTGCTTGGATTTGGGATCTTTGATCAGCACAGGGACTTTCTCAGTGAGCTGAGCTCTGCTGGTGTTGGAGAAGTGGATGAAAATGGGGGGGAGTTGGCTCCATAAATGAATTATTAAGAAAGAGCCTTACATAATCTTTATACATTCAGTAGTGTTTCAACTCCCCTGCACTGCTGATCAAGGACACTTTTGAGAGTACAGTGAGGTCTCTCTACAACAGATGGCCCTGTTGAGGAGTGGGGAATGCCAGTGGTGTGTTTCACCCCCCATTGATCTAGGAACTGTTTAAAATTCTTGGAGCAGTAAGCAGGACCATTATCTGTTTGAATGGCTGGGGAGATGCCTAGGGTGGAAAATGCTAGAAGAAAATGTTTCATAGCAACTTTGGCCTTTTGTCCTGTGTGGGCTTGTTGTTGTTATTAGATTTCTAAAGTCCATACCTCTTTGGCGTATTCCCATGGCTGCTGATCTTCACTGACTCCTTCTGCTGCATGCTGTTCTCTCTCAGGTCAGAACTCCTCCAAGGCTCTCCCTGACTGGCTTACCCACCCCCTTTTATCCCGGTCATCTTCATTGGTTACAGCTGCAGCCCAATTAAGGACATCGCAGCTGCAGCCCATCAAGGGCAACCAGGACCTCTGGGGCAAAGCCTCCATACACATATTCAAATACATTTCCTCTACTATATTTCCCCCTTTTTCTTTTACATGAGTTAACAGTTGTACAGATGTTCAATTACAATACAATACATTTTCTCATGACTCACAGGCCATGTACAACCCACATAGCTCCTTGCTCAAAGGCCATACACTTTCACAGCTCCCTGACCCAAAGGCTATGTTCTGTCACAGCTCTTGGCCACCACAGCTCTCAGCTGTCTTATCTTCTGTTAACTATCACGTCAGGGTCACCAATTGTTGTTCTTCTATTATTTCTAGAGTCCCATATTGTTGTTATTAGATTTCTAAAGTCCATACCTCTTTAACATATTCTCATTCAATTGCCAGGATTTTGCTTTACCCTCCATGGGGGCCAGGGTTAACCCCGGAAGCCTCGAAAGTTTACAATTGTGGCAAACAGATATTACACACTATGCACCTTTTGGGAGACGGAAATATATCCATGTTGTTTGGCAGAGATAAACAAAACTCCACAACTTTTGTGAAAGTTGTAAAGCCAGTATGTTTATTACAGCGCTGGATGCATGTGAGAATCGTTCCCCTAAAATGACATGCGTACTTCTGGGAACTTCAGGTCCCTTTTTATCCCCCTCTCAAATACATATGCATACAATTTCCCAATAGGTTCATATATATTCATTTTTATGAATTTCGCGTGACATTTGCCACTAGTTCTTCTTTATCAGAAAGAATTCCTAGATCAGGGTGACCTGCTCTCATAGCAGTCTCTGTCTCTCTCTATCACCCTCTGTCTTCTGTCTCCCCCCAGCCACCCCCCCTTATCTCTCTCCTTCACTGAAGCAGTTTCTCTGAGCCTAGGTTTTTCGCAGCCAGACTGCACAGCAAGCTACATACTTAAAGATGTACATTCCACCTAAATCAAAATGGATTTCTACCCTGGAAAATTTCCACTCTGCCTCAATGTGTCCATAGATATGCTCTCTCTGCTGCTATATTCACATCAGCCCACACAGGAGAAAAAACAAAAGATGTCATCTGACATCTCCTAGCGTTTTCTACCCTAGGCATTCCCCAAGCCATCAAAACACATAATGGTCCTGCTTACAATTCCAGAAATTTCAAACAGTTCCTAGATCAATGGGGAGAAAAACACACCACTGGCATACCCCACTCCCAAACGAGGCAATCTATTGTAGAGAGAACAAGCATTAAATAGTTTATGTTTTGGTAGGTGGATGGAGATTTGGCCTGGGTAGCTGTCAAGAGCGAACTGGAGGCGTTCATTGGTTTGCAGCAAAGGTTCTAGACTAATGTCGCTGGAAGATATATACATGTGAATTCACAGCCCGCTAGTACAGCACCAGAGAACGTATCTATGGACACATGGATATATTTCTGTCTCTCAAAGGGTGGATAGTGTGTAATATCTGTTTGCCACAATTGTAAACTTTCGAGGCTTCCGGGGTTAACCCTGGCCCCCATGGAGGGTAAAGCAAAATCCTGGCAATTGGGGCAGGAGCCCACCATTGCTCTTGCCTGTTGCCTTGTGATTTTAAACATACGGACAAGGGCTGGCACATTTTGGTGAAAAAACTGATGGCTCAATTTAGCCTGATTACAAATGTCTGGTAGCGTGGTCTGCACTGCCATGGCTAAAATATCTGCTCTCTGATTGCCCTCTGTAACTGGTCCTGGGAGGTCAGCGTGTGACCTCACGTGCATAATGTGATATGGATAGTCTGGGTGGGAGAGGAGGTACATTAACTTCGAAAGCGAGCTGTATAAATCTGGATTTGGTACTTCCTTTAACAAGGAATGTTCTGCTCTTTCAGCTATTCCAGCAACATAGGCCGAATCAGTAACCAGATTCAAGGGTGATTTGAATTTGTCAAAGGCTCTGACAACGGCTGCTAATTCTGCAATTTGTGGGGATCCCTGAACAATTTGAACATCAGACTCCCACTCTTGAGAGTCAGGATTTTTCCAAGTCATAACTGACTTGTGCGATTTTCCAGAGCCATCAGTAAAAATAGTCAGTGCCTTTAAAGGAGTTTGACTCTTTAATGATTTTGGGATAAAATTAAAACACTCATTAAATAGTTTATGTTTCTGTAGGTAGATAAAGATTTGACTTGGGCAGCTGCAAGAGCCAACTGGAGGTGTTCATTGGTCTGGAGCAAAGCTTCCAGATCACCTGATGTCACTGGAAGGTAAATGCATGTGAACTCACACCCTGCTAGGGTCCTAAGGCAAGCTCTGGCTTTTATGATAAGCTGAGCCATAAGCTCCTGAGGTGTTGTGATGGTCTTATTTGGTTTGTGTGATTGGAACACCCACTACTATGATTAAAAGCTGATCGTTCAGAGTGGGATCCCACTGGAAAATGAGCCCATGAAACTTGGGTGATTTATCCAAGATGGCAAATTGGAAAGGCAGGGCAGGATCCGTGCGGTGGGCTTGTCTCGTGGACAGTGCTTCTGATACTTTCTGGATCGCTTCATGGGCCTCCGGTGTGATGGTTCATGGGGAGTCGAGGTCATCAGAGCCTCTCAGGAGATTGTAAAGGGGGGCAAGGTCCTTGGTCATGATGCCTAGCAGTGGACAAACCCAGTTTATTCTCCCACATAGTTGATGAAGGTCCCACAGGGTTCTCGGGTTGTCCTTGATGGTGAGCTGCTGGGGTTCGATGGTCCTTTCGCTGATTCGGAGTCCTAGGTAAGTCCACAGGCAGGTGCGCTGAATATTTTCAGTAGCAATTTCAAATTCTGCTCCTTCGATGGCCTGAATAGTCTTTTTGAGAACAATCTCCAAATAATAGTCTGTCTCAGTGCATATTAGGATATCATGCATGCAGTGAAAAATTATGGTATAAGGGAATTTTTCTTGAATGGGTGAGAGAATGTGGACAGCAAACATTTGGCAGATAGCTGGCGAGTTTTTCATCCCTTGAGGAAGAACTTGCCATTGATACCTTTTTAGCGGGGCTTGTCTATAAATTGATGGCACAAAAAATGCAAATCTTGGAGCATCTCTGGGATGGATGGAGAGGGATATTAAAAAAGCAATCTCTGATATCAGTGACTGCCAATTTCCAATCTCTCAGCAGCACCGAGGGTGAGGGTAGGCCGGGCTGCAGAGGGCCTATGTCCTCAATGACCTCAATGACCTTCCTGAGGTCTTGCAGGAGCCTCCACTTGTCTTTGCCTGGTTTATGGATGACAAAGGCAGGGGGGTTCCAAGGGCTAGTGGATGGTACTATGTGGCCCTTGGACAACTGCTCCTGCACAATGGATTTGAGCACCCTTAACTTTACTTCTCAGAGGGGCCACTGATCAATCCACACTGGTTCATCAGTTTTCCATGTGAGTGGTGTGGTAAGGTTCTCTACAGTGGCCCCAGCTAGAAATCCCATGGTGGTGGTGAGATTTCCAGCCTTGCTCCCCATTGAGACAATAGGTCCCTGCCCCATAAGGTGATAGGTGCCCTTACCACAAAAGATCTTACTGTGGCTACCTGACCCTCAGGTCCTTGAATAAGGATTGTCTGTTTGCTCTGCATAGAGAGGGCAGCTCCTCCAATCCCAGAGATGGCTCCATTGGCTGGCACTAGTTCCCAGCCCTGTGGCCACTTGGAACGGGCAATGATGGTCCCTTCTGCTCTGGTATCTGCTAGTCCTGGAAGATAAACTTTGTCCCCCTTGTTAAACAAGCCACATTCTATAATAGGTCTGTCTTGGCCCACAATCTCTGCCCAAAAAAACCATAGGGTTTTCCAGCAAAATGTCGGTCCAGGTGAGTAGGAAAAAACCTTGGGCAATGGGTGTACCCATAGACAAAAGCCAAGGTGTGTCTACACACAGGATAGTTACAGTAGTCTCATCCCCTGGTCCCACAGTTTGGACTTCTGGTAGTACTCGTAAACTGTCTGGTCCATTTATAGAGTCCCCTAGGATTAAAATGTCCCTTGGTCCATCAGAAGGTCTGAATTCACCAGTTGGAATTTGGTAGCTTGCCTCATCATCAAACTGGATGGAAAGGGCACTTACCAGCGTGAGTCATGTCCTTGCCAGAACGTATTGGTAGATCTCAGAGAGTTGGTGCTCATTCTCGTCGTCATAGACAGTCTCTCGATGCCTTGACTTTGCGAGATGGAGGGGAAGGAGGGACAGAATGGCTTGGCATTTGGTGTCGTGGCACAGGACCGCCCTGTACTCTGCTGGAAGTTTCCCTGGTGTTTCTGGTAAGACGGATGATGCTGAACCTGCTGGTGATATTGAAACTGGGGACAGTGTTTAAAATGTTCTTTACAGTCCAGGCATACAGCAGAGGGACAACCAGTGGAGGGGTGTCTGTAAAAAGTCTTTATCACATTCCACCTTGAGGTGGCCCAGTTCACCACACCTAAAGCATCTGAAATTTTGTTTATTCTTTGCCACAAAGGCATCAGCTGCTCCTTTGCTGACTGTCAGGGCTACCATATGTTCTGTAGTTTTGAGACAGGTACAGACTTCCATCATTTGCTGGATGGTTTTAGGGTCTGGAGGGAGTGCTCTTATAATTTTCTTGCAATCCTCATTCTCATTGGACACTGCTATTTTACTGAGCAGTTCTTCTCTAGCCCTTGGGCAACTGATTTGCTTATCAATAGTGTATTTTAGTCTGTCTATGAATTTAATAAATGTCTCATCAATGCTCTGACAAATGTCAGTGAAACTTTGTTGTGGGGTGGTACCATCAGGTGTTTGGAATAAAGCATTCTGGGTAGCATTTTTACTGTCGTCTCAAACAGCTCTGGGTAGATTTAGGGCTTGCTCCTGTGGTTTTTCATAGGGTCCTTCCCCGCTCAGGTGCTCTACTGTAAAATGAGCTCACCCATCCTCACTTTTGTAATTTTTCATAATGCTTTTAGTTGTTTTTTCCAAATTGAGTCCCACAGAAGAAGCTCTGTGGGTGATAGGAGGAGGGACATAACATGCCGAAGATCATGGAGGATGAGCACATGAGCTGAGAAAGTTACTTGTAATAGATTCTTAAAATATGGAGATTTTCGTCCATAGTCGTTAGATGCCTTGCATAATTCTTTGAGTTCACCGTATGGAATAGATTCCCATTTAGGGGTTATCCCTCTTTTGTATATAACTGGGGATGCTAGGGCTTGTAATTTTTGAGCAAAATCACAGTTACAATCGAAAGCTACTTCCCTTTGAACTTTTGCCCAGTGATCCTGAGATTCTGTGGTAGGCCAGGGATAGGCGCTCGGAAGATTTCGGGCTGTAACGGAAAGTTACAGGAATCCTTCTACCCCCCTCCCCATAGATAAGGATCACCCTTGGAATGTAGCCAGACGTGTAGCCCCCCTAACCTATGCATGCCAGGAACTTTCCACTCCACACTAACCCTAGAAAGTATAGCCAAACCCCTGTCTGACGTAAAGAGACCCCTTAGTCCATAAATACCCTCAAGACCCCTCAATAAAGGCCTTTAACCGTCCACCACATTGGTGTCAGCGTCCGTTATTGGCCACAAGGGATCCCACGAAGGAGATCGAAGTGCTGGACCCTGAAACCAGGTCGCCGTGGCCTTCACAAGAAGGCAACATAGTGGTGCCGAAACCTGGGATCGGGACGAGTCTGGGCGACGGGAGTACTCCTGGCCAGGGGACAGCACTCAACGCCGGAACGGCTATAGCGAAGAAGGGGGACGCCCCAGAGACCCGCGATTCGTATGGAAGCGATAGCGAAGGTCGTAAGTTTGATACATATGCAATGGGGAATCAAATGTGAACTCAGGAATTTTAATCTCGCTTTGACGAGACTCCTAGAGATTGGGGTCATTTCTCGACCCATAGATATATTACACCCTGAGGTGTGGCAGAAATGTACTGTCGCGCTAGCAGAGGACACAAAAGCCACAGGCAGCAGCAAAAGCCTGAAAGCGTGGGGGAAGGCAGAAGCCGCCCTACGCAAAGCATTAGAAGAACAGGAGACGTGGAATGCTGCGCGCTCCTGTTTGTTAATCGCGCCACAGCTGGGGGAGGGGGCGATAACGCGAAACCCCCCTGGTGGCGACCCGATTGAGAGCGGGGAGACGGGGGGGCCGGGCGCGTCCCATCCCTCCTCCAGCCCAAAGCCCCCGGAGCCCTCGGAGCCCCCGGGGGACCCCCTGACCCCTTCGGGGGACCCGCCGGGGCCCAGACCACCTCCGGAGCCCCCCGGGGTGCCCGCGGACCCCTCGCCCAACCCTTCCCCGCCGCTAGCCGACTTAGCGCAAGAAGCGGAGGGACTCGCACGGTCCTTTTGGGAGGGGCTGGCGGCAGAGGCCCGAAATATCAAGAGGGCTGGCGCGCGGGCGAGCGGCGGAGGGGATCCGCTGCCCTACCCGTTTGAATATGGCGCGGGTGGCCGGGAAGAGGGGTGGAGCCCGCCGGCCCGCGGCGGGAAGAACCCAGAACCGCGGCCAGCCGCGAACACGCATGCGTGGGAAACCAGCGCTGAGCCCATGCCCGGCCGAGAGCCGTGGGTCCCAGCAGACGCGCGTGCATGGGGGTGCGACAGAGGGCGGGCACTCGCTCGGGAGCCGCACCCACTGATGCCACCATATATGGGAGAGATCCCTCCCTGCGGGAGGCAGGGCGAGCCCAGGGGGCGGGAGCGGCACCGCCCCCAAGGGGAGGAGCGGGGCCGAAGCCGAACAAAACGGCAGGGGAGACCGGAAGTTTATTGGCGGTCGACTTCCGACTCTGAAGAAAACCACAGCTCCCCAGACCGCCCTGCGGAGCCGTCCGAGTCCAGCAGCGACTCGGAAGCAGAGAAAACAGAATCAATGCGGTTTCGGACGAAACCAAATAAAACTTTTAACACAGTCGGGAACCAGCCCCAATACGAACTCACCGATTGGGGTAAAATCAAAATTGAATGCGCGGGATGGGCACCCGCAGCATCGGTGCATGCCTTCCCGGTGAGAATTACGGGACCCCAGGGGAACCAGCAAAGAACGTATACTCCCGTTAATTCCAAAGACGTTCAAACAATAGTAAAAGCTATCTCAGAAAAAGGAATTAACTCAGGGGTGGTTTCCACTCTCGAGGATGGTCTTTTTAGCAATGATGATTTACTCCCTTTCGATATAGTGCAAATAAGCCGTATGCTTTTTGATGGGGCGGGTTTGATAATATTTAAACAGGAATGGACGGACCAATGTGCAACCATGCTCACTCAGATGGCGGGGGAAGGGCAGCCACTCCACGGGTCGAGTTTATCTAGGTTGTTGGGGAAACACGACGAAGTGGCCACACCCCAGCAACAAGCTGCCCAGCTCCGGATCGAGGAAGTCAGGGCGACTTCCCGGGCGGCCAGAGAAGCTATACGCGCCGCATCCAGGGTGGTGGCCAGACCGACACCATGGTCGACCATCAAACAGGGGGAGAGTGAAGGCTTTACACAATTTGTTGACCGCCTTCAGGCTGCGGTGGACTCTTCTAATTTACCCGCTGTCGCAAAAGGCCCGGTGGTAACTGACTGCCTTCGGCAGCAATGTAACACCGTAACCAAAGATATATTGCGTTCCCTACCAGCCGGGGCCAGCCTGGCTGACATGATTAAGCATGTTGTGAGGGAAGAGCAGTTGGCCCCACTTCAGGCAACCGTGCACACCCTAACCAGTGTGATGGCCTGCTTCAAATGTGGTCAGTCAGGTCATGTTGCAGCTAACTGCCCCCAGCCGGCACAGCGTCCCCAGGCAACACCCCCGCCCCAACAGCGCCCCAGAGGGATCTGCTGGAGCTGTGGGAAGAGAGGTCACCTCGCTAGGGACTGTAGATCCCGGCCCCGGGGAAACGGGAGGGGGGGGGGCGTGCGGGCCATATTCAGCCCCCTCCCGCTATGGATGCGAGACGGCCCATCTATGTCAACCCACAGTGGGGCAGGGGACCCTCATACCCTATGCTCCCACAGGAGGCAGCCAGTATCGCACCCCCGCCAGCGATACAATGGCAGAGCTATGCAGTACCACCAACTGCACCCTCGCACCCCCCATCATCACAAGCCACGCAAGCGCTACAGGACCAGCAGGGGACGCCCCAAACCGGGACCCCTGGGTGGCCCTGGCCATGAGAATAGGGAAGGAACCCCCGAGGGTGAGGGGGACATGCCGCCTCTATGGCAGTCAGGACCCCCACATTGTAGGACTTCAGTTTTGGGTAGACACGGGATCAGACTGCACGATTCTCCCTCAGCGGCATTGGCCCAGACATTGGCGGTTTAAGGAAGTCCCCCCAGTGAACGGGGTGGGGGGACAAACCCGGGCGTGGAAAAGCACCCAGCTGGTGGCTATAACACTTCACACAAACAAGGGACCAGAGCAGACAGTAGCAATTTACCCCTACATTCTGCAAAACTCTCCACCACTAATAGGAAGGGACGTCCTTGTTAGGCTAAAAGTCAAGATTACAAATTTATCATAAGGGCTACTGCTGTACACCCTCAGCTGCCGATCAAATTGACTTGGAAATCATCAGATCCTGTTTGGAGGGAGCAGTGGCCTTTGTCAGAGCCTCGAGTGGCAGCTTTGCTGGAACTGGTCAACCGCGAACTGCAAAAGGGTCACATAGAACCCTCCACCAGTCCATGGAACACCCCTGTGTTTGTAATCCCCAAAAGGTCCGGAGAGGGTTATCGTCTCGTCCACGACCTGAGAGAAGTGAACAAGACGATTCGACCCATGGATCCAGTCCAGACACTGCTATGAGAATTGTGAGTTTCTATTTACAGGACATGCTTATTGGCCGTCCCCAGGATGCGTACGTTCCCCTCCCAGAGGAAAGTGACAGTCCACCGAGCCACCGGACAGCACCTGAGAGACCCACACGGGCGAGACCCAAGCAAACACGGTGTTTCTGCGTGATCATGTTATTGGGGCTTGTCGCCGGAGGACAAGCCAGCCCAGACTACTACCCTCATCAGCCCTTCAGGTGGGTCATGCAACATGTTGCTGGTGACAAGGTGCTCAGAGTCATCACCACGCCGAACGCCCCATCCTTCGTGCTTCACATCACCGACCTGTTTCCAGAACAACAAAAGGTAGACCCCCATTCTCCACACGCCACGCACATGTACCTATCCTACTGGTGCCCAGCCTCAAACCCAGGAAAAAGTTATTGCAATCGCCCAGGGTGGGGATATTGTGGACACTGGGGCTGCGAAACAATAGTTACAGACGCCAGGCCGTCAGGACCTGGGTGGGACCCACAAGAGCCCGACAGATTCCTACAGTTCACCTGGGCACCCGCAGGTTGCAAAACACCCGTCTTCCTTCAGGGAACTTTCTATCAAAACCACCATAAAGTCCCCAAATTCCGGAAATGCACTCACTATAACATGACAGTTTTACAGCCGAATCACCCTAGCTGGGCCGTGGGCAAAGCATGGACAGTAGTCCTTCAAGGGTCAGGAAAGTGGGTGAATGTGCGAATCACCAGACTCCCACCGTCAGCACCCAGAGCAGTAGGGCCCAACAAAGTGATCAAAAGCACACAGAAAGGGAAAAATATGACCTACCCCAAAGCCCTGCCCACAAGGGTCACCGACGTCCCGACTGGCGATGAGGAAGCCTTCCAGATAGGCCAATCAGCCGGGTCAGGCTCGGACCCAATCCTTCGCATGTTAGAAGCTACCTTTCTATCCCTGAATGAATCTAACCCTAACCTAACTGATTCCTGCTGGCTTTGTTACGATGTTAAACCCCCCTTTTACGAAGGAGTCGCTTTAGATACCCCCTTTAGCTATTCCACAGCCGATGCCCCTCGCCAGTGCAGATGGGACACACCCCGCAAAGGAATTACCCTGAGTCAAGTCACAGGTCAGGGCAGATGCTTCGGCAATGCAACCCTAGCTAAGCGGAAAGGCGACGTCTGCACCGAAGTAGTTGAGCCCGACAGGAAGAATAATAAGTGGGTAGTCCCATCCACATCTGGGATGTGGGTTTGCCAGAGATCTGGAGTGAGTCCCTGCATGTCTCTTGCCAAATTCGATAACTCTAACGATTTTTGTGTTCAAGTTCTGATCATCCCTAGGATCCTGTACCACTCAGACGAAGAGGTGTATCACCTTTCCGAAAATAACAACCGGCTCCACAAGAGAGAAATATTAACAGGTATAACTATCGCAATGCTGCTCGGCCTAGGAGCGGCTGGAACGGCAACAGGTGTCTCAGCCCTAGCAACTCAACACCAAGGACTGTCCCAGCTGCAGATGACCATCGATGAGGACCTGCAGAGGATCGAGAAATCCATTTCCTTTCTAGAAAAGTCAGTCTCTTCACTCTCAGAAGTGGTCCTGCAGAACAGGCGAGGACTGGATCTCCTGTTCATGCAGCAAGGGGGCCTGTGTGCTGCCTTGAAAGAAGAATGCTGTTTCTATGCTGACCACACAGGAGTCGTTAGAGACTCCATGGCAGAACTCCGAAACAGACTGGCTCAGAGACAGAAAGACAGGGAAGCCCAACAGAACTGGTTCGAATCCTGGTTCAACCAATCACCATGGCTAACCACCCTAATTTCTACCCTAATAGGTCCGTTGGCAATGCTGCTTTTAGCTATTACCTTCGGGCCATGCCTGCTGAACAAGCTAGTCTCATTCGTTCAGGCCCGCCTAGAACGGGCTAACATCCTGTTCATGGGACAGCCACAATTCCTGTGAATTCAACAGGGAACACTGCCAGTCACGAGAGACTTGCCTGACAGAAACTTACTCAGGTTTCCCAAGACCCCTTTCCCTAGTCAAATCTCAACTTCCTACCTCATTTTGGTGCCTATGTATAAGACTACCTCGTTCATTTGGGAAAGAGGGGGGGGAAGTGTGGTAGGCCAGGGACAGGCGCTCGGAAGATTTCGGGCTGTAACGGAAAGTTACAGGAATCCTTCTACCCCCCTCCCCATAGATAAGGATCACCCTTGGAATGTAGCCAGACGTGTAGCCCCCCTAACCTATGCATGCCAGGAACTTTCCACTCCACACTAACCCTAGAAAGTATAGCCAAACCCCTGTCTGACGTAAAGAGACCCCTTAGTCCATAAATACCCTCAAGACCCCTCAATAAAGGCCTTTAACCGTCCACCACATTGGTGTCAGCGTCCGTTATTGGCCACAAGGGATCCCACGAAGGAGATCGAAGTGCTGGACCCTGAAACCAGGTCGCCGTGGCCTTCACAAGAAGGCAACAGATTCACAGTCTGAGTCTGTAGAATCACTGTCCTACTTTGGAGAGGAGGGAGATCTGCTCTTAGAAGCACAAGAGCTTAGGCTGGGGTGTACATTTTGGTGCTTGGAGCCTGGGGGAGCAGCCGTGGGAGCCACCGGGGGTGGGGGGGGGGGGGGGCGGCGGAAGAGATCCACGTGAGGCACGGGGATGAGGGAACAGGGATGGGGGTAGGAACACGATAACCGGGATGATAACTGGGGTACAGAACTTCTAATATTTTCAGAACCCACTCCCAAACCCTCAATCACTGCATAGATAGAATGAAAAAGTGGATAGAACTTCCCATCCTGAAAATCACATTCAGTTTGCAGATGATATAGCTTTTTTCCAACCTTATCCCAAAACTCAACAGCCAAATCTAACTCACGTGTAACACCCGGAAAATACTTGAAAATTCAACTAAAGAGAACCTTTAAAACCCCCCTAGAGAACCTAACATAATTTTTAACAAGGGCATAGACTTCTTTCTGCTCGTTGGTTATTTTAGCACCCATCGAGCCCTCTCCGTCCCACGAGATAAAAACAGGAAAAAAAATATGACCGTCCTTAGAGTACACTTAACACACCAGTGGGTCAAAAGAAAAATCTCAGAGGAGTCTTGCTGAGTCAACCAATGTCGCAGACATCTTTCATGAAAAATCCTTTCTTAGGATTTTTCCTTGTGAGAAGCTGCAGTTACAGCAACCAAAGTAAACAATGGTTATCTGCTGCTGTGGAATGCAACAGGTAGACCCTGTGATTGGTCTCCTGTGGGTGTTTGGATTTCTTGACCACTCATGGCAGAGCTGGCTCTTGCTCTCTGTCTGAGACACAGATCTTTGTTATTCATTCCTTTTCTATTCTTAGCTTAGCTAGCTTCTGAAGAAACCTTTTCCTTTCTATTGCTTTTTAGTATAGTCTAATGTAACATATATCATAAAATAATAAATCAAGCCTTCTGATCATGGAGTCAACATTCTCGTCTCTTCTTCACCCTGAAAACCCTTGTGACCACAGTCACAAACCAACCCTCAAACTCTCGAGGGTTATCGGTTGGCCCCTAAGAAATTCCCCAGAAAATTGGGGATTTTCTCTTGGGGAACTGGAACACTTGACTGTGATTTAAAATCCAGTGGCTGGCCAATGGAGACGCTTTCAATGGGCTAACAGAAAGCCCCATGGTCAGGGCACCAATTGTAGCAGTGTGGGGTTTACATGACGGATGCTGCTACCTATTTCCCAATAAGCATCTCCTGCGGAAAAGCCGCTTTGGTAGGCATTCAGGCAAAGCCATCAAGTCCACACACCACACTCACTACAGCTAGCTCAGCGAAGAGAGGCAGAAGGGCCTTTTGTATGATAAATTCTGGCAAAGGTTTATTCCAGCATGCCAAAGGGAAATCAGGGACAAAAAGACAAAAGCACGTGGTCTGCACAAGGTTAAGTATGGGGTCAGTGGCCAATGGTCTGAGGGCATGGGGGCAGCACAAAGGGCAGAGCAAAGGGCATTGGCCTATAGGGAAGACGGGGCCGGCCACCAGGGATACCACAACCAATGAGGAAATGGGGAAAGGAGAAACTATGAGAATTTGGGACATATGGGCAAAAGCAACTGGGGTGGATCATAGTGTTGCAAGGCTCCATGGGAAAGTCTTCTCTTTCAGCCCAGGTGGAGACTCTATGGTATATTCTTCCAAAGCAAGGCCCTGGAGATTTCTCTGAGGGGTTCAAAGGATTCCACACAAGGTATGAACCACATGGTGCATGGTTCAAGATATGTTATTACCAGTGCATGCTAACAAAGAAGCGGCAGCCACTGCTGCTGCTGCCCCATCAGTACCAATCGCGGCTGCAGCTCCAGCAGCCTCCTCCCTCTGTGACTGCTCCTTCTGAGAAGCCTCCTGCTCTGCCAATAGCACCCAAGAATTGCACTCTTCCCCTGGACACTGATGATAACATCCTGATAGGTTTCTCCTCGAGCCATGTCTTATGAGCTCTCAGAGCACTTATCACACCCAAGATAGCCAGCTACCCCGCATGGCATAAAATTAGCAGGATGGCTTCTGCAGTCCTGCTGGAAACAGAAAAATGTTTAATAAAAGAAGAAATAACAAAGCTCTTGAAGAGAAAAACTGAGCCAGGGGCAAGAGGTTCTTGCTCCTGCTAAAACACACCACAAAAAGCAATTATTTCCTTTGTTCTCTTCCTTTTCTAGTGAACTACCTAAGCGGGACCTCTTGGCCTCTGTCCAATTGGACAGCCCCAGGTCTGAGGTGAAGCCCAAAAGGTCCTATGAGATGTCTTTGTGCCAAATTGTGAGAGAAATTTCTGGGCTCTACTCTGCAGCCAGGAGCCTTGGCATGTCCTGGAGTCTTTGGCAGAAGGTGCCTGGGGAGACTCGAAGCCGACCACTAGAATTTTGGAGTCAAAGCTACAGAGGGTCTGAAGCCAACTACACCCTAACAGAGAAAGAAATCTTAGCTGCCTATGAAGGAGTCCAAGCCACCGCAGAGGTGATTGGTACAGAAGCGCAAGTCCTCCTGGCACCCCGACTACCAGTGCTGGGGTGGTTGTTCAAAGGCAAGGTTCCTTCCACCCACCATACCACCAGTGCTACATGGAGCAAGTGGATTGCTCTTATCACACAGAGCGCCCGTATAGGTAAACTGGATCGCCCTGGGATTTTGGAGGCAATTACAAATTGGCAGGGAAGTTTGGTGCCCCGAGAGGGAAACCCGGTGACAGGGCAGGAGGACCAGGTGCCTCTGCCATAGGAACCAATGCCACCACTATTTGTGCAAGAGGACAGGCTGCAAGGTGGACCGGGCCTGGGGAAAGGGGGGGTGCAGCGGCGATAGGGGCAGGCAAGCCAGGGGGGAAAGGGACCAACCGCAGGGACTGTGGCCATTGTTGAGAAGTGGGATGGTGCAGCTGAGGGGAAGAGGGGGCCTGACGATCTCCGAACTTGCGGCAGCCACAGCCAGCACAGCAGCACCAGGCACAGCAGCTCCTGTGGGGAGTTGGGGGCTTGGAGTGACAGTGGCCAGTGAGAGGAGGGAAGGGGAGAGGACAGACTGCAGGAACCGCGGCAGGCATGGCCGGGATGCCTGGCAGGGGAGCTGAGTCAGGTGCGGGTGGTGTGGGCTGAGGAGCAGGGGTAGGGGGACCTGACAAAGGGGTGGGGACGGGAGGAGGGGCAGACGTGGGAGGAGAGGCAACCTTGGGAATGGGGAGACTTGACATGGGGGCGGGGAACTCCAGCACAGAGGCAGTGACGGGAGGAAGGGCGATCGCGGGGCAGGGAAA
Source organism: Agelaius phoeniceus (assembly GCF_051311805.1). Taxonomy (NCBI): domain Eukaryota; kingdom Metazoa; phylum Chordata; class Aves; order Passeriformes; family Icteridae; genus Agelaius; species Agelaius phoeniceus. The sequence goes on from NC_135301.1 coordinate 12,679,890, forward strand.
GTTGGCAGGGGGGTGGCAATGGGGGCGGCACCTGCCTCAGCGGGAATGTCCAACGCAGAGGTGGCACCTGCTGTGGGGGCAGGGCTTGGAGGTGGGGGGGAAGGCAAGGGAAGGAAGGAGGAGGATCCCAGACACCATTTTGAGTAACTAAGGTGGGAATATTTTGCTCCAAATCATTCAAAATGGCTGATCTGGCCATGTGGCCAGCACCATCTTGTCCTATAGACGTGAATGGAAGTTCAGGGTAAAGGGATATTGGGAAAAGGGTTGGGTTGGAGCCCAGGCTGGCATGGCCAGTACCAGCCTGGAAAAGGGACAGGAGAGGGCTGGAAGTGGCAGAAGGCAGGTGGCTCTCCTGCACCTTTTTTAGGCAATTTCCATCTCCAGACCTGTCCCAAGGGGATGAGAACACAGGAACAGGGGGTAGGAACATGATATGTGGGGTGATAACTGGGGTACAGAACTTCTAATATTCTCAGAACCCTCTCCCAAACACTCAGTCACCACACAGATAGAGTGAAAAAGTGGATAGAACTTCCCAACCCAAAATCCCCTTCAGTTTGCAGATGACATAACTTTTTCCCAACCTTATCCCAAAACTCAACAGACAAAACTAACTCACATGTAACGCCCAGAAAATACTTGAAAATCCAATGAAAAAGAACCTTTAAATTCCCCTTAGAGAACCTAACATTATTTTTAAGAAGGGTATTAGAAACTTGGGAATAAACTTCTTTCTGCTCCATGGTTAGATTAGAACCCATCAAGCCCTCTCCCTCCTCTGAGATAAAAAGAGGAAAAAAAAAAAAAGGTGATCATTACTAGAGTATGCTTACCACACCAGTGGGTCAAAAGAAAAATCTCAGAGGAGCCTCGCTGTGTTGACCAGCCCTTGAGCCCCCAAGGGTTGTCGGTTGGCCCCTGAGAAATTCCCCAGAAAACTGGGGTTTTTCCTTTTGGGGAACTGGAGCACATGACTGCAATTTAAAATCCAGTGGCTGGCCAGTGGAGATACTTTCAAAGGGCTAACAGAAAGCCCCATGGTCAGGGGGCTTTTGTAGCAGTGTGGGGTTTAGATGGTGGATGCTGCTACCTATTTCCCAATAAGCATCCCCTGTGGAAAAGCCACTTGGGTAGGCATTCAGGCAAAGCCATCAAGTCCATAGACCACACTTACCATGGCTAGCTCAGAGAAGAGAGGCAGAAGGGCCTTTTGTATGATTTTGTTCCAGCAAAAGTTTATTGCAGCAGACCGAAGGGAAATCAGGGACAATAGATGAGGCCATGTGGTCTGCACCAGGTTAAGTATGGGTGGGCATGGGGGTGGTACAAAGGGCAGGGAAAAGGGCATTAGCCTACAGGGAAGATGGAGCCGGCCACCAGGGATACCACAATCAATGAGGAAACAGGGAAAGGAGAAACCACTAGAATTTGGGACATATGGAGAAGGGAACAGGAGTGGATGCAAGGCTCCATGGGAGAATCCTTTCTGTCCACCTAGGTGGGGAGAACTCTATGGTAGGTCTTTCCAAGGCAATGCCCTGGGGATTTCCTGTAGCAGCTTGAATTGCTGCTAGTAAAGTCCAAGGTAAAGAAGCAAAAAGGGCCTTTGCATGATATCCACAGATGTTTAATTCAGCCCCGTGGTGAGATGTTCAGGTCCCAGACACACACACATTCAGGTTCCAGCTTTTTTTCTCTCCAGAGGCCCAGGGGCTGACCCTGGTCTCGGGGCAGTACAAAGATAAGGACCAATCAGGGAATAGGGAAGGAGTGGTGCAGGAACAGAGGAACAGACATAGGAACAGGGGAAGGAGCCAATGGGGTGTAACTTAGGGGATGCCCCCCAGGGCCTCCACAATTTCCCTGAGGAGGAAGGATTCAGAGGATTCCACAGCAGATGGCTATCTAAACATATCTATACAACTAAGACCACTGTGAATGCTATTAAGTTTATAGAATGGATCAAGAGGGTAAGGAATTTAAAGCTTGTTAACCTCTTTTGGTATGTGTACATGTGGCTATCTAACCATCACAGCCTGAGTTCCTAGTTTTGGGAGTTCATTAACAATGGTACCTATTTTGGAGAAGGAATGCAGGGGGTGCTGCCTCCCAACCCTTCACTCACTTCTTTAAGTCTGCCACAACAGCTTTTGAAGGGTTTAAATTTTCTGTAGATGCTAACAATATTGTACAGTAGATGGTGTTTCTGATATGTTTATTCAATGCAGTCCATTCAGTATTTAGAGACAGAGTCAGGTTGCCTTGGAAAACTATGCTGACATATACCTCAGAGACTAGGGATGCTGCCCAGGAGCATGCCACAGGGGCTGGGGACACTGCCCAATAGCCTATCACTGCCCAATACTCCACCTTAGAAATGAATCACTCGGATTGGATGGGGTTATGGGAGGAGATAGGCTGGGTGCTGAAGGAAACTCTCCCCCAGTCGTTTGGAAGCTTCCCCCTTGCAAAACACAGATCCCCAGTAAGACTACTGAGTGCTTGAAAGAACATTGTTCTGTAAATTCCAGAGATGTCCAACTCACTGCAATGTGTTGTGGACCTTGGCTAATGCTTACCACACCATGGTCTTAACACTACAGCACTACCTGCAGTCGGAAGAAAAGGCTGATGGTGCAGCAGTGGAACCAACAGACATTACAACCATCCAGATTCCAGCTAAATCACAAGGGCAGCTCTCGGGGTCTCTAGCTGGTCAGAGTGACCCTGAGAAAAGTTAGAAAGTCTCTTTTCCCAGCCCGACGGTCGAAGAAAGAGTCAAGAGCTCTTGATTTCTCAGTCTCAAAATTGTTTATTGTATCTTATCTATAAAATTCTTTCTCCTGTCCTTCCGAGGTCCGCTCAGCAAGACAGTCCAAGGGACTCTGCCTGCCCCTGGGCAGTGTTATCTTTTTATACTAAAAACTATATTTACAATTACTTTCCAATACCTATACCTATCATCTATGTTAGACAGTGATCTTCTACTCTAAACCAATCTAAAAGTGCCAACATCACAGCAGAAGATGGAGGCCAAGAAGAAGAAGGAGAAAGGCTGGACACAACCAGATTCCTCCATCTTGCCCCCTGAACCCCCATTCTAAAAACCCCAAAAATCTATTTTTCCACTCTGTGATAAATTCACTATCCTTCCACCTTAACTTTATGGCTTGTAATTCTTCATACAAGGTTGGTAATTGTTTTTTCCAAGGGCTAAATCAAAGGCACAGGGGTCCTGGGCTCTGTACCAAGGTCTCTGAGCCCCCTGACAGGGTCTCCAGTCCTCTAGGGCAGCCAGAGGAATTTCCTGGGTTCCCACAGGCAGCCACAGCCAGCAACAATCACCCCTGTGCAGAGAAGTATAAAGCCAAATCAGTACGGCCAGTTAATGACGATGAGGTACCAGGCCCCTCACAACCAGTGGAGGAGCCAGAGCTTGAAATCATCACTGAGACCCTGTCGCATGACGTTTTCCACAATCTGTGAAAAGACGTGCACCAGGGGCGCGAGGCTTATGCAACTTGGCTGACTTGAGTTTGAGACCTTATGGGTACAGGCGTGCAACTGGATAGTGCTGAAGCAAGGTTTTTGGTATCATTGACCCAGGATGAGGGTATTGATCAGGTGTTCATGAGGGAACCAGGGCCCCTTCCTCTCTGGGAGCAACTTTTAATGAGTGTAAGAGTCAGGTTTGTTCACAGAGACAGACTGCAGGAGCACCATCATAGATTGTCCTGGAAGACCATTGAGGAAGGGATCCAATGCATGAGAGAAATGGCAGAATTAGAGATAATTTTTGGAAGGGACAGACAAAATGACAATGACCCTGACAAGGTCAGGTGCACAGCGCAAATGTTGGGGAGCCTGGCACACCTAGGGCCATCCCAATACTTCAGCTTCATTGCAACAATAAATGTCGAGGACAACTGAGACAGAGTGGGTTCTGTAGCCAGCAAACTCAGGAATTATGAGACCATGGTCCATGGTCCAATGCAGGCTCATGTCTTTGCTGTGGGTAAGTCTCAAAGAAAATATGAGGGAGGAGAGGAGATGGAGGAGATGAGGGAGAACAGTTCCCATGTGGCATCAGCGTGAACCACAGGTCCCCATGTCAGAGCCCGATGTCCCCCAGCTAGGGAGCAGGGGTACACCCCACGAGATGACCTGTGGTTCTTCCTGTGTGAGCAGGAGGAAGATATGAAATGGTGCCATGGAAAACCCACTTCTGTCCTGGCAGCATGGGTGCGTCACCTCAATGAGGAAAACACTAACCGACGGAGTCCTGCTAAAGTGAAGGTAGACTCAGCTTCCCATGATCGAGACACCAGGTATAACAGAAGGAAGGATGATATGTCTGATCCCCTTGAAGGAACCTCCAGATTGTATACCCAGGGAGTGAATGGTAGCCAGTACTAGAGGGATCCTGCCTCTAGCCAGGTAGAGGCCAGGGAAAATTGGATCTTTTGGACTGTGTGAATCTGATGGCCTGGCACATCAGAAACACAGAAATACGAAGCTTTGGTTGACACTGGTGCACAGCATACTTTAATGCCATCAGGACATGTGGGGGCAGAACCCATTTCTATTGCTGGGGTGTGTGGCAGGACCTTTCACCCCTCATAAAACAAAAGCTTATCTCCCCGTAACATATGTCTAGGTTAGGCCAGAATGATTTATCATGTGATGAATAATCTTGGCTGAGAACCTCCTTAGCCAGCAATACACATCCTGGCTTGAATGGTGAGAAAGGAAAACCTAAAATTAGTGATTGCAGAACACAAGCATTTTTACAATGATAAAAGACCACTATGATTATAATGAAATCAGAAATCTCTTAGACGCTCTCTGAGTGTGTGGAGGGTTCTCCTTGATGCTGAGACATTGGCATCGAGTTACTTCCCCAGGATTGAGAGAAACTGGGAGATTCTCTGCACACTGCTATCTTTTTTTGTTAAGTGACATTGACCCTAACCCTAACCCTTTATTACTATTATTATCATGCACTGTATTTTTAATCTACTAGTAGTTATTTTGTGTTATCCTGTGTAGTAAAGAATCAGTTTAAGTCTTATGTCTGTTTACTTGGCCTATTCAAATAAATAATTAATGTTGTAATAGGCCTGATCAGTCATTATTAAGAACTTGCAAGCAAGAGTGGGTTTTGGGGTGCTGGCTGCCTCAATAAAGCTGCTGCCTGTTGGGAAGAATGAAAGTTTGACAAGAAAGTTTAACAGATATGTATGCTTGGCAGAAAGCTCTTTGAATGTAGAATCTGAGAACGAAATAGAGATGGAAGCAAGTTTTGATATAGAAGAATAATAGATGTGTAAATTGAGAATTGCTGAGCCAGTCTTTATTAAATATTGGACCCTGAATGTTTACGGGTGTGGGGTGCCTGGCTTCATCTGGCCTCGCTGCTGGACCAAAGGCTGCAGCTATGGTGTTTTCACTGCAGAGATACCTTTGGCCGGCTGGGTGCTGCAGCTGGGCGCTCAGAACAAATCCAGGCAAAATAGGAACTCAGTTTACCTTTGGTGGAAAAGGTTCAGGCGACGGTGAAGAGAAAAGGAGCGGGTTCTGCCGTAGAGCTTAAATCCAGAGTTTTATTTCAGCATGGTAGACCTCTGAATGTGGTAACAGCTCCCAGACAGTCACAGGCCGCATGGTCTCGTGTCCTTTTAAGCCCCGGGGACAGGGGGAGGGGAGGGACAGGTGGGGGCCAACCAGGTGTGAGCAGGGGAAGGGTCAAGGGATATACAGGCCAATGAGCCTGGACCTGGGGGCATCTTTTGAAATTCAGCCAACCACACGACACCTTGCTGGAATGTTAAGATTGATGGACAGCTCTTAGGCAGGAGGGCAAAAGGGGGAGGGGGAAAGGTTGGCACACCTGAGGAGGTTGGGATAGGTGAAACAGGAAACCACTGCAACAAGTCTTACTGGACAACTAAGAAAGCAAAGGTTATGTCGAGTTGAAAAGAGATTTTATGACTTAGAGCAAAGGATAAGCTGATCACAAACAAAAAGATCTTTTACCAAGCAGAAAGATACCACAGGCAAACAAGACATGTCGATGGGGCAAGTAGAAAAAAGGTTTAAGAATTTTCCACTGCAAGAAAACTGAAAACCAACTTTAAGCTTTAACTGTAACATACTAATTCATGTGATTGGATAGTATTGACCATAATATGGTAATGACAGTAGTTATGATAGGCTGTAGGTTATAGTAAAGGTATTGATTGGTTGATTATGTATTAAGATGCACAGCAAAGTGTCACTGTCATATTTTCTGAAAAATCCCTTTGCCAGGATTTTTTCTCCTGGGAAGCTGAGAAGCCTCAGAGAATTATCTGATTGCTTCTCTGTCGCTGTCGAGGCAGTCACGACACAAAGCAGAGACCACAAGCAGTCTCAGATGGCAACTCTTTATTATTGAACATGGATGACCTTTTATACACTTTCCAATTGTTTATGCTTCTTCTACCCTAACTATTGGCCACAATAAGTCAACATAATACTATTGGTGAAAAGTTATAGTGACTTCAACTAACTTTCTAAAAATACTTTGTCCAGCTGCAAAGTTCTCTTATCTTTCTTCTCTCGGTCTCCTTGGTTACAGCCTTGGAGAGAGCTCCTTATCAGCTTCTTCTTGCTTCTCAGCTTCTTCTCGCTCCTTTAGCTAACAGGCCCGCTGTTAGCCCCTTCCACACTTCTCCTGTGTTTTGCTGCTTTGGAATGTGGTATGGAGATTGTTTATCCAATATGTGAATTGTTTTAACTTAATGCCCAATCACCGTCCAGCTGTGTCAGGACTCTGGAAGCAGTCATGAGTTTTCATTATTCATTCTTTGTAGCCTTCTGTTTGTATCCTTTCTCTATTCTTTAGTATAGTTTTAGTATAGCATTCTTTAATATAATATAAATACATAAAATAATAAATTAGCATTCTAAGAACATGGAGTCAGATTCATCAATTCCTCCTTCGTCCTGGGGACCCAGAAAATACCAAAGCAAAGAAAAATTTATAATGCATTGTAACCAAAATTAAAGGGTCTTCAGGCTTGTCTACAACTGGAGCTGACAGCTGTAGGTGTGGCTCTGTCACCCATGACCCTGACTGTTATAACATCTTGGATACAATAAACTGCATTTTGAAGAGCCATGTGAAGTCCCGCATCTCTTGTCTCAGGCTCTTACTGCTGCCTATTTCCAGAAACCTGGAAAGGCAGGGATTTGTCTAAACTCTCCCCTCTCCATTCATAACAGGGTGACAACGGGATCACAGCAGTTGATCCTGCTGAAAGCTGAAGTGAGCTTGACTGGGAAGGAGTGGCAGAAACATCCTATTGTGACTGGTCCAGAGGTTCCATGTAATCTGGGCATAGATTTTCTCTGGAGTGGTTATTTCAAAAACCCAAAATGACTCAGGTGGGCTTTTGGGATAGCTGCTGTGGAGGCAGAGGGCATTACACAAATGAACACCTTGCCTGGACTGTCAAAAAATCCTTCTGTAGTAGGACGCCTAAGGGTGGAAGAACAGATACTGCTTGTCACAGCAACAGTGCATCGCCGTCAGTATTAAATGAATCAAGATGCCATGATCCCCATCCACAAGATGATCCATGAGCTGGAGAGCCAAGGGGTGGTCAGCAACACCCACTCACCCTTCAACAACCCCATTTAGCCTGTGCATAAGTCTGAAGGGGAATGGAGATTGACAGTGGACTATCGTGGCTTGAATGAAGTGACTCCACTGCTGAGCCGGACATGCTGGAACTCCAGTATGAGCTGGAGTCCAAGGCAGCAAAGTGATATGCCACTACTGACATTACTAATGTGTTTTTCTCTGTTCCTCTGGCAGCAGAGTGTAGGCCACAGTTTGCCTTCACCTGGAGGGGTGTTCAGTACACCTGGAACCGACTGCCCCAGGAGTGGAAGCACAGTCCTACCATCTGCCATGGACTGATCCAGGCTGCACTGGAAAAGGGTGATGCTCCAGAGCATTTGCAGTACATCGGCAACATCGTTGTGTGGGGTAACATGGCAACAGAAGTATCTGAGAAAGGAGAAAAAAATCCTCCAGATTCTCCTGGAAGCTGGCTTTGCCATCAGAAAGAGTAAAGGCACGGGACCTGCCTGAGACATCCAGTTCCTGGGAGTAAAGCGGCAAGATGGACAGTGTCAGATACCCACCAAGGTCATCAATAAAATCACAGGGATGTCCCCACCAACCAAAAAAAAAGAAACACAAGCTTTCCTAGGCGCCATAGTTTTCTGGAGAATGTACATCTTTGAGTACAGCCAGATTGTGACCCCTCTCTATCTGGTTACCCGCAAGAAGAACGATTTCCACAGGGGCCCTGAACAGCAACAAGCCTTTGCCCAGATCAAGCAAGAAATCACTCATGTGGTAGTCCTTGGCCGAGTCAGGATGGGACCAGAGGTGAGGAGTGTGCTTTACTCTGCATCCAGGAGCAATGGTCTGTCCTGGAGCCTCTGGTAGAAGGTGCCTGCTGAGACTCGAGGCCGACCACTTGGATTTTGGAGCTGGAAATACCGAGCGTTTGAAGCCAGCTACACCCCAACAGAGAAGGAAATCCTGGTGGCCTGTGAAGGAGTTCAAGCCATCTCAGAGGTGTTTGAAACAGAAGCACAACTCCTCCTGGCACCATGACTACCTGTGCTGGGGTAGATGTTTAAAGGAAAGGTTCCCTCTACCCACCATGCCACTGATGCTACATGGAGTAAATGAATTGCGCTGATTATACAGCGCACCCATATTGGAAACCCAAATAGCCCCGGGATCTTGGTGATAATTATGAATCAGCCTGAAGGTGAAAACTTTGGTCTCACTGACGAAGAGGAGCAGGAAGAGGTGACGTGCTGAGGAAGCTCCACCTTACAACCAACTGCCAGCAGAAGAAACACGCTACTCTCTTTTCACTGATGGTTCCTGTCACATTGTAGGGATGAACATGCTGCGCTCTTTTCACTGATGGTTCCTGTCACATTGTAGGGATGAACTGAAAATGGAAAGCAACCGTATGGAGCCCCATGCGATAGGTCACAAAAGCTACTGAAGGAGAAGGGGGATCAAGCCAACTTGCTGACCTCAAAGCCTTCCATTTGGCCCTGGACATTGGTGAAAGAGAGAAGAGGCCAAAGCTGTACCTTTACACCAATTCGTGGATGGTAGCCAATGCTTTGTGGTGTTGGCTGTAAAGGTGGAAAAAGGCCAACTGGCAGTGTAGAGGAAGACCAATCTGGTTTGCTGAAGAATGGCAAGACATTGCCACTCAGGGAGAGAAGCTGTTATAGATGAGTAATGCATTGGTTGGCTCTCACAATTGAGGGGTGAATATTATGTATATGTTAAGAGAAGTTTTGTAGATGTATGGTTATGTTACTATAAAATGTCCTCCCATAGTCCTCTTTCCCTTCCCCCTTGTATTGTTATCACGGGATGACCATGGTAGTTGGGGCATTTGGGGAGGGTCGGCTTGTTACTATGGTAACACCTGTCCTCCAGTCAAGATGTAAGAAAGTGATCACCGCTGAACAGCAAAGAAGGAGTCAACAGACAAGACTGTGAGAGGGGCTAGAGGTATAAAAGGCAGAGCATCCATTTTGTAGACAAGCACATGGCGGTTTAGTTCCATGCTCCCAGCGCTGTAATTTTTCCTTATTCAATCTTCTGTTGTATTTTTGTTAAGGTTTAATAAACCTTTGAAATTTTAAAAGTGAGTGTCGTTTCTCACAGAAGTTACCTGTGAAAGTCCGTCACGTGGATGCCCATGTGCCCAAGAGTAGGGCTAATGAGGAGCACTGAAACAATGAACAGGTAGATTAGTCTGCAGAAATAGAAGTGTCACAGATAGATTTGGATTGGCAAAACAAGGGAGAGTTGCTCCTAGCTCAAGGGGCTGAGACAGAGTGGAAATTTTCCAGAGCAGAAATCCATTTCGATTTAGGTGAAATGTGCATCTTTGAATTAAGTCTGTAGCTTGCAAACATAGCTGTTTAGCCTGACTGCCTGTTCTCGCAAAAAGCCTATGCTTGAAGAAACTGCTTCAGCCGAAGGACAGAGATAAGGGAGGGCCCCTTGAACTCTGAAACAGATGGAGAGGCTGCTGCAGAAAGCAGAGCAGGATGACCCAGGAGTTCTTTCTGATAAAAAAAAATAGCAGCAAATGTAATTCGAAATCAGTAGAATGAATATGTATGAACCTATTGTGAAATTGCATGCATATGTATTTGAGAGGGAGATTAAAAAAAGGATCTGGAGTTCCCAGAGGCACCCATGTCTTTTTGAGGAGAGTGATCCCCACATGTGTCCAGCACTGTAATAAACATACCAGCTTTACAACTTTCACAAAAGTTGTGGAGTTTGTTTGCTTCTGCAAATCAGGGCTCATAATGCCTCAGACCATCAGGACAAAGATGCCACCTATAAGTGGGCATGAGACTGAGGGGTGGATCTAACCATGGACAGCATCTCTCAGGTTATCCATGATTGTGAGACCTGCACTGCAATCAAGCAGGCCAAGTGGGTAAAGCCCCTGTGGTATGGGGGGGGGAAGATGGTCCAAATATAAATATGGTGAGGACTGGAAGATCAATTACATCACACTGCCTCAAACCTGCCAAGACAAGTGTAATGTGTTCACAATGGTAGAGGCCACTACTGGATGGCTGGAGACCTACCCTGTACTTCACACCACTGCCCAGAATACCATCCTGGGCCTTGAAAAGCAAATCCTTTGGAGGCATGGTACCCCCGAGAGAATTGAGTCAGACAATGGGACTCATTTCAAGAATAGCCTCATAAACACCTGGGCTAGAGCACATGGTACTGAATGGGTGTACCATATCCCTTATTGGGCACCAGCTGCTGGGAAAGTGGGGTGGTGCAATGGACTTAAAAACAACATTGAAGACAATGGGGGGTGGGACCTTGTGTTGGTTTTGCATGGCCTGTTTTTTTGGTCGGAGTGGGCAAAGAGGTGGCTTCTGTGAAAAGATGCTAGAAGCTTTAGAAGCTTCCATCATGTCTGGCAGAGCCAATCCCTGACGGCTCTGAAGATGGACATGCTGCTGGCCGAGGCAGGGCCAATTAGACATGTTGGTAACACCTCTGTGATAACAAATTTAAGAATAAAATCAAAACAAAGTAGTGGCACAGTCTTAATTCCAGCTAGAGAAGAGGAGGATGTGAGAACATGCAAGGGAAACAACATGGAGACACCAAGGTCAGTGAAGAAGGAGGGGGAGGAGGTGCTCCAGGCTCCGGAGCCAAGATTCCTCTGCAGTCTGTGGTTAGGACCCTGATGAGGCAGGCTGACCCCCTGCAGCCCATGGAGGTCCACAGGGGATGCAGAGATCCACCCAAAAACCATGGGGGAGGTGCCCATGCTGGAGCGGGTGGATGCCTGGAATAGGCTGAGATTCAGTGGGAGACCTGGTGGAGAGGAGACCCCTGCTTCTAGGCTGGAGCAGCCTGTCCTTGGAAGACTACACCCTGTGGAAAAGTGACCTATGCTGCATCAGTTTTGGGAGGACTGCTGCTCGTGGGATTGGAGCCACGCTAGAGAAGTTCATGGTGAACTGTGTCCCGTGGAAAGGGACCCTATGGTCTCAGAGGGAAATGACTTTTCTCCCTGAGCAGTGGAAGATCTTGGATGACAAACTGATCAAAACCCCCATGTCTTGTCTCCCTGTGCTGCTGGTGGGAAGGAGGGAGGAGTTGGGGGAAGAAAAGGTGTTTTAAGGGCTTATTTTACTTCTCATTATCCTTCTCTGACTTTGTTAGTAATAAGCTCACTTTGTACCTTTAAGTTGAGCCTATTTTGCCCTTGGAGTGTTTTCTCCTGGTCCTTATCTCAACTCATGAAGCCTTCATTACATTTTCCTCTCCGCTGCCCAGCTGTGGCAGGGAAGGGTTAGTGAGTGGCTTTTGTGGGTGCCTGGCATTTGGCCAATGTCAAACCACAACACTTGTCAAGCAGTGGGATCTGCATTTAGCAAAGGCTACGTGGTTAGTTAACACCAAAGGTTCCACTAACCAAGCTGGCCCTTCCCAATCTGAACCCCTGCGTACAGCAGATGGAGATAAAGTTCCAGTGGTGCATATGAGAGGCATGTTAGAAAAAGCTGTGTGGATTAATTCTGCCTCAAGCAAAGACAAACCCATGCATGGGATTGTTTTTGCCCAAAGGCCTGGTTGTACTTGGTTGGTAATGCAGAGGGATGGGGAAACACGTGTGTGGCATGAGAATGCAAGACTCACAAGCTGAGAGCAAAATGAATCTGTTTATTGCAGAGTGAAGACAGTATTTATACTCTTAGTTTGAGAATCTGTGTTCAGTTCTTTGCACTCAACACGGTTGCAGGCCTGTAATAAATCCGTCAGCCTGACAGTTTGACTTTTTTCCTCAAAGTTTGCAGGCTTTGAGGAAACAGGATGCCTTTCCTGTTTTCAGATCATGGGTAATCTGCTTTCTCCCATGCTTCTCAGGGTTTTTCTGCAGCATCAGGCCTGTTTCCTCACAGTTGTGTACCTCAGGGGGATTTGACTTTGGGTTAGAACAGCCTGTAATTCTGGAACTCCTGTACACCACTTGCTGCTGAATGTCACTGCTATTGTTTTAACTACCATGAACAACGAAAGTGGACTGCTCCAGTTGTATCAGTAATGGACCAAATGAGAGACCTCACATATCACTTCAAACACTGTGCAGTAACTTCCCATATATTTTTTAGGATTTGTATGCTATCGGCTCTATTTGGGCCATGACAAGTAACTCACAGCTGAATGCTGTTTGGGCATGGCTCAGTGGTGACAAGGGCCAAGGACTGTCTTTAGACAGCAGTATAGACAAGGCCACTGTTTTTCAGGGGTAAGAGAGTTTAGTAAAGTAGTGACAAGCCATGATATATACCATTTGTACTCAGAGCCCACTGTATTTTATTTACTAGTAAAAAATAGCAAGGATTTAGTAATATATAATTTCTCCAGCATAACTGGGATGTTATGGCAGAAATATTGATCCATTCCAGTTCTTGAAGGCAGCATTTGGCTGTACAACTACAAAACCATCCTTTCCATTCCTTATTTACTGTCTGCATTCTAAGGCTTGCAATAATGAGTCTGAAACTGATACCTTAGGTTTTAAGTTTTTCTGTTCTGTTTTGGTGTGCAGCTTTTAGCTTTATATTAAGTGTTACTAGGATCTTTTCACAGGGTGGTGAAGATAAAACAATCTTATTCTAGCTGGAGACTCAAGGACGTCTTCAAACTTCAGGCCCAAAGCATAAATAATGTGAAAAAAGGAGGGTGAGCAAGAAAGCAAGGAGGATGAAGTTTCATAACTTGAAGCTAATAATTGGACATTTAACCCCTTTATGGAAATGGACTAAAACTTATAAAAATGTGAGATCTTGTGACTAAGCCCTCTTTTGATTCCATCTTGGAGCCATGTGAGCAGAGCCAGGACTGTGGCTCCAGTACTGCCAGGGTGTGGCCTTTGAAGGCACTTCAATAAACATCCACTTTATTCCTCTTGTGAAAAACGCCAATCACTTGTTTTAAAATTTTAAAAGTTTAATAGCAATAAAATGGTTATAAAAATAGTGATACAAATTAGAGCAATAAGAAGTTGGACAATCAGAGTTAGGGCAATAAAGGACAATAAAAAAGCAAAGAATTACAAACTTTCGGATGCTTTCCTCTTGAAAGCATGGCTTGCTAACAAAGGATTAACTCTTAAAAGCAATAGCCTGTTGCATATTCATATATCTCATACAAGATTCAAAAATTCTTTTCAAACAAAGGATGTTTTCTGGTTATTGTCAATGTCCCCCCTCATCTTGTAAATCAATGTTTTGGCTCCTCAAAGTCTGGTTCTTCCTGATAAGGAGGCAATAATTCTTCTCTTGGGGATTTTGGTGTCTTGTTGCTGTTATCTCTGTGCAAAGAATTTCTTGAGCTAGTTAGAAAAAGTATCTTACATCTCATAGTTTCTATTTTAATATTATGTTATAGCCTAAAACTATATTTAACACACTACTGAAAAGGATTAATACAGTATAATTTTCTAACATAACACATATAATAGTAATTTTAATATTTGCAAAAAGCCAATCATATAATACACATTTTTCAAACTCTTAAATCCATCTAGCCTCTGTTCCAGCTCCTTAAGGCATCAATACATTGCCATTTTCTTCACCCTATGTTATTCATTACCTATAGTAATTAAAACAAGGAGGCTATGAAAAAGAAAAATACAGAAATGTGTGGTGAGAAGCAATGCCTTAATGCATATATTAAACAGTACACAATTAAAATTTTATATGCAACAATTTTTTGCATTTCTTACTCAAGTGCTTAATTTTGCAACCTTATAATTATTTTAATATATTGGTGCATATGATATTTTCCCTTTTCAAAGAAGCAAACCGTCCTAGTTTTGACCAAGGACATGGTTTATTTTTTGCAGTAGACAAGAGGGAGCGGAGCCTGGAGCCATGTGGGTTGTTATTCTATACCACCTCACATCATCACTGAGGGGCAGAAGGAAGGGACACTCATTTCTGATGTGAAAAATGCATATTAAATGATTGTCTCTTCACAAATATTAAAATGAATACTACATGTGTTATGTTAGAAAGTTATGTTGTATTAATCTCTTTTAAGTAGTGTGGTAAATATAATTTTTAGGCTATAGAATAATATTAAAATAAAAACTATGTGATGTAAGATACTTTTTGTAACTGACTGAAGGAATGGAAAAGATAACCAAGAAATTCTTTGCATTATCCTCTCAGGATGGAGATACTACAGGATTCCAAGAAAAGAATTATTGCCTCCTTATTGGGAAGGCCCAGACCCTGAAGAACCAGAGAAGACTGATTTACAAGATGAGGGGGGAAGCTGAAATTAAGCAGAAAACACCGTTTGTTTGAAAAGAACTTTTGAATCATGCATGAGATATATGAATATGCATCAGGCTATTGCTTTTAAGGGTTAATCCTTTGTTAGCGAGCCATGCTTTTTGGGGCTTAGTGCCCAAGAAGCATCCAAACATCCATAATTCTTTGTTTTTATTGTCCTTTATTGCCCTAACTCTGATTGTCCAACTTCTTATTGCTCTAATTTGTATTACTATTTTTATAACTATTTTATTCCTATTAAACTTTTAAAATTTTAAAACAAATGATTGGTGCTTTTCACACTGAGAAAAAAGGGAGCATGGTTTCAGATGGAAGAAAAAGGGGATGCACGGACCCTCTACTGCCATTTTTGTTCCTTCTTTCCCAGGACAGCAAGTGGCGAATGGAGTGGAGAGGTGGTGCCAGTCACAACTGGAGGGTTTGTCTGTCATTGTTTTTTGTTGTCTGGAGCTTGGGGGAGGAGGACATCTCTTTTATACACTGTTATTATTAGGATTGTTTCTGTTACTGTTAATTTTCCTATCTCGTTGTTTCCAGTAAATTGTCTTTATCTCAACCCAGGATCTCTGCCTTTTGTCTCTCTCTCACTGGAGCGGGTGGCGGGAGGGGAGCAGCTGCATGGAGCTTAATTTCCAGATGGTCTTAAACCACATAAACCAGGCCAACAAAACAAAAAACAAACAAACAAAAAAATCCCCAGCTGAGATGAACATCTTCAGATAGTATATATTGACATGCTCAAAGTTTATTATCAAGGGTAACAACTTGCATGTCCCCGTGAAAATACGTATATCTTTTTTAACTATTTCTGGTTTCATCTATCTTAAATCCCCAACTAAATTTAACCTCATCTCTACTCTCCACTGTCTTGATCTGTAATATATCCCATATGTATAAGTATGTGCATTATATATTTATTTTACATATATTTCTGCAGTAGCAAATATGTTTGCAAATTATTAAAAACAATGAAAACCATTGAACAAGTGCTTTGAATTTGGGCGACTTACTCCAATGCTTACTGGCCTTCTAGATGAAAAACCTTTTCCTTATATCCAGTCTGCACTTCTTTTGTTTCCATTTAGAAGGGTTTACAGAAATTGTCATGTATTTATCCTGCTCATTGTCATCTACTGATATTGCAGGTAAACCAGGACTCCTGAACAACTGACCAATATGATCAAGCAGAAGCCGTTTATTGTTTACATTACACACACTTTTATAGATTCTCCAAACTACTAAGATCACACTTCTTGATTGGCACCTTTGTCTTGTTCCCTCATTTTCTGCCTCCATTTCTCAGCGCCCGTGATTGGTTACCGTGCAGGTGTTCTACAGTTCTCTGTTGTGGTAATCACATATCCTCTGAACAGAGAGAGACATAATTCTCTCCCAGGATTTTCCTGGGAAGCTGTGAGAATCTGTGAGAAAGCTCAGAGAAAACAATTCTTATCTCCATTTGCTGCACCTGTTGTTTTGCACATGTGGAATGTGTTATGGAGATTGTTTACCAAAGGCTGGTTTCCTAATTGGACACTGGTGATGGTGTTTGGATTCATTGACCAATTGGATCCACATGTGTATTGGACTGTCTGGCAAGGGCGATGGGTTTTTCGTAGTAGTAGTATAGTATAGTGTAGTAGTAATAAAGCATTTGATCAACCTTCTGCAATCATGGAGTCAATGTTCATTATTCCCACATTGGGGACACTGCTACTATACTCTGTTATCTAGTTCTTGTGATCCTGGTATGCCGTTTCTCAGCTTCTTCATTCTTATTTTAGCACAGTTTATGTCTTAGTAACCTTGATGAATTCCACAGTGCCCTGAGAAAATTCTGATAAGAACAGTTACAAGCGGTATGGCTGGTGCACACTGAGGCCTAAGTTGTTTAGATACATTGCTGCATACTGACATGGCTGAACAGGCTCCAGAAGGATTATTGTGCTAATTTAAAAATATTTATGGGGGAATAATTTCCCTACTTGATTTTAAGAGTCTGCAAGAGATACATTTTTAGGGGTGACTCACATTTTCCCCCCACCCCTTCAAATTAAAATCTCTGGCCGAATTATCAATAACCAGGTTTTCAGTTTTTTAATCACAGGCATTTTTAGAAATATGTTCTCCAGCAATATTTATACTCCCCTTATTTCATTAATTTAAACACAAGCATATTTCTCCATCTCCCACCCAAGGGTGGATCAAGACTTCAGATGGGGCTTTGGGCAGGAGCCACAAAACCCTGAATTAGATAAGGCTTTAAGCAAACTCTGATATGATTCAAATCTCACAGAGAGAATGTAACTCTTCAGGGAGACTGCAAAAGGCTCTTCACAAAGATTCTTCCAGGATTCAAGATACTCTTTTGATGACCATTAATGGAGAATGCTATGCTGGCAGACCCAGAGAAATTTAGCAGCAACTACACTATAAGGTGTGTCATTCCCATTGATGTTGATGAGAAAAGAAGACAGCTGATCATCTCCCTGTCAGCTGTGAGTAGTTGAAAACACAGAGGTCTTACATGGACATGGAAAGGAGCACAAATGTGATAGCTGGTTGGATCTGGAACAGCACGTTATCTTCCAACTTTTTAAGTACTTGTATAACTCCTCCCTTTCTCCTCTTGGTACCCAGCATAGTTTAGTGCCAGTTCCCAATGTCCTGGTTTAGAAATTAAGAGATTTTATATTTTGTATTTCTTTCCCAAATGACTTCCTGCATATGAGGAGGTTTTTCCTTTTAATTTCTTTTAATTTTGTTTGCTGGTAGTCTCCAAAGAAAGTAACATTGGTTTGAAAATTGTTGCCTAGGACTGTTCATCACTACTTCTGGCTTCTGAACAGAATCTTCTGGACTATCCCTCAAGAGAAGCTTCAAGTCTTTCTGTATCTATTGGGTTACCCCACCCTGCCCATAATGAGGTATCAGGGGTGCAATGGCCGTGGCAACCAGCAATCTCCCTTTGAGCCAGTGAACTCTCAAGTTTGCTATATTTGGAGGACCACTGCTGAACAATGACAACAGATCCTGAGCTGATACCCCCCCCCCCCCCCCCCCCCATTCCTTGTGGCTCAACCCTTTGTCCATTGAGAAGAATGCAAAGGTATCTGACTTAAGTACTTACTTCACTGAATTTGAGGAGAATTTTTCACAGGCACCTTGTACACACTTGTTTATGTCTGTGTGCAAGCAAGTGTGAATATGCTATAGTAAATGGACTATGAATGCTGCTCTCCTAGATTCTTAAGTACTTTACATCTATAAGTAATCTAGGCTGGTAAGCGATTTGTTGTTGAGGTATAGTAAACCCCATAGGAATCCTTTGTTAAATTGTTTAACTTAAGCTATTGATTAAGTGCCTGGTCATAGAAGGAGATCAGGATGTTTAGGCAGGATCTGCATTTCCTAAACCCATGGAATGAGCATGATACCCTGGCTGTCCTAAATGTGCTGTGTTGTAGCAGACACAGGGCCTGCAAGGCCTTCCTGGCATTCAGCAGCCTAAGATAGGAAATGCCTAGTCATGATGACTGGACCTAAGAAGCCCCTTTTTCTGCCTTTGGACCCTTGCTTATCTCTCTGTAAGACTATAGGTCACTTTCCTTTTGACCCTTACTATTGGACAATTTCTAAAACTCCTGTACCCTATATAAAGAGCTACTTGTGCCTAGTTTGGTAGAAGAGCTGTCCCTGAGACCTTCGCAGAAGATTCAATAAAGACATCCCTGTGGAACGTCACACAGCTCTTCTCCTCTCTCTCCCCATGTCTGCCTAAGGCACTTAGCAAGCTAAAGAGCTGAAATCACAAAATGAGCTGATAATCACGAAAGAGCTGATATTACCTAAGCTTGCTAAGGTAGCCTGTGGCTGAGAACTGCCTGGGAGCCCAGGAAAGCTGTGCTGAACAAGGCTGCGCTATCCAGAGCAGCGACGGCCAGCTGAGGATACCCCGAAACCTGGCCAAGGCCACATTACTGTGTAATTGCACTCAAGATGATTTGCTCCATGGCCTTCCCAGGTACTGAGGTCAGGCTGACAGGCCTGTAGTTCCCCAGATCCTCCTTCTGGCTCTTCTTGTGGATGGGCATCACATTGGCCAACCTCCTGTCATTTGGGACCTCCCCAATTAGCCAGGATTCATGATAAGTGATGGACAGTGGCTTGGCTAGTTCTTCCACCAGCTCCCTCAGTACCCTTGGATGAATCTCATCTGACTCCATAGACTTGTGAATGTCTAAGTGGCTCAGCAGATCACTAGCTACTTCCTCCTGGGTTGCAGGGGGTCTATTCTGCTCCCTTATCCCTGTCTACCAGTTCAGAGGTCCAGTTGCCCTGAGGATAACCGGTCTTACTGGTAAAGACTGAGGCAAAAAAGGCATTCAGTACTTCAGCCTTTGCCTCATCTTTGGTGACAATCCCCCCCCCCCCCCCCTTCCAAACAAGGATGGTGATTTTTGTTTTGCCCTCCTTCTGTTTGTTGTCAATGTATTTATAAAAACACTTTTTATTATCTTTCACAGCAGTGGCTAGACTGAGTTCTAGTTGAGCTTTTGCCTTTCTAACTTTCTCTCTACATGACCTACTGACATCCATGTACTCTTTCTGAAATGCCTTCCCCTTCTTCCAAAGGTCATAAACTCTCTTTTTTCCCCCCTGATTTCCTGAGAGAGCTCCATGTTTATCCAGGCCGGTCTTCTTCCCTGCTGGCTCTTCTTTTGGCTCATAGGGATGGCCTGCTCCTGTGCCTTTAAGGTTTCCTTCTTAAAGTATGTCCAGCCTTCCTGGATGCCTTTGTTATTAAGGACTGTTTCCAAGGGGACTTTCTAAAACAGTGTCCTAAACAGGACACAGCAATAACCTATGCACCCGTTGTTTACACACTCTTCACTCACCTTGCATAAGACCCTTGGTCCAATGGTGATTTTTGGTCTGGAGTCATCTTGTTCCTTACTTCATTCTTTCTTTGTAGCTGTTTTTATCTGGATGAATTGCAACTTCTGCAGTTCTCATTTACCTCTAGTGAAACAAATATTAGTTGAATGTCAAGAGGGAAAAGTTCAGAAGAATGAGAGCCTCCCCTAGTTAGTGGCTTTTATATCTGAAGGAACAAGAAGTGTCAAGAAAGGGCCATCATGGCAGTCAAAAATACACTGATAGCCACAGCCAGAAAAAAAAAGTATCTCTGGCCTAAAAATGCTAATAAGCACCAATGTCTTTTTCTCTTGCAATATCTTGCAAAGTGCATCTCTGAGATGGTAGTTTTGTGCAGCATCTGGAACATAGATCCAATAACTCTTCTTATTTTTAAGACAAGTTAAATATTTGTTTCTTTGAAATTCCTCTTTTCCTTTCCATTTCGTGATACTAGCCTAGTTACATAAATGGACATGCTGTAGGACCATCTGCCCTCAGTGCAAGTATATAGATCAAAAGCTTGCATCTGGACATGTCATTCAGAGTGATCTTCTGATTTAGGGGTTGCTCAGTGTTCTTATAAAGTATTGTGCTTCATCTAAGGGAAAGCTTCTGCTGAAGAGACATGTTATTCCAACTTGGTAGCACATCATCAAAACACTAATTTGCACATTAACTGCTAATTCTCCTTGCAGCATGCACAGAGAAACAGAAAACTCGGAAAGAACAATTAGGGATCTATGGAAACTTAATGATACACTCAATCAGGATTGCACTTAGTGAACAAGTTAATTCATGGTCATTCAGAGACATTACTCAGTGTGAATAAAAAGCTTACACTTGCAAAAAAGTTTTCAAATGCACTCTGACATATATTGCTAATTCCCTTCTTTATTATCTCAGCTCATTAAAACAGAAAAACAGCCCTTGAGCAATATCAGTTACACAAAGCCATTGGTGATCATTCTGGCATTATGAGAAGGGCATGAAGCTCCCCCAGCATGTCCCACTACCAAGACTTCCTGTGGAAGAAAAGGGGAGAAACCAAAGCACCATCTAAGATGCTACCCCCTTTTCTACCAAGAAATGTCATGGACTCTAATGTCAGTACCTTCCTGCAAGATGCTGTGCAGAATCAGGAAGATTAGTTGCACTGAGCTGCAGTCCTAGCAGATTTTTCATTTTTTACTGCTTTGATAAATCATGTATTAGAACAGCCTTTTTACATAACCTCTGGGGGCAAAAAAAAGGAAGAAAAATAACATTCCACCATAAAATAGATTTATCACAAAATCCTGTCCTACCACCTAACTCCAGGCCAGAACATATATTTCTCTAATTATTAATTAACTGATGCACAGAAACATCTTCAAGATTTTTAATGTCTCCCTTTCTCTTTTGCCTTTCAATAATGCAGATGACAATGCAGGTGGTAGTGTTCAAGACACAGATAACTTCTTGAGCAACTGTCTTAGTTTGGAAAGACAGGTGTCTGCTAAGGAAGGCAGGAGCCTCCCCTGAACTGGAAAAATGTAAACCCCCTCCCTACGAATTGTTATAAATTTGAAATTAAGGGAGGGTCTCAGGCAAAGATATGGGAGCAGGAAATAACAGTTCTATATTAGGGAAGAAAATAAAAAGATAAAATAAACAATGCAGTAAACTAAAACAACACTGACAGAGTCAGAACACAGCCTGACACCCTGCTGGTCAGGGTGTTGGTAGTAGTCCAATTGAAATGGTGGTTGCAGTCCTCCTGGAATGGCAGGTGTGGTTCTGTTGAAGCAGTGATCCTGTAGAAGGGTGTAGTCTTCCTCTGGGAATCCAGTGGAAAAGGCAGCTGCTCCTCTTAGAATCCAGTGGAAAGGCTGTCCTGGTGTCCCAAAATCTCAGATTATATTCAGTTAGGAATGCTTGTCTCCTCCCTCTGGGCAGAGCATCTCACAATGGGATGCTGTAATTTTTATCACTCATGCAGTGACACTCAGTGGCCCATTAGCAGAAGATATCTCCTGGAGGGAGGATTGGTTTGTGGAAGAGATAAAGAAAATTGCCCAATTAACAGAAGATAACTGCCACACCTCTAACAGATGTCAAATAGAATACACACATTACCTTGCAATCTAGGAAAGCATGTTAGCCTAAGGGATTGTGATCTCACCTAGCAGCTCCTGGAAGTGAGTGCTGCAAACTCTGGTGGTACATGGGACATCTCATCTTGCTAGCTGAGGGGAGCTGGGTTTGTCAAATTGGATGAAAAACTTCATTCAAATTGGACCCATGCTGTCTTCTATCACCCTGTCTGCAAGAGGCCCTTGCAAATAGAATAAGGCAGAGCACTTTGCATTTTTTAGTGTAGCCGAAAGGGTGAGTTGTCGCAATGCAGCTGATCTGAAGTGGCCCCTTAAACTCAACCAACCTAAAAGTAAACAAGTCCCCGGACAAGGCGGGGATAGGTTTGATTCAAACCCAAGCAAACTGTCTCGCTGGACAGTTCTTCCCCTGGTATTCTGGCTGGGTCCGTCAGGGCGTGGAGGGGATGCATTAGATGCTTTGTGGATATGGAAGGGGCAGACAATCTAAGTGGTCCTGTGGAAGGGGCTGACAGCTGGTCTGTGAGCCAGGAAGAGTTAGCTGAAAAAGCTGATAAGATTTGCATTTACCCCTGAAAGCAATTCTACCAAGGTTGTTGACATGGAAACTGAGAAGAAGAAAAAGATAGACTAAAACAGTGGTGGAGACTGCTTTGTACCAATGAACACTGTGTTGATTTATTGTAACCAATGAATAAAGTATAAACGTCATGGGAATGTATAAAAGACAGCATGCGGTTATAATAAACAGAGAAGCCTTTTGATACTGTATGGTGTTACTCTGTGTGTCGTGGCCAAGTCAACAGCAACACGGTCCCAGTTTTTCTTTTTTTCTGATTTAAATGCATTCACTTCCCCCAGAGAGCTTGCCCCTCTCCCCCCCCCCTCCTCCAACAAGTGGCATAATCTTTCTCTTCCTTGCTGGCTGCTACTTTGGCATTCACATAAATATTCAAAGTTTGGCACATCCCCTTCTCAAAGGAACCGTGCATAGGCCAGAATAACTGATCCGATCTTACCTCCACTTTGGTCCATTCTATCATACAATAATGTATCATTTTGATCTTATTTTTATTCTTTGTGTCAGGGTTATGCTCCCACTGTGCCAATTTTATTCCCAGGGGGCTATTGGGAGATATATTCATTGATGCTTTCTTGCTTCCTGCTCCCCTTGTATTCTCTCCTTGCTTACTTTTGTGAAAAATGAGGTTCACTCACCTGGTAAAATTTAAAAGTTTAATAAAGGACAATAGGATACAAAAATTAAGCAAACTTTAATGGTCGGGTGCTTGGCGTTCAGCCAAGAGCACACCTGCTATTTTGGAGACACCCTTTACATACCTTTTCTATTGTATCAGCCTGTTACATATTCATAAACAATTATGCATATTTAAATTTTTCCCCAAACTAGTTTACGTGTTCCAAGAACTGTTTAGCATGGCTCCTCCTTGGGTCTGTGTGGGAACCCAGGACATCCCTCTGGCTGTCTAGGACGGCCAAGACCCCTGCTAGGGGGCTCAGAAGCCCTGGCACAGAGCCCAAAACACCTGTGGTTTTGATTATGACCCGTGGAGCAAATTACCAACCTTATATGAAGATCAGCAAGCCACAACAGTTTAGGTAGAATAATAGTGAAGTTATCACAGGGTGGAAAAGTAGATTTTGGGGTTTTTGGTATGGGGGTTCAGGAGGCAAGATGGAGGGAACTGGGCGTGTCCAGCCTTTCTCCTTCTTCTTCTTCTTGGCCTCCATCTTCTGCTGTGATGTTGGCACTTACAGATTGGTCTAGAGTAGAAGCTCACTGTCTAACATAGGTGATAGGTATTGGAAAGTAATTGTAAACATTGTATACATAGTTTTTAGTATGAAGACATAACACCGCCCCGGGGGCAGGCAGTGTGCCTGGAACTGTCCTGCTGGATGGACCTCGGCAGGGCAGGAGAAAATTTTTTATAGATAAGACGCAATAAACAACCTTGAGACCGAGAACTGAAGAGCTCCGACTCATTCTTCAAACGCTCGGGCTGGGAAAAGTGACTTTTAACATTCTTGGGGTCGCAATGACCCGAAAGACCCCGAGAGGTCTGCCTTTTTAGGGCATGCGCAATTCTTGGCTGTGGTTTTATTCCGTTCTTATTATTACATCCAACTTGGGCTTTGGTCCATTCTTTCTACAGACAGTAGGTGCTCATAGTTGACATGTCAGTAGCAGGGGTCTTCATCATACGTTCATTGGATGTTATCCCAACCAAGCAGGCAGTTCAATTACCACAAGTATAACTATATCAACTATTTCAGTATGTCTAAGTTTAGTTAATAGCAGAAATAAAAATTATATCTTTATAGCAAAGTTACTTTAACATTATACATATAGCATCCATTTTAATATTTGTGAAAAGTCATTATTATAATATGTATTTATAACAATCAACCCCTCTTCTTTTTTATAAATCATTTGGCTTGAGAAATAATTCTTGTTTTCTAACCTCCATTATTTGCTCATTTTTTTCACAAATCAATTTTGCTTCTTCAAAGGGGTTTTCCATATTATTTTGTTTTGTTAACACCATGATCTTTTGTGCCATTCCAGATGTAGCCAATTTTGGGTTCACAGGCATTGTTACCACTTGCATGCCTTGGACTATGCTGGTGATTAGATGAATAAAACAGGGGATCAAGCAAGGATGAAATATCAAACGAGCTGTAGCACATAAAAGGAAGAAGCCTAGCTTCTTCCACCATTCTATTCCCAATATGTTATCCCACCAGCTAGTTTTTAGCATTGGTTCCAAATTTTGGACTGGTACATGGCCTATTTTTCTGATATTCTTGGCTATATCCAGGACGGCATCCCCGTTGTCATCTATTTTCAAACAAAAATCTGATGTATTAAATTTTCCATAAACAACCCCTTCTTCAGCTAATAAATAGTCTAAAGCCAACCTATTCTGATACATGGCAGCTCTTGTTTGGGTTTGTTGCCTTGATATTAATTCGATTGCCTGAGCAGTTCTTTTTGTTATTATCTCTACAACTGCTTGGAGTCTTATAATATGATTCAGCATATAAATTGAGATCTGATATCCCCAACTGCCATCTTGTGCCCAGGTGGCTGGCCCATATGTTTCCACTATGCATTCAGGAGGCCATTCCTCATCTCCCCATTTTTGAAATCCTGCAATCAATTCCCTTGTATTTCTTTTTAGGTCCTCATAAACTGGTAGTCCTAACTGATCTCCATCTGGTCCTGGTAAAAGAAAAAATTCTGGCTGTATGATTCCCAGAGTACAACTCCCTTTCCACTGGGAGGGGAGTCTTGGGTGTCCTCTTTTCCCACATATCCAAAATAAGCTATCTGGTGCTTTCCAATAATCATTTTTCTGTTGATTTATATTCTCCCAAAATTTTGATATTTCTGGAATGCCAAAATAAGTATTCTTGCCTGTATCATTACATTGAAAAAGTCTGATTTTGTTCTTATACTTACAATTTTTTCTTTTGCTTTTCTTTGAGTCCAATACAGAGTGGGTTCCCCTGGGATCCACCATGTAAGACTTCCATTACTAACTTTATATCTCTTACAAGGAGTATTTCCTACTTCGCTAAGAAATTTTTTCCCAGTGCACCAGAGACATTCTTCTCCTATCACTGTTGAACTTAAAATCCACCTTTCTGGTCAGTTTTCCCCCTTTATATTTGTCTGGATCCATTTAAGGAGTTCAACCGGGCCTAAGCTACTGCCTTTCCATGGCCATTTTTCTGTCATCAAAGCCGCTCCACAGACCCAACAGTTGGTCATGTTAAGTTCCTTACTTATTCTTTCCCCAAATTCCACAAACAGGTTTTTCCCAAATCTCAAGATATCTATTTCCTTTTCTAATTGCTGTTTAAGTTTCATATACAAATCTTGACGTGGGGTTGATACAGACTTAGATTGCTGTGCTGGCTTTGACTTTTTGTTTACTAATTGTTCTTTTACCAAATCTTGGACTCTACCCCAAAGGGCAAATGTGAAACAAATCCATCTCTCCCCTTTTGGACATTCACTTCCCAACCTATTACCACTTGTTCCTAAGTTTTCCGCAATCCAGTATTTTTTCCCATTTTGCATACAGGTACCTAATTTGGATGGGTTATAACAGTGACTGTTGACATGGGTGTGAGTAATAAAAAAGGAACCTTGGTTATTTTCCATGTAAAGTATTCGGTAGCATTTGTGACATGATTTTGCTGGTATCCCGAAAAGGAAAAGACAAAAAATAAGTGACAGAAAAAGGAATAACAGATGTCCAGTATGGCTTATACCCCCACTCCCCTGCCTATGGGGTTGCTATCCATAGCAGGGGTATATGATCTTCTTGGTGGCAAGTACAGTGGCCAACCTGGTCTCATAGTAAAATCAGGCGACCCTTGAGGCAGGAAACGATTGGCATCTGACTCCAAGGCTTCAGAATGCTGAACACTCACTTTATTAAAGCCATATTATATTACATTATACTATACTATATCTATACTACAAAGAATACTAAAGAATGCTAAAGAAAACTTGTGACTGTCTCCCAACAGTCAGGACACAGCTTTGAGTGCTTGGCCAAGGAAACAAAACAATCCTCAGCAGAATCCAATCACCAAATTCCTTCAGGTAAATAATCTTCCAACACATTCCACATGTGCAAAACAATAGGAGCAGCAAGCAGAGCTAAGAATTGTTTTCCCTTCTTCTCAGAGGTTTTCTCGCTGCCTTTCTCAGTAGAACCTGAGAAAGCTAAATCTCTCTCTTTTCAGAGGGCATGTGAATACCACATGGCCTTGCCCTCTATTTCCTTGTCACTTCCTTTTTTGCTAATTTCCAGGCAAATAATTTTTGACACTCCTTAACTGTAGTTTCCCACCGTTCCTCAGGTATCTCCCATTCAACAGGCACAAGTAATTCCCATCCACAAAGCAAAGTTATTTTTTCAGTTTTTCTGAGTTCTGTCTGGATAGGAAATAGATTTGGCACTCAACACATCATGCAACAAGAGTGTTGATTTTGTGAACTACAATACCAATTTTTTCCCCACAATTTAAACATTTACATTTAACCCAAATAGCATGTCTGGTATTGGGATGAATCAGACAGGGTATATGGTATGGTACTGATGGAAATTGTAATTTCTCCTCTTCTTTGTATAAGTCACAGGCTAAGACCAAAATATGAGAACTGTCTGACCGAAACAGTCCTGACCCTCCTGTTTGAAGTGGAAGTATTCCTCCCCCAGGGGGATATCAGAGGTGTCTCAGAACTTATCTGGGCGGCACTTGAAACCACTGATATAAGCTTGGCCTTATTTCCCAATTAGGTGTGATTCTTTGTACATTCCTTGGATCATTTGGGTCTTCCCAGTTCATTACCACCCAGTCCCCACTTAAGAGTCAATTTGGTATCACATGGTTTAGATGTTATAGTCCACTCCTCAGGTTCCTCCACAGGTCCTTTGATTCTGCTGGCGTGGATCCACCCTTTTTCCCTGGTTCGGATTGCTGCCTCAGTTGTCAGTAGTACCTGAAAAGGACCTTCCCATTGTGGAGTTAGATTGTTCTTTCCATGTTTTCACTAGTACCCATTCCCATGGATGGGTATTATAGATTTTAAAGTCTAAAGGTGTGGTTTGAGGGATTATCCCTTTCAACCGCAAGTTTTCACATGTCCTTGCAATTGTGGTGACATATTTTCTAACACTCATTTCCCCTAATTCATAGGTAGCAGTTTCATGTTGGGTGGTCAGAAAGGGTAATCCGAACATCATCTCATAAGGTGACACTCCCAGGTCTGACCTGGGTTTTGTTCGGATCCTCAATAGAGACAAAAGTAAACATTTTACCTATGACATTTGGGTGTCAATCATTAATTTTGTTCAAGTTCTCTTTAAAGTCTGGTTCATCCTCTCTACCCTGCCCGAACTCTGTGGATGCCATGGGGTATGTAATTCCCATTTTATTCCCAAGGCTTGAGTTATTTGCTGTAAGACTCTTGACGTAAAATGTGTTCCTCTATCTGAGTCTATTCTATTAACCATTCCATACCTGGAATTAATTTGTTCCAAAAGGGTTTTACATACCACGTTAGCTGTAGCTCTGACAGTGGGACCAGCTTCTACCCAATGAGTTAAATGGTCTATTACTACTAATAAAAACTTCCACCTCTGCACTTGGGGAAGTTCAGTAAAGTCCACCCGGATACTTTGAAACGGTCCCAGAGCTAACCCATGGCCTCCTAATGTTGTTTTTCTCATTACCTTTTTATTTACCTTTTGGCAAGTTATACATTTCTCAGTTATTTGCTTTGCCAATCCAAAAATTCCAGTGCACTCATAATTCCTTAAAAAGTGATCACACAAAGCTTGAGTGCTCTAATGAGTTTTTGATGCATGTCTTCTAATATTTTCCTTGTAAGTGGCTTATTAAGTAACTGCCTCTCATCAGGAAGTTTCCATTAGCCAGACTGATCTTGCTCTCCTATCTTAATTCCTTTTCTTCTGCTTCCCTAAACTTTTGAACTTCCAATTCTTCCTTGTCTGGGGTCAAAATTAACATAACCCTTTTGGTCCCATTCTCTGCTGCATCTCTAGCCTCTTGATCTGCCAAATTACCCCCTCTTATTTCTGAGGTCATTCCCCTTTGGTGTCCTTTAACATGTACTACAGCTATTTCTTCAGGTAATTTTAATGCCTCACAGACCTCTGAGTCCCTCATGTATCAGTCCCTTTCCTTTTGAATTTAGTAACCCCCTTTCTTCCCAAATTTTTCCAAAGGTGTGTACAACCCCAAAATCAGTATATATGGTTCCTTTCTTGTGTTTTAAATATTCTAGTGCTCTTTTTAGAGCATATAATTCACAAAATTGAGCCAACCAATTTGAAGATAATTTTCCTTTTTCAATGGTTGCATATTTTTCCTATCAACCAAGACATATCATGACATTCTTTTTCCTTGTAAGCATCTGGATGAACCATCAATATATAGTCTTTCCACTTCTGGAGGGGCTTGTTCTGCTAGATTTTCTTTACTTCTGATTCCACAAATTGTAGATTCTCTTTTGATACTCTTAATCCTTTTTCCCCAAGAAAATTCAAAAGTTGTATAGTAGCCTCTCCAATTTCAGCTTCCTCTGATAATAAAAGGTCATCCACATATTGGGTAATTTGTATTCCAGGAGGAGAGGGGAAAGTTTGTAATATTTCTTTTAAAGTTTGTCCAAATAGGTTTGGAGACGCAGTAAATCCCTGTGATAATTTGGTCCATCTTAATTGCTGCTTTCTCCCAGTATTTGGATCCTCCCATTCGAAGGCAAAAATATTTCAGCTCTCCTTTGCTAATGGGCAAGCCCAAAGAGCATCTTTAAGATTCACTACACTAAACCACTGATACTGGGGTGGGACTTTACTTAAAAGAGTATAGGGATTGGGTACCACTGGGTAAGGAGTCCGAGTTCGCTTGTTAACTTCCCTTAAGTCTTGTAGTAATCTAAAATTCCCATTACGCTTCTTTACTGGGAGAATAGGGGTATTATGAGGAGACATAGAAGGTTCCAATGTCCCATCCTTTATCAATTCTATTACCAGCTTTAAGCCTTCTCTTCCCTCTAAGGATATAGGGTACTGACGAACCCATATGGGACATTCTTCTCTCTCATTTGTGACCCTTATGGGGTCAGTATTTAGTCTTCCCCTATTTCCTTCCCCAGCCCAAA
This sequence comes from Agelaius phoeniceus, assembly GCF_051311805.1. Classification (NCBI taxonomy): domain Eukaryota; kingdom Metazoa; phylum Chordata; class Aves; order Passeriformes; family Icteridae; genus Agelaius; species Agelaius phoeniceus. Next base: position 12,709,590 of record NC_135301.1, read on the forward strand.
CTTCTTTGTTAATCTTTTTCTCATCTTCTTGGCTGAGTTTTAACACTTCAACTGTCATCTTCCCTTCTTCTGGTATAACCCCTATTCCTAATTGTACCTGTAAGTCTCTCCCCAATAAGTTGCTACCTGTTCCAGGAACTAATAAGACATCTCCCATCCCTATTCTGGTTTCCCCTTCAATTACTACATTTTTAATGACAGAAATTTTAAACCCTTCTCCTTTTGCTCCTGTTACCTTCATGTTGTCATTACTCACATCACATCCCCCTGGAATATTTACTACACAAATTCTCTCTGCACCAGTATCAACTATAAATTCTAATACCTCCTCTTGGGGGCCTACTTTTAAAGTTATCAAAGGTTCCAGATGGTATTTATCCCCCAGAAAATATAGCCCATCACCTCCTTATTCTTCTTCTGGGTGTATCTCTTGGAATATTTTCAGGTCCTTTTTTAGTTGAGGGTTCCCTCTTATAGCGTCCCTTGTCACTGTCATATTTTCTGAAAAATCCTCTTTGCCAGGATTTCTTCTCCTGGGAAGCTGAGAAGCCTCAGAGAAAAAGGAAAATAATATTATCTCATTTGCTTCTTCCTGTTTTGCTGCTTTGGAATGTGGTTGGAGATTGTTTATCCAACATGTGAATTGTTTTGACTTCATGACCAATCACAGTCCAGCTGTGTCGGGACTCTGGAAGCAGTCATGAGTTTTCATTATCATTCTTTGCAACCTTCTGTCTGTATCCTTTCCCTATTCTTTAATATAGTTTTAGTATAGCATTCTTTAATATAATATAGTAACAAAATAAATTAGCATTCTAAGAACATGGAGTCAGATTCTCAATTCCTCCTTTGTCCTGGGAACCCCCAAAATACCACAATCCCTCTTCCCCGCATAGAAACAGGCATTTTTAGTTTGCTCCTGGGATTTTGTTCGTGCTGGGGTTCTGTTTCTTCCCTTTTCCCTGTCTCTAAAACCTGAATATTTGGGAGTGGTACCTGGGGGCTTCAGATTCCTCTGGAAGTTACTTTCTCGCATAGTGGCTATCAAAATTTTTGCTTCCACTTTTGCTTTTTCTTCATCTCTCCATACATAAACCCTTTGAGCTTCTTTTAATAAATAATGATTTATTGTTCCAGTGCTTCATATTTTGCAACTTTTTTCTAATATCTGGCCAGGCATGAGTGACAAAATTAACTCGCAATAGGGCTTGCCCAGCTATGGTCTCACGGTCTATTCCAGAGTATTGTTTCATATTCTTTTGGAGCCTCTCTAACCACTCATTTGGAGTTTCTTCCTTTCCTTGCTGTCCCTCAAAAGCTTTTCTGACATTTTGCCCTCAGGGTGCTGCCTCTTTTATTCCTTTGATTATCAGATTACGATAATCATACATATGTCCTCACCCTGCCTCTTCATTTTGGTTCCAGTTAAGAGATGCTATTGTCATTTTCTGGTCCCCTGGTGGACCTTGTTGATTCTGTCTTTCCCAAATTCTCATGCCAGCAGCTCTAATAATTTGCTTCTCCTCTTGGGAAAATAATATTTTCGTTATTGACTGAATTTCTTCCCAAGTAAAAATGTTGGAACCTAAGAACTGATCTAATTGTTCAGCTGTACCTATTGGATCTTCCAATAATCTTTTAATCTCTTTTTTAAAATTTCTGACTTCTGAAGAGGTCAAAGGACCATTCACAAATCCTGTCCCCCCTTGAACCACTCCCATAGGTACTTCTCATAATGGTAATAGACTTATTTCTTAATCCCAACATTTTGTTCTTCAATCTTTATAACCCTTTTCCCTTGTTTTGGAGTAGTGGTAGGGGAGGGATTATCAAGATACTTTTGGGTTTTAACTGAACTCCTAGTATTTTGGTATGGTGCCCCTCTGCTAGGAAGGGCGTTCACTTGGACAGTGGGAGCTGGAATTGTCAAGGGGACAGAGGCAAGGGTGGAAGTCGGCAGTGAAGCCAGAATTGCCAAGAGGACAGAGGCAAGAGCAGAGGTCATCAGTGAAGCCAGAACCGCCAAGGGAAGAGAGGTAGGGTCATCCGGCAGAAGCAAGACCACAGCAGGGGCAGGAGCGTTGAGCTCGAGGGAAGCCACAGCAGGGGCAGGAGCAGTCGGCTTGAGAGGAGCCACGGCAGGGGTGGGAGCGGGGGTGCCCGTGCGGAGGAGCTGGAGCTCCTGGCATGGGCGGTGGGGGCAATATTTCCAGGGTGTCCAAGCCCTTTTCTTTCTTTTCCTCCACTTGCTCTGTCTCTGGGGTTTCTGATATCTTAAAAACTTTTACCCCCAGAGGTTCTGTGTCTCCTTTCCAACAAGAGGCATATTCTTTTTCTTCCAGATCAAACGGCTCTTTGGAATTTACAAATATATTTAAAGCCTGGCAAATCCAAGCTTCAAAAGACCCGTATCTAGGCCAATAGATGTGGTCGGGTCTTATTTCCTTTTTTGTCCATTCTATCATACAATACTGAATCATCTTTACTTTATCCTTTTCCTTTGCACTGATTTGCAGAAAAAAACTAACTCCACAACTTGTAAAAGTTGTAAAACCGGTATGTTTATTACAGTCCTGGACGCATGTGGGGATCGTTCCCTAAAGGACATGCACACCCCTGAGAATTCCTGAACCTTTTTTATCCCCCCCTTACTGGTACATATGCATAGAGTTTCACAATAGGTTAATGCATATTCATTTTACTGGTTTCGCATTACAACTTGCAATCAGTCCTTGTACAGAGAACTCTCTGGTCACTTCGTTAGTCTCTTGCAGACTCAGCTTTGGCTCTTCGCCTTTGTTTAAAAGTTCAAGGGGCCCCTCTTATCTCTTTAGCTTAGAAGTTCACATTCTTTTTACTTGGCCGAGGCAGTTTTTGTGAGCGCAGCAGAGCTAACAGACCAAACAAGTTAAAACAGCATATTTCACCTATGCTAGCAAGCTACAGACTTAATAATTCAAAGCGGCACATTTCACCTAAATCTGAAATGTATTTCTACCCTGTTAAATTTCTACTCTGTTTCAATACAAGGATCAATATCCCAGTTAGCTAACTTAATTCCCAGGGGACTACCTTGGGGTATATCTACTAGCACCTTTTTACTCCCTTTTTTCCTTGAACCCGACTTACTGGTTCTTTGTCCCATTTCCCCAGGATTTTACCTGTTCATCCTTGGCCTCTGTTGCCCTGCTCTAACCGACTTCTCCAACAGCTTGACTACCGCCCACCCTTCACAGCATCGAAAATCTTTCCAATAATATAATATAATATAATATAATATAATATAATATAATATAATATAATATAATATAATAATATAATCCATCTCCCTCCAGAAAATAAACTTTAAATCAACAATCCATATTATGTATACTTTCATTCATTCAATACTCACTCACTTTTATTTCTTTAATGTTTGTCTCACTCACAACAGGACAACACAATAATAAGGTACCTTTACTTTCAAGTCACTGGTTAATATCCACCCACGGGTATTGTAAAATCACAAAGGTTGTTGACCAACCCCAGATTCACTTGTATATTGTATCACACACTTCCTGCACCCTCTTGTGTCTTCCAGCCCTCAATCTGGCAACTTTTAAGGGGCCCTTACTTTTGTCCCATTTCCCAGTGGATTGTGCAAGGAACTCTTTAGCTCCCTTACTCCAGGGTGTCCAACCCCTCCCAGATACCCAGTCCCAGTTACCCCAGGGGTTTTCTCACTCCTTTTATCTTTTGCTTTGTGTCCTCACTGGACGTTTTTCTCACAAAAAAAAACTGGAACCGCAGCCCTTAGAGACTCCTCCATCACTTATCAGGAGCGGAATAGCCAGCCCATGTCTCACTCACACACCTTTCATCCCCTGTATCCACCCTGCTGAAAAATGCTTACAATCCTTTTTTTATATCGGTGTCTTCAGGCACAAGAATTCTGGGGCTAACTACCACAGTTACTTAGGGAGCGTTTTCCCTTTCCTTTGCTTTATTTGTCTCTTTCTTGTCCACGGGGTGTCAACCTACAACCACCGATTCACGCCAGAAGAAATGGAGCAGGCTGACGAACTCGGCGAGGTGAACCTCCCCTGCTTAGGATCTCCCGGCGTCTTGAAGGCAAGGTGTTACATACCAGATGAAGCTCCCAATTGTGAAAAATGAGGTTCACTCTCCTGGTAAAATTTAAAAGTTTAATAAAGGACAGTAGGATACAAAAATAAAGCAAAATTTAACAGCCAGGTGCTTGGCATTCAGCCAAGAACACCTCTGCTCTTTTGGAGACACCCTTTACATACCTTTTCTATTGCATCAGCCTACTGCATATTCACAAACAATTATGCATATTTTAACTTTTCCCCAAACTAGTTTACATGTTCCAAGAAATGTTTAGCATGGCTCCTCCTTGGGTCTGCCTTTTTAGGGCATGCGCATTTCTTGGCTGTGGTTTTATTCCGTTCTTATTATCACATCCAACTTGGGCTTTGGTCCATTCTTTCTACAGACAGTAGGTGCTCATAGTTGACATATCAGTAGCAGGGGTCTTCATCATATGTTCATTGGATGTTATCCCAACCAAGCAGGCAGTTCAATTACCACAAGCATAACTATATCAGCTATTTCAATACTAAGTTTAGTTAATAGCAAAGTTACTTTAACATTATACATATAGCATCCATTTTAATATTTGCAAAAAGCCAATATTATAATATGTATTTATAACACTTTGTGTCCCATTTTTACCAGTTTATCTCACACAACCCCTTTTGTATCTCCTTTTTCTTAGCTTCCACGCGAATCTAACTCTGTCTTCTTCACAGGTATTTTCCCAATTCTCCTATGATACAGTCCAACTTCTGGGAACCAAATACTGTTTTCCACACACTACTTTAATTATTTCTGCCTGTTGTGATTCAGCTTCTGCTTGCCTCCCAGCTTTTCTTATCCTTGGGCTGTCTACTTCCTTGTGTCCTACAGAAATCAAAAAATTCAATGCCCAATATCTGGTTCTTAATTCTGCTCTTCCACACTCCCGGCACGAGGCACTCCAGTGAGTAGCAGTGCAATACCACCTCTTATGACAGTTTTTGCACTCACACAAGACCCAAGGCTCACACTCAGGTCCTCAACTCAAGTACAAAATTGCATTCATACAAACAACACAAAATCTTAATTGCAAAAGGACAAGCGCTTCGCCTTTCTCTGGCCATTCAGGCTGCCTGAAAATCGAACCATGGATCCAAGCTCCCCACTCACCTCATACTAATAGTACATCTCATTCATTCAGCAGTTACACTTGTCAGGGACGTACACATGCATCTCACACACATTAACACATAAGGTACCTTTGTTGTTGAGTTAGGTACTAATATTCCTTTACAGATGCTTATTATATACACAATGACCTTCCTCCCAAAAATAGTCATAAATCCCTCTAAGATTTTCCCAAACTTAAAATCTTTCTCTCACCACCCGAATACTTACAAAATCCCAGCCATGTAACAACACATAAACAAACTTCAAAGGCCCTACTACAAGGTTTTTACTTTTTGCCCTGTTATCAAGCAGACCTAATCAGTTTCTTCAGATCTCTCAGGCAGTGTTTTCAGCTCAGCAGCTTAACACTCCTTTCAGCCTATCCATTCATGCCTCAAGGGTATATTGTGGTTTCAGATCCTCCACATCTCGCCTTTTTGCAGACTCTGCACCAACTTTCAATTGTCCCAACCCTCAATGTAGCCAAGATTCCTATAGGCAGTCAGACATGGGTTGAATGCAGTACTACCTCAGAATTAAGATTTCTGCAGTTGAAATTAGAGGCAATTCCTCTCCTCTTTGTTTCCCCAATTTCCTGTTTTAACCCCAAAGCATCTAATTCTCCCCCATTCTGGGCTCTCATTCAGTTTCTAGCATTTGCTTTATCCCTTCACCAGGCAGTCCCCTCGTGGGGAGAAAAAAAGGCGGCTTATCAGGACCCCACAGTTTCCTCGCAGATCGGGAACTGTCCTGTCCACGTCACACAAACACACACACACACTCCCAGACTTTTCGCAACCCCCCTTTTTTCATGATATACTCAGCCATCTAGGTTTTTTGTGCACAGATTTAGGAGTTGCCGCGTTTGCTTAGGTAGTTTTACTTCCCTTTCTCTTTTAGTCCCTTTTTATCCTGCTGACTGAGGGTTAAACCTGTGGTCTCTCACAGCAGCAGGGAAAGCCCAGGTGAGCCGCTATAATTAGACGGGGGCACTCCCCACCTGGGACCCCTCAGAGCCATGGAGACTCGAGGTCCTGATCTCGATGGAACCTCTAAATCTGTGAAAAACAGAGTTCACTCTGTTATAAATGATCAAATTGTGAGCCAAACTTATAAGAAAATTTAGCAAAGATTTATTAATTTGTCTGCGAGATCAAAGTTCAGTCGTTGAAACCACCACAGCCAAAGATACAGTGTTGAGCCCGGGGTCGACACTGGGTGAACCTGGATCTGACCTCCAGAGTGTCAGAGTCTCCCCCTCAGTTCACCAATGCTGCCTCTTGCAGCGGGGTTTTATACAGTTTATTTTGCCCGAGGCAAAGATGACCAAATTTCCTCTGTATCTCTTCACATGCATAGCTGGACAAAGGCCGAGTCCAGGTGTGCCATCGATGTCAATTGGCTTCTGGGAAGCCCTGTATTCAGATGTATCAGGGTGGCGCCTGTTGGTTATCTCGACAGACGACAGACGCAATCGGCAAGGCGATAATCGCTCTCAGGTGGGCCTGGCGACCCAGGGAAGCCAGCGATTATAGACCTGGAAGCTTCTATCCTTACGTTAAAACCTCGATGTTTATCTTAACGTGAGTCCGGGAACCAGATATATATGAATAAGACACTGCTCCCAGCCAGGATGGTCAAAACACATAGTTTGGATTTTACAATATTTTATACATTAATAGCATGAATTATCTCTACCATATACTACAACTCTTTAGAATTTTTATAAGTTTAATAACAGATAAAATAAGGACAAGCAAGTAATCCAGTGCTGGGGTGCTTTTGGTGAACAGCCAAAGAGCACAGAGGTAGCTTAAAATCATGTTCTCTATATACGGTTACACTGCTGGGGTTACATATATATTCATTAGCTTATACATTATTCAAACATTCTTGAGAGCTTTTGATGTTGCAGGGACTCCTTTTGTTTTGGCTTTACATCCTGACTTATCTGCATGACATTATGAGATCAAGTCAATATATTTTATTCCTTCCCTGGGTTTCATCCTCATTGTTTCACATTTGTCTGATAAGAGGAGTTAACAAAGTCTTGTCCGAGTCTTCTCTGGTGCTCTGGTTTGTGTCAGTTATCACTTGGAGAAGTCAGTCAGTGGATTGCTTTATACTGTTCTCTTAGTTACACAAAAGCCTTTTAACATCTCATGTTTTCCTAAGGTCTATAGTATAATATGTTCATCATGCCACTATTTCTATAAGCTATACATAGATATGTTAATTACACTACTATTTCTGTGAGCTATATAGTGCATGCTTGAAGTGATAGATTATGTTATATTAACAAGCAGCTACAAGGAGTTATAAATTGTGCTATATCTAAATTCTTATGATCAATAACAACATGCAAAAGCTAATACATAAATGCAAAAGCCAATATTACGTGGTATTGCGGGAAATCCAGGACTCCTGAACAACTGACCAATATGATCAAGCAGAAGCCGTTTATTGTTTACATTACTCACACTTTTATAGATTCTACAAACTACTAAGATCACACTTCTTGATTGGGGCCTTTGTCTTGTTCCCTCTTTCTCTGCCTCCATTTCTCAGCGTCCATGATTGGTTACCGTGCAGGTGTTCTACAGTCCTCTGTTATCTAGTTCTTGCGATCCTGGTATGTGGCTTGTCAGCTTCTTTGTTCTTATTTTAGCACAGTTTATGTCTTCGTAACCTTGATGAATTCCACAGTGCCCTGAGAAAATTCTGATAAGAACAGTTACAGATGGTATGGTTGGTACACACTGAGGCCTAAGTTGTTCAGATACATTGCTACAATGTGGTCATTTTAAACAACCTTAAATGTACCTGAAGGCTCTTCAATAAATATAACTGGTTTTTATTCCCTGAATTTTGTCTGGCCTCTGTTTTTAGGTAACCCAAAAAAGCATCACCCCATTGCAGAGGGACTTTTTCACCATCTGCTCAGGTGCCTCAGCAGAAAAAACCTGGGATCCCGAGCTCACCTCTCCCTACCCTGTTTGGAGCTGGGTCACCACTGCCCCACCCCTGCTGCTTTCTCTACACTGTACCCTGCACCTCCTGCCTGCCGAAACATCCCACGGTTCCAGCTACAGCTACGCAGCTTCTGATACATCTCCACCACCCCGGGATTTTTTGCTCATTCCTGTCATTCCAGTTTGCCGCTTCCAAGAGTCCTTCTGGGACACCAGGATTGACTGCCCCATGGGATTTGTAAAGAAGGTCTTTCTTCCATCCCTTCCCGTCTTGGTCAAGCTGCCATTATCATATGTTCCTCGAGCTCACACTGGAGGGCTCCCTGAAGCCACGGGGGAATCTTCCCACCTGCTCTGCCCACCAGGAGCCACCAATGCCCCTGCTGGCTGTGACCAACACTACACCAAAGAGGAAAGTGCCTGTGGCCAAGAAGACTGTTACTGGGTTTCTGGTTCTGTTTGTGGTAACTGCCATAGCTATTGTTGTTTGTTTGCCTTGTTATACATACTAGGAAATAACTGTTATTCCTATTATCATATCTTTGCCTGAGAGCCCCTTAATTTCAAAATTATAATAATTTGGAGGGAAAGGGGTTACATTTTCCATTTAGAGGGAGAGTCCTGCCTTCCCTAGAAGACACCTGTCTTTCAAACCAAGACAGTGGGAAAAAGTGTTGGTGAGTATACTTTATCTTTGACTTTAGATTGTTGGACCCCCAACTGCCCTCCTTATGACTGTTTCAAATATTGAGACAGATGGAATCAAACGCATGTTAAGCTCACTAATGGTAGCTGGTTAAGGTGTTCCTACCATAATTACTGAAGGGATTTTGAAGGCTGTAAAGCAAGTGGGGAGGGACAGGTTTTCTGACCACCTGTTTTTAACCTGCTCTCAAGATAATTCCACAAGTAGAATACATGTTGTCCATGACTATCAGTGGAAGTGGCAACACTGGAACTGAACTCAAACCCTTTTTCATAAGTTCTGGTCCAGATCTAACAAAACATATCTGGGATGTAACTGTAGGTGGAAACCTCATGTGAGAGCTTGGGAATGCAAATATTGTGATTCTTATTGTTGGGCAACTATTGCTGGAAGACCATTAGGCCCAGGAAGCAAGCTATATTTTGACCCACCCATTGATGATGAAAATTGGGAAGGCCACTTTTCCAACAGGACCTGGGCTTTGAAAGGGCATTATGGGATTTGTGGCCAACATGCTTATCGCAGGTTACCTCCAAACTGGTCAGGGATATGTTATGTAGGATATATTAGACCGTTGTTCTTTTTGCTACCACAAGTTCAGGGAAATAAGTTAGGAATCAAGGTATATGATGATCTAATTAGAGAAAAGCAGTCAATTGATGCATCCCTGGCTGGAGGGAGCACCCAAAAGTGGAGAAAAGATGAATGGCCACCTGAGAGAATCATACAACACTATGGACCAGCCACATGGAATCCTAATGAATTAATAACAGGTTCCAGAGAACCCATTTATAATTTAAATCAGATAATTAAGTTACAAGCTGTCTTTGAAATAATAACCAACCACACAGCTACAGCTCTTGACTTTCTTGCCGACCAATCCACTCAGATGAGGAATGCAATATTTCAGCATCGGATGGTGTCCTAGGGTGATGCTTGTATCCCCAATCGTGTGTTCTGTTTATGCTGGATATTATGTTCTGTGCCTGCAAGACTGACTCTGAAGAATGAAGTTTTGTTTTGTTATCAGCCTGCTCACTCCCCCAACGGTCGGGGGGGCCCCGGGATGGGGGCAGTAAATAGGGCAGCTTTTGCTTTTTGCGCTTGCTTTCGCTTTGGTCTTGCTCCTGCTTTGCTCTTGCTTTAATAAAGCCTCTGATCGGCCTTATCATAAAGCAGAGCAATAGGGCTCAGGAGCTCAGTCCCTGAGTAGGGACCGGGTGCCCGAAGCTAGCTCGCTCATGCCAACGCCGCGGGGCTACCATCTAGCAAGCATGGTGATTATCAGCTCTATAGTGATTAGCAAGCTCTCAGGATTTCAGCTTTGCTTGCTAGGTAGTGGTGCCCTGGGCTTGAGGCTGCAGCAGACAGAGAGAGAGGAGAAGGAGAAGGTGCAGACTGTTCCACGGAGATGGCTTTATTTGGGGAGGTCCATGAAGGGTCTCTGCTCTTATTCTTCTAACTAATGGGGTACAGTATGCTTCTTTTATAGGGTTGGAAAGGATCCAAGCTTGACCAATGGTAAGGGGTTGACATGACATTGCCTTATAGGGTTACAGAGATAGGTTAAGGGTGGAGGACAGGGAAACAGGAATTTTCTTTTGCTGTTTCAGCATTCCTATTGTTCATATTCTCCATGGTGCTTTTCCTAAATCTATGGGGTTTACTACAACTCCACTTTCTGTTTTTAGAAAAAAGGCATTCGCTATAGTTCTTTTGAAATAGTGAATAAGGCACGAGAACATATCTAACACTATAACAACTACAAGGAGAATCAACAACATTCCCTTAACCAAGGATGCAGCCCATCCTGTTAATCCCCATTGCCTGAAAACTTCATTGACCCAGTCTGGGATTCTCTCTACTTTCAAGTCCTTCATGAGATCTTTCAGTTTCTGGATGTTCCCATGGATGGATTCCAAGCGTGAAGACAGGTTGAAGCAGCACATCCCTTCAAAGTCTTCACAGCCGTGTCCATGGGCAAGCAACAGGAAGTCGATTACTGCTCGATTTTGGAGAGAAGCCTGTCTTGTGGTTTCTTCTTCCTTTAAGAGATCACTCAAGGCTGCAGATGTAGCGTTAGCTTGTTTACTGAGCCAGCACCCAAGGTGATTAATTTCACCGAGGGCTTTAGCTGCAGCTACCCAGGGTAAGAACAGGGAGACAGCAATCTTTTTTCGTTTGTTCCAATCGTATAATTTAGGATCACAATTTTCATCAAGTTCAGTGTAGGACCTTTTTTGTCATTTTGATTCACTTTCTTTTTTCCAATTATGTAACAGGGTGATGTTTGGAGTAAGGGTAGAAAGTTTTCCAAGGGTACAGGGACCTCCCTGGAGTCAGGAGGGGATCCCAGCCCATATTCTGTCACCACAGATGAGAAACATTCCCTTGGGTAATACTTTGGGATGGAGAGAGGACACAGAAATCACATGAGCCATGTAATTGCACCAATCGTGAAGAGTTATAGGCTTTGTTAATTGGTGATATGTCTTTTCGATATGTGTTTTTGGTCTGGTCAATTTCTGGCCAATTGTTTTTTGGACGTCTAAAATAAAATTTGACACAATACGTGGCCTTGGAGGACCCCAACAGATCTAATTCTTGGGGTTCCTCTCGAGCATCTGACAGAATTTTTGTCCACTCATCCCAAGTATCAGCCACATTGGGTCTCTTACCTGTGGTGCGGAGAAGCTCTGAGTTATAGACAGGCCAGTCATCTGCTACAAAGGGAATTCCTACTAGACATGTGGAAAGTGGGTTATCAATGCTTCCCATGGACAAGCACATGTTGTCTTGTTTTAATGTTTTTGCTAAGGTTACCCAAACATTATGGCTAGGCTGTGGGCTAATCCAGCCAAAGGCACGCGGTACAGTGAAGAACATCTAGGCAGCAGTGAGGACAGCACCAATGGAGATATTTTTCATCTTTGGGCAGGAATGGGGCTTCTGATAGGGAATATAAGCAGAATTTGTTATCTTTATGATGAGAGGGTTTTCTGCCTTGTTCTTTTCTGTGTTCCCCTCCTCCCCCCCTTTTTCTTTTAATTTCTAAGCTACACTAAGGGAGGAGGAGTGGGTAGAAGGTTAAGGGGTTTTAAAAGGTTAGGGAGAGGGAATAACAGGGTTTTTTTTAAAATACAAAAAAACAGTGTAACAACACATAATTCAGAGAACACTTTTGTGTTAAGGCTATCTATGGCCTGATGCAACAGACTGTTGTTTAGCTTTCAGTTTTGTCTGCTGCCTTGTAATGGGGCGGTCTGTTCTTGTGTTTGTGGGTATCCGGCGACGTCTTCGTCTCCAGGCAGAGCTGGTTTGGTTTTGAGGTGGTCTTGTGTTTGACTCAGGAGAGTTCTTGTCCCTGTTTGCAGGAGTAGTGTTCTCAGTGCCTAAATATGGCTTTATGTTTTTTCCTGGGTACCACCTCGGACCGGATGGTAGTAGCATGCACGCATATCCTCTACCCCAAGTAATTAACTGGTGAGGCCCAGAAATTTGGTGTGTTTCAGGGTTCTTCACGAGCACAGGTGGTTTCTCAGTGAGCTTTGCTTGGGTGGTATTTGCAAAGTGGCAAAGTATTGGGGGGTCAGGCTCTGATGCTGTACAGTTCAGGAAGTTGATGACATAGAGAGCCTTGCAAAGTCTTTCCACTGGAGATGTGATTCTTGTGTCTCTGTTCTGTTGATTGAGGACTCTTTTGAGGGTTTGATGTGTCCTTTCCACGATGGATTGTCCTGTGGGGTTTACAGGTGTGCTGGTCTTGTGTGCTATTCCCCATTCATTGAAGAACTCCTTTAACTTGCGGGAAGTGTAGGCTGGTCCATTATCTGTTTTAATCTCTTTTGGTACACCCAGGGCGGCAAAAGCGAGGAGAAAGTGTTTTATTGTGTGCAGGGTATTTTCTCCTGCATGTGATGATGCAAATACTGTTCCTGAAAACGTGTCGACCGATACATGCACGTATTTTGACCTTCCAAAAGGTGCGAATTGAGTTACATCTGTCTGCCACAGCTGGCAGCTATTCAGACCTCGGGGATTGACTCCCATCCCCATAGATGGTATCTGATAGTTCTGACAGTTCAGACACATAGCCACAATAGCCTTTGCCTGATCCTTTGAGAGCTTAAACATTCTCATAAGGGCAGGTATATTTTGATGAAAAAACGCATGTGACAACTTTGCCTGGGCAAAGATGTTAGGAACATTAGCAGTTTCTGCTGCCATTGCTAATGCATCCGCTTTCCTGTTGCCTTCTGCAACAAAACCTGGGAGGTCCGTGTGTAACCTCATATGCATTATATGGTAAGGTTGCTTTCTGTGGGAGATTAGGTGTATTAATTTAGAGAGCAGTTGGTACAACTTTGGATTAGAGATCTCTTTGAGAAGAGCATGTTCTGCTCTCATCGCTATCCCAGCGACATAAGCTGAATCTGTAACCAGACTGAAAGGCTCATTTTTAAATTTTTCAAAGGCTCTGACAACAGCTGCTAATTCTGCGATCTGTGGAGATTCCTCCACTATTTGTATGTCAGAGTGCCAATCTTGTGTTTGGGGGTCTCTCCATGTAATCACCGACTTGTGGGAAGACCCTGAGCCATCTGTAAAGAGGGTTAGAGCCTTGAGAGGTTTTCTACTTGGGATTGGTTTTGGAATCAAATGGAAGGTTACATCAGGGTTAAAAAGTTTGTGTTTTGGGATCTTAACTGAAGTTCGGCCCGTGTAGCTATCCAGGGCAAACTGGAGGCTTTCATTGGTCTGGATCAAATCCTCAAAGTCTGTAAGAGTTATTGGTAAGTATATGCATTCGAACTCACAACCTGAAAGAGAGTGAAGGCGAGTCCTAGCCTTTTTTATTAAATGTGCTATGACCTCCTGGTCGGTGGTGTCTTTGTAGGCTGGCTACTTGTAAAAACCCATTCCAGTATCAACAAAGGGTCTCGAAGCTGGGAGTCCCATTGGAAAATCAGTCCATGGAATCGGGGTGCTTTTCCCAGGATGATGAACTGGAAAGGCAGGCTGGGCTCGAAGCGATGGACTTTGCGTGAAGACAGGGCTTCCTGGACTTTGGCGATGGCACCTCTGGCTCCTTCTGTGAGAGTGCAGGGAGAGTCCAGGTCCTTAGGTCCACGAAGAAGGTTGAACAAGGGAGCAAGGTCCTCTGTTGTAATTCCTAGCAGTGGACGTACCCAGTTGATGGATCTGCACAGGCTGTGTAAGTCCCTGAGGGGTTTTGGGTCGTCATTTATGGTGATCTGCTGAGGTACGATGGTCCTTTCCCGGATCTGGACTCCAAGGTAAGTCCATGGCTTAGTGTACTGGATTTTGTCCTCACGAATCTCCATTCCTGCCTTTTCTATGGTTTCAATAGTCTTTTTAACTGTTTTGTCCAAGTAAGCTTTGTCTGAAGCACACACCAGGATGTCATCCATATAGTGATGGATGATAGCATCGGGGAATGATTTCCGAACGGGAGACAGGATGTGAGCCACATACCACTGGCAAATAGTGGGGCTGTTTTTTAGGCCTTGAGGAAGATAACACCAATGATATCTTTTGAGCGGGGCCTCCTTGTTAAGAGAGGGAACGGAAAAAGCAAACCGTGGAGCATCCTCAGGGTGCAGAGGAATGCTGAAGAAACAGTCCTTAATGTCTATGATAGCAAGTGTCCAGTCTCTAGGCAGCATCGATGGGGAGGGCAGGCCAGGCTGGAGGGGGCCCATGTCCTCGATGACCTCGTTGATTCTGCGAAGGTCGTGGAGAAGCCTCCACCTGTTTGTCCCAGGTTTTGGTAGAACAAAGACTGGAGAGTTCCAAGAGCTGTCGGACTCCACTATGTGGCCTTTTGCGAGCTGTTCTTCCACGAGAGTGTTTAGGGCGCGCAGCTTGGCTTTATTAAGGGGCCGCTGTTCAATCCAGAGTGGCTTGTGACTTTTCCAGGTGAGACGAGGTGTTTCTGGCAGCGCGCTTAGCTCAGTGGCCCTGATTAGAAATCCTGAGTGGGAATACGTAGGGAAGCTCCCCACTGGGATAAAACGTCTCTGCCCCAAAGGGTGATGGGGGCCCTTACCATAAATGGACGAATGGTTGCCAGCTTGCCTTCAGGCCCTTCCACGAGGATGTTCTTGCTTCTCATGGACACTGTAGCTCCGCCAATCCTTGAAATCATGCCTGCAACAGGTTGTAGATCCCAGTGTGCTGGCCATTCTGAGCGGGCGATGATGGTCACATCAGCACCGGTGTCCAGCATCCCTGGTAGGTGGGTCTTCTCGCCTTTGCAGGTGAGGCC
Organism: Agelaius phoeniceus; assembly: GCF_051311805.1. Classification (NCBI taxonomy): domain Eukaryota; kingdom Metazoa; phylum Chordata; class Aves; order Passeriformes; family Icteridae; genus Agelaius; species Agelaius phoeniceus. The sequence continues at coordinate 12,724,804 of NC_135301.1, forward strand.
GCACTCAATGGTAGGCTTGGATGGTCCCACGACTTGTGCCCACATAGCTGTAGGGTTGAGAGGAATCTGTTCCCTGTGATCCTTTGGGAGTAAAAAGGCTTGTGCTATTGGAGTTCCCTTTGAAAGAAAAAATGGTGAGTCTATGCAGTATACCTGGACGAGAATCTCTTGTCCTGGCTGCACTGTCAGCACTTCTGGAACAACAAAGATCTCCTTTGGGCTATTAAGAGAGTCACCTATAATTAAAATGTCTGAGGGACCACCTTTTGGCCCATATTTGCCTGTGGGAACACGGTGAACATTCTCATTATTAAAGTCAATGGACAAAGCAGTTACCAATTGCCGGCGGGTTCCCATCTGGGTTGCCCCTTGGGTTGGATCCTCTTCTTGTGGTCCGGAACCTCCTGGGTTGGTGCGTGGTTGCATCTGGGTGGCCTTTGATTTGTTGTCAGCGCCCGGGGCTCGACCGGGCAGCGCAAGGAGTTTAACGGACGCTGCTGGTAGCGCTGCTGATTCTGGGGTCTTTGGTAATTGTTACGGTGGTATCGGGGGGGTGGTCTCTCTGGGCAATCCTTTATGTAATGTCCAAGATCCCCACGGTGATAGCATTTAGCTTGGTCTTTAGAAGCTATTACTGCATATGCCCCAGAAACTCCTTCAGCAATACCCTTGGCAACTGCTTGGGCCACTGTATTTTCAGTGGACATGTGAAGTGTACAGCATTCCAGCATTTGCTCTATGGTGGGGTCTGTATCCATGGGTAGAGACCTCAAAATGGCTTTGCATTTTTCATTTGAGTTACTCAAGGCAAGTTTACGTAAGAGTTCCTTCCTTGCCTCTGTGCTCTCTATCTGTTTCTCCAGAGCATCTCTAAGTCTGTCCACAAATTTGATAAAACTTTCATCTGTCCCTTGTTTAATAGTAGAAAAATGCATTGTTGGCATTGACTCATCATGCACGAGAAGTAAAGAGGTTTTTGCTGCAAGTGTGATGTCTTGCAGTGCCTCTTTATTCAAGGTTTCCAATTGGTCTGCTGGTTTCTGTAAGTCACCTTCACCAGCTAGTTGGACTACCGCAAAATTCGTCTTATTAGCATCTGCAGAATATGAATCTGATAATGTTTTTAAATGTCTTTTCCACTGCCTGTCCCATAACATATATTCTGCTGGGGACAGGAGGCAGTGTGAAATATTTTTTATATTGTGGGAAAGTAAGACGTGCTGAGAACATGGCTTCTAAGAAATTTCTAAAAATATGTGAGCTTCGCCCATGTTCTTTGGCTATATTTCTTAATTGCACTAGTTCCTTACTCAAGTTAGCCTTCCATGTCTTTATAGTAGACACGCCACCATTCCATCCTTGCTTATATTCTACCGGGAAAGCATTAATTTTCTGTGCCAGCTCCCAAACCCCAGCCTTGGTTGCCTCTATCTTAATAAGAGCACATGGATCTGTGTGGATCGTATCAGAACCAGATTCACTGCAAGAGCTCTGGTCCTCTGAGGAGGACTGGGGGGCGGGTTGCTATCCATGACTTATGCTTTTTTCTTTTAGAAGCGTTTTTCAAAGGTTTTAGTGGCTGGGGGGAGGGAGACATGGCATGACCTGGCCAGGGGGAGATGCCACTGGAGCTGGGATGGCAGCACAGCACGCACACGACTGGGTGGGGGGGGTAGCCCCTTGGGGGGTCTCTGGGATTCTGTTCGGGTGGCATTGAGGGTGGGTGGGGGGTTGGGGGGACACGTGGTGGGGGCAGGGGGGCTGGGCGGGGTGGGGGTGCGGGCATGGGGGGAGTGGGGGTGAGCAGGCAGTGGTACCGGTCTGGGGTGCCGTGGTTACAGGGTGGTGTGGTGGGACTACATGTGTGAGGTCCTCCTGCTGTGGCAGGCAGGGAGCAGGGGGAGGGGGTGGGGATGGACACGGGCTCAGGAGCGGTGGGGGTGTGGCTCGGGGAGCCGTCGGGAGGGGCTGGGCTGGTCGGAGCCGGGGCGGGGGGGAGCGGGGGCAGCGGGAGCAGCAACGGGAGGAGTCAAAGTCACCGTGGGGGTGGGAGGGGCGCGGAGCACGGCGGCGGAGGGAACGGGGGCGGGGGGCATTGCGGCAGGAGGAGTCGTGGGGGACACCAGCGTGGGGGTGGGGGGGGCCGCAGCTGAGGGGGGCAGAGCCAACGCAGGGTTGGAGGGGGCGGCAGAGGCAGGAAAAGGGACCCACTGGACCAGAAGCAAGGAGGAAGCTGAGCCGGAGGTAGGGGGGATGTGTGGAGTTACAGATAAGACAGGATCCGCGGAGTTAGGCAGCGCAGGTCCCGCAGGGGTGGAGGATGTGCGGGGGGGGGAACCGTAGTGGGTAGTGTAACCTCTGCTTTAGGAGTAACGGAGGCGAGAGGGACTTTAGGACCTAAGGGCTGATGTGAGGTATGCAAGTGACATTCCTCTGAGTCCTTATCGATCTCATTAGTATTTGAAGAGGAAGTGTCTGTTACTGACTGCAAGATTTTTTCTCTGTTAAATCTTTCAATGGTTTTAGTTATTATGTGGAATTATGGCATATAATTAGTTACAGAGAAATCCTGGTTTGTTTGGGAGATATATATTGTGTTCCCGATCATATCCCAAAATGAATTTTCAATGACTGCTTTCTTATCAGTATCAGGGTATTGAGAAATAATCCAAATTTTTTACAAATTTTTTAAGGTTAGTTTTTGAGAGCTTGCATTTAGAAAAGGAGAAGTTGTTAGCAGATAAGATTTCTAAAATAGTTAAATATATCTCTCTCTCGGTTTTACTTAGTTTTAATGTACTAAAAATGGTACCCATGTTAATGGTTAGCCCTTCCAGCAGAAAAAAACGAGAAAAAAAAAAAAAAAAAAAAAGAAAACAAAGTTTTACAGCCCCGAAGTTATGCGCGCAATGTTAGCAATGTTAGCTAATTTACACTTACAGTTCCTGGGGTCCAAGATCTGTGGTAGGGGTCTGCTGACGTCAGTTCTCCTTGGAACTTTCTCTCATTCAGATGTAAGTTTTGAGTGTCGAACTGACCCTCCTGGGGATAGGATTTTCTAAAACAAAAAGTCCCTTCACAGAAGGAGCAGCTTCCCGAACAGGCAATCACAGAAAACCCCAAGGGGGCTTTGTTGCTCAACCACCGGATATCACCTCTGGGGGGGTCCGTAGTCGTTGGGCCGCCACTTTAATAAAGCCTCTGATCGGCCTTATCATAAAGCAGAGCAATAGGGCTCAGGAGCTCAGTCCCTGAGTAGGGACCGGGTGCCCGAAGCTAGCTCGCTCATGCCAACGCCGCGGGGCTACCATCTAGCAAGCATGGTGATTATCAGCTCTATAGTGATTAGCAAGCTCTCAGGATTTCAGCTTTGCTTGCTAGGTAGTGGTGCCCTGGGCTTGAGGCTGCAGCAGACAGAGAGAGAGGAGAAGGAGAAGGTGCAGACTGTTCCACGGAGATGGCTTTATTTGGGGAGGTCCATGAAGGGTCTCTGCTCTTATTCTTCTAACTAATGGGGTACAGTATGCTTCTTTTATAGGGTTGGAAAGGATCCAAGCTTGACCAATGGTAAGGGGTTGACATGCCATTGCCTTATAAGGTTACAGAGATAGGTTAAGGGTGGAGGACAGGGAAACAGGAATTTTCTTTTGCTGTTTCAGCATTCCTATTGTTCATATTCTCCATGGTGCTTTTCCCAAACTTATGGGGTTTACTACATTGCTTTTGCTTCTGCTTGTTAGTTAGTTTAGCTAGGCAGTCTGAATTTTCCCTGGACTGTTTTTCTTTCCCTTTCTTGGAACCACTCGAGCCTGCTCCAGACTGGGACCTGGGAAACATCGAGAGTTTGCACCTTGTGGCCAGCAGCAGCTATTCCCAGTGCTGGAGGGACTGATAACAGAGCGACCACTCCCAGGAGAGACTTTCTGAATTTGTCATCTTTTTCAGAGCCATGAAAGAGTGTTGTCATCCGGTATTGTTAATTTTGTGTGCTGGGTGGTGTTTTGCCTGTTAAATAAACAGGTTCTTTCCACTTCTCTCTGAGGAATCCTTCCCAAACCGGTTGCGGGGAGGGGCCGTGTAGGTTTGCTTTCTGGAGGCGCCCCCTTTGGAAGTTTTCTCCCAAATTTTCCCTAAACCAGGACAACAGATGGTATTAGATTATCTATTAGTAGAAGAAGGGGGAGTGTGTGGAAAATAAAAAGACTCAAACTGCTGTTTGCAAATAGATGACAATGGAAAAGTGGTGAAACAAATAAAGGGAATAATAAAGTTAGTTCATGTACCAGTCCAAATGTGGAAAGGATGGGAATGGGACATGTTTTTTGGTTACCTGGTGAACTATGGGTTAAACTAATGCTTTTTTCCTATTATGTGATATAGCAATTCTAATCTTTTTACCATTCATGATACCTTGCTTAGTACAACTTATTCAATATGTGATCAAGGGGATGCAGGTAGTAGCCATGCCTATAGACCCAGAAATGGCTACAAAAGCACAGAAAATTATGTCACTGAAAATAATCACAAAACCAAAAAAGAGTCAGGAACAGAAAATTAATGATTACTAAAGTTTGTGAAGACACTTACTGAGAAAATAGGAAGAGGAGGGATTGAAAGGAATGAGCAGGAGGTGTCTTTGCAAACAAACTGTGGGTCTGCTGGTAGATAAAGCCAGATACAGAGGTGAAAGAAGCAATGGAGGGAACCATAAATTCCATAGGGATTCCACTACTTGACACAGGTTGTTACTCACTCAAGACTGTGCTAAATCCCTGGATTTGGAGAAAAAGAACAGAGACACAAGGAAAAAGGCGGGTGGGGGGGGGAGGGGGATAGGGGGATACATGTGGAATCCTCTGAATCTTTCCCCCTCAGGGAAATCCCCAGAGCATTGCCTTGGAGGGACTTACCATAGAGTCTTTCCCCACCTGGGCAGACAGAAAGGACTTCCTTGTGGTGCTCTGCAGCACTATTGCCAATCTACATTAGATTGCTTCACCCACTGGCCAGTTGGTCCTGCCCACCCCAATTATTCATCCCTCATCCCCCCTACAGGTTCCTGCCCTTTGCCCTGCCCTTTGTACCACCCCCATGCCCTCCTATACTTGAGTTTGTTCACAGCACATGGTGTCGTCTTTTGTCTCTGGTTTCCTTTCAGCGTGCTGAAATAAACCTTGCTGGAACTGACCATACAAAAGGCCCTTCTCTCTCTCTTCACTGAGCTAGCCGTGGTGAGTGTGGTGTGTGTGTGTGGACTTGACTGCTTTGCCTGAATGCTTACCCAAGTGGCTTTTCCACAGGAGATGCTTACTGGGGAATATAGGCAGCAGCAACCACCATCTAAACCCCATGCTGCTACAGGTACAGATTAGAAGGGGGTTGGTATTAGGTGATTTGGGAAGTCTGTACCTCTCAAGTACCTTAGACAATGGGGAAAGAGAGAGGGAAATGCGGCCAGGAAATTAGGATAAAAAGGAGGCTGCGTCCTCTGACAATTTGAGAAACCCCATTGGAAATGCCTTTATTCGAATAAAGTTACAGGACTCCCCTGTCTCCTTTTTGGACATAACCTCTGTTGTTTGTGGATTAATCTCTCTTTTCTTTCTTTCTTTCTTTCTTTCTTTCTTTCTTTCTTTCTTTCTTTCTTTCTTTCTTTCTTTCTTTCTTTCTTTCTTTCTTTCTTCCTTCCTTCCTTCCTTCCTTCCTTCCTTCCTTCCTTCCTTCCTTCCTTCCTTCCTTCCTTCCTTCCTTCCTTCCTTCCTTCCTTCCTTCCTTCCTTCCTTCCTTCCTTCCTTCCTTCCTTCCTTCCTTCCTTCCTTCCTTCCTTCCTTCCTTCCTTCCTTCCTTCCTTCCTTCCTTCCTTCCTTCCTTCTCCCCTGACTTGTGTCATTCCTTTTTGACCATGGGTGATATAGGGACCTATAACTAAGCTTATGTGACTATAGTTTGCTGTGTAATCAAGTGTGTTAAGAACAGATGATCCTTTGCTATGCAACAGCAGGATTCCGCCTATAGTTTAAGACTGATAAAGCAGGTAAAAACTGGATCTTTAGTTTGGACTGTGGCCAGAGGCCTTGAAGGATGACCAGATACCAAGAGAGCCTGCACAAGGACCAGGTTCATCCAGAGGACATCGTGAGGATGACTACTTACTTCATTCAGTGACCCCTGCCCAAGACCACCAGATGATAGTGTGCAAGTGGAGAATGATGAAAGGCTAATTAACATATGAAGTGAGAGTAGGTGGGGATAGGTCATAAATATGTATAGGCGATGTTGAAACTTTCATAAATATGTATGATCTGAAGTGCATATAAACAGAGCATCTGCTCTGTTTGGCATGCATGTATTTGTGCTGGAGCACACCCCACCCCACCCGATCCCCCCATCCCTCGTGCACCCAGTGCTGAATAAACATACCTACTTCCCAAAGCCGCTGGTTATGGAGTCTCAATTTCCGTGTGTCATGGTGTCTTAGGTTGGAAATGGGTGTGTGTATTCTATTCCAATCTGTGAGAGGTGGGGCAGTTATCTTCTGTTAATTGAGCAGTTTTCTTTATCTCTTTCACAATCAATCCTCCCTCTGGGGAATATGTTCTGTTCATGGGCCATTGAGTCTCACTGCATGACTTATTAAATTACATCATCCCATTGTGAGAAACTCTGCCCAGAGAGAGGAGCCAAGCATTCCTACCTGGATATAATCTGAGATTTGGAACACCACAGGCAGCCTTTTCCCACTGGATTCCAAGAGGAGCAGCTTTCTTCTTCAATGGATTCCCAGAAGAAGACCAGGCCCATCTACACCACCACTGGACCTTCAGAGGAAAACTACAGCCTTCTACAGGATCACTGCTTCAACAGATCCACATCTGTCACTCCAGGAGGACTGCAGCCACCATTTAATAGGACTGCTATCAACACCCTGACCAACAGGGTGTCAGGTCGTATTCTGACTCTGTCAGTGGGGTATTTTTGTTTGTACTATTGCATTTGTATTTTTCTTAGTTTTCCTAGTAAAGAACTGTTATTCCTATTCCCATATCTCTTCCTAAGAGCCTTTTAATTTCAAAATTATAACAATTTGGAGGGAGGGGATTTACATTTTCCATTTCAGGGGAGGGTCCTGCCTTCCTTAACGGACACCTGTCTTTTCAAACCAAGACACGTGGGCATCTACAAATCTTGAGTGCTCCCTTCCCCTTCAGGGTGGGATGCCACAGGTAGCAACTTGTGTGGTTTAGGAATAGTATTCCCTAGTTATGTATTCCCACTGAAACACTCCAAACTATTTGCTGCTTGCTCACTCTCTCTCCTCCTGCAGCGGGCTGGAGATGAGAATTGGAGGCACAAAAGGTAAAGATGACAGGTTTGATGCCTTGGAGTGGCTACCTGAAACAGAGGCTAGACAAAAGAGAATAAAAGAGGGTATTTATTAAAGGTCTTTAATAGGTACACCTTAGGCAGTCAAAATCCTCCGAGGGGCTACATCCAAGATGGACAACAGTCACGAGTTTTCCATACAGTTCTAAGTTTGGTCCATTTACATATTAGGAATTAATCTTCCAATTACAGTTTCAGGTAGTGAAGTAATTTACTCCAAGCTTGTCCCCCCCAATTCAGTGTTGTTTACATCTCTTGGGGCCTGAGACAATAAGGTGTCCTTGAGTTTCAGGCCTAGAAAGGAATTGTTTTGTCTAAATAAAATGGAAGAACAGTAGCTGACAGGCTATGGAGTTTTAGAGTTATACACTAAAGCAGTACAGGATCTGAAAAATATAAAAGCTAAATCCTAAGGTATGAGGTTGAGATAAAAACAATTTACTAGAAACGGAAATGAGATAAGAAATGACCAGTAATAGCAATATTAATAACAGAGTGTACAAGATAGGCAAATGCTTCACGCGAGTGCTCATCATGCAGAACCCGGTGCTTCCCTCCACTACCCCGACCACACATCCCATCAATGGCCCCACCAGAAGGGCCCATCCCCCTCCACCCCCTTTGTATGGGAGGTGATATAGAATAACCTCAGGGTCCTGGCCATGGCCCTCCTAGATACTGCAAAAATTAACCCTGTCCTGGCCAGAACCAGGACACAACTCTGATCTCCTTTTTTCTTATTTCATTGCGAGTTGTAAACTCAACCATTTAATGGTCACTGAGGCCAAGCAACCTGCCTACCATCACATCCACCATGAGTCTTTTATTCACAAATGGCAAGTCTAAGAGGGCATCTTTTCTAGTTGGCTCACTGAGTATCTGTGGCAAGAAGTTATCTCCTACAAACTTCAAGAATTTCTGAGATATGCTCAGTGTGATAGTCCCAGTTTATGTCTGGGAAGTCAAAATCTCCCATAAGGACCAGGGATACTGATACAGAGATTTCTCCTGATTGCTTATAGAAAAACTCATCAGTATTTATATCGTGGCTGGACGACAGATAAGATATCCACTTCAAAATCTGCTTTTGTTTTCCATACCCTTAATTCTGACCCAGAGGTTCTCAACTACATTATCATTAACTGTAAGGGCTATACAGTCAAACCTCTTCCTTACATATAGTGCAACACCTCCATCTCACTTGCCCTGCCTATCCTTCCTAAACAGCCTGTAACCCTCTGTTAAAAGGAAAGGGTTAAAATCGGAATATTTGGCAAGGAGGATGATAGACTGATTTAAAGTGACCTTATAGCTGGGGAGGCAAAGAATATCTGTGGGAGTGGTGCCAAACACCTGGCATCCTAACCAAGATTAGAATAAGAGAATGTTAGCCCTAAAGGCCCTGCTAATTTGTGCGTTTGCTGAAGGATGCTGTGGAATCTCATTTCTTGGTGGCAAACTGCCGTATGAGTGCGTGACATTGTGATTGAAAACAACCACATGCATGGAATGCTTGAGACAAGTTTTGTGTGTTACAAAATTAGCAAGAGGCCCTAGGGACCAATGACAAGACAATTGTTTATCTGTAATGAGATGAAATAAAGGGGAGCTTGCCTGGGAAAGAAAAAAGACAGACAAGACAAGGAGAAAAACAACACCTGCTGAGCCCAACACTATTACACTGTGTCAGTGTATTATTTCCATTGCTGATACATCTATTTTTATATTGAGATTTTCCTTTGCACTTAAACTCGTCACCAACAAATATCCATGTGGGAAACTTCACATATTTACTGCTGATTATCCTCTGTTTTGAGAAGCAGAAATTCTGTAAAGATAATTTAAAAGCTATCAGAAGCTTAAGAGGCATATTTCACAAACAAGCTTGAGCCTTCTGCTGGGAGAGAGATCAAAAAGCTCAGAGGTCATAAAAGCACAGCATTGTGATAAACTTTACAGATGCCAGGCCCTTTGATATGTTGAGGCTGGTAATGGGCCCACTTGCTTTTTGCCCCTGCTAAGATTGGACTAAGCTTACCAGTTTATGTGTCCCCACTTGTTTTTGGAATCCTCCAGCCAGCAAGGTGATGAAATAAATTTACTCCTTGCACTTCAGCTGTGGGTTGTAGCTGTCTTGGTTACTTGTATCTATCAGTTCACACACCCTGCATCCCAGCACTCCAATTGTGGAACTCATTCCACCAGGTCTCACTAAGACCTATGGTATCATAGCTCTGGGAGCTGATCAACACTTCCAATTTATCCCGTTTGTTTCTCATACTGCTTGTGTTAGTAAACAAGCAGTTCAGATATGCTCCTGAGCCCTCCATGCTCCCAGGACCAGTGTAAATGTTCCCACTAGAATTGCCACACTCAGTGATGCCATCAATCTCCCTCTCACACTCTTGAAAACTCCTAAATCTGTCCACCTTCTGCGACCCAGCCACAAAGCAGAGCAGTTCATCAGTCTGGTCCCACCTCTCACAGGCTTGCTTGCTATCTATCACTTTCTACCTCTAGGAATATCCCTGCACACCCCACAGCTGGAAACCTGTGTGGTCACATCCTTGAAGAACAGCTCTCTTTGAATTGTTAAAACTGAAGATCGTGGACAAAGACTCTCTAACTAGTTAAAGTTAAAAAGTAGTATGTTTATTACACCAGCAGGCAGCACGGGGGTCGTCCCCGAAAGGCATGACTGCACTGCACAAGGTTCTTTGCCTTTTATTTATTTCCCAAAATAATACATATGCATAACCCCAGCACCTCCCATCCCCACTTTGTATTAAAATGAAGTTATTAGTCCTTCACGCGTGCGTAATTCTTCTCTTGAATTGGGTCGGTGGTCTCAAATTGGGTCAGTGGTCCCAGGGATGAAGTCAGGAAGGTCTTCGTCAGGTCTCTATGACCCTCTGGCACGAATCAAGGCTCCCTGCTTCGTGATGGATTGACAGAGACTCCAGGTGCTGGGCATTGTTCTACTGGTTTCAATATGTTCCTATAATGGTTCACTTGCTCCACTTCCTTCTACAAATGAGCTCATAATATAACAATTAGCTTTAGCTTAAGCATCTAATAATCATTAACCTATCGTTGGTGTATCTTACTTCAATATCAATTGGTTCTAACCCTCAGCTAAAATCTTAACCCTTTAAAATCATGATTCATTCCCCACTCCTTCTTCAAGGTTAGAAACTTCTTTTACTAATGTATAGATTTTTCTTCATCTAGAAAAGCTGTGTGGTAGGTGTCTCTTAAAACTGTACCATATGCTCTCGATATTGAAGTTAAAGCTGCTACTCACTGCAACAGTCTCCAATTCCAAACAAGTACTATAATAGACAAAATCAAACTTATACCAACTAAGATAAGCAAAACAATAATCGGATGAACTAAGCTATTGAGCAAGCCTGTTGCTGTTGGAGACCACCCAAAAAGCACATCCCACCAATGATGGGATGGGCCTTCTTCCAATCTTTTAAATACTCTCCGTATAGTGTCTGTGTCATGGTGTATTGTAACCAAAGTTTTCTTTCCTTCATCTTTAATTTCTTTAAGAATTCTCTTTAATTCACGATGTTTCAACAATTGGGTAACCAAAGTTAAGTTCATCCCTATAGGCACAGGTGATATTTCTTGGACAGTAATCAAATTCGCCTTTATATGTTGGTATGATATGACAGGTCCCTGATAGGAAAAATCACATCCTTCGATTGTGACAAAGTTACAAATGCACAAGTTAAATTGAGTTTCATTCACAGTAATCTCATCCACCATTATAGTGGGGCATGCTGTTCTGAGGCAGACACAACCTTGTCCTGTATACACAAGCAAGGTTATCTGGTTAATGGGATGCATTTCAAAGTGACAAATGCTTTGCTCTGTATCCAAAAAAATATCTTTATCATCACTTACATTGCCTTCACATATACACCCCAGTTGTCCCCTCATTAAGCAAGGTTCTAAGTTAATAGTTCGCCACCTTCCTTCAACCTTTCTTGCCCACATTCTATGTTCAAAAGAATATAGTATGGCCCCTCATGATTTAGCCCTAAAGGAACAATTGGATGTATTAAGCTTACTGATGCATCATATATGGTTAAAACAAAAGCTGTTACCATATTTGTCATGGGATCATAAGTAAAATTAACTAAAACCCACCAGGGTTGAAGCTCTTTTTCTAAATCTGAGGCATTATCCCAAACAACTTTACGAATTTCAGCAGGGAATATGCCTTCTTCCCTGTCCCTAATGATTGAAGCTGCCACTGATTGCATCCATAATTGTGCCTGTGTACACCCAAAAGCCAAAGAAATGCTCCTACTAGCTGTGCCTAAAGTATGAATTATCAATTGATGATCTTGCTCTTCTATATTTTCCCATTCTGGTAATATTTTGGATAATTTCCATTGGCTGGTACCTAATGCCAACAAGGAAGATTGTAAGGGTTGTTGCAATTTAACCATATCACCACCAAGTGCTGTCAATTTGTTCAGTAATACTTCTGAATCCATTGTATTTAGAACCCCTAGTCCTGTTCCCAATAATTCATTAAGGTCTTTCTTCTGTCTGGACATATAAGGCAAATGCTTCTGCAGCCAGGTGGTCCAATCCATAAAAGAGGTCCTTAAAAATGGAGTACACTTGGGCCAAATGGCAGAGGCATTCACTTGCATTGCCATCTCTACCCGTTTTAATGACCATTTCGGATTAATTAGCAGTTTTTGAATTCCAGTCTTCTTAACAGCATATGGTCCAATTTTGGTAATTATGGGAACCATGGGATCTAAAGTGATTTGAGTAGCCATGGTTTCTCTCAGTGTTGGCGCTGGTTGAGTTATTTTAACCTTATCCATTCAGGAAACAGTACAAAATTGAGTTATATTATAATCACTCTTAAAATCCTTGATTGCACAACCTTCTATTTTGAGTCTAAACTCTGGACAATTGTCTAAGCATTTGTCACAGCATTCAGGACCAATCTGAATAATTTTCATGGGTTTTTGATAAAATTTATGAAACCCATCCTGGACAAACACATATTCACATCCTCAAACATTTCTTCCTTCCCACACAGTTGCATTTGTAACTTTTAGCATCTGATCCAGAGACTTACAGGAGTCGGAGTCATAAGCTATCCCTTGACACTTATATATACCAGTTACATTAAATGTAAGCGGTACTGCATTAGCTGTGGCTATAGTGATAATTACAAATGCCACAATTCTCCAGGCTACACCTACTTGATTATTCAGTATAACTACAAACTTTTCTATTCTTAATCTACACTTATTTTTTCATCCACACACTATTTATTTTCCCAAGAAAGTTTTAATTTCAGTTTGTTGTCACCCATTATAACTTTCCAGAGTCCCTCGGGAGCCTTCTTCACTCAGGAATGATGGATCCAGATGCTTTGTTCCTTAATCTTGATTGCAGTAAAGGTGGTGAGGAGCACTTGGAATGGTCCCTCCCACTGCAGTTCCAGAGTCTTCTCTGCAAAAGACTTAACATATACATAATCCTCAGGCTGTGCATCATGCACCGGTCCACCTAATTCTCTGCTTCGAGCCCCAGCCACATGTTTCTCAATTTTTCTGAGTTGTGTGTTTAGGGCCATCACATACTTGTGTAGGGTTTCTTCCCCTATTTGAGTGGGTCTTGTCCCTTCTTGAATTCCATATGGCCTTCCATATAGTATTTCAAAGGGACAAAATTTTTCTTTTACTCTTGGTTTGGTCCAGATTCATAATAATGCTAATGGAAGAGCCTGAGGCCAAGATAACGTTGCCTCTTCTCCCAGTCTTATTATTTGCTGCTTAATCAAGCAGTTAATTTTCTCTACTTGGCCGCCGCTTGACTGAGGATGATATGGAGTATGAAGTTCCCAGTCTATGCCTAAATGGTGGCTAATTTACTGCACAATTTTTGAAATAAAGTGTGGCCTCCATCTGAAGACATTGTGGCTGGGACTCCAAAACACGGTATTATTTCTTGCAACAATGCTTTGGTTACCTCCCGTGCTTTGGCAGTTCTCGTAGAGAAAGCTTCTGGCTACCCTGAAAAGCTATCTGTTAACACCAATAGGTATCAGTACTCCCCTTTCCTGGGTAGTTCTGAAAAATCAATTTGCCATTGCTGCCCAGGTCCATATCCTTTTCCAATTTGCCCAAGTTTTGGTTTAGGAATATTTTTGGGATTAGTTTGGAGGCAAAGGCTACATTGGCGATTCACCTGAATCACAGTACTTTGCAAGTTTCTGGCTACGATTCTGTCTTTCAAGTAATTGTACAAAGCATCTATTCCCCAATGTGTTTTCTCATGTTCATCTTTCACTAATGACCATAGCATATAAGAGGGGATCACAAGCCTTCCTTTCCCTTCATCTGTAATAGCCCACCCCTCTTGGTTATAACTTCCATTTTCTTTCTCAATAAGCCTCTTTTCTTTTTTAATGTACCTTGGCTTACCTTCAATAGAAATTTGCCCATCTGGAATTATATCTGCCTCAACTGTTTCAACAATTATCTCACCTTTAGCTGCTTCTTTTGCCTTTCTGTCTGCCAGCTCATTTCCTTCTTCCAATTCAGAGCTCACTTTTTGGTGTGCCTTGATGTGAATGATGGCTACCTTTTCAGGTTGCTGGACTGCCTCCAACAGTTTTATTATCTCTTGTGCATGTTTAATGCTTTTTCCTTGTGAGTTCAACAGTCCTCTTTCCTTCCAGATGGCTCCATGTGCATGGACTACCCAAAATGCATACCTCCTATCTGTGTAAATATTGATTTTCTTTCCTTTTGCCAGCTCTAAAGCCCGGGTTAAGGCAATTATTTTAGCCTTCTGTGCCAAGGTGTTGGTTGGTAATGATCCAGACTCTATTACCTCTCGACTTGTGGTAACCGCATACCCAGCAATGCCTTTTTCCACTGAAAATGTAGCTGCTTCCATCAGTGAACCAGGTCTCAGTGTCCTCGAAAGGGGTGTCCTTCAGATCTGGGGTGACTGGAGTAGGTAGCTTCAATAGTCTCCAGGCAATCATGGATCACCAGTTCTCCCATACTACCACTGAGGAAAGAAGCTGGGTTCACAATGTTAGTTACCACAATTTCTACATCATCTTGTTCCACCATTATGGCTTGGTATTTCAAGAATCTCTGTGGGGAGAGCCAATGTCCCCCCCTTTACTTCTAGCACTGCAGACACTGTGTTGGACACCAGCACAGTCATCTTCTGGCCCAGGGTGAACTTGCATGTTTCCTGGATGTTCACTGCCACTGCTGCAACAGCTCTGAGGCATCCTGGCCATCCCTTAGCTGCTGCATCCAGCTGCTTAGAGAGGTAGGCGACTGCCCTGCAGTACGGGCCCAGATCTTGTGCTAATATTCCCAAAGCAATTCCCTGTTTTTTGTGAGAAAAAAAGAAGAATGGTTTACTCACATCTGGAAGTCCCAGGGCTGGAGCTGACACGAGGGTCTTCTTCAGCTGTTCGAAGGCTTGTGTTGCTTCTTTTGTCCATTGGAGATCTGTTTCCTTCCATAACCAAGGCATATAAGGGTTTGACTAACAGTCCATAATTATAAACCCACAGCCTGCACCACCCAGTCATGCCTAAAAAGGTTCTCAGTTCTTTTACTATCTGAGGCTTTGGGGTCTGGCATATTGCTTCCTTGCGATCCCGTCCTAAAGTTCTTTGTCCAGCACTAACCTCGTAGCCCAAATAAATAACCGTTTGCTTCACCATTTGGGCTTTCTTCTGGGATACTTGATACCTCTGTAGGCCCAAAAAAGTTTAAGAGGCCTACGGTCCACTCCACACATGCCTCTTGAGTTTTGGTAGCTACCAGGAGGTTGTCCACATACTCTAACAGCTGTCCTTCTGATGGAGCTTCCCAGGATTCCAGATCCTTTGCTAGCTGTTCTCCAAATATTGCAGGGGAGTTCTTGAATCCTTGAGGCAGAACTGACCATGTGAGCTGGGTTTTGCATCCAGTTTTGGGGTTTTCCCACTCAAATGCAAAATTTTTCTGGCTGGCCTCATGGAGAGAAAGGCAAAAGAAAGAATCCTTCAAATCTAAAACAGTAAACCATGTTAGTTCAGATGTTAAACAAGTTAACAGAGTGTAGGGGTTGGAAACCACTGGGTATAAATCCTCAGTTATTAACAGCTCTTAAATCTTGTACTATTCAGTATGATCCATCAGGCTTTTTAACAGGTAAAATAGGAGTATTGAACTCAGACTGACACTCTTTAAATAGCATTATCTGTAAAAAGTGTTCAATTACTGGGCTAATCCCTTCTCTGTCTTCCTTTCTCAAAGGGTACTGCTTGACCCTAACTGGTTGTTTTCCTTCTTTAAACATCATTTGCACTGGGGGTGCATTCTTCACTCTCCCTGTTATGTTAGAAGCCCATACCCCAGGAAATACTTGATCCAGTATTTTCCTGTGAATCTTATCTTCACTTTCAACTTTAGCCTTATTGGTTATTAACATCAGGCTTAACAATTCCACATATTGTTGGTCCTTTACCTCCAAAGTAATCTCTCCATTTTTGAATATTATTTTTGCTTCTAATTGTTCCAATAAATCTCTACCCAAAAGTGCTGATGGAGCATTGGGCATATATAAAAACTTATGAATTCCCCATTGTTTCCCAAGTTTATATTTAAATGGCCTACAAAAATAAGCTCTTTCAGATTGTCCACTTACCCCCTTTACCATGACATAATCATCTGTTATTAGTATTAAAACTTTATTTGACACCGAATATGTTGCCCCTGTGTCTATCAAAAATTCAATTTCCTCTTCTTTGTTCCCTAGTTTCATTATAACCAGAGCGTCTCCTAGGGTAAGATCCTCCGGTCCACATCAGTCTTCCTTAACATGGGCAACCACCGCCCCCCCTTTTTGATCTCCTCTTCTTTGTTCATCACCTCTTCTTCGTTATGGGCACTGGTTCTTCCAGTGTCCAACTCTCTTGCAGAATGCACATTGATCTCTCCTTAGACAAGGTGGTCCCTGCCTTAGTGGCCCTTATCTACATTTGCCTTTTTCTTCTTCCCTTACTACTGCTAATAATTTTTTCATCCCTTCTTTGCACTTTTTTTCCTGGTTACTAAATGTTATAGATACATATTATAATATTGGCTTTTTGCAAATATTAAAATGGATTTTATATGTGTGATGTTAAACTAACTCTGTTATAAAGATATAGTTTGGATTTCTACTGTTAACTAAGCTTAGACATAGTATATTAATTGAACATAATAATTGAATTTATTACCCACAAAATCAGAGCAGGATAATGAGAAGTAAAGTAAGACCTTCAAAACACCTTCCCCCCACCCTTCCTTCCTTCCCAGCTCTACCTTCTCTCCCAGAAGCACAGGGAGACAGGGAACAGGAGTTATGGTCAGTTCATCACCTGTGGTTTCTCCCACTGCTCAGGGAGAGGAGTCCTTCCCCTGCTGCACCATGGGGTCCCTTCCACAGGAGACAGTTCTCCATGAACTTCTCCTGCATTAATCCATCCTATGGGCAACAGTCCTTCCCACACTACTGCAAGGTGGGTCACTCTCCCATGGGGTGCAGTCCTTCAAGGACAGGCTGCTCCGGCATGGGCTTCTCTCTCCATAGGTCTCCCATGGGTTCACAGCCTCTTTCAGGCATCCACCTGCTCCAGCAGGGATCTCCTCCATGGGCTGCAGGTTGATCTCTGCACCCCCATGGACCTCCATGGGCTGCACCTGCTTCACCACGGCCTTCCCAATGGGCTGCAGGGGAATCTCAGCTCCAGTACTGATGCCTTGTGAAGGCTGACCTAGAACAGAGACTAGATGGAGCTAAAGAATAAAGTAGGTATTTATTAGAAGGCCTCAATGGATGCACCTTGGGCAGCACAAGAGCTCAGCCAGGGCTACACCCAAGATGAACCCAAAATGGTCACAAAAATGGACGACCGGTCATGGGGTCTCACACTTTTATTAGTTTTTGTCCATTAGCATATTGGAGTTAATTGTCCAATTACAGCTCCAGCCCATGAAGGCCCATCCTTCTTGTTTTTCTCTCTTCAGTCCACCATTGTTTGCACTTTTGGGCCTGGGATTTAGATCAGTTGTCCTTGGTCCCCAGCTAGAGAAGGAATTGTTTTGTCTACCTACTCTGTGAAGAGAGCTTACCATCCCCCAGTATGAAGCCCAGAAGTACACACTAAAGCAGTACAGAATCTAAAAAAATATAAAAGGCTAAAACCTGAGGCATCAGTTCCTGGAGCACCTCCCCCCCCTCCTTCTCCACTGACCTTGGTGTCTGCAGAGTTGTTTGATAAATGATACTCACTTTCAAAAATTTAAAAGGTTTATTAAAACCTTAACAAAAATACAACAGAAGACTGAATAGAGAAAATATTACAGCGCCGGTAGCAAAGGATTTTTTCCCACCATGTGCTCATCCACAAAATGGAGGTTTTGCCTTTTAACCCTTTAGCCCCTCCCAAAATTCTGTCCATTGACTCCTTCTTCACTGTCCAGTGGTGGAGTTTACTTCCTTAAATCTTGATTGGAGGTCAGATGTTGCCATAGTAACAAGCTGACCCTCCCAAATGTCCTGAACCCAAGCAACCCCCTTATAACAATGCAAGAGGGGGTAAAACATAAGTCTATAAAACTTCTCTTAACATATGTACATAATATTTGCCTTTTAATTGTGAGAGTCAACCATCACATTACTCATCTATCACAGTTGTTCCTCACATATTCTCACTCTGCTCTTCTGTGGCTGCTGTTACAACTGCACAATAACTTTTTTTCTTTTTCTTCTTAAATATGTTATCACAGAGGTGTTACCACCATTTCTAATTGGCTCAGCCTTGGCCAGCAGCACATCAGTCTTTGGAGCCATCTCTGCTGGACATGGAAGAGGCTTCCAGTAGCTTCTCACAGAAGTCACCCCTATAGCTGCTGCCCCTGCCTCCCCCCAAAACTTGTCCATGCAAACCCAATACATTAACTCACAGGTTTTCTCACTTGTACTCTTTCAGTTCTCTCCCCTATCCCACCCTGGGGGAAGTGAGTGAGCAGCTGTGTGCTGTTTAGTTGCCAGCTGAAGTTGATCCACAACACTCCCTCATTAATCTGAAGTCATAAACACTTTAGGGGAGAGATACATATATTTTATTAAGTTTCGCAAAGCTGAGATTTGGGTTAGGAAATTGCCAAATATAATTCAAGAAGTATTAAATGCAAAAAGGAAAAAAGTGTTTTAAAGTCTTGGATTTTTTAGAAAGCTGTTCACCATTGGCCTCTGTTTCTCTGTCAACCTTCATAAATGTTCAGCTTCAGTGGGAGCAGCGTTTTATGAATGAAAAGGCTTTTTTTTTCTTTGCGCTTCCACCCATCATGTATTATTACTTCTAGTACACTACCACTGCGCAGCTACAGTAATTCTAAGTTGAAGGCTTCATATATCCTTAACAGTTGTTTTCTGTCATCACATTTTAGATTTCATGTTTCTGGACTTCTCTGCCAGAAATCTGTCAAATTTACAGTGAAATAAAAAGTAGTAAAAAGCCATATAGGCCCACTGTGATTTCATCTCATTCTCCTGACAACTGAAGTCCAGTTTCCTGCTCTGACCAGCTTCCATTTGGGGTGTTACAGGTAGATTTCTCCTGCTCTTATGTGTATCTAAGGAGTAGTTTGGGCAGGCGAGGCAAACTAGCACAGAGGCTGCTCATGACCTTTCTCCTCTCCCTGTTGCCAAATAGGCCTTTGGGGTGAAGCAGTGGAGAGGCATCTCATTGCAGTTAAGCATCTGGCTAATTATTTACTTATGTAATGTCTTTCCCCTTGAGAGGTCTTTAAAAGATGATGTTGCTATTACCCAACTGTACCAAAACTTGAGGAAACAAGCACTAATGGAATCCTTCAATCTGCTTCACAAGGTGTTCGCTACAGTGAACCACACTTGAAATGTTTCTATATCAATGATCGCAGCATGAGGAACAAACAAGAGGAGCTCAAGGCTTTGGCCCAGTGTCCTGGTTTTGCATGGGAGACATTTATGGAAGTGATGCAAAGCTTTTAGCCAATAGAATGCTGTACATGCCTCTGTGAAAAACACATATTAAAGATGAAAGAAACCTGGGACCTTCCTCTTTCTCTTCTGGCCGGCAAAGAGGTTGCATGCCCCGGCCCCCTGTCTCAGCCAGGCCAGGCCCCTTCCCCCAGGGTGCCTGCCAGCCCCCCCATTGGCTACCAGGCAGGGGAGGGAGTGCTGTGGGTCAGGCCAGAGCTGCAATTTCTAACATCTTGCTGCTATTCAACCACCTCAATCACCAGGCAGACTAGGCAGGGGGAAGGAGAAGCCACACACACACACCCCCACCCTCACCCCTCCCAGCATGCTGCTGCTGAGTTCTGGCCTGGCTGATTAGATCCTAGCCACCCCCCAGCCACGGTTCCCACTGTCTGTAGCACCCAGCCCAACCTGGGTCAGGTTGACTATATGCAGGCCCTGGGTGAGATGTTAACTCTTTCAGTGCTTCAATCCTCCCTCAAGAGAGAGAAAGGAACAAGATGCAAGCATGTAAAGGAGCAACATGAAGACACCAAGGTCAGTGAAGAAGAAGTCAAATCCCAGATGGGAGGGATGAGGAGATGCCTTGATCTTGGGGCTGAAATCCTTTTGTAGAGCTGTGGAGAAGACTCTGTTTCCCTGTAACACATGAAAGCCATGGGGAGATGAAGGGTTCAATTTGATATCGAGCAAAGGCCTCTATGCCAAAGTAAGCAGATGTTAAAGTAGCTGTGATTCTATGAGAAGTTTGAACAGAGAAGGAGACAAGAGTGGTCCTGTGCCCCCAGGAGAAGACCACCTCTGTTCCCAGAGATTAAGACTATTTTAGGGATAGATAATGAGAACTTTTGCCTTTCAACAGCTCATCTTTAAAACAGTACACCATAAGTTGACATGGCCCATAAACACAGCTGTGGGAAAAGATTGTGGAAAATGGGAGGGACTTCAGAATTGCAGATTTCCCTGGGCGGCTGTTATTCGTGACAAATTGAGAGCCACAAGAGAACTGGTTTTTTCCTCGTGGAGAAGTCTCCATAGCATTAACAATAGGGACTTCTCTCCCTAAGTGAACTGAAGAAAGACTATTCTAGAGGTGGTAAACTGACTGAAATTTTAAGTTTTGTTTCTTTACATTGTCAGCGGGAAAGAAAAGGTTGTGGAAGGAGGAGAAGTGTTCTGAAGGTTTTGTTCTGATTCTTATTACTCTTTCTTTTAGTTATTGATAATAAATTTTTCGTTATACCCTTTTAAAGTTTTGAGCCTGTTTTGCCTTTCTCCTAATCCTATCTCACAGCAGGAAGTGAGTGCATTGGTGATTGGCCAGCACTGAACCTGCCACACTCTTTGGTGCGTTGGCCACAAAATCTCAAATTGGCGAACCAAAACCACTACACCCAGTCAAAGAGATTTGACATCATTGGCATAAGTGAAACCTGGTGGGATGAGTCCTGCCACTGGAGTGCCCTGCTGGATGGTTACAGGCTCTTCAGGAGGGATTGGCAGGGCAGAAGAGGCAGAGGGGTGGCACTGTATGTAATAGAAGTGTTTGAATATATGGAGCTCACAGTTGGCAGTGGTGCAGTTGAGACCCTCTGGATAAGAATCAAGAGGCAAAGAAATAATGCAGATGTTATCATAGGAGTCTACTATAGACCTCCTAGCCAGGATGATGACGATGACGATGAATTATTCTTTGAGGTACTAAGGGATGCTTCCAAGTCAACTCCCTTTGTCCTTATGGGGGACTTCCAACTTGCTAGAAATTAACTGGGATCATCACAAAGCTGGTACAACACAGACCAAAAGATTCCTAAAAAACCTGGCTGACAACTTTATGGAACAGGTCCTAAGGGAGCCAACCCAGAAAGATGCCCTCCTTGATCTACTGCTTGTCAACAGAGCGGGTCTTGTGAGCCAAGTGGAGATTGGTGGCCATCTTGGCCACAGTGACCATGAAGCGACTGAGTTTAAAATCTCTGTTTACAGGAAGAAAAGCATCAGCAAAACCTCAACTCTGGACATGAGGCGAGCAGACCAGACTGCTCAGGGAACTAGTGAGTTAGGTCCCAATGGGAAATGTTTTTGCAGGTGCTGGGGTCCATCAGTGCTGGTCACTTTTTAAACCTCACTTCCTAAGGGCACAGGAGCAGGCAATTCCTAAATATCAGAAGTCAAGCAGGAAGCATAGAAGGCCTGCTTGGCTGAACAGGAATCTTCTCTTGGAAATAAGGCAAAAAAGGGAGGTGTGTGCCCAGTGGAAACAAGGTCAGGCGACATGGGAAGAATAGAAATATTGCTTGCCATGGTGGGGAGAAAATTCATGTGGCCATGGTTCAACTGGAGTTGAAGCTGGCTGGAACTGTGGGGGACAATAAAAAGTGTTTTCTAAAATATGTTAATGGAAATACACAGTGTAAAAATAACATGAGCCCATTACAGGATGAGGATGGTCACCTCACAAAAAGGGACAGAGACAAGGCAGAGATGTTTAATTCATTATTTGCCTCTGTCTTCAATATGGATGACAGACCAAGGGGGTCTCAGTGCCCTGAGCTGGAGGACCATGTCTGTGAGAATAATCAACTCCCAGTCGACCTGGAAATTGTGTGGGATCTGCTGCTCCAGCCGGATCCCTACAAATCTACGAGGCCTGATAAGATTAATCCAAGAATTCTGAAGGAACTGGCTGATGTCATCAGAAAACCTCTCTCAATGATTTTTGAGCAGTCTTGGGAATCCAGAGAGGTCCCAGCTGACTGGAAGTTGGTGAATGTTGTCCTGATTTTCAAGAAGAGCAAGACAGAGGACCCTGGAAACTACAGGCCTGTTAGTCTCACTTCAGTGCCTATTTAAGTTATGGAGAAGATAATTCTGGGAGGTATTGAAAAACACCTGAAGGACAACACAGGCACTGGTCACAGCCAGCACAGCTTCATGAGAGGAAAGTCCTGCTTATCAAACCTGATTTCCTTTTATGACAATGCAATCCACCTGGTCAATCAAGGGAAACAAGTTGATGTCATCTTTTTGGATTTCAGTAAAGCTTTTGATACTGTCTCTCTCAGGATCCTTCTGGACAAAATGTCCAGCCCCCAGCTGGATAAACACATCATGTGGCCCGTGAGCAACTGGGTCACGGGTAAGGCACAAACGGTTATAGTGAATGGAGTGACATCAGACTGGCGGCCTGTATCTAGTGGGGTTCCACAGGGCTCTATCCTTGTCCCTGTGCTCTTCAACATCTTCATTAACGACCTGGACACAGAACTGGAAAAGATACTAAGCAAGTTTGCAGATGATACAAAACTGTGAGGAGCTGTCAACTCCCTCAAAGGCTGGGAGGCTCTGCAGAGAGACGTCAACAATTTAGAGAGTTGGGCAATCACCAACCATATGAAGTTCAACAAGGGGAAGTGCCGGACTCTGCACCTGGGACAGGGCAATCTTGGATGTACAGACAGACTAGGGACTGAGATGCTGGAAAGCACTGCCAGGGAAAGGGACCTGGAGGTCCTGGTCAACAGAAAGTTCATTATGTCAGCAGTGTGCCCCTGCAGCTAGGAGGGTCACCTGCGTCCTGGGGTGCATTAGGCACAGCATTGCCAGCCGGTCAGGGGAGGGTGCATTGGTTTGGCATTGCCAGATTTTTGGTAGCAGAGGGGCCACAGAGGTGGCCCCCATGAGAAGCTGCTGGAAGCTTCCACCATGTCCAGCCAAGCCAATCCTTGATTGTTCTGAAGATGGACATGCTGCTGGCCAAATCTGGGCCAATGAAAGAGGCTGGTAATGTCTCTGTGATGACATATTTAACAAGAAAATCAAAACAAAGTCACACAGTTATTTTCTTCTAGCCAGAGGAGGAGGTGAAAACATGTGAGGGAAAACAACATGGCAACACCAAGGTCAGTGGTGAAGGAGGCAGAGGAGGTGCTCCAGGTGCTGGAGCTGGGATTCCTCTGCAGGCCATAGTGAAGACCGTGGTGAAACAGGTTGTCTCCCTGCAGCCCATGGGTCCACAGGGGATGCAGAGATCCACTCAGAGCCCGGGGGGAAGGTGCTTCACACCAAAGCGGGCGGATGCCTGAAGGAGGCTGTGATCCAGTGGGAGACCTGGGGGAGAGAGGGAGCCCCTGCTTCCAGGCTGGAGCAGCCTGTCCTTGGAGGACTGCACCCCATGGAAAGAGACCCATGTCAGAGCAGTTTTGGAAGGACTGTTTTCCCATGGGAGGGAATTCACATTGCAGCAGGTGTGGTAAGACTGATGCTTGTGTGAGTGGGCCCACAGTGGAGAAGTTCACGTAGGACTGTC
The DNA here is from genome assembly GCF_051311805.1 of Agelaius phoeniceus. NCBI lineage: Eukaryota > Metazoa > Chordata > Aves > Passeriformes > Icteridae > Agelaius > Agelaius phoeniceus. The sequence goes on from NC_135301.1 coordinate 12,748,571, forward strand.
TCCCATGGGAGGGACCCCATGGTCTCACAGGGGAAGGACTCCTTTCCTGGAGCAGCAGAAGAAAATCTCAGGTGATGAACTGACCCAAAGAAACCCCCATGCCCTGTCTCCTTTCACTGTTGGTGGGAAGGAGGGAGGAGATGGGGGAAAAAAGGTGTTTTAAGGGCTTATTTTACTTCTCATATTCCTCCTCTAATTCTGTTAGTAAGAAATTCACTTTGCAACATTGAGCCTGTTTTGCCCTTGAAATGTTTTCTCCCTCTCTCTCTGATCTCTTCTCTGTGGTGCGTAGTGACAGAACCCAAGGGAATGACCTGAAGTTGTGTCAAGGGAATTTTAGGTTGGATATTAGATAAAGGTTCTTCACCCAGAGGATGGTTGGGCACTAGAACAGGCACCTCAGGGAGGCGGTCATAGCACCAAACCTGACAGACTTCAAGAAGTATTTGGACAATACTCTCAGGCACATGGTGTGACTCTTGGGGACGATCCTGTTCACAGTCAGGCATTGGACTCGATGATCCTTGTGCATCCCTTCCAACTCAGCATATTCTGTAATTCTGTTCAATGGCCCCCTTTTGCCACATCCTATTTATGTCCTCAAGGGCACCCTTGTGTGAGCAATGTCATTGACATAACTGAGTGAAATAGGATTGGCCACTGCAACAATTACTTTCCCTTCTGTCTCCTCCTTTCCAGTTCTCATATTACCTGGAATCCCATGAGCACACCAACTTGTTATTCCTTTTACACTCTGGGCTCACTGCATGTAGCAGGACGTGTCTACCTTCAGCTTCAAGGTCAGTTTAACAAACTCCATTTCTTATCTTATTTGAGGTAACTCAAATGGTGGTATTTCAAATACAAGGTTTAGTAAAAATTAATTGAAAGCACCACAGAATGTGGTGTAAGTTTTTTATAATTTATTGATTTGAATAACTACTTAGTGCAGAAAAACGTCAGCCCACTGTGAAGCGGTTTCAAATGTCAACCCTTAAATAACAATTTAAATAAGGGGAAATATAAGTTCCTTTGCAGAGGTTCAGAGAAAGCATCTTTATTTTGGGAAGTTAGTGGAGAGCTTATAACTGTCAGCACTGTCGGGATTAGGTTTTCACATTGTAAAATAGTGGTTGACTGATTCAATAAGGCAAGCACTACCAACACTGTTCACTGGATTCAGCAAGAGAACTTGGGGTTCTAAATCTCACCGGGTCAAATTTAATAGACTAGATCTTTATCTGGTAGAAATCAAAAACAGTGTTGTGACTGAAGAGTAGTTGTGTAACCTATTAAGAGTCACAGTCTTTTCATTCTCTCCTTCTTTCATAGTAAGGAATTTTGAATATTTTAGTTTATTCTTTTAAAAAAGAGGCTTTGATTTTTATACCGGTTCACTTACCTCTGGAATTACAAGGAGAAAAGAAAACTGAATTTTAGTTTATTTTTCCTAGAGGCATTCCATGCTATGATTAAGACATACTTAGCATGATGTCTGCTCAAACATTATTTATGCACTATGGAGATTTTTATATTAAACAGAGGTCAGTCAGAAAGGGTCACGTCTTGCTCGGGCTGAGCTATGAGAAACTGAAAAAATCCCCACCAATATTGTTTTATGAGATTTAATGTTTTTATTTAGATCTTCTCCTCTGACCTTGTAGAGTGATATAGCAGACCAAGAACAATTTAAACTGGGTTTTAGGCATCTAAAAATGATATATCAGGCATTTAGTCACTTATGACACTTCTTGCAGATGTTTTTAAGATGCCCACAACTGCTGTAGAAGGGCAGAGAAAAATTTGCACTGGGTTCTGTGGACTCTAGATCAAGTTAAGGATTACTCAAAGGAATTATTTCTCAAATATAAAAGACCAGTGTCTTTTTTAACTCATTTCTCCACCACATGGAAAGTTCTGCTCAGTACAGTATCACCATTAGATGGCTAAATAGTTTAAAATTTGCAGATATGTTGTTTATGTGTCTGTGTGAACTTCAGTCATGACTCTGATATTCCTCTAAAATGTCACTCAGGATCACATGGTGTGGTACTAAATATACCCATGACATGATTCAAATATTTAAACTAGTTCTATTTCTAGAAATGTCACCAGTCAGTCTGTAACCCTTGTACCTTCTTTCCATCCTTGGCTAAAGTAACATGTGCAGTCTAATATAAAATAAAGGATAAACAACATTTATGTTCAACTACATGAATATCCACCTAAGAAAACAGAGCTGACAACTTTCTCTTTAAAATAATTCAAGAAAGTAAAGGGTTAATTGCAAAAAAAAAAGTTTGTTTATATTAAAAGTAGTAGTTCTGCAAGTTCCTTAAAGGGTAAAGTAGTTGTTTGTGCATTTATGATGATTCAGTCTCTGAAATGGATGGAATGGTTTCACCTCTGTGCAGATCACAGGATCGCTGCAATATGACACTGCTGAAATAGTTTGAACAAGGCTGTAGGCATGAATCAAATGTCCTGAAGCTCAGTTGGTTAAAGCATGGTGCTAATAACACCAAGGTCATGGGTTTGATCCCTGTATGGGCTATTCTCTTAAGACTCAAACTTGATGATCCTTGTGCGTCCCTTCTAACTCAGAATATTCTGAATAGCAAGGGGAGTTTTGGTTGAATAGAATTTTGATAAGTTATTAATCTAAAAAAGGCATCTTTTTTGTGCTGGTAAGGGACCTGATCTAAAAAAAGTATTTCTTTTGAAGTCTATATTGGCTTTAACAAAGTCTGTAGTGTAGATGCATTGTGAAGAGGGAAAAGTGGTTTAATGCTCTAAAAGAAGCATATTTTTTTTTCTCCCATCCTGTGATTCAGCAGCTCCACCTTAAATGATATTTGGAATCCTTTGGTTTGTTTATCAGCTAGTCCAACAATTTCTGCAGTGACATTTACTCAATCTTGGGGCTGGCTTTTGTCTCCACATTCTATGTATGGTAGGTTTTAGGTATATAAATAGAATTTTAAAACATAATACACTCCTGACAGAATATTAATGTTCTAAAGGCTGGTTACAGGTAGCTGAGCAAATCCTGGGGAGAGAAAAAAGGCTATGACCTCCAAGATCATGACCTTTCAGATTGCTTTTGCTAATTCACTCGAAGCCATAGATTACTGAATATTACTCTAGAAAAGGCAAATCTAATTTGGCTCTGAATTTGCTTACCCTTTATAGTGCTGATGTGGTGGGAGATCAGTAATAATTGTGTTCAGCTATGAAGAAAACTTGGTTTTTGCAGACACTTAATGCTATATGTTGTATGGCTTAGTGACTTGAAGTCAACATAGCATTTAATCCCCTCATAATTAATAATTTCACACATGAAATGAACACTCTCCATAAATTTTATCCCCAAGATAGCTTTTAAGGAATTAATCAAAATTGTTCACCATAGGAGTAAACCTGTTGCATGGAAAATACATAGCATATGTTACTCAGCCAATTGTTCTGTATTCCTTCATTCTGTAGAACAATATTTCTGCTTTCTTCAAGTTATAATGCAAGTACAAATGTCCTTTGAAATAAAACTTTAAAGGACTTATTACCAGTGACAAATTCCACTCTCAGAACTATTGAGCTGTACTTGAGCCAAAGGAATGCATAGTCCTGGAGGGATACAAAAGATATAGTAACTAGTTATCATGAGGCAAATCCAGTAGCCAAATTGTGAGCAGAATGACATAATGAAGGCAAAATGTATAAGGCTAGTTGTCAAAGCATTTTATAAAACTGTAAGTTAGATTCAAATCCCAGGAGTCATCAAAATGTCTTGCATCACACTTGGCTAACATGAGAACAATCCCTCCATCTGACCCACAGGAAAACCACCTGGTGCTGGATACCAGCTGTTACATGTATATCTTACCCTCCACATTCAGCAATTAACAGATACACAATTGTGAGTACTGCTGAAGCTTGTATCTGCCATCTGCAATGGAAAGAAAAACAGAAATATTATAGGCTCTGGGTGACAACAGAGCACAACTGTGTGGGGTATGGGACAATCACTCCAGGCAGTGGTAAGGTGTCGTGGTTTGAGAGGAAGTGAGTTTTTTGGGATGGTGTGGTCAAACCAATGGGTGCTCAGATTTGAATATTGGCACCTGGTGTGGCCACTGGGGACATGGATACACCTTTGAGAACACAGGGGTTAAAAGCAGAGAACTCCTAGGAAATGTCTCTCTTGGGTTCTGGCGGGGAAAACAGGTCAGACCTCCCCTGGCCCAGCTGCTGGCTGGGCAGGGGAGGGGAAGCCATGTGGCCTGGCCCCGAGGATGGAAGGGTGGAGAAGCACCAAGAGGTATCGGGCAGCCACACCCTCCCCCCCCCCCCCCCCCCCCCCCCCCCCCGCAAGAGACAGAGAGCGAGAGAGAGCACCTGTGCCACCTTGAAATTTGATATCATGTGCTGGCAGCACAGCCCCTCCGAGAAGGAGAAGGAGGGAGTGCAGCGAGGGCACGGTGAGAAGTTGTGGGAGTTCTGGGCAGGCAGAGCCTGAGATTTTAACCCTTTTCTTGAATAATGGAAACTTTACAAATACTGATCCTCCTGGATCTGAATGAGAAGAGAGATAGAGATGAAATGGAGGAGGAAATGGGCAAGTGTGATGAAAGTTCGTGCAAGTGAAAGATGTCGGAAGAGTTGAGAAGAATCCTAGGTGGGAGGAGGTGATGGAGTGGCCTTTGGCTGGACTTTTCTTGTATAGCCGTGGACAGAACCAGTTTTTTTTCCTGTGACACAGAGACTGCATCCAGGGGGAGGCAATGGCTCAGAGCCGAGAGAGTGCAGTGATGTTATGGGAGTGCATGAACAGAGACAACGGATGAGGAGGGTGGTGGTTGGTGCCCTTGATCTTCAGTGGAGGAGAAGATCTCTGTTCTTGAGACCCCTCGGACCCAGGGGGTGAAATTTGGGGGGAACAGGTGTCCCAAAAGTGAGAGACTGTGCTCTTTTTGGAACTGGACAAAGCACCCTTAAAAGGAAAACCCTAGAAGCAGCCCTGGTCCATGTGCAGTGGTGAGAGCACTGGGCATGGAAGGAAGATGTCATGATGGCAATGATCTCCGGGCAGTGCCACATGTGACAGGAAACACAAGAGGTCTCAACTGTGTTTCCAGGGGAAGCCTATGGCACAAGGGAGGACTCCTCACTCCTTGATGAACTGAGAATTGATTATCTGAAGGGTGGTGATGGACCGAGAGTTGGTGATCTGAGGGATGGATGTATTGGAAATTTGGTGGGGGGAGGAGGAGTGTTTTTGGAAGGTTTTCATTCTTTCTGTGTGTTTCTTTTTACATATAGTTGTAGGTTAGTTAATAAAGTATTTTCTTCTTTATTTCTAAGTGGGAGCCTGCTTTGCTTATTCCTGGTCACATCTCACAGTAGACACCAGGGAGAATGTATTTTCATGGGGGCACTGGCATTGTGCCAGCATCAAACCATGACATAAGGAAAAGCAGAATATCTAATGACTTGATTAAGACCATCACATTATGACCAGTATTCTTGCAAGCCACTTGTATTGGATAGTTGGCAAGCCAAATCCAACAGTGATGCCATGTGCAGTAAACACAGGTGTACACTCCCAGTTGCAGCACAGACTGGTATAGCAGTGCACAAAGTACATTTTTTGTATCTCTGTGACCTGCTATGGTATTTGAGAAGCTCCTGCTTCTTTCTAGCTGGCATTCTCTTTCTGCTATTCTTCTCATTAGCCTGCAATAACATCAATGATGTCTTAATCTTTGGATCTGAGTTAGCATTCCAATTTATATTTCCTCACTGTGAAACAGCAGTTCTCATTTATTTACTCTGGACTGTTGTGTTTCCTGATGTGCTAACTTTTGCATATCTGCATATAGAATATATACAGTGCTCTAGATTCAAGTCTTACACTGAAACAGTTCATTTTAGATAATTTCCCTGAATATTTCTAATAGTGTCCATGTAGGTTAGGTGCTGAAATCCCTGACATCATACAATTAATAAAGAAAAGCTGTGTGTAATGTTGTGGAAAAACACTCATTACTATGGGAGTATCATCTGAGTGATCATCATGGTTGTGGTCTCTTGCTACAAATCCTAAATGTGTCCTTCAAATATATAAAATAAAATTACTAAACTTTATACTTAGTTAAGATGCAGTTCAGTCCTATATGTTTCCAATAAAGTGCAAACATCTATGTAGCTTGTGGTGCATTGAAAGAACTAATTTCTACAGACTGATGCAGTTATAAACCAATTAGCAGAGTGGTGGGTTAACCCTGGCCAGCAGCTAAGCACCACACAGCAGCTCATTCACTCTCCCAGCCCACTGGGACAGGGGAAGCAACAGGAAGAGGAAAATGAGAAAATTAATGGGTTGAGATAAAGATAGTTTAATAAGCAAAGGAAAGAGGATGAAAAAAAAAAAAAGAAGAGTGATGCAAAGGCAATCACTCACCACTTCACCACTTTTCACAAGTAAACTGATGCCCAGCTAGTTTTCAAGCAATGGCTACCTTCCAAATCTCTCCTCCCCTCAGTTTTTATTGCTGAGCATGATGTTGTATGGCATGGAATATCCCTTTGGTCAGTCTTTGTCAGCTGTCCAGGTCCATATCTTTCCCATCCAGTTCCCTACATGTACTACAGGGACCTTATGTCCTTCTACAGCACATAAGAGTTTTGTTTGGGCAGGGCCAGGTCAGTTATTTGATTCTCTGGTATTAACCAGCCAAGTGGCTTCTGATAAATTTGCATCCCAATGCTTCTATGTTCCAGCACTTATTGCTTTCAGTACAGTCTTTACTAGTCCATTGTATCCTTCAGTGTTTTCAGAAGCTGGTTCATGATAGGGAATGTAGTACATACAATCCTGTTTGGCAAAACACTGAAACAGGTTGCCCAGAGAGGTGGTAGATGCCCTATCCCTGGAAACACTCAAGGTCAGGTCAGACAGGGCTCTTAGCAACCTGATCTAGTTGAAGATGTCCTTGCCCATTGCAGGGGGGCTGGACTAGATGACCTTTCAAGGTCCCTTCCAACCCAAACTGTTCTATGAAACTATGATCAATGCCATGTTTCTTGGCCAGGTGCTCATGAAGTTGTTTTGGAAAGGAGACCTCTTATCTGACTCGATTCCTTCTGGGATGCTGTGCTGTCACAGAACTTGCTTTACAAGGATCAGGATGGTGTTTCAAGCAATGATATTAGTTACAAGGTGTTTTGAACCCTCCGCTGATCACCTCCACCATGGTAATCATGCAGTGCTTGCCTTGGTGGATTCATGGCAGTGTGATATAATTGATCTTCCATGGCCTCCCCATATTGATATTGTAGCCACCGTTCCTTATATCAGAGAGACTGTACTTGCCTTGCTTGATTATGGTGCGTGTTTTGCTTTCATGGAAAACCTGTGTGATGTCTTCAGGGTTCATGCCCATCCCTGGATGTGTACGTTGCATTTCTTCCTAGATGTGCAGATATTGCATGGACCCACTGAGCTACAAATGACTCATCCTTATACTCCCAGTCCAGGTCCATCTGAGCCACTTCAATTTTACAACCTTGTCTACCTGTTTGTTGTGTCGATGTTCTTCAGTAGCCCAGTTCTTAGGCACATGAGCATCTATATATGATGTACCTTTACAGTAAGTTTCTCTACCTGGGCAGCAATGTCCTGCCACAATGCATCAGCCCAGATGGGTTTACCTCTGTGCTGCCAATTGGTTGTCTTCTACTGCTGTAGACAACCTCATAGTACATTTCCCACCATCCATGAGTTAGGAGAGAGAATACTCTCCACTTTTGTTCAGTAATCTCTAGGGCCAGTTGAATGGCTTTCACTTCTGCTGACTCAACTCACCTTATCCTTTGATGGCCATTACTGAAACTTGGTGGGACGAATACCATGACTGGTGTGCTATTGCCAATGGTGACAGGCTTTCCAGGAGGGACAGGCAAGGAAGGAGGGGTGGAGGCGTTGTCCTCTATGTCAAAAAATTGATAGATTGTGAAAAGCCATCTTTGAAGAATAGCCATGGGCAAGTCGAAAGCTTATGGGTAAGAATTAGAGACCAAAGCAACAAAGGGAACCCTATGGCTGGTGTTTACTACAGACCACCCCATCAAGGGGAGCCTATTAATGAAACATTCTTGCTCCAGCTACAGGAGGCATTGTGTTTGCAAGCTCTTGTCCTCCTAGGGGATTTCAACCACCCCAACATCTGTCAAAGAAGTATCACACTGAGCCAAAGGCAATCCAGGAGACTCCTGGAGTATATCAAGGATCACTTTGTAAGCCAGGTAATAGACAGCCCTACCAGAGGGGATGCAATACTGGGCCTGATGATCACCAACAAAAGTGAGCTAATTGGTGACATCAGGATTAGAGGCAGCCTGGGCTACAGTGATCATGTGCTGTTAGAGTTCGCAGTCCTGAGGTATATGGGTCAGGCAAAGAGTAAAGTCAAGACCCTGAATTTCAGGAAAGCAAACTTCCAACTGTTCAAAGAGTTAGTCAATAGGACATGCTGTGAAACTGTGCTCACACACAGGCATTCCAAGCATCACAAAATGTCAAGACATCTTTTCCAGTCTCTGACAGCTGGTCAAACTAAAGAGCAAGAAAGGAATGCACAGGCAGTGGAAGCAGGGACAGGTATCCTCAGAAGAGTACAGGAGCTTTTCCCAGTTGTATAGGGATGGGATCAGGATGGTCAAGGAGCAGCTGAAATTGTCAAGGGACACAAAGAATAATAAGGGCTATAGGTATAAGGTATATCAGCTAGAAAAGGAAGGCCAAAGAAAGTGTACCCCCTCTGACAAACATGACTTGCAAACTGGTAGCAATGGACAAGGAAAAGGCTGAGGTACTCAATAAATTTTTGCCTCAGCCTTCAATGGTAATCTCTCTTCCCATACCTCTCAAGTGAATGCATCTCAAGGCAAAGACTGGGGGAATGAAGTCCCTCCAACTGTAAGAGAAGATCAAGTTTGAGACCACCTGAGAAACTTGAACACACACAAGTCCATGGCCCTCAACAAGATGCTTCCCAGAGTTCTGAGGGAACTGGCAGATGTAGTTGCAAAGACATTTTCCATGATATTTGAAAGTCCTGGCAGTCAGGTGAAGTCCCAAGTGACTGGAAAAAGGGAAACATTTCACCCATTTTTAAAAAGGTTAAAAAAGAGGACTGGGAACTACAAACCTGTCAGCCTCACCTCTGTGCCTGGGAGGATAATGCAGCAGATCTTCCTGGAAGTTAGGCTGAAGCTATATGGAAGTCAGGAAAGTGATTAGAGACAGTCAACATGGCTTCACCAAGGGCAAATCATGACTGACTCATCTAGTACCCTCATATGATGGATTGACTGCACTAGCAGACAAAGGAAGAGCTACAGATATCAAATATCTGGACATCTGTAAGGCCTTTGACACAGTCTCCTATCACATTCTTGCCTCTGAATTGGAGAGAGATGAATTTGAGGGATAGACAGATGGATTGGGGTTTAACCCCAGTAGGCAGCTAAGCTTCCTAGTGCACCTCCTCAAGTTATGTCTCCAAGGAGAAAAGGGTAAAGGTGTAATTGCTGACTGTGAAAAACAAGGTTCACTCTACTGGTAAAATTTAAAAGTTTAATAAAGGACAATAGAAGACCAAGACAATAAAGCAAAGTTTTTAATGGTTGGGCGCTTGGCATTCTGCCAAGAGCACACCTGCTATTTTGGAAACACCCTTTATATATCATTTCTATTGCATCAGCCTGTTGCATATTCATAAACAATTATGCATATTTAAACTTTTCCCCAAACTAGTTTACATGTTCCAAGAACTGTTTAGCATGGCTCCTCCTTGGTCCGCCTTTTTAGAATGTGTATTTCTTGGCTGTGGTTTTAGTCCATTCTTATCATCACCTTCAGTTTTGGGCTTTGGTCCATACTTTCTACTGATAGTAAGTGTTGATAGTTGGCATATCAGTAGCAGGAGTCCTCATCATATGGTCATTGGATATTATCCCAACCAAGCAGGCAGTTCAATTGCCACAAGCATAACTATATCAGCTATTTCACTACTAAGTTTATTTAATACCATAAATAAAAATGATTCCTTTATATCAAAGTTACTTTAACATTATACATATAGCATCCATTTCAATATTTGTGAAAAGCCAATATTATAATATGTATCTATAATGACTGTCTTCATGAGATGGTGCTTGGAGTACTGAGACAACAGTAATGTAGGACCCAAATATCAGATGAGCATAATGTCCTAGGTAACCCAAAATGTTATTGTATTCCATATTTGTCTGTGCCCAAGAACTGTTACTGTTTAAGGCCCAGTGGCTCGGCCAGAACCGGAATTGTGGGGCAGCCGGGCAGTGCCGGTCCCTTTAAAAGGTCAGGGCACCCAAGCTGACTTTCTCCTTTGCCTGGTGGCTTTTGAAGCCAGAGGTTCTGCCTCAGAGGGGGTTGTTTCGGGCAGGTTTCTGGGCTTGCAACAGTAGCAACTCAGAAAAACTGCATTTCGCAATGAGAAACTGTTTCAGAGTGAATTTTGCAAACCCTATCGACACTGCAAAGCTTGAGCCAGTCCCTGGGGCCAGGCCACCCTGTGTCGGTCCCGACAGACCAGTTCTTCTCCCCCCAACACACCCCTAGCGAGTATGACAGCAGCACCAACACCGGTGCAGTCCAGCAGGTGGCAGGAGGAAGCAGCGAGAGGCAGAGCTTACTCCACATGTGCAGGCAATTCTTCATCTGCCACTAGAACTGCTCTGTGAGGTCCTATCTTCCCGGGAGGGTGTTGTTTCATTTGTCCGCTATCTTTTTCCCTTTATCTCCCGGACCGTGCAGTGGACTGCAGCGCACCATCTTGAGGGAGACAGCTGATGCCATTTTCCTGTTGCCGTTTTGCTTGCTAGTAAACTGTTATGTTTTCACTCATACCTACTTGCATTTTGTTTTTCCTTATTAGTGGAAAATGATTGGTTTCAACTTGAAACTAAGGGGATGTACCTCATTTTACTGCCCAACTCTTTAAATTATCTTAAACCAAGATGCATAGCTAACACTATAGCTTAACACTGCAAGGCGGAACCTGGGCAGAATGGGGGAAGACTACAGAGCCCTGGGGGTGCAAGCAAAAAGTATTGGTGCCCAAGTTATCTTTTCCTCCATTTTAGGATTACAGCCAGAAATAGATGTATAAGTCAAATCAACTTCTAGCCTTGTGGTTGGTGGTGTTGTGAAAAACAGAGTTCATTCTTTAGAATTTTTAAAAGTTTAATAAAGTATAAAAGAAGGACAAATAGATAATCCAGCACTGGGGTGCTTTTGGCAAACGGCCAAAGAGCACAGAGGTAGCTTAAAATCATGTTCTCTATATACGGTTACACTGCTGGGGTTACATATATATTCATTAGCTTATACATTATTCAAACATTCTTGAGAGCTTTTGATGTTGCAGGGACTCATTTTTGTTTTGGCTTTACATTTTGATTTATCTGCATGACATCCTGTAGATCAAGTCAATATATTTTATTCCTTCTCTGATAAGAGGAGTTAACGAGCTCTTCTCTAAGTCTTCTCTGGTGCTCTGGTTTGTGTCACCGCTATCACTTGGAGAGGTCAGTCAGTGGATTGCTTTATACTGTTCTCTTAGTTACACAAAAGCCTTTTAACATCTTATGTTTTGCTAAGGTCTACAGTATAATACATTTATCATGCTACTAGTTCTATAAGCTATATGTAGATATTATATTCATTACACTATTATTTCTATGAGCTATACAGTTCGTACTTAAACTGATAGATTATGTTATATTAACAAGCAGCTAAAAGGAGTTGTAAATTGTACCATATCTAAATACTTATGATCAATAACAACGTGCAAAATCTAATACATAAATGCAAAAGCCAATATTATATGGTCATTTTTAACACCGTTGTGAAGGTTTTGACTTTTATGATGGGACATTCTTCAATGACTATAGCCTATTAGGGAGGAATGGGATCCACCTGTCTAGCTGCCTCCCAAGATGAGAACCAGAAGACCAACCACCTCAAATGTATGTATACCAATGCCCATAGCCTGGGGAACAAACAGGAGGAACTGGAGCTCTGCATCCAGTTAGAAAGTTATAATACCATAAGAATAATTGAAACATGGTGGAACAACTCACGTGACTGGAGGTTCACAATGGATGGCTATAGGCTGTTTCATAAAACAGGCAGGGAGGAAGAGGAGGAGTTGTACTCGATATCAGGGAGAACCTTAAATGTATAAAAGTAAACTACAACATCTGTGGAAGCCTTATGGAATGACTCTGAGTCAAGATGAGAAGAGTTGTTTCTGTAGGGGGATCTTACAGTAGACATCTACTACTGACCTCCAAACCAAGACTGTAAGACCAACAAAGCAATATTTGGGTCACTTCAGCAAGCTTTGGCCCAACAGAACCTGGTTTTTATGGATGACTTCAGCTATCCTGACATTTGTTGGAAGAACAATACAGCAACTCACATGCCATCTGATGTATGGGTCTCCTCGAGCCAGGTCTTATAAGCTCTTGGAGATCTATGTCACACCTGAGATAGCGCAGCCACCTCAGATGGCATAAAATCAGCAGGATGGCTTCTGTGGTAGTGTTGGAAACAGAAAAGTTTTAATAAAAGGCAAAATAACAAAGCTCTTTACAGAGAAAAACTGAGCCAGGGGCAAGAGACTTTTGCTCCTGGTAAAACACCTCACAAAAGCAATCAGTTCCTTTGTTGTCTTCTTTTTCTAGTAAATTGCTTAGGCGGGACTTTTTGGCTTCTGTCCAATTAGCTATTCTTAAGTTTGAAGTGAAGTCCCCAAGGTCCTATGAGGTATCTTTTTACCTAAATGAGGAGAGAAACTTCTGGGCTTTTTCCCTTTTTAAGGAGACAAAGGATAATTTTGTCACTCCGTCAACAGGGGGCACATTCCTACAGTCATCCATCAAATTCCTGGAATGCATAAAGAACTGCTTCCTCATAGAAATGTTAGATGTGCCAACCAGAAATGAGGTGATAGCCTTGGCTGTAGTGATCACAGTATTATGGAGTTTGGGATCCAGCTGAGCATGCTGAAAGTTAGTACTAAGACAAAGGTTTTAGATTTTAGAAGAGCAATCTTCAGCTCACTCAGAGCTCATTTGGGAGGGATTCTGTGGGAAGCTTCCATGGAGGATAAAGGAGCCAGAGAGTGATCAGAGTTTTTCAGGAACGTTCTCCTGGAAGCACAAAGACAGTTCATCCCCTTTAAAGGTAAGAGAAGTAGGTGGAGCAAGACACTCTCTTAGCTTAACTGTAAGCTTCTGAGTCTGCTCAAAACCAAAAGTGAAGGATACCAGAGATGGAAAAGCAGTCATATACACATTGAGAATTACAAGAGCATTGCCAGGGTGAGTAGAGATGCAGTTAGAATTGAAATCAGCCAGATATGTCAAAAAACAGAAGAAAGGGTTCTTCAGGTACATAACCAACAAGCAGAAACAGATGGAAAATATTGGTCCACTGTTAAACAGGAGATGTGAATTAATCACCAAAAATTCTGAAAAGGCAGAGGTTCTCAAAACTTTATTCATCTCTGTCTTTACCAGCACTATGCGGCCCCAGGACCTGGTAACAAAATTCCAGGCTGATGCAAACACAGACCCACCATCAGTGAAGGAAGAGTTGGTGTGTGAACTATTACAAGAGCTTGGCCCCTGCAAATCAGTGAGCTCTGAAAATATCCACCCAAGGGTGTTAAAGATGTCTGATGCCATTGTGAGCTCACTCTTCATGATGTTTGAGAACTCATGGAGCTCAGGGGATGTGCCAGAAAACTGGAAGAAGGCTAATTTTTATGGCTTGGGGGTTTTCAGGGTCTGTCTGACCCCGGCTGCCACAGGTGTCCGGATAGGGAAGTCCTGCTAAGCACAACCTGTCCAGGTCCCTCAGGCAGGCTCCCAGCCGCAGGCAGTCTTAGCAAGCAGCTCAGTTCTTAAGTAAGATCAGCTCTTGGGTGAATTCAGCTCTATAGTGATTTCAGCTCTGCTTGCTAAATGCCTCGGCAGAGGCAGGGAGAGAGAGGAGAAGTCTGTATGAGGTTCCACAAAGGTGTCTTTATTGGCAGCTTCTGTGAAGGGTGACAGTGACAGCTCTTCTGCTGAACAGCACAGAAGTAGGAGTTTATATAGGGTATAGGGGTTTTGGGAAACAGTCCAATAGTAAGGCTTGAGGTGAATATGACCTATGGCCTTACAGAGAGATGACGAGGGTCCGAAGCGGAAGAGGGGCTTCTTTGGTCCAGTCATTGTGACTAGGCATTTCTTATCTTAGGCAACTGACCTCCAGGGAGACCTTGCAGGCCCTGTGGCTGCTACAGCTAATGTCACCCTCATCTACAAGAAGGGCTTAAAGGAGGATCCAGGAAATTATAGGCCCATCAGTCTTACTTCAGTCCCTGGAACAAATCCTCCTGGGGGCTATCACAAGTCAGATGAAGTATGTGATTGGGAAAACCAGCCCAGATTCACCAAGGGCAAATAGTGTTTGACAAACCTGATCATCTTCTACGACAAAGTAACCTGCTTGGTTGATATGGGATGAGCAATGGATGCCACCTACCTGGGTTTCTCCGAGGCTTTTGATACAGTTTCACACAGACTCTTTTTAGAGAAATTGATGCATTATGGTCTAGACAAGTTGTCTGTATGGTGGGTGGGGGACTGGCTGACAGACCACACCCAGAGGATTGTGGCAAATAGTTCCTTTTCAAATTGGCAACCTGTCACAAGTAGGGTCCCTCAGGAATGGATATTGGGCCCAATGCTGTTTAATATCTTCATAAGTGATTTGGATAATGATGGGATCAAGTGTTTGCCAATGATACCGAACTGAGTGGGGAAGTAGGCACCTCATAAGGGAGAGCCGCCCTGTAGGAAGACCTGGATAGGCTGAAAGAGTGGACTGACAAGAACCTTATGAAGTTCAACAAGGACAAGTTTAAGGTCTTGCACATGGGAAAACATAATCCAGGAGCGCAGCACAGGCTGAGATCTACCTGGCTGGAGAGCAGCTCTATGGAAAGGGACCTAAGGATCCTGGTGGACAAAAAGCTCAATATGAGTGAACAGTGTGCTGCTGTGGAAAAGAAAGTCAACAGAATTCTGGCTTGAATCAACCAGTAGAGATGACAAAGTCATTATCCCAGTCTTCTCATACCATGCCAGGAATACTGTGTCCAGTTTTGGTCCCTGCTACACAAAAGATGTGGACAAGACTGAGAGAGTCCACAAAAGGGACAAAAAGATGATCAAATGAGTGGGAAATCTGCCATATGAGGAAAGGCTGAGAGAACTGGGTTGGTTCAGCCCTGAGAAGGCTTAGGGGACACCTTATCACCATGTTCCAGTATTTAAAGGGTGGCTACAAAGAAGATGGAGACTCTTTTTACAAAGAGTCACATGTAAAAGACAAGGGGTAATGGATACGAGTTACTCCTGGAGAGATTCCGATTGGACACAAGAAGAAATTTGTTCACAGTAAGAACAATCAGCTCTTGGAATAATTTCCCCAGGGAAGTGGTGGATTCTCCAACATTGGACACTTTTACAATTTAGCTGGACAGGGTGCTGGGCCATCTGGTCTAGACCTTGCTTTTTCCAAGAAATGGTGGACCAGAAGATCCTTGACATACCTAGCATTATACAATTCTATGAAATCTGAAACACATCTCCTATGTTTCTCATCTGCCATATGTGACTGAAGTACAAAGTAGATATTGCTTTGCAAGTCAAATTCTGAGGAAGAAAAAAATGCATTCTCTTTTGAGGAAGAAAAAAATATGCATTCTTTTCTTCAGTCTTTTATAGAATGGGCCATTTTCTCTGTTAGACACCGAGATCTCCTGTACTGTAGACATAATCCCAAAACCATAGCCGCACCGAGAACATACTGCTGGGAATAATTAACAGACCATGCAAATTTCTGATAAGTACCTTCCTGGATTATCTTCCCAGAGCAGTATTGCCCACCATGACTTCCTCTCTCTAAACAGCTATCTCTTTTCTTCCCTAGCTCACTGAAAATACATACTACAGGAATTTTATAGGAACATGTCATAAGGCAAGCTCTACACATTTTCATCTTTAAAAGAGCCCTCCCTCCACCACCCTACTCCTCAAACTAAGAACATTATTGAATTGCAGCAAGGCTTCTAAATTTGAAATCCTTTATGTTCATTCTTATTTTAAAGTTTTGTGTAGTACGTAGTACATGCAGTATAAATGCAAAAGAGATTCTCTCTTTGTCTTGAAGAATGAAAAATCACCATTTCTTGAGAGACAAACATAATCCTAGTTTGGTACTTCAAGACTGATTGTCACATGAAAAAGGGAGATTTCCTCAACCGTTAGTGTGGGGAGATTTACTTGATCATTAATATTTAATGTCTGTCTATTGTATTTGCTGGGACCCCTGTGGCAGGGAGGAAGGAATGATGAATCTGACTCCATGTTCTCAGAAGGCTAATTTATTATTTTATGATACTAAATTATATAAAAGAATGCTATACTAAACTATACTAAAGAATACAGAAAGGATACTTCCAGAATGCTAAAAAGATAATGAAAACTCATGACTGTCTCCAGAGTCCTGACACAGCTTGGCACTGATTGTCCATTGAGTCAAAACACTCACACCAGAAACCCAATGAAACAATCACCAGTTGGATAAGCAATCTCCAAACACATTCCACATGAGCAAAACAGAGGAGAAGCAAATGAGATAAAATTGTTTCCCTTTTTCTCTGAGGCTTCTCAGCTTCCCAGGAGAAAAATCTTGGGTGAAGGGATTTTTCAGAAAATGTGAATGTGACATCTGTCAGTGCCCCAGGAAAGCCAAGACCCTTGTGCCTGACCAGTCTGTCAGCATCCCCTTATGGGGACCCTTCACTGAGCAGTCCTGCTGGATTGGAGGGCAGTTCAACTGATTTATTCAGGGAAATATGCCAACAGGATAAGGGAGACCCCTCAGTGTGTCTCCCCAATTTATGACCCTTCAGTGGGCCTTCCACTGTATTCAAGTATATTCCCTGCTGCCGGTGATTGCCAGCGCCCATGAAGGATTCACACTAACAGTTCACAGAATAACACTCTTTATTAATATAAAATTGTGACAGGTTAAGGTTCAAGGATTGCCAGTCATAGTTTCTGACTGCAAAAACATATTCAAAGCAACATACAGACAAGCTCTAATCCCCAGTAAAAGTATTCAGTGCGCATAGAATATGGTTCTTACCCAACAGGCATCCCTATGGGAGAAAAGACAGGTTCAGCCCATTGACTGATCCCAGCAGTTATGATGGAGTCTTCCCTAACTTTCTCCCCATTCTTGACTTACTTTTATGCTATTTCTTTGTGTTTAGGTGGAGCTTGATTGACTCCAGTCATGCATACCTTTGTTACTGATTGGTGTAAAATTCTCTTACTTCACTTTTAAAGATACAGTAAAAAAAATATAGAGCACATTTCCAGTGAGGAGTGGTTGTACCTTGGAGGTGGGTAACTTTGTGATGGAGGTGGGCTCTAACATTATAATTAGGCTATAATGGACCAAGTTCATCTGAGGAGAACGATTTCACCACAGTTGTTGGCTCGGCAGCAAGACATCTTCTATCTCCCTTGGTTGACAGGTGCTATGTGGTTTATCAGCTGCAAAGTACAATTGAGTTCCCCTCACTGGAAGGATTTCAATAGAGCCTGGCTGCAGTGTTTTCACTCCAGCCTCTGTTCCATCACCCTTAGCAGGTCCTATGGTTGCAGATTGTGGGTATGGGGAATTATTATGGAATGGGTCTTGAGCATGCCAACCACATTCCACCAAGGGAGCAGCAACTGTATATTACCCTATAATTTCTGTACTGTTATAACTTCTGTTAGGAT
Source organism: Agelaius phoeniceus (assembly GCF_051311805.1). Taxonomy (NCBI): domain Eukaryota; kingdom Metazoa; phylum Chordata; class Aves; order Passeriformes; family Icteridae; genus Agelaius; species Agelaius phoeniceus. Next base: position 12,766,529 of record NC_135301.1, read on the forward strand.
GTGAATATAGCTTCTCAGTTTCCTCTAATTTTACACCCAGCCATCTTTCCACACTGATCCAGAAAATGCTACTTATGTGCCTCTGCTAAGTGACACCTTGTGGCTTGAAGATGTCTTCTTACTTTGCTTTCTTTAGTCATATTCGTTGTTCTGAAAGATGATTGTATACTTCCTGTTTTCATGTGTCTGTTTAAAGCCCACAATGCATTTCTTCCATGTACTTGTTCAGTCTCCTGTTGAACCCATGGAAATGTCTTGCATATATGGTATCCTTTGAGAAGAGGAGAGTGTCCAAAGGAGGACAACAAAGATGGTGAAGAGTCTTGAGGGGAAGCCTTAGGAGGAGTAGCTGAGGCTGCTTGGTCTGTTCACCCTGGAGAAGAAGAGACTGAGGGGAGACCTGATTGCACTCTACAACTTCCTCATGAGGGGAAGAGGAGGGGCAGACACTGATCTCTGTGGTGCTCAGTGACAGGACCCAAGGGAATGGCCTGAAGTTGCGTCAGGAGAGGTTTAGGTTGGATATTAGAAAAACGTTCTTCACCCAGAGGATGGTTGGGCACTGGAACAGGCATCCCAGGGAGGTGGTCACAGCATCAAGCCCGACAGAGTTCAAGAAGCATTTGGACAATGCTCTCAAGCACATGGTGTGTGACTCTTGGGGATGATCCTGTGCACAGCCAGGAGTTGGACTTGATGAGTCTTGTGGGTCCCTTCCAACTCAGTATATTCTGTGATTCTGTGAGATTGCATAAAGAGTCACCTACCTTTGTTTTGAATGTTTGTCCCACTAATTGCCTTTATTGGACTTTATTCTTATATTGGAAAAGGCAATGAAGAGTTGATCTCTATCCATGTTTCCCATGCCACTCAGGATTCTTAGGTCCTTACCCTATTCCTCCTCAAAACTGTCTCTTTTTCAGGTTGATGAGTTCTGGCCTACTTCAACTTTGTTCATATGGAAAAAAAGCACAAAGTGTTTAACAGGTCAGGCTAGTATGAAAAGGCACATGAGTTTCTGTACGTGACAGCACTGAAACTTAGCACCTACCTAATGCCATATCCTGCCACATCTGACCTTTTTGACTGGACAGCCACTTAAGAGTCACCTAGAAACATTTTCAATAAAAATATAGAACTCATATTTCTTACTTTGCAGGATGCCTTACCCCACTCCATGCCACAAATTCATGCAATCTACAATCAGCATTATAAAATTGATTATACAATGAAATATTCATAACCTCCATATGATTTCAACCTCCTTTGCTCTTACCCCTTTCCCCAAAATACTCCTTCTACGTTATATACTTTTCTCTGCCATTTTTTACTCCAATATTGCACCTTTTTGGTCAGTGGAAAGCCACCTCTGTGTAATGCATTTTTGCTATGAAGCAAGATAAAGTATTCGATTATGGCCCTAAATCATTAACACAATTAAAATACTCTGAGTGTTGGGTTTAGAATTGGGTGCTCAATATAGCACTAAAAATCAGTTGATTTCCAAGTCTACCAGAGGTATATATAAATACAGTAAATTCTAACCATTTTTCTTAATGCACTGTTTCAATGCAAACCAATAATTAAAATTATTGCTTCATTTATTGCACTACAGTTAAAAGTGAGGGTTTATTTTTCATTTGCATTGCATGAGGTCTTCTGTGTTGATTTCAGGTTGCCTTCTCTTTTAGAAATTGTATCCTTCCAAGACAAATGGCTAGCACATTCTGTCGTCTCCTGGCTGGCCATGCAACTGCTGCATCCTTTGCAGCAGCAGGCACAGGGATCCTAACTGCTGGGTACCTCTTCAATAAGCAAAATGTTAAAGCTACTGTTCAAGAAAAACGAAAACTCTTCCCTCCAAGGTAAGCTCTTTGGGTTTACTAGTCACCTGAGCATAGGGCCCAGCTAACTGAGCTAGGCATGGTGTTAAACTCTTTGGGGGAGGAGGATCTCCATTAAAGCTGCAGAGCACCTATTCCCTCACTCAAACACACCATCTATTTGTCTGCATATGGATTGTTAACTGTCAACCTAAAACCCAGCATCCTTTATTAATAACCCCCGTTTTAGATAGCACTGACAATGGCCTTCAAGGACAGAAAACAGGGATGTTAGATCATATCAATATACTTACAAAATCATTGCCAAACAATTACAAGCCTGAAAAATGGTTCAATTTTTAGGCAAAGCACCAAATCAGTCCTTATTTTATCTTGTCAGCTCTTGAATGCTTTCAGTGTCTATTGGACTGTCTGGTTGCATAGATTCTAATATTAGGAAGCATAAAAGTATTTTAATTATACAAGTAGTGAAGAAATATCTTCTATAACTACTGTACTTGAAATATTCCTAATTCTGTTTAAAACCTAGTTGGTTGATAATTAGAAACGAACTACAAATATGTATGCTGACTTTGCTGGCCATATTTGTGAAAAGACAAAACACCCCAAAAAAGGACCAGGCTTTGACAAACTTTTTTTTTCCCATGGCAAATAGCATCTTAGTTCAAATAAACTCTCATAAAAGTAATGGGGTTGTGCATAAAGCAAAGTGCTATCAAAACAAGGTAAATGTCATCTGACTCACAAAAATGCTTTCTGAAAGCATATAATCTTCATTTTCTCTGCTTTATTATATTGTACAGCTTTTGGTAAATAAAACCATTAAAACAACCTCAAATATTGTTATAGATTCCTAGCTGATATAGATCAGACAGTTACACTGATGTCCACAAAGCTGCAAGAATATTTCAGTTCAGAATGAGAGCTCTTATTCAGTTGAACATAATTAATTTCCTACTTGAACAAAATAATGTTAGAGCGCTTTTAATTCTCAGTAAGTATCTTAGCAGAGATTTAATAGGCTTTAATACACTTTCAAGGATTCATTTGTCTGGTTGCTCCAAGTAACAGAAAACTGCTATTGTCTGTTAGTGGGGTTGCCCAGCAGTGCAATGTGGAGTACTTTATGTGACTTCAATATACCTCCCTTCCTAAATTTCAGTGCAATGTATTGTGATGGGTCATCTTTGTCTGGCTGCCATATGCCCACACAGCCACTCTCTTACTTCCCCTCGTTAGTAAGACAGGAGGAGAAAATAAGGTTAAAAACCTTGTGGGTAGAGATAAAGACAAAGAGATTGGAGGCCAATTATCATCATAGGCAAAACAGACTTGACGTGGGGAAGAATAATTTTAAAAATTGCCAATCAGTTGTAACAGAGTATGATATTGAGAAATAAAAACAAAACTAAAATCACCTGTCCCCCACACTCCCCTTCTTCCCAGGCTTGACTTCACTCCCAACTCTTCTACCTCCTCCTCCCGAAGCAGCATAGGCAGGGATGGGGAATGGGGGTTCTGATCAGCTCATAGCACTTTGTCTCTGCCACTCCTTCCTCCTCACACTGTTCCCCTGATCCAGAGTGGGTTTCCTCCCACAGGATAGAGTCCTTCATGAATGTGTTGGTTTTGCATGGCCTGTTTTTTGGTAGCAGGGGGGCCACAGAGGCAGTTTCTGTGAGAAGCTGCTAGAAGCTTCCACCATGTCCAGCAGAGTCAATCCCTGATGGCTCTGAAGATGGACATGCCGCTGGCCAAACCTGGGCCAATCAGAGAGGTTGGTAATGCCTCTGTTATGACATATTTAAGAAGAAATTCCAAACAAAGCGGGGGCACAGTCTTTTTCCTAGCCAGAGAACATGAGGAGGTGAGAACATGTGAGGGGAAAACAACATGGTGACACCAAGGTCAGTGGAGAAGGAGAGGGAAAAGGTGCTCCAGGCACCAGAGCTGAGATTCCTCTGCAGGCCATGGTGATGACCATGGTGAAGCAGGCTCTCCCCCTGCAGCCCATGGGGATTCTGGGGATTCACAGGGGATGCAGAGATCCACTCAGAGCCCAGGGGAGAGGTGCCCAGGCCAGAGCAGGAGGATGCCTAGAGGAGGCTGTGATCCAGTGGGATACCCAGTGGAGTGAGAGGGGGGCCCCTGCTTCCAAGCTGGAGCAACCAGTCTTTGAAGGACTGCACCCCATGGAAGAGTGATCCACGCTGACACAGTTTTGGGAGGACTGTTTGTCCTTGGAGGGACTCACGTTGCAGCAGGTGCAGTAGGACTGCTGCTTGTGAGAGTGGACCCATGTTGAAGAAGTTTATGGAGAACTGTCTCCCATGGGAGGGACCCCACGGCATAGCAGGGGAAAGACTCCATTCCCCGAGGAGTGGAAGAAAACCTTGGGTGATGAACTGACCCAACCCCATACTCCTTGTCTCCTTGCACTGTCAGTAGGAAGGGGGGGTTGGGGGAAGAAAAGGTGTTCTTAAGGGCTTATTTTACTTCTCAGTATTCTCCTCTGATTTTGTTAGTAATAAATTCACTTTGCACCTCCAAGCCTAGCCTGTTTTGCCCTTGGGGTGTTTTCTCTCAGTCCTTATCTCAACTCATGAACCCTTCATTTAATTTTTTTTTTCTCTCCTCTGCCCAGCTGTGGCAGGGGAGGCTGAGTGAGCGACTTTCTTAGGTGCCTGGCATTTGGCCAGTGTCAAACCACAACAGTGAACTTCAGTGCGAATCCCTCCAAAGAACAAACTGCAGTTCTTCAAGAACTGCTCCTGCATGGGTCCTCCACAGACCACAGTTCCTGCCAGAAAACCTGCTCCTGCATGGTCTACACTCCATGGGCCACAGTTCCTGCTAGGAGCCTGCTGTATCATTGGCTCACCATGGGCTGCAGCTTCCCTCATGGCATATCATTCTCCTCTGGCATGGGATCCTTCATAGGCTGCAGGGGTTTAGCTTGCCTCACCATGGTCTTCACCACAGGCTGCAGGGGAATCTCTGCTCCGGCACCTGAAGCACCTCCTCTCCCTCCTTCTTCACTGACCTTGATGTCTGCAGGGTTGTTTCTTCTCACATTTTTTCTTACTTTTCTCTCTCACAACTACTATGCAGTGTCTTTTACCCTTTCTTAAATATATTATCACAGAAACGCCACCAGCTTTACCGATTGGCACAGCCTTGGCCAGTGGTGGGGTCTATTTTGGAGCCCACTGAAACTGTCTCTGAGCATGGAGGCAGCTCTTGATTTCTTTTCATAGAAGCCATTCCTGCAGCCCCTCCACTAGAAAAATCTTGCCACATAAACTGAATATAGGTATAAACCAAGAACTAATTATATTTTTCAGCTATGCTGTGTATTCCATATTTCCTGATCCCTTAAGTAGTTTCTTAAACTAGCAAGGATTACTGTTTAAAGATATCATATTAAGTGCTTATTATGTTTTTTTCTCTTCAGTGCAGACTATCCTGATCTCCGCAAACATAACAACTGCATGGCTGAATGCCTCACACCAGCAATTTATGCCAGGCTAAGGGACAAGATGACGCCAAATGGCTACACCCTAGACCAGTGTATCCAAACCGGGGTTGACAATCCTGGCCATCCTTTCATTAAAACTGTGGGCATGGTTGCAGGTGATGAAGAATCCTATGAGGTAAAGTATTTTCACAATGCTATTGTATTTTTTTCAGTTTGTATGGTATATTTCACAAGACCTCATTATATGAACACATAGTCGAATCTGGACTTCTAAGAAAAATTGTGACCCAGAGAATATATATGGGGTAGATCATGTTCATTTTCCCTACTCTTAATGAGGATTTGAATGCTATTCTACATTAGGAAAAGCAGTGAATACGAGGCATTGCTAAAGGAGCCCTCTATACTGCAGTCAAAGTCAATAAAATATGGTTGTTTGGGAGCAATCCTCTATTTGCCTCCAACATCTGCTCTCTTTCCTAATACTAAACATAGTTTATGGAAAAACAGCAGGAGACATCAAAATAAAGGTAATATATAAATTACACTGTAAAAAAAAACTGTGTCAGAACTGAAAAGAAAATGACTTCTGTGAAGTGCTGGGCATCTTTAAGCTGTAACTAGTGGACCCTGACAAAAGCCAAAGACAGTATTAGTATATAAAAAAAGAAGAAAATTCTTGTTTTTATTGACCTATGTGGTCTGCTTCCTTCAGTCTACCATACAATAGTATATTATTATATAATTTCTTAAGAGTATCCCAAATGCTAGGCTGCTCAACATGGAAGAAGACATCTGGTATTCTGGGACTACCAGCTTCTGTGATTTGTTTTACTTATTTAGACATAGTGACTGCCTTGAAAAGCTCTGCTAGAGTTATTGCTGCACAACAGAATCAAGGTGTGATTGTGATCAGTGTTGACATACATGTGCTAAATGGTTCTAAGTAGCACCAGTAGTCAATGGTAGTGAAGACAGGTATTCTCATATGACCTAAGAACAGGGCAGAAGCTGCCTGGATACTGAACATGTATTTTAGTTGCTAATAAATCCTGAAATTTAATCCGGTTGCCATCACATATAGTACCTATCTGGGGTAACTAGAATAAGCTTGCAACTAAAGTAAGGTGCAATTTTTGTTGTGAAGGTGAGCAACCACTACAGAACACTGTCTAGGTCAAAATGACTGAAATCCACCACCAATAATCTCCCAATTTATTGTTAGGAGACAGAGGGTGAAATTCCATGTTCTGCTTCTATAATGTACAGGAGAAACTCAGAGCAATTGCAATACTCATGGCAAACTACTGGCAGTTACCATCTGCTACATAAACAATAGATCTATTAAAAACAGATTTTGAGAGGTAATTTTTTCGGATGCATTTCCAAAGATACAACCCACATATGACCCTTCCCTTTATATTTACCCCAGTCAGCACTTGCTGACATCCGTGGCTATCAGCTAGGAGCCTGTACCAGGGATTTCCCTTGGGACTGAAGTTAGTACAATAAAGTGTTTCTATGATAGTGAAGACTTTTTGTAGATTCTCTTGACTCCATAGGTATTTGCTGAGATTTTTGACCCTGTCATTAAAGTGAGACATAATGGCTATGATCCATGCACAATGAAGCATCACACAGACCTGGATGCATCCAAGGTAGGATTTAAATAGAATAATGAGGAAATCAAAATTCAATGCTGTTGCTTATAATGATGATATTGTATGTAATAGTACATTTTCCCCCCAGTCAAACTCCAATGAAATTGAAGAAACTGGCTAAAGAAACTGGAATGACACAAATTACTGAAATGGCACATCCCAAAGGGAGTATGTCTGAATGAAGCGAGCTCCATTTCTGTCCTTTTTTATTGCAAGCCTGTTAGTTTACAGCTTAGATTTGCTGGGGTTTTCAGCATCTGACAAGCTAGCATCTACATGGCCTTTCTTTCTCTTCCTTATTCTTTTCTTCTAATTTCCTCTCTTTACTGGACCACTTTCACCTGACTGCTTCATTCCATTACACCCTGACATTATGCAGAAGTGTCAGAGGTACAAGACTGTGCAAAAGGAGCAAGCTAGGAGCCAAGAGTGATAGCAAGACAGGCAAAACAGCGGATCCACCAAAAAGGCGCATTTCCACAGTACCCAAGCAAGTAGAGAACAGGTGAACAGGACTAGTTACAATAAACAGGTTTGATGCCTAGAGAGGCTAACCTAGAACAGAGACTAGACAGAGTTAGAAGAATAAAGTAGGTATTTATTTAAAGGCCTTAAAGGATACACCTTGGGCAGTACAAGAGCCTGGCCAGGGCTACACCCAAGATGGACGACAGTCACAAGTTTTCACACTTTTCTAAGTTTTGGTCCATTTACATATTGGGGTTAATTGTCCAATTACAGTTTCAGGTTATGAAGTCCCATCCTCCAGGTTGCTTTCTTCAATTTGCCGTTGTTTATGCTTTTGCACCCGAGGCTGTCCTTAGTTCTCAAGCTGGAAAAGGATTGTTTTGTTTAACTACCCTGTGGAGAGAACTAGAGAACTTACTAACGTTTAATATGAAGTTCAGAGTAACACACTAAGGCAGTATAGAATCTGAAAAATATGAAAGCTAAAACTTAAGGCATCAGGTTCAGCCAACAGGCCAGTGATTGACAGAAAACCCCATAGTGACAAGGCAAGTCTGAGGTCAGGTCAGCGAGACAGGGTCAGGATAAACAAGGTACAAGACCAGGCACAGGCATACTTACAAAGTAGCTTAGACAAGGACTGAAAGGTGCCTTAAATTAAATGCAGCTCAAACCAAGGTGTAAAGACTGCAGATGAAACTTCTCAGAAATCTTTTTCAGACAGCTAGTTTCAAAGTTGTTGGATCCATGGTTACACAACTGTGCAATATCAGAGCTGGATAAAACCCAGTGGAGAGAGGGTGAAAGAGGTTTGAAGAGATCCTTGGTGCACTCATGGACCTAACAGAAAACTAGTTGCATTCCTTCCTTGTTCTTAACAGAGGTATTGATCCCAGCTGGTACAAAACATTTGGGGCTTTGCCTAATGGCACTGTGAGCCTGTTCATGAGCTAAAGTTAACCATGTATTTAAGGATCAGAGTGAAAACATTCCCCTTCTCCTGCACACACAGAGTCAAGTCTTAGCCATTGCTTAGTATTTCCTTCATAGTTCAATAATGGCATTGATTAGTATCATCTTAGACTTTTTTCTTTCAAAAGAACTTCCACATCTATCTGCATTTTCATGTTCATATCCATGTTTCCAAAAGCCATTCAGATCTTTTCATATTCCATGCTGGAGCTAAGAAAAATCAGCTGGTTACTTTGTCACATTCAGTCAGCAAAAGAACTTTGAAGTTTCTTAAAAAACCCTTATTATTTGAAACAGAGGGGTTCCTAATGTTCTGTGATATCTAGAAGAGGTCATGATTCCTAGGCAGAAAGGTGACCCATTTTTTATGATGGGATTTTTAAATGGTGCTGTACAAAATGAGTGACTGTATGTAAATTAAAAAACATTTTTCCTTCAGATTACCCATGGTCAATTTGATGAGCGATATGTCCTCTCATCACGGGTACGTACTGGTCGTAGCATTCGGGGTCTCAGCCTTCCTCCAGCTTGTACCAGGGCAGAGAGAAGAGAAGTGGAAAATGTTGTAGTCACTGCTCTAGCTGGGCTGAAAGGAGACCTTTCTGGAAAGTACTATAGCTTGACAAATATGTCTGAGAAGGATCAGCAACAGCTTATTGATGTAAGTATAACTCCATGTTACATGTCTGGTTTTTGGTTTTTGCATGTGTCCTCCTTTACTAAATGAGATGTCTTTCATGTTTATTTCTTCTTGTATATAGGGGTAACTGAACCAACCAGCACAGGTTTGTTCTCTGGTTCAGTGGCAGTGTCTGTCACAGGGGTTGGAGTAAGTGCAGGACCTGTCACCGGGGCTCAAGTAGCCACAATGTCTATCATTGGGGTTGTAGAAGCCTCAGTGCCTGTCGTTTTGTCATCAGATCCAGAGACCTCTTCCCCCTGAGAGTACTGAGTAGTGTAGAACAGGGTTCTGTAGGCATTAGCCAGGCCCCAACAGGTTGCAGTGATTTGTGTCTCTCTGGAATTGCCAGGGTGACAGCATACTTCTTCCTAATATTTACTAGTTTTTCAGGATTCTACACATTTTTCAGGGGTTCCAAAATGTTGAAGGTGGTCACTCTCCTGGGTACTTGCCCATATTTTCACTCACCCTGCCATTAATAACTATCCATCCTTGAGATAGATGCCTGGGTGATGTTCTTAAATAACTGTTTAACCTTAAACAAGACCTGAACCATATTCAGCAACATGCTGGCTCTTAGCACAAGGATCAGGTTGGTTTCAAGGGTGTGCAAAGGGTATTCAAAATCTTTAAAGTTCTCAAATGCTACTGTAATCAGAGGAAGGAAGGAAGGAAGGAAGGAAGGAAGGAAGGAAGGAAGGAAGGAAGGAAGGAAGGAAGGAAGGAAGGAAGGAAGGAAGGAAGGAAGGAAGGAAGGAAGGAAGGAAGGAAGGAAGGAAGGAAGGAAATATCCCCCATAGGTTGGCTCTCCGTGAGAGAAAATAAAAGATGTAATTATTGATAGTTCCCAGTAGATAGCTGTTTTGACGGTGGGCAGGGTCAGTACCAAAGACAGACACCAACTTAAGGATTAGTGTAATTTACTATAATACAAAACTGCAAAGAATTACAAAAGGATAAGCTAAGCAATCCATCTAATCATTGCTACAAAAGAATGCCTATAGTGATTAAGAAAGATACATCACCTGTTACCACAATACTTTACCACTTCATCCAGATCCTCACAAAAGCTGGGGGAAGACACTGTCACAGCAAAGGACTGGAGGACCACTCCTGGTAACTGGGAAATCCTACAGGTGCACCCACCTACAGGCAAAGAGGCTTCCAACTTCACTGTGAGAGTAGCCCAGCTTTTATGTTGTTGAATAAACAAACTACTATTATTTCTAGTATGGAAATATCTGGTTTCATTCTCCTATTGGGTTTCTCCCAAAGCCTGGCCAGGCCTCAAGGAGGAACCAAGGGAGTTGTCTTTGTTCCTACACCCACAGACAAGGCCAGATATGGTCTTGTCTAGTTTCTAAATATGGAAATGTAAATACATGTTTTGCCAATGAACAGATGCATATATCATATTGCTAATAATACTATTTTAATGAGTGGATACATATAATATTTGGTTGAAAGGTTTATCTAGAGGTCAACTTTGACCCAGACAAGTCTGTCGTGGTTTAACCCCAGCTGGCAAGTAAGTACCATGCATCCACTCCTCAGCTGCTCCAACTCCCCTCAGTTTATATAATGAGCATGATATTCTATGGTATGGAATATCCCTTTGGCTAGTTCAGGTCAGCTGTCTGGGTCATGCTCCCTCCTAGCTTTTTGTGCACCTCCTCATTGGCAGACCATGGGAAACTGAGAAGTCCTTGAATTTGAGTAAGCACTGCTGAGCAACAACCAAAACATGAGTGTGTTATCAACATTATTCTCATACTTTAAGTCAGGAAAAAATCAGGTTCACAAGCCATGCTATTTCATTTAATTGTATTGACTACCTTAATATTAAATGGATAAGACAGGGTTATACTGCTTCCCTTAATAAACTTCAATTTATTTTGTATCTTTCTCTTTCTCTGTTTTTATTTCTCTTCCTGGTCCCATTTTTGTGTCCAGGATCATTTTCTCTTTGATAAGCCAGTGTCTCCTTTGCTAACATGTGCTGGGATGGCACGTGACTGGCCAGATGCCAGAGGAATCTGGTATGTTGTGTGATATGTAGAAGCTTGTGTCATGTTTTAAAAAATGTATTACAAGTCTCCTTGCTTCTCCTAACCCCACAGTCACTCTGCACTGGTACTCACAGCATGTTCAGTTTGTTTTTAAATATTTTTGTAGTGTTTTAAATGATTAATTGAAGAAAAAAAAAAAACCTTTATATTTTTATAGGCAAAGACACAGAAATGATGCAAGGATTGTTGAAGTGTTAAAAACCATAGAAGAGCTTGATAACAGTCACAAAGGAATTAGGGCTTCTCCCACAATAAAGGTGGAAGGATCAATACCCCAGCTGAAGTGCATCTACACCAATTCCTGCAGCATGGGCAGCAAACAGGAGGAGCTGGAAGTCATTGCACAGCTGAAAAACTATGATATAATTGCAGTCATGAAAACATGGTGGGATGACTCAGAACTGGAGTGCTTCAATGGATGGCTATAAACTCTTCAGAAGGGATACGCAAGGAAGGAGAGGCCATGGGGTAGCCATGTATGTTAGGGAGTGTTTTGACTGTTTAGAGCTTGCCAATGGTGATGAAAGGGTTGCATGTTTATAAGGAAGAACCAGGGAAAAGGCTAACAAGGCAGATATCCTTGTGGTCTTCATTTAACCAGGATGAAAAAGCAGATGAAATATCCTATGAGCATCTGGGAGTAGTCTCACATTCACTAGCCCTTTTTCTCTTGGAGACTTCAACTTACCACTTGTCTGCTGGAAATACAATACAGCAGAGAGGAAACAGTGTAGAAGGTACTGGAATGGGCAGAAGAAAACTTCCTGACACAGCTGGAGAATGAGCCAACTAGGGAAGACATGCTTGCTGGACTTTTTGTCTGTGAAAAGAGAAAGAACTGTGGATGATACGATGTTTGGGGGCCATTTTGAGCACACCAATCATGAAATGATAAGGGTTTTCAATTCTTGGGGAAATAAGAAATATGGTTACCAGAACTGCTACCTTGGACTTCTGGAAGGCAGACTTTGGCCTGTTTAAGGGCCTGGTTGAGAGAGTGCTTTGTGAGGCAGTCCTGAAGGGCAAAAGAGTCCAGGAAGCACAGCTAGAAGTTAATATGGTAACTTCCATAAAAGGCAATAAAAATAGTTGTATAAATGCATTAACAACACAAGGAGGGGTAAGGAGACTCTCCATCCTTTATTGGATGGGAGGGGGAAACATGGTGACAAAGGATGAGGAAAGGCTGAGGTACTTAATTCCTTCATTACCTCAATCTTTAATAGTAAAATCAGTTGTTCTCAGTGCACCCAGCCCTCTGAGCTGGAAGACAGTCGGGGAGCAGAATGAAGCCCCATTTTCCAAGGGGAAATGGTCAGTAACCTGCAACACTACTTAGAAATACAAAACTCAATGGGGCCCAAAGGGATCCTTCCAAGAGTACTGAGGGAGTGGGCACTCACCAAACTGCTTTCGATTATTTACCAGCAGTCCTGCCTAACTGAGGAGGTCTCAGTTGACTGGAAGTTACCAAATGTGAAGTTCATCTACAAGAAGGGCCAGAAGGATGATCTGAGGAACTACAGGCCTGTCAGCATGACTTTGGTGTGCAGGAAGATTATGGAGCAGATCATCATGAGTGCCATCAAATGGCATGTACAGGACAAGCAGGGGATCAGACCCTGCCAGCATGGGCTTAGGAAAGGCAGGTCCTGCTTGACTAACCTGGTCTCCTTCTAAGACAAGGTCATCCACTTAGTAGAATGAGGGAAAGGCTGCAGGTGTTGTTTAGTTGGGCTTCGGTAAAGCCTTTGACACAGTTTCACACAGCATTCTCCTGGAGAAACTAGCTGCTCATGGCTTGAAAGGGTGTACTCTCACTCTCTACTGGGTAAAAAACTGACTGGATGGCTGGGTCCAAAGAGGTGTGGTGAATGGAGTTAAAAGTAACACGTGATGTTTCTCAGGGCTCACTATTGGGTTCAATTCTGTTTAATATCTTTATTGATGATTTGGATGAGGGCATCGAGTGAACCCTCAATATATTTGCAGATGACACCAAGTTAGGCAGGAGTGTTGATCTGCTTGAGGGCAGGAAGGCTCTGTAGAGAGATCTGGACAGACTAGATAGATGGGCTGAGGCCAATTGCATGAGGTTCAACCAGGGTAAATGCCAGGTCCTGCACTTGGGTCACAACTACCCCATGCAACGCCACAGGCTTGGGGAAGAGTGTCTAGAAAGCTGCTCAGTAGAAAAGGACTTGGGGGTGTTGGTCAATAGCCATCTGAATATGAGCCTGAAGTGTGCCCAGGTGGCCAAGAAGACCAATGGCACCCTGGCTTGTATCAGAAATAGTGTGGCCAGCAGGGCGAGGGAAGTGATTGTCCTGTACTTGGCACTGGTGGAGCCACACCTCAAATACTGTGTTCACTTTTGGGCCCCTCGCTACAAGAAAGATGTATTGGTTCTGGAGTGTGTCCAGAGAAGGGCAACAAAGCTGGTGGAAGGCCTAGACCACAAGTCAGATGAGAAGTGGCTGAGGGAACCAGACTTGTTCAATCTGGAGAAAAGGAGACTGAGGGGAGACCTTCTCACTCTCTACAACTACCTGAGGTGGGGGTCAGCCTCTTCTCCTGGGTAAGAAGCAATAGGATAAGAAGAAATGGCCTCAAGTTGCACCAGGGGAGGTTTAGATTTGATATTAGGAGAAATTTCTTCACCAAAAGGGTTGTGAAGCATTGGAACAGACTGCCCAGGGAAGTGAGAGACACCATCCCTGGAGGTATTTAAAAGACATGTAGATGTGGCACTTAAGGACATGGTTTAGTGGTGGACTTGGCAGTGTTAGGTTAATGGTTGGACTTGATGATCTTAAGTGTCTTTTCCAACCTAAATAATCCCATTATTCTATGATTCTACATAAACTATCATTAATAACAGCAACACAATGTAGCACCATTAACATGGGTCCTTCTATGGTTTTTTTAATATGTTTTTTCTATTTCAACATAAAAATTTGATTTTAGAAAGAGTCTGTGAATCACCATGAAATTATTTCCACAGGCTTTTGTCAGGTTTTACAGTGCATGCTCCCTGACATAGTAGGTTTAACTTATCAGAATAATACTGGATAGGCTTCTGAACATGATGCAGTATTGCCATAGAACATTTTTTTTTTTTTCTGTGTTGTGGTATCACTCAGCATTCCTTAATGCAATGGGAAGATTCATTTAATTAAAGAAGCTGAGTCAGGAAAACATCAGTCTCTGGAAAATCCTACCCTGAATATTTGTACATGACTGAAAATTAAATAACTGGACCTCTCTGTAATTGTAATGTGTAATTTTAATGTCAGGCCACAGGATGCTTGCACCTATTCAGTTTTGCATTGTCAAAGTGTGAAAAGCAAGCTGCAGTAAAAGGCAGGTGGCAAATTAGGCTCTAAGTGAAATTGCAAATTTCACATGTTTCAGGCTTGGTCATATTCCACTGTTTGTATGTACAAATCTTATCAATCGCTTTCTACATTCTGTAGAAAGATTGTTGCAAAAGATAGAAAAAAATGAGAAAAGCAAGGAAAATTGACCTCAGGTTTGATCTAGCACTTTATAAACCTAGTCATGACTAATCTGTCTGGAACAAGAATAGATAACTTCTCTGTAGTCATTATCTTAATTGACAAGCCAGCATCTTTAATGCAGTGTCCAGAAGCAACATGTAGCTGTTTTCCTCAGACATATAATTTGACTGATGTGGCAATTCATTGTTATAAAGTGATATGAAAGGCACTGAGATTTGATTTAGAAGGCAATACAATTAGGTATGGTCATGTGGCTGTGCCCTCAGTCCTTTTTCTAACTGTACAATTTTCTAACAGTAAAAACCATCCCCAGGGACTGAAGATGCAGAATTTGGCTTCTCCCTTTACCTGTTCCCTTAGCAGCTGTACATCCCAACTGTGTTAATGTTTGAAGACGTTCATAGCTCAGCTTCAGGGCAGCATGATGTGATCAGAGAAAACTGCTCTTCTCACTGTGACTTGAGAAACCTGCATAATTCCATTGGCATGGGGGAATCAAGATGTGAAAGTAGCTTAACTGCATCCTTAACTGTGCAGAGCAATGTTATTTTGTAGTGCTTAACCTCTTCACAGTCCTGAAAGACTGTAATGAAACTAAGGATACTGAGAGTTATTTTTCAGGGCCTATCTTGTGTTTAAAGCTGGTTTTTTTCTCTCAACCAGGCATAACAATGACAAGACATTTCTTGTCTGGATTAATGAAGAGGACCACACCAGGGTGATCTCCATGGAAAAGGGTGGCAACATGAAGCGGGTGTTTGAAAGATTTTGTCGTGGTTTAAAAGAGGTAGTAACTCAATGAATTTAGTATACCTGTTTGTTTATTGTTGGGCTGTTCTCAGCATTACTTAGCATGATTAACACTGAACTGACATCTCCAGAAGCAACAAAATAAAGTAACACCAGTTCAAGTAGCAACCCACATTAATAGCAGTTAAAGAAGGAAACAAATTGTTAGCTGAGTTGTAGAAAAAATAGGTAAAATGTCATTTTAGCTTTTATATTACAATCTTCAGCACTGAATGACTAAAGAAATGTTTTTTCTTTTTCCTTGGAACAATTGCTTTATTCGTCTCACTCTGGAAAAGCAGCTTTCACTCCAGCTTCTCTGGATTTCTAGACTCCCCTTTCTCAGGAAATCCCCAACTGCTGTATAGCTTATACAATTGTACATTCCCACATTGCTTCAAAGCCACCAGCACAGGCCTTCACCTGAAAAAAACCCCGAACAAATACCACATGGCAAAGTAGGGAAAATAGGGAACTATAATGTCTTCTACATGTATATTAACCAGAAAAGGAAAGTCAAAGAAGGTGTACCCCTCCTGATAAACAGTGCTGGTGAACTGGTAACAATGGATGAAAAGGCTGAGGTACTCAACAATTTTTTCCTCAGTCTTCAATGGCAACCTCTCTTCCCACACTTCTCCAGTGGATTTACAGCAGGATGGGGACTGGGGAGCAAAGTGCTTCCCACTGTAAGTAAAGATCAGGTTAATGACCACCTGAGGAACCTGAATGTATAAAAGTCTATGGGACCCAATGAGATGCAACCCAGTGTCCTGGAGGAATTGGCTGATGTAGTTGCCAAGCCACTCTGCACGATATTTGAAAAGTCTTGGCAGTCAGGTGAAGTCCCAGGTGACTGGAAAATGGAAAACATTGTCCCCATCTTTAAAAAGGGTAGAAAGCAGGACCCTGGGAACTACTGACCTGTCAGCCTCACCTCTGTGCTTGGGAATATCATAGAACAGATCCTCCTAGAAGCTATGTTAGGGCACATGGAGGACGGAGAGGTGGTTCAAGGGAGCCAGCACTACTGTACCAAGGGCACATCCTGCCTGACCCACCTAGTGGCCTTCTATGATGGAGTGACTACGTCAGTGGACTAAGAAAGAACTACAGATATAATTTATCTGGGCTTCTGTAAGCCTTTGACATGGTCCCCCTCAACATCCTTCTCTCTGAACTGGAGAGAGATGAATTTGATGAGTGGACTGTTAGATATATAAGAAATTATTGGACAGTCACATTCAGAGGGTAGTGGTCAGTGGCTCAGAGTCCCAATGGACATCAGTGGTGAGTGGTGTCCCTCAGGGGTCTGTATTGGGGCCAGTGTTATTCAATGTCTTCATCAAGAACATAGACAAAGGGATTGAATGCACCCTCAGCAAGTTTGCAGATGACACCAAGCTGAGTGGTGCAGTTGACATGCCTGAAGGACAGGATGCCATCCAGAGGGACCTGGACAAGCTCAAGAAGTAGGACCATGGGAATTTCATGAGGTTTAATAAAACCAAGTGCAAGGTTCTGTACCTGAGTAGGGGCAGCCCCTGGTATCAATACAGGCTGGGGGATGAACACATCAAAAGCAGCTCTGCTGAGAAGGCCATGGAGGTGCTGGTGGATGAGAGGCTGGACATGAGCTGGCAATGTGTGCTTGCAGTCCAGAAAGCCAATTGTATCCTGAGCTGCATCAAAAGACATGTGGCCAGCGGGTCAAGGGAGGTGATGCTGCCCTTCTACTACACTAATGTGAAACTCCACCTGGAGTGCTGCATCCAGCTGTGGGGTCCCCAGCACAGGAAGGACACCGACCTGTTGGAGCAAATTCAGAGGAGGCCACCAAGATTATTAGAGACATGGAACACCTCTGCTATGAGAAAAGGCTGAAAGAATTGGGTTTGTTCAGCCTGGAAAAGAGGCAGCTTTGAGGTTTACCTAATTGTGGCCTTCCGGTACCTAAAGGGAGCCTACGAGAAAAATTGAGAGAGACTGTTTACAAGAGCATGTAGTGATAGGACAAGGGGGAATGGGTTTACATTGAAAGAGAGTAGGTTTAGATTAGATATTAAGAAGAAATTCTTTACTGTGAGGGTGGTAAGGCACTGGCACAGGTTTCCCAGAGAAGTTGTGGATGCCCCATCCTTGGAAGTGTTCAAGGCCAAGTTGGATGGGGCTCTGAGCAACCTGGTCTAGTGAAAGGTGTCCCTGCCCATGGCAGGGGGTTGGAACTAGATGATCTTTAAGGTCCTTTCCAACCCAAGCCATTATATGATTCTATGATTATCTGATTGAGGAAATGGTCCCTGAAGGTAAGTTCAGAGCATCTCTAAGAAATTTTGAGTATGTGGTGAGTTTGGAAACATGGAAAAACAAAAGTGCCTAGTGCATGCGTCATTGGCATCTGGGTGGTTCACTAGGATCTGGTATGCTTTTTAGGCATATCCATGAGACTGAATTATGTGCAGGATTGGGGTCTAAGTGAAAGCTTGTGGATGTTGTTTCCATGTTTTCCTCTGCTACTGTGCTTATCTCTTGTTCAAGAGAAGTGGACCTCTGGACATTGACATATGGTCAGATAGCTTTGGAAACTGTGACCAGAGCAAGTGTATGAGGCAGGAAATCCGATCTAGTTTCTTACAAGCAATTTCTGCATCCTCACACAATATTTAAATGTCAGGAGAGTCCATTATTTTGTATTCTTCTGCAGAATGGAAATATTTGCCTATATTGCAGAGGACTTGTGAACTTGAACTGGCATAGGTATCTGATAATCTTCTGACAGTGGTTTTACTGAACTGAAATTGTATTTGGGTCACAGAATTAAGTCTCAGAAGTGTATTTGAGTGGACAGAATAGTGGCTTATTCAAAGGTCAATAGACCTTTGTGATATTTCTGAGGATAATGATTTCAGTCTCCTTTGTAACTGGGTTTTAGAATTACTAATGAAAATCATTATAGAGGACCTATGTAGTCTTTTCATAGTGGAAGCAGGGCTATGAATTTTAGGCATTGAAAAATCAAGTGTCCTTCACCTAGCATCATGTAATCACCTTGAAAATTATATAAAACTAGGCTTTAGCTCCTTTTGTTTGTTCCACAGTATTTGAGATGTTTGGACTTGTGCTTTGCAACCTTGCTCTAAAAACACCTAGGCTAGAAAATCATTTATACTATAGGTAAAAAATTATTATGTGACCATATAGTTTCATGGGCTAAGGCCATGTGATAAAGTGCTAAAGAGCTTTCAAGTCAAGGGCAGTTAGAAAATGATGAAGAAATTTTTGTAATATTCACTGGTAAACTTGATGCCTGATGAATACAAAGGCTCATACTAGAGCCAAACCAGACTTTACTTGAGTATATCTATATGCACCTCCATCGGTAAATTGGGAAGTTAATCATCAACATAGATACAAAGTGAAAATAATTTAATCTATAAATAACTGTCAAGATGAGATAGATGTATGCAGTTCTTTCTTTTTCCTTTTTTTTTTTTTTTGCATTCATAGGTTGAAAGACTAATTAAAGAACGAGGCTGGGAGTTCATGTGGAATGAACGTCTTGGATATGTTCTGACTTGTCCTTCAAACCTAGGAACTGGTTTACGTGCTGGAGTCCATGTAAAGCTGCCAAAGCTTAGCAAGGTACATAAATTGTTTAAAAGGCCAGTGATATAAATCAGGTCTTCATGTGATTTATAAAGAAACGAATAAAAAATGACAGTTTACAGCAATTGGATGTTTGCAAGATGTGCAGCAGCTAGGTCCCAGGCATAATGCATGACTGAGCATACTTGTATTATGAAAATTATTATATTTGTTATGGAAATTAATCTACTCAGCAGACAAACACCAACACAGGCCATAATCCAAAGACAGAGGAAATTGTCTCTGCCTGTCATTCTGGAGATGGTATTAGATCATGGATAATAACAATAAGCAAGGCAAAAGACAATATGCACAAACCTATTTCTTCTGTTAGGATCCAAGGTTTCCAAAAATCTTGGATAACTTGAGGCTACAGAAGCGTGGCACTGGTGGAGTGGACACAGCAGCTGTAGCAGACGTGTATGATATCTCCAACCTGGACCGCATGGGTCGATCAGAGGTAACTTTTTTGTTTTATTCCTTGCTTTTAAACTCAGATCTGCACTAAGACTGTTTCCCTCCACCTGAGTTCACTAAGAATTCAGTCATTTTTTGGAGTTATGGCAGTTTTTTTCTCCTTGTGAATTTAATCCAATGAAAAGGCTTACACAACAAAAAATTACTACAGTGCATGCAATGTTTGCCAAATATGACAAGTTCCTGAGCAAGTTCCATAAATGTGACTGGTTTACATTATGTGCTGAAGCATTTTGTTGAAAGCATGCAGGTACTAGAAACATTTGGTTGTGGTAACAGAATTCCCTTGGGACAATGTTTCTCAGCATCCCAGCATGAACTTTTATACCCGAATACCTCCTGGACTACACAGCTATGAGATAGGTGTACAGGTTGTCCTCCAGTGCTGGGCATGAGCTAGGTATCTAAGAATCATAGGATCATAGAATGGTTTGGGTTGGAAGGGACTTTAAAGATCATCTAGTTCCAATCCCTCTGCCATCAGATGGGATGTCACCAACTAGATCAGGTTGCCCAGGGCCCCATCAAGCTTGGCCTTGAACACTTCCAAGGATGGGGCATCCACAACTTCTCTGGGCAACCTGTGCCAGTGCCTAACCATCCTTGCAGTAAAGAATTTCTTCTTCCTAATATTTAATCTACACCTACTCTCTTTCAATTTGAACCCATTCCCCCTTGTCCTATCACTACACGCCCTTGTAAAAAGTCCCTCTCCATTTTTCTGAATGAGGTTCACTGAAGTTGTACACTGGGAACAGAGCTACATACTGTACATTGGACAGGTATCTGCTGTGCCCAGTGCAAAATGCTGAGGAAAGAAGCAGGATTTTAGGACTAACCCACACAGGGAATCAAGCACTGACATCAAGAGTAGATTAACATGCTGTTTTCCTTTTAGGATTCAGTCATGCACTTTCACTGTATTGAGTTTGGCTGGGATGGCATTAATTTTCCCCTGTGCAGCCCCCCTAGTACTCTGCTTTGCATTGGTAGCCAGAAAGGTGTTGACAACACACCAGTGTTTTGGCTACTGTTGAGCAGCGCTGGTGCAGCATCAGTGCTGTCTCCAACATTATGCCCCCCTTACCAGTGGGCTGAGGGTGGGCAAGATCTTGAGAGGGGGCATAACCAGGACAGCTAACCCAAATTGACCAAAAGGATATTCCATACCATATCACATCTGTTCAGATATAAAAGCTAAGAAAAAGAGGAGGAAGGAGGGGGGGGGGCATTCGTTATTTACAGTGTTTGCCTTCTGGAGCAACCACTACACATGCTGAAGCCCTGCTTCCTGGGAAGAGGTCATAGATCACTTGCTAACAGGAAGTAGAGAATAAAATCTTTGGGGTTTTTTCCCATTGCTTGCATGTGTGCCACCTTTGCTTTTTCTTTAGTAAACTGCCTTTATCTTGACCCATGAGGGTGTTTTCCTATGTTATGTTCTTGCCCTCCCCCCCCTCCCCCCCCCCTTCCCCCCCCCTCCATCTGAGGAAGGGAGTGATAGAGTGGCTTGGTGGGCAACTGATATCCAGCCAAGGTCAACTTACCACAGCAAGTTAGTCTCCAGAAGCTTTCAAGGCTCATGCTACTACTGGATTGGGGAAATGAGTGTGTCTCTTCCCCTCCTTGCACTTCCATTCCAATTAGTTTTCAGTTGACTGTTTTCTCATAGGAGAACATAATTTTTGCTTTTTCAGTCCCTCAAAGAACTATATGGCTTTAAAATTAAATAGCACAAAACTATACTAGTATCTTAATATCACAGAGTAAGTTTTCGTTTCTATGGTTGATGATGTATACATTATCCTCTGCAATTCACTAGTGTCCATTTGGATGCAGTGCATTCTTTCTTCTACAGTACTGACTGTATATTGAATAAAGCTGTTGTATCTCACAGAATATAGGTAAACAACAGTCTAAAACATCAAGAAGTAAGCACATATGTACAGATGCTTTAGGCATGCTAAACAGTAAGGGAGAGCTCTGCATGATTCTGAGTCATTTCAGTATTACTCATATATCTCATTACTATCCATCAAGAAAATACAACTATCCTACTTTCTACAGAAGAAAGAAAAAGTGCCAGTAGTCTTCACAGTCATTTACCAAATGTCAGACCAACGTTCCATAGTTTTTAAGCCCAAACACATTTGCATAAAGGTATTAATCCAAACCTCACAAGATGCTGTTGGCAAAACACCAGAACCTCTTTATTTACACTGGCATTTGTTGCTTCAGAGAGAACTGCCCAGTGACTCTAAACATCCATGGCACTGCCTTTTCACTTTCTTTGTCCTAATATGTAAATTGTGAGAACACAGCAAATGGGAATCCATGGCTTTGGCATACTGTAGTTCCCAGCATCTTGTATTCTCAGAGTGGTAATATTTGAAATAGGTGTCTAAACTCAAGCCTAAACCTTTTATATAAGCATTTCTGTTTGTCTATTTATATAGGCATATGTGTAGGAGCAGAATTTGGTGGAAATTAGGGGACTATTTGAAAATTTCTACTAGAAGGCCAAGCTCAGCATGAACAGGAGAAGGGGTAGGGAGAAGGGAATTACTATGGGCTTCCACTTGACCAATGCATGACCTATATTTCCTGTGTCACAGCATGTGTGATCTCTGTGTCCGGGTTATGATTCTCCTTGGGTCTGGCTTTACTTGCAGTCTTTGCCATACAAGTCAATTTTTTCCTTCCTCTAGTAACAGTGTTGCCTAAATCTTTTGTTCTTATTGTTTTTCTTCTTGTTGTAGGTAGAACTAGTTCAGATTGTCATTGATGGAGTCAACTACCTAGTTGACTGCGAGAAGAAACTGGAAAGAGGTCAAGACATTAAAGTACCACCACCATTACCTCAGTTTGGCAAGAAGTGATCTTGTGGCTGATGTCTGTTAATGATAAAAAATATGGCTGCCATTTTGACAGAAAGGCACCTCTGTATATCTCTATTTAAATTCCTTGTTTAATAAAACACTGCCTGATACCCAACATCTCTCTAGATGCCTGGTCACACTAACAGAAAATAGTCTTAGTGCAGCTTTAGTAGGACAACCACTTTGTATGGACTGCTTCCCTTTTCCCTTTGTCTTCTCAGCAACCTTTACCTAGGCTTTGAACCTTTCTTTCTTGGCTGATGATAAGGAAAGTATTACTTGAATCATGCAAAAGGCACAAATACATAACTCTAGCTTGTATGTACACTTATGGCTATATTTATGCAGACTTCTGAGCACCTGAGTTTTATTCAGAGAAGCACTTGTCTTGAGTGCCTATCCAGAGTACAAAAATCTCTCAGTCTGAAGGGCAGGTGCTTGCAACATGCTCATTACTTTTTCAGCAATCAACACCATGTTCAAAAGTTAACTAGAGCAAGCAGCTGCAAATGGCTTCAGTCTCTGAAGTCTGCCACTTGACCTGTCATCTGGAACTCATTGGTGTCTCTGTATGGGAGATGTCTCTTCTCTGTCCAGGACTGGTTTGCAGACTAACTTATTTACTATGTCATCCCAAACCCTCTGACTTTCGTAGCCCTGGTAGAGCATTCACCAGGTCACTTTCAGGTGTTTTCCTCAGGTACCACCTCTGGCCTTAGACTGCAGCAAGCTGAACCTAAAATCAGAAGTAACAAATATCAGTTTTTTGATATTCTGTATCCAACAGAAACCTGCCCAGCATTACCTCTTCCAGTCTTTTTCTGCAGCTTTCTGGTCACACGTAATAGGGACCAGGCTCCAGCACCAGTCACCCAAGTGCCCGGGATGTACTGGAATACAGTACCCTGAGTAAAAGCTTCTCAGTGCTCACCACTGTTCCATGTGGTGAGCAGCTTGGAAAAACAGCAGAGTCCCTTTGCTTATCTTTTGCATATGAAACATATTCACTGTTTCACAGTAACCTTTCAAAACATGCTCTGGTGAATGTGCTGTATGTATCGACATTGAGCTGGGAGTAGTATCTGTAAGGCTACGTAGAAGAGGAGAGTATCTGCTCACATACTGATTTTGCATGGCAAGGTTTTGGTAGTGGGGAGAGCTACAGGGATAGCTTCTTTAACATGTCAGAAACTTCCCCCATGTCACTGTTGAGTAAGAAATGACACAGACTCACCAGAAGGCTGGTTTGCACAGCATCTTGCTTTACTTCGAAAATCTCTCCTTTATAAATTGTTCCAATACAGATAGACCAGATTGGTCAATTAATCAATACATTTCACCTGATTGGCTAATTAACAAAAACACCTTTCTTAAAAACAGTCTTTGAGAAAGACAGGAAAACAGAGAGTAGGAAAACACCACCTGCAGGTTGTTTATAATAACAAGCTATCATTGTTTCTCTGCAACTCCCTAAAGTCTCACAAGCTGATCCTGGGAAAACTAATCTAGTTTTCTCACTCTCTGACCAGGCTGTCATATCCACACCCCCATGTCTGACAGTCAGTTGTAGCCAGCTGCAAGACAGACTTGCCACTGGCCAAAGCTGAGCCAATCAGCCCTGGTGGTAGCACCCCTGTGATAACATTTAAGAAGGGGGAAAAGGTTCTGTGCAACAGCAGCCAGAAGAGACGAGTGAGAATATGTGAGACAAACAACTCTGCAGATACCAAGGTCAGTGAAGAAAGAGGGGGAGGAGGTGCTCCAGGCTCCCCCATTCCCTGTCCCTGTATACTGCTTGGAGGGAGGAGGTAGAGAATTCAGGAAACAAACTGAGCTCAGGAAGAAAAGGGGGGGAGGGGAGAAGGTGTTTTAGGGGTTTTTTTTATTATCATTTCTTATTATCCTACTCTGACCTTTGATTGGCAAGAAATTAATTTCCCCAAATCGAGTCTGTTTTGCCTCTTATGGTAATTGCTGAGTGATCTTCCTGTCCTTCTCTTGACCCACAAGTCTTTTGTCATATTTTTTTTTCTGCCCCTGCCCATTTGAGGAAGGGAAGTGATAGAATAGCTTGGTGGGCACCTGGTATCCAGACAAGGTCAATCCACCACAGCTCCCTTAAGGGTATCCAGTCAAGGATCTTTGTAATGCAAAAGGAGATAAAAAGAAAGGAAGGAAGCAAGGAGCAACACATAGAAGATACAAACCTGACGAACAGACAATAAGTGAGGCAATAGCAAGAACCAAACCTAGTCAATTAAACTAATTGATAAGAGTATGAGGAAGGTGTGAACGCTAATTTCAGTAAGATTATCTGATCAAGAACTTTGTCAAAATGGGATAAGGAAATGGGTGAGGCAATAAGCAAAACATCTAGACCTGACAAACAAACAAACAAGTGGCCATGACTGAAGGAAAGTCCAAAGGAAAGTCTGAGGGCTGAGACTAAGCTGTACAGGGGCATTTTCGACATCAGGCACATCCGAGCAGCAGCCCTCAGCCTCATCAGGACCTGGAAGCCCTTGGCAGCCAACCAGGTGAGGAGGGGGTGGTGCCAGGAGCAATCAAGGGAGATTTCTCAGCATGTCTATGAGGGCATGGCATGGCAGTTCACACAGAAGGGTGAATAGGTAGAGCTCCTCTCTGACCATCTCTGAGCAGCCAATAGAGGCAGCAAACAGACTCAGCAGCTGATAAGGAAGAGCAAAGAGATCCTTTTAGCCCCAGTTTTGTTAGCATACTAGTTCAAGCTTCCTCAGTTATGGTGTTGCCATGCAGTAAAGCTCAATCCCATGTAGCTACAGGAGTCACTGAACCAGCCATGTCAGTCTTCCAGCCACCCGGACCTGCTAATGGTAGATGCATCTCTTCAGGTCACAGACTGTCAGGATTGCCTGATGCCTCTTTGCGAGGCTGGGGCTGACAAACTGTCTTTTTGCAGAAGGTGTGCTGTGGTTGAGGAGCTTTGTTGACAGATGTCTTGGTTTAAAGGACAGATGTTGGCCAAGGAAGGCAGGAACCTCCCTTGGAATAGAAAATATGACCTCCTTCCCGCCAAATTATTATAACTTTGAAATTATGGGGCTTTCAGGCAAAGATATGGGAAAAGGAATAACAGTTCTTAACTAGAATCTATATAATAGCAAGACAAACAAACAACAATGACGGCAGTAACAACAAACAAAAACAGATACCCAATAACAGCCTTCTTTCAGCTGTCAAGCACTTTCCCCTTTGGTGTAGTTATGGTCACAGCCAGCAGGGGAGCTGTTGGCTCCAGGCTGGGCAGGGCAGGGGCAATGATTCTCCTGCGGCTGCAGGTGGCGCTGTGGCACCAGCTCAGCCGCATCTCTACACAGTAATGACAGGTGAGCTGGTGGGAGAGACAGAAAAGGAGCTTCCTTTACAAACCTACAGGGGCAGCCAGTCTCAGTGCCCCTCTGGATGGCAAAATGGGCTGTAGCAGGAACCTCAGAGTAGCAGGCTGGAACAGCAGCGGCAGGCACACCTAGGGGTGGTGTTATAGATACATATTATAATATTGGCTTTTTGCAAATATTAAAATGGATTTTATATGTGTGATGTTAAAGTAACTTTGCTATAAAGATATAGTTTTTATTTCTGCTGTTAATTAAGCTTAGACATAGTAATGAAATAGCTGATATAAGTATGCTTGTGTTAAAATGCCTGCTTGGATGGGATAACATCCAATGAACATAGGATGAGGACACCTGCTACAGATATGCCAACTATCAGCACTCATCGTCTGAAGACAGTGTGGACCAAGGCCCAAAAACTGGAAGTGATAAAGAGAAGGAGCCAAAACCACAGCCAAGAAACACGCATGCTCTAAGAAGGCAGATCCCAAGCAGGGGCCATGTAAAATAGTTCCTGGGATATGTAAACTAGTTTATGGATATGCAACAGGCTGATGTAATGGAAAAGGTATTTAAGGGGTATTCCCGAAGATAACAGTGTGCTCTTGGCTGAGTGCCGAGATGCACCCGGCCGTAATAACCTTTGCTCTATGGTCATTGTCTCCTATTGGCCTTTAATAAACTGTTTAAATTTTCACAGGAGAGTGTGTTTTTCACAGTGGCAAACAAAATGTAGCAGAAACTCCATGGCCGTGCCAGAAGCTGCGGGGTGTCCGGGTGTTGGGTTAAAAGTGTAGCAAGAAGCCCTGAAGCAGTGGCAGAGAACATTGGGGCTAGGCAGGGAATTGCTCCCCTGGATAGCTCACCAGGGATGACTGGTCCCGGGGGTTGGGCTGCGCAGATTGAGTGGCCCTGGTGGGAGCAGGGGACAAGGGAGGGGCAGTGACCATTTCTGGACGCCAAACAAAAAAATGGATATGGGATACAAACCATTCTCAAGACACCAGGTGAAGGAGCTACAGGAAGAAGTGAACAGGCTACGTAGTATTCAAGTGAATGAGCAGGAGATTGATTATTTTAAGAGATGCTACAGTCTCAAGTCTCTTGGGAGTCTCAAACCTCCATTGTAGTGAAGAAGCAGGTGAACTCAGAACGCTGCAGGGTAATTAGGGAACTGTTAGTCAAGGGTCTGTTAAAGATGAAGGCTGGAAGCAGGCCACTGCACGTCCCAGAAAGAAGATTCTTCCTCCTTCTCAGATTATGACAAGTAGGACTGGTACCTTCTACAACAGGTATGAGGCTCTGGAACTACTGAGGTTGGCAAAGGTTCTTCTGGGATAGTGGGGCCTCCTAAAACAACACTACCTGTACCCTGCATCAAGACCTCCTCTGTTAAGAAGAAGAGTAGTTGTAATAGGAGACTCCCTTCTAAGGGGAACAGAGAGCCCAGTATGCAGATCAAACACAACTCACAGAGAAGTCTGCTGTCTCCCAGGGACACAGATAAGGGACTGTGAAAAACACGTTCACTCTCCTGTGAAAATTTTAAAAGTTTAATAAAGGACAATAGGAGACAAGGACCATAGAGCAAAGGTTATTATGGCTGGGTGCACAGAGGAGGGAAATTTTATAACCAACGGTGAAAAATGCGTATTTTATTATTAGCTTTTTGCAAATATTAAAATGAATATTATATGTGTTATGTTAGAAAGTTATGCTGTATTAATTTTCTTAAGTAGTGTGTTAAATATAGTTTTAGGTTATAACATAATGTTAAAATAGAAACTATGCTATGTAAGGTACTTTTTTTAAGAGGGGACACACACCGAGATAGCAGCCACAGGACACCTAAATCTTTCAGAGAAAAAGAATTTATTGCTCTCTTATCAGAAAAAACTAACTTCTTCCTGCCTCGCTCAGCCCTGAAGATGCCATTAGGATTCAGAGGAAGAAGTTGACACTGACCAGAGAGAATCCTTTGTTTAAATGGAATTTATGCATCATGTATGAGGTGTATGAATATGCAACAGGCTATTGCTTTTAAGGGTTAATCCTCTGTGAATGTGTGTCCTTTTTCGGGCTTATTTTGCCCAGAAAGAGGTACCCGGACGTCCATAACTCTTTGTTTTTATTGTCTCATATTGTCCTAAATCAATTTGTCCAAATTATTATTACTCTAATTGTATTACTATTTTTATAACCATTTTATTACTATTAAACTTTTAAAAATTTTAAAAATAAGTGATTGGCGTTTTTAACACATCCCTATTCCTTCATCAGACTCTACATTCAAAAATCTTTCTGCTAAGCATACATATCTGTGAGACTTTCTTGTCAAACTTTCATCCTTCCCAACACTTAATTTATTCTATCATCCTATCTCCAATACATTACCCCATCAGCTAGGTTTAAACACTGTTTTCTAATTTTGAACTGGTACCTGGGTTATTTTTTTTTTTTATATCTTTTGCTATTTCTAGAATGACTTCCCTGTAGTTATCTTTTTCAACAATGTGATATTTTTAACTTTCCACAAACACTCCCTTCTTTAGCCAATAAATAGTCTAAAGCCAACCTATTCTGATACACTACAGGTTTTGTTTGGCTTTGCTGACTTGATATTAATTCCAATGCCTGAGCAGCTTTATTTGTTATCATTTTTATAACTGCTTGGAGTCTTATAATACGATTCAGCATATACTTTGGGGTCAATACAGAGTTAGATTGCTGTGCTGGTTTTGCCTTTTCATTTACTATTTGTTTTATTACCAAATCCTGAACTGTATCTTTAAGATTAAATGTAAAACAAATCCATCTCTCTCCTTTTGGACATTCAATTCCAAATCTATTACCACTTTTTCATAAGTTTCTTGTAATCCAATAATTTTCTCCTTTTTGCCTTACAGGTTCTTAATTTGGATGGGTTATAACAGTGGCTGTTGACATGGGTGTGTGTAATAAAAGAGGAACTTTGGTTTCTTTCTATGTGATGCTTTCTGTAGCATTTGTGACACAATCTTGCTGGTATCCCAAAAGGGAAAAGACAACAAATGAGTGCCAGAAACAGGAATAGCAGAGGTCCAGTATGGCTTATACTCCCACCTCCCATGCCTGTGAGGTTGCAACCCACAGCAGGTATATTTGATCTTGGTGGCGAATACAGAGGCCAATCTGGTCTTGCCCTCTATTTCCTTGTCACTTTCTCTTAACTATTTTCCAGGCAAATTGTTTTTGACACCCTCTAACTGTGGTCTCCTACCGTTCCTCAGGTATCTCTCATTCAACAGGCACTAATAATTCCCATCCAAAAAACCCCCAAAGTTCTTACTTTAACACTTTTTGCAATATGATCATAAATTTTGTGAACCACAATACTAATTATTCTCACAATTCAAGCATTTAATTATAACCCAGCTAGCATGTCCAGTATTGGGATTAATCAAATAAAGTTTACTAATGGAAATGGTAATTCCCCTTCTCCCCTGTACAATTCACAGGTTAAGGTCAGAATACAAAAACAGTCTTGATCCTTTGGTCTGAAGTATTCCTCCCCAAGGAGATGTTTTATTCAGGCAGTGCTTGAAACCAGTGATATAAGCGTTGTCTTACTTCTTAATTCAGTGTTATTCTTTGTACATTTCTTGGACCATTTGGGTTTTTCCAAACTATTACCACTCAGTCCCCTTTGAAAGTCAGTTCGGTATCACTCAGTTTAGATGTGATAGTCTATTCTTCAGGTTTCTTCACAAGTCTTTTGATTCTGCTGGCATGAATTCACCATCTTCCCAGTGGTTCAGATTGCAGCTTCAATAGTACCTAGAAAGGACTTCTTAATAGCATAGTAATAAAAGAAAGACAATACTGCATTAGCTTCTACCATTCACTTTTCTTTCAAACTTTCTGGGTTTAGCTAATAGCTTTCTCTACAGCAGCCTCTTCTTCTTCTATCCAGCTGTGCTAATAGCTGCAGAGGCAAATTCTTCTTTCTGTGAGTTACAGTCAGTTAAATAAGAAAAGCTAGACTAATTTCAACACAAGATGTATCACATCTATAGCTTTTTACTTTTTGGGCAGCATTTAATTGTTTTAGCCTTACAAACCCATTCTTCAGGAAAAAAGAAAACTTCTTTTTAACAGCAAACAAAACACACAAAAGAAAAAAACAAAAAAACTTCTTACTTAAGAAAAACAAACCACTTTGTGAGGTTTGGAGAGTCATCAATCTCTGCTTTGATTTTATCTTTTAGTGCTAGCCTCCTCCCCCTCTCTTCACAGCCTTCCTGTCAATACCGTTCTTTCCCTTCCCCCGGTGCTGCCACTTCGCTGCAGGGCCGGAGCAGGGGAGAACAGCCACGGGCATGGGGACCCTGGGGGTATGCCTTGAGTCCCTTTTGCCCCCCCCCCCCCTCTTCTTCTCTCTCTTTCCTTCTCTCTCTCTCTCTCGGCCCACTTACCGGGGCCGACGCTGCCATCCTCGACTTGGGACCCCAACAGTCTGGGAGCCACCCCGGCAGTTCTGCCACAGAGCCAGCCCGCTCCTGCCCGGCAAACCTGTGTCATCTGCTGCCAGCACCGCCACCGGGTCATCTCCATGGATCGGTCCCTGCCGCAGCCTCCGAGACCCCGCTGCTCGTAGGGAGCGGTCAGACACCTCCCAACCTTGACAACCCCAAACTTGGCTTCCCCAGGTGCTCCTGACATTCTTTTTCTTTCTCTAGTCAACTTATCCTCTTTTCTCTTCAAGGAGGGTCTGTTCTGCTAAACCCTTTCTGGACCCCAGTTCGGCATTGAATAACCTCCTATCAACCATGTGTTAAGACACTTCCCTGCCTTTCATGCAAAAAACCTGCATTCACACTCCTGCTCTCTTCTAGCACCAAGATGTCATCACTCCACATTCTAACATCTCAGAGTTTGCTAACCACCCCCCTACTTCAACTTCTCTCTTTCTTTTCTTCTTACCTGTTTTTTTTTGTTGTTTTTTTTTTGATTTTTTTGATTCAACACACCTCAGACGGTATGAGGTGAACTTAACTAATTTACTTCCAAAAGTAAGCTTAGAACTTTCTTTTACTAGGACTGCAGTAGCTGTTATAACTTAAATACATACTGGCTAGCTGTGGCTTACTGGGTCTAACAACTTTGATATATAAGCTACTAGATATTTTTTTTACTCTTCCTCACTCCTGAATTAAAATTTTATGAGCTACTCCATTTTCTGTATTTATGTATAAATGATAAAGGATTTTTCAAACAAGGGTAAGCTTAAAGCTAGTACTTAGGCTAGTTTTAACTTAACTCTTTTAATTTAACAATATCTTCCTTGATCCGTTTTATATCATCTCTTTCTGTCAATTTTTTTTTCATACACAAATTTTGCTACCTGTGTGTACCCCTCAATCTATAATCTATAATATTTCAATAATCTAGGTAATTTTCTGATCTCCCTCTTTGAAGAGGGAGGGAGCAGGAATAAAATTCTTGCAATTTTCTCATGGTTGGGTTTCTAGCTACTTTTATTTATTAAGTGTCTAAGATATTTTACCACTGGGTAGTGAGTCTGAGTTACTTTATTAACCTCCCTTAAATCTTGTACTAGTCTATAACTCCCCTCAGACTTTACTGGGGGAATAGGGGTATTATGAGGAGACATACAAGGTTCTAATGCCCCATCCTTTATTAGTCCTTCTATTACTGGCTTCAAACCTTCCTGTCCCTCTAAAGATACAGGATACTGACGTACACGTATGGGACAATCTTCTCTCTCAATTGTAACCCTTATGGGGTTGATATTTAATCCTCCCCTATTTCCTTCTCCAGCCCAAACTTCTTTGTTGATTTTTTTTTTCCTTCATCTTCTTGGCCTAATTTTAAAACTCTAGCTGTCCTTTTCCCATTTTCTGATATAACTCCTATTCTTAATTGCACTTGTAAGACTCTTTCCAATAAATTGCTACCTGCCCCTGGGACCAATAAGACATCTCCCATCCAAATTCTAGTTTCTTCTCTTGATTACCACATCTTTAATGACCAGAAATGTAAAACTTTCTCTTTTTGCCTCTGTTACTTTCACTATATGTTTGCTCACGCTATAACTTTTTGGAACATATAACAGGCAGGTTCTCTCTGCCCCTGTGTCTATTACAAATTCTAATTCTTCTTCTTGGGGACCCACTTTTAAAGTTATCACAGGCTCCAGATGGTATTTGTCCCGCAAAAAAAAATTAGAGCTTATGACCTCCCTATTCCTCCTATGTGCCCATCTCTTTAAAGATTTTCAGATCTTCTGCTTACTTAGGACCATTTTCCTATTTCTCTTAAGTTTGTTTATCTATTTAGTTGGAGTTTCTTCTTTCTCCTCTAAAAGCCCTCAAAAACCTTTTGTTTTTGCATTTCGCCTTTGATATGCTGTCTCATTTATTCCCTTGGTTATGTAATTACGAGAATTATTCACGTGTTTCACGTGTTTACTCCCCTCCTCATTATTTTAACCCCACTCAGGAGGAACAGTTGGCATTTTGTCTTCTCTGAGGGTGCCCATGGATTATCTTTTTCCTAAGCTTTTATTTCAGTTGCTCTGATTAATTACCTTTCTTCCTGAGAAAAATATTTTCATTACAGACCGCATCTCTTCTCAAGTATAAATGTTTGGACCTAAAAATTCGTCTAATTGTTCAGCTATGCCTATGGAATCCTCCAAATATCCCTTTTATTTATTTCTTAAAATTTCAGACTTCAGACAAAGTCAAAGGAGCATTTACAAACCTTGGTCCGTCCCCTCCTATGAGAACCTCTCTTAATGGAAATAGACCAATCCCTTTATCCCATTCTTTTTGAATTTTTATCTTCTATAGCCTTTCTCCTGTATTTTTAGGAAGAATCAGGAGAGGGCTTTCTTTTAACTGAACTTTTAGTGTTTCGATAAGGTGATTCCTTTAGAGAGTTCTCCTGACCAGCCGGAGCTGTGGTTACCAAGGGAACGGAGCTCAGGGCAGGACGGGGGACTCGGCACAGCTCAGGGTCTCGGTCCTCCAAAGGCGAGGTCTGCAGGGGGAATCACTCGAGGGGGTGTTTCGGTGCAGACCGAGCTGGAGCGTGGATACCCCCCACATGGCTGATCCGGCAGAGACAAAGCTGGCGACTGACCCCGGCTGCAGCGGCGGGAGCCGACCAGAGTCTGGGCAGCCGGGGATGGGACAGACGGGACCCCCCCCCGCTCGGTGCGGTCAGCGCAGTAACCACGGTCCACACGGCAGGACAGACCCCCACCCCCTCGGCACGGCCAGCGGAGCGGCCGCGGGCCAGGCGGCCGGGACCGGGGCAGACGGACTGGGACAGACAGACTGGGACAGACGGACTGTGCCGGAGCCGGCACAGGGGCTGGGGGGTGGTGCAGCTGCGAACGAGTGGGGGAACAGACGGGAATGGATGAGGTAATATTTTGTTCCCAGCTTTATACTTTCCCTGTTTTTCTTTTATTGCTTTTCAAAAATGTTATTTTCTTACAACCTCCCCCCTCCTCAGCATGTGGTATACTCTTTTTCTTCTGGATAAAATAGTTTTTACAAATAAATCCAGAGCTTAACAAGTCCAAACTTCTGCTTGGATACTTTGAAATGGTCGACGAGCTAACTCACAACTTTCTCATGTTGTTTTTCTCATCACTTTTTTATTTATCTTTTGGCAAATTATACATCTTTCAGTTACTTGTTTTTCTACACCAAAAATCTCAATGTACTCATAGTTCTTTAAAAAAAACGATCACACAAAGCCCGAGTATTTCACTGGGCTTTTTGATACATGTCCCCTGCTATTCCCTAGTAAGCATTTTATTATCTAATTGTCTTTCATCAAGATGTTTCTATTTCCCCGATTTATCTTGTTCACCACCTGTCTTGTTTTAATTCTCCTTTTTTTTGCTTCCCTAAACTTTGGAATTTCCAATTTTTCCTCATTTGGAGTTAATATTAACTCTTTCAGCTCCATTTTTTTGCTGCATCTTTAGCTTCTTGATCTGCCAAATTATTTCCCCTTATTTCTGGGGTCTTTACCTTTTGGTGTCCCTTAATATGTACTATAGCTATCTCTCTTAGGTAATTTTAATGCCTCTAAAATCTCTAAGATAAGTTTCTCATGTACTAATCCTTTTCTTCTTGAATTAAGTAATCTCCCTTTTAAAATTTTTCTTAAGGTATGTGCTACTCTAAAGGCATACCTTGAATCAATATATAACTCTTTTCTTTTGTCTTAAATATTCTAATGCTATTTTTAAAGTATGTAATTCACAAGTTTGCATGGTTTTTTTTTTTCTCATCAACTTCTGCATACCTCGTATTTTGCAAGGAGCTGTATTTCTGTTTGCTAACATAACTCCCAAAGGGCTATCTTGGGGTATTTCTGTTGGCAATTTTTTCCCACTTTTCTTTCCCGTATCCACCTTACTGGATTTCTGCCCCATTTCTCAATATTCTATCTATTTGTCTCTGGCTTCTGTTTTTCACTTTTTACTAACAACTTAAATACCACTTTCTCTCAACTACTTACACCTAAAAAATCCTTTCTCTTACACTGCTTTTCAATACAATCCACCTCCCTCCAAGGAGATATGGTAAGGCTTAAAATGCACAATCTACGTTACTTATACTTTCATTCGTCTACATTCACTCACTTTTATTTCTCATTCACTTCCACACATTCCTTCACACTCTCAAGACACAAAGTGGATCCCTGTCGCCAGAAAATCACGGGTCTCTGTGGCCCCCCTCACGTTGGGGTTGGCCTCTAGGTCTCAGTATCTCCGGGCTTCCTGGGAGGGCCCTGACTCTGGTTGCCTCTGGTGCCAGTTCACCTGTGAGGCTGCCTGCGTGTCACTCACACTCTTCAGCTACGGCCCCCTCACACACCCGGGGAACACTAGCTTGGTTTGCAGGTCACTCATACCCTTCGGCCCAAAAGTCCCCACCTACCTGGGAACAATAGCCTGGTGTGCAGGTCACTCACTCTTCTTCGGCCCAAAAGTCCCCACCTACCCGGGGAACAATAGCCTGGTGCGCAGGTCACTCACTCTCTTCAGCCCAAAAGCCCCCACCTACCCGGGAACTACAGCCCGTGGTGCAGGTCACTCATACCCTTTGGCCCAAAAGTCCCCACCTACCTGGGAACAATAGCCTAGTGTGCGAGTCACTCAGTCCTCTTTCCACTGCCTCCCCCTTCCCACCCGCCCGGGAAGTTGAGGCTGACTTTGTGTGTGACTCACTCTCACACACCACAAAACAACAATAAGGTACCTTTTACTTTCACATCACCTATTACAAGTTTAGGTGTTACTGGCCAGTCCCAGTGCTATTGGATATCCCTCAACCCAGCTGTGTTGTCCAACCCCAGATGCTCTTGGGCAATTTTCCCTCAGTCCTGCCGTGTTGTCCAACCCCAGATGCTCTTGGGCAATTTTCCCTCAGTCCTGCCGTGTTGTCCAACCCCAGATGCTTTTAGGTATTTTTCCCTCAATCCAGCTGTGTTGTTCAACCCCAGATGCTCTTGGGCATTTTCTGTCCCTCAACCCAGTAGTGTGATACAACTACAGATGCTCTTGGGCATTTAATTTGTTTTGCTGTGTTGTCCAACCCTGGATATTCTTGGGCATTTTTTTATCCCTCAATCTGTCTGTGTTGTTCAACACTGGATCCTGTTGGGCAAAAATTTTTCCCTCAGTCTAGCTGTGTTGTCCAACCCCGGATACTGTTGGGCAAAATTTTCATCCCTCAATCTAACTGTGTTGTACCACCCTGAGTGTTCTCAGGCATATCCTCACTCCGACAGAATTCTACTCGACCCTGCTCTTGGATGCTCTTGGAATATAAATCCCTCAACCCAGCAGGTTTTTAGGGGCCCCTCCTGTCCTGTTTCCTAGTGGATTGGGCTAGGAAACCTTGCTCCCTACTTCCGAGGGGTCCAACCCCTCCCTGAGACCCAGTCCCAGTTACCCCGGGGGATTCTTTCACTCTCTTATCACTCGCTTCATCTCTTTACTGGCCGCTTTTCTCACGAAAAGACAGAAACCCAGCATGGGAGACCCCGCACTCACTTGGCAGGTCTGGGATAACCAGCCCGCCTCTCATTCACACACATTCATCCCCCCGTACCTGCCCCCCCCGAGAAATACTTACCAATCCTTTTTCCTTCCCGGGTTCTTCGTGCACACTACTAGTCTTAGGGGGCCAATTACCGCGGTTGTAGGGAGCCTTTTTCCCTTCTCTTTGTTTTATTGCCTCCTTTTGTCCACAGATCGTAACCTGCGTCTGTCGGTCACTTCAGGGGAGACAGAGCGAGGCTGCCTAAGAAGGCAGGGCACGCCTTCCTCACCCTGACTCTCCTAAAGCACCGGCAGAGAGGTGTTAACCATCCTCTGCTACCAAATTGTTAAAAACGCCAATCACTTGTTTTTAAAATTTTTAAAAGTTTAATAGTAATAAAATGGTTATAAAAATAGTAATACAATTAGAGTAATAATAATTTGGACAAATTGATTTAGGACAATATGAGACAATAAAGACAAAGAGTTACGGACGTCCAGGTACCTTTTTCTGGGCAGCACGAGCCCGAAAAAGGACACCTGTTAACAAAGGATTAACTCTTAAAAACAATAGCCTGTTGCATATTCATACACTTCATACATGATGCATAAATTCCGTTCAAATACAGGATTCTGTCTAGTCATCGTCAACTTCTTCCTCCGAATCCTAACAGCGCCTTTGAGGTGGGAAGAAGTTCGTTTCTTCTGATAAGAAGGCCATAAATTCTTCTTCTCTGAAAGATTTAGGTGTCCTATGGCTGCTATCTTGCTGCGAGTCTTTTCTTTTAAAAAAAGTATCTTACATAGCATCGTTTCTATTTTAACAATTTTTATAACCTAAAACTATATTTAACACAGTACTTAAGAGAATTAATACATCATTACTTCCTAACACAACACATATAATATTCATTTTAATATTTGCGAAAAGCCAATCATAAAATACATGCATTTTTCACAGATGGAAGCAAGTTTTGATATAAAAGAAAAGAATTGTTGAGCCAGTCTTACTGGATAGCCAAGGAGGCAAAGGGTATGTTAGTTAGAAAGGGTTTTTATGACTTAGAGCAAAGGATAAACCTACCTCAAACAAGAAGATATTTTTACCAAGCAGATAGCACAGGTAAACAAGTCAGCAAATGTTGCAAGTAGAAAAAAGGTCTCAGAATTTTCCACTGCAATAAAACTGAAAAACATCTTCTAGCTTTATCTGTAATGTACTAACTTTTAGTGATTGGAGAGTAGTAACATGAATATGGTAATTATAGTAGTTATGAAAGGCTACAGATAAAAGTTAAGGTATATGTGAAAAGTGCATATTATATGGCTCTACGCAGATATTTACCATATGTATTTTGATGTATTGATTAGTAGTGCTGTATTAACATTTTAATAATAAATGTAGTCTTGTAATTAAAAGGTAACTTTTGTAGTTACAATAAGAACTATGTTAGTGGGGTTTTTTTAAGAAAGGAATGAGGCACTTGCACCAGATAGCAGCCACAGGACACCTAAATCGTTCAGAGAAAAAGAATTTATTGCCTTCTTATCAGAAGAAACTGACTTCTTCCTGCCTCGCTCAGCCCTGAAGATGCCGCTCAGCCCTGAAGATGCCGTTAGGATTCAGAAGAAGAAGTTGACACTGACCAGAGAGAATCCTTTGTTTAAATGGAATTTATGCATCACGAATGAGGTGTATGAATATGTAACAGGCTATTGCTTTAAAGGGTTAATCCTCTCTTAACGTGTGTCCTTTTTTGGGTTTATTTTGCCCAGAAAGAGGCACCCGTGAAATAGAGATTTTTGGAGTTCACTTGAATTAGCAATATGAATTAAGCATTTAGCCTGTAGAACTATGTGTTGAATTTTACCCTTTTTACTTAAGAAACCTCTGCCATGGTTCAAAGGGCATAGGAAAATGCAAATTTCTGAAGTTACTTGCATAAAGAACAATACCAGAGAAGACCAAGAGATACAAAGAGCCCAGATAAAGGGACTCCTCTGTCTCCAAGCTAATCAAGGCCGACAGACGTACTCAGATAAGCACCAAGGGACCAAAAGCGAATGCGCAAAGGAGAAAAGTTCAAAAGTTCAGTCATGAGGAAGACCACAATCTTCAGCCTCAGAGACCCCCAGAGACCCCCATGCGACCACCACAGCAAACAACGCATGCCCAGAAGGGCGTGGATCTGATTACCATACGAGGCGAGAACAGGCGGGGCCAGGGGTTGAATATGCATGAAAAAGTTGTGCAATGTATTGCATATGGAATACCTTTGTGAATAAAGATGTGGGACAGACTGAAGCTCGGGGCACAAGTTTTCACGAGAGCTATCTCGCTTGTGCCGGGCGCTGACATACATACCCACTTCAAAACTATATCTGGTTGTGGAGTTTATTTATTCCGCGTATCACTTCATTTTGACGACCACGAAGGGACAACTGCTCACCCGCGGGTCCAGTTGGGGGCAGACGCCCTCAGGCGCCGCGGGGCTTTTTCCTGAGAAGGGTCTCTGCGCCTCGGCTGTACACTGCGGGGAGCAGACCACAGCCCGTTGCGACTGCGGACAGAAGCAGTATGTATTGATTTCATTTTTTTAAGGTTGGCATCTGTTAAGTCGCATTGAGACGTCTTTGCACGCAGTTTTGCCCAGGGGGCTTGCAAGCAAACCGCCTGCCGGGGATGAGGCCGGCAGAGGTGGGGGTCCCCAGCTGATAGTGCAGCCCGGGGAGAGAGAAATCCCGATTTCGGTTTGGTGTGCCTCTTACGTCCAGACGTGTGTGCTTGTGTGTGTGTGCAGGTGTGAGTAAAAGGGTAGAGTGCGCCGATCATGAGCGCTGCTCAGAGATCGCTGCTTTAAAGAGAAAAGCAGCGGAAGAGCGGCAGCGACGTTGCTAAGGAGCGTAGACGCGGAGCGGCGTTGCTAGGAAGTGCGGACGTGGTGCGGCGGTGCTGGAGAGCGCAGGCGCGGCAGCAGCGCTGGCGAGCAGCCCCGGGCTGCGGCGCCGGGTGGCGGCGTGAGCGCAGCAGGGGGGTTGTTTAAACCGGGGCTTAAAGGGCAGAACCAGCTGGTAGCCGGTAGCACAAGCTGTAGTTTTGCGAAGTTGCTTTGAACTCTGCTAGGTGATAGCGCAGCTAGCAGGAGCGTAGTACAAGTTAGGATTTGCAGGTCCGCATCGCTGGTTGGTAAGGGGCAGGAACTGGCTAAAGGTAGCCAGTAAGCCCGGCTGCGCTAAGGGTTAAGTGTTTGTTGTGCGATAACACTGCCCTTCAGTGTTAAAAGTTGTTACTGGGAGATCCTTTGCGTTACAGGGTTTGCTGCTTGGTTCTTGCTACAAATGAGAAGTGATTTCCCACAGTGGCTGCAGAACAGAGCAGGAGGACGGAGGGAGAGACTGTGTTTTTGGGAAGAATATACCGCAGTTCAACAAGTTGCTATCTAGCCTTTGACTGGGAGCAACCACCAGTTGAACGGACGCTTAGGAACCCCTTGAGGTGGGGTCTGGAAGGGGTGATTCCCTGTTTCGTGTGTGGATTGACAACCTTTTGCTGGGAGCCAGGCTGGCACACAGCTTGGGTTCTCCTCTGATGTTTAAAGTGTCAGCGGAGGTGGTATTGCATTTCATATAGACGGAGATCCACGTGTCGTGCATGCACTCCTGAATTACCAAGATACTATAACCCAGGAGTTGAACAAGCAAGGTGTAAAATAGTGAATTTGATCTGTGGAAAAAGCCACCTAGTCCCTGAAACCCGGGATGTTTTTGAAGAAGATTGGGAAAAGATAAAGGAGTGGCACAGCCTTAGTATTAAAAAGAAGAACTAAAGAATTTTTTTTCTTTTCTCCCCAGTGGTTTAGATTGAACCCTTAGAAGTTTGTAAATTTGTGTGGGACTGGGCAAACAACAAATGAATAAAATTTAATGGTTAGTTATGATCTATTAATTAATACAATAATTATGATCTATTAATTAATACATTAATATTTTAATATGAAAAGTGATTAATTAAAGTATTATTGATTCTTAATTTGGCTATATTTTAATTTGGTTATTTGATTGACTATTCAATCTTTTTGTTATTTGATTAACTATAAATTTTTATTAATATTTTAATTGGAATGTTTGATTAATTATTAAGTTTTTTTATCTAAAAAAAAAGGGGGTTTTCTTTTGTTTTAATCTGTGACTCATATTTGAACACTCAGGACTGAATAAGCAAAGTTTGCCCTAAAAGACATAATGGGAGCGAGACAGAGTAAGTAAGTACCCAAGGCCCGCCCATTAGGGTGTGTCTTAGCACACTGGAAAGAAATAGCAGGCAAAGGGGGCACAGAAAATAAAAAAAGTTTAATTAAATATTGCTCTCATTGGTGGCCATTATATTCCCTAGAGGAGAGGGCAAGATAGCCTCCTACAGGTACATTGGAATATAATGCCCTGTTACAGCTAATGCTATTTCTACGGAGGGAAGGGAAATGGGAGGAGGTTTCTTATTGTGATATGTTCTTCTCCCTCCGAAATAACCCTGATTGGCAAAGGGACTGTGGTATCAGGGCCCCTCTGACCCCCACATTCTGGCTCTTGAAAAAGAAAACAGAAGCAAAATGGGAGCACTTAAACAGTGCTGCTCGGCCTGTAGCATAAGACAGAGATGCACCAGGACAGATAGTTTATCGCGCAGCACTAGAGGAACAAGAACAAGATCTAGGCAACCTATTTAGCCCTCACTTGGGAGGGCAGGGGGAAAGGGGTGGAGACTTGGGAGGGGCATCAGCACCACCTACACCACCTACTCCACCTATCCCACCTACACCTCCTGTTCCATCTATTCCATCAATTCCACCTATCCCACCTACACCTCCTATTCCACCTACTCCACCTATCCCACCTGCACCTCCTGTTCCATCTATTCCATCTATTCCACCTATCCCACCTATTCCTCCTACTACTCCCACTCCTACCCCTTCTCCTCCTTTGGAGAAGACACCAGTTCCAACCCCTCCAAGCAGCCCAATTGCATCCCGAACCAGAGGACAAATACTGCAGGCCCCTTTACGGGAGACAGGCGGAGGAAAGATATTGGTTAAGGTGCCCTTCTCCATCCTTGATTTGGAAGCATGGGAAAGGGTTGTGGGAGATTACTGAAATGACCCAGTAAACACTGCTAAACGTCTACGATACATTATAAAGCAGCACAATCCAGACTGGGGTGATATTCAATTGTTATTAGACGCATTCACTGAAACAGAAAAACAGTTGGTTCTAAAAACAGCAGGGGACCTGGTAGCAGACCACTTTAGACAACAACAAGTGGACCTAAAGGAACATTTTCCACTTCAGGACCCAGGATGGATCCCAAACCAGCCAGAAGAAAGACAGAGGCTAAAGAACTATCAGGATTGGATTATATTAGGGGTAGAAAGAGCAATGCCTAAAACTATAAATTGGTCAGCTCTATATGCTATTAAACAGGGACCCTAGGAATCCCCCACAGAGTTCCTGGACCGCCTGAGAAACGCAGTGCGACGCTATGCACCACTGGACCCTGCATCTGATGTGGGGATACAACAACTAATTAATCTATTTTTGCGATAGTCCACAAGGGATATTAGGTGTAAACTCCAAAAAATCCGAGAAGAAGATGCACGGAATTTGGAAACTTTATTGAGGGAGGCTTGGAGGGTCTTTAGCAACAGGGAAGAGGGGTATAAATGAGGGATGAAAAACTTAATAGCAATAGTGCAGAAGGAGCGGAGAGAAAAACGTGAAAGTGGGCAGGGACCACCCAGGCAAGGCCTTCCTCGTTTAGGCAGAAATCAATGTGCAAACTGTAAGAAACAGGGCCATTGGAAGAGGGACTGTCCAGAATGGAAACAGAATGGTCAAGGGAATCAAAGGAGAGACGTGGTTGCCCATGTGCAGGAGGATTAGGGGGGACCGGAGGAGACTACCCCAGCAGCCCCTCTGGTTGTAAATCTGAAGCTGGGGGAAATGGAAAAAGAAGTAAAATTTCTAGTCGACACTGGGGCAACGTACTCTGTTCTAAATACAGCCTTGATGCCCATAGGGGATGATTATGCTATAGTTACGGGAGCGACTGGCCAAACTGAAAAGGCATTTTTCTTTAGGCCGCTAAAATACAAACTGGGAAAGCAGTGGAGGATCCACAAATTTCTATATATGCCCAACTCCCCTGAGCCACTTTTGGGCAGAGATTTGCTGGGACAATTACAGGCAACTATTACATTTAAAAATGGGGAGATGACTCTGGAGGTAAATGATAAAAAGTATGCAGAAATATTGAGTTTGATATTAACCACTAGTGAAGCTACGAAGGAAACTGAAATTGATGAAGAGAGAATGAATCAGGTATTTCCTGGGGTATGGGCCTCTGATGTACCAGGGAGAGCGAAAAATGCTCCCCCTATAGAGATCAGGCTAAAAGAGGGAAAGCAACCTGTCAGGGTTAAACAGTATCCCTTGAGGAGGGAGGATAAGGAAGTAATTATCCCAGTAATTGAGAACTTTTTATGTCTAGGATTATTAAAAGAATGTCAGTCAGATTTTAATACCCCTATCCTACCAGTCTGCAAACCTGATGGGTCATACCGGTTAGTACAGGATCTGCGAGCCATGAACAAGATAACTGAGGACCTGTATCCTGTGGTGGCCAATCCCTACACATTATTAACTTGCTTAACTCCTGAACTAACTTGGTTTACCATTTAAGATTTAAAAGACGCCTTCTTTTGCCTTCCTATCCACGAAGCCAGACAGAAAATTTTTGTATTTGAATGGGAAAGTCCTAAAAGGGGGCGAAGAACTCAACTTACATGGACCAGACTCCCACAAGGATTTAAAAACTCGCCCACTTTGTTTGGAGAACAACTTGCAAAGGAATTGGAGACCTGGGAAGCCCCTCCAGAGGAAGGAAAGCTGCTACAGTACGTAGATGACATCCCGATAGCCACACAGACAAGAGAAGCATGTGTGGCCTGGACAGTAAGCCTCTTGAACTTTCCGGGGCTCCAAGGGTAGCGGGTATCAAAGAAAAAAGCCCAGGTAGTAAAACAGAAAGTAACTTATCTGGTGTTGCAGTGTGATTTCCTGTTTCACCTATCCCAACCCCCTCAGGTGTGCCAACCTTCCCCCTCCCCCTTTTGCCCTCCTACTAAGAGCTTGTCAACCAATCTTAACATTCCAGCAAGGCGTCGTGTGGTTGGCAGATGCTCCTCTGGTCTGGGTTCATTGGCCTGTCCTAGCGTCTATATCCCTTGACCCTTCCCCTCCTCACACCTGGTTGGCCCTCACCTGTCCCTTCCCTCCCCCTGTCCCCGGGGCTTAAAAGGACACGAGACCATGCGGCCGGGGTTCTATTGTGAGCTGTTACCACATTCAGAAGTCTACCATGCTGAAATAAAACTCTGGATTAAGACTCTACGATAGAACCCGCTCCTTTTCTCTTCACTGTCGCCTGAACCTTTTCCACCAAAGGTAACTGAGTTCCTACTGTCCCTGGATTTGTTCTGAGTGCCCAGCTACAGCACCCAGCCGGACAAAGGTATCTCTGAGGTAAAATACCACAGCTGCAACCTTTGGTCAAGCAGCGAGGGCTAGACAAAGCCAGGCACCCCACGCCTGGAAACATCGGGACTAATATTCTATGTAGTGGCGCCCAACGTCGGGCTGCTCGAACCTGCAGCCCCCAGAAGGAACCTCAGAACCTTGGAAAAGTGTTACAACACCTTTGCTTCCGCTGGAAGAGCTGTGGTTGCACAGCTCTCCAGAGAGACTTTGGGACTGATCCCACAAGAAGCCTCGAGGAACGCATTGCACCTCTGGAAAGCCACAGCTCCTTTCTGGTGAGCGAATTTTCCAGGGGAGAATAGGGTAGCCCCTCCTGCCCAAGGGGTCCTATTCAGTGAAGAGACCAGCCTGCCTGACTTTGCCAGCAACAGCTTCGATTTTGGTGAGTATTTCTGCTCCTTGGGGGGGTAGAAGCTCAAATTCCGTCTCTGCCTTGAGACATGCTCTTTTTTGCTCTTTGCATTTAGGCTGCGCAGCCCTGCGGAGCGAACGTGATTCCCTGTAAAGCTTTAACTCTGCGGCGTGTTTTTGCCACTTTTAGAATTCGTGCCGTCTGTTGGAGGAGCGGGACGGCTCTGCCCGCCCCTCCCCCCGGCTCGGCAGCGGGGCGTGCCCAGCTCTCTCGGTGCAGGGGGGGTGCTCTCTCTTAGTGCGGGAGGGGAG
Source organism: Agelaius phoeniceus (assembly GCF_051311805.1). Taxonomy (NCBI): domain Eukaryota; kingdom Metazoa; phylum Chordata; class Aves; order Passeriformes; family Icteridae; genus Agelaius; species Agelaius phoeniceus. The sequence goes on from NC_135301.1 coordinate 12,810,716, forward strand.
CTCTCTGGGGCGGGGGAGGCTTTGTCTGTCTCTCCATGCGGCGCGGGTTCGGCCCCAGTTTCGGCTTGCCACGTGGCGCGGGGGGGGGGGCTCTCTCGGCGCGGGGGGGCTGCATTCTCGTGTGGGGGAGGCTTTGTCTGTCTCTCCACGCGGCCGGGGCGGGTTCCGATTCCCTGCTGCTGCTGCCGCGGCAATTTTAAAAGCAGTGTATACAGCTGCATTGTGAAAACTTTTGTCTGTTATCGCTTTTTAACCGTGGTCTTTTTAGCAATCGGTAGCTGATTTTGGCTTTTTATTCGGTCGGCGGGAATTTGTTCTGTGCCATTTACATCTAAGATGGGCTCAAAATTAAGCACAGCACAAAAAGGAGTGTATTATCATATTGTTGGAATTTTAGTTAGTGCAAATGTAAAGTTCTCTAAAGGAAAATTGAAACAGTTTATAAGGTGGCTTTTTCTACACTTCCCACAAACTTCTCCTGAAGATGTCCACAATATTCAATTTTGGGATAAAGTAGGGCATGAATTGATAACCTTAGGACAGTCTGGGAATACATCCTCAGCTAAATTTGTGTTCTGGAGCTTACAAATTCGGACAGCTTTGCTCAAAGGGAATTGGAGAAAAAGCCAAATATCAAGCCATGTACCTCTGCTCTCTCTGTTTCCCCCACATCCAGCCCTAAACCTCTTACCCCAAAACTTAGTATTTTAAAGAGAGCAAATTCTGCTCATGTGCTCGGAAGTCGACTCCCAGAGCAGATTAAAATGCCTGAGTTCCCTTGTCCACAAGGCCCTGGCCAGGCCACGTGGAAAACGTCCCAAAACCCTGTTTCCCCTGCTCTGAAACCCAGAGCACGTGTTAGTTTTTCGGAGAGCAGTGATCCCCAAAATGGCCCCCAGTCCCTAGGGGCTTCCCGAGATGGAGGATGCCATGTGGCGCCCTACCAAACCTGGTCGTCTTCTTCCCAAGATATTAAATATTAGACCCCGAAATGTTTCGGGTGAGTCCTGCCTGGCTTCGTCTGGCCCTCGCTGCTGGACCAAAGGCTGCAGCTGCGGTGTTTTCACCGCAGAGATACCTTTGGCCAGCTAGGTGCCGCAGCTGGGCACCCAGAACAAATCCAGGCAAAAAAGGAACTCAGTTTACCTTTGGTGGAAAAGGTTCAAACAGCAGTGAAGAGAAAAGAAGCGGATTCTGCCGTAGAGCTTAAATCCAGAGTTTTATTTCAGCATGGTAGGCCTCTGAACGTGGTAACAGCTCCCAGACAGACCCACCCGGCTGCATGGTCTCGTGTCCTTTTAAGCCCCGGGGACAGGGGGAGGGGAGGGACAGGTGAGGGCCAACCAGGCGTGAGCAAGGGAAGGGGTCAAGGGATGTGGACGCTAGGACAAACCAATGAGCCCAGGCCTGGGGGGCATCTGCCAATCACACAACACCTTGCTGGAAGGTTAAGATTGATGGGCAGCTCTTAGGCAGGAGGGCAAAAGGGGGAGGGGGAAAGGTTGGTGCACCTGAGGGGGATGGGATAGTTGAAACAGGAAATGGCGACACACTGCAACATCTCCCCCTAGTTTTGTTTAAAAAGAAGAGGACTGGGTTTGTGGTGCAGAATGCTTGCCAATCCATGGTTGGTAAATCGGTTCCTCCTCTACAGGAGGTTCAGTGCTTTCCACTGAGGGTTCCATGTCATTCATTGGAGTACTAAGGGCTTCCAAATGGTAAACTTCAGGAGGGGGAGATGAGCTTGAAATCAACTTGAGAACCATGCAGTCGACTAGTCCAAAAACAATGTGAACAAGTACAACAACAAAAACTAATATAAACAGTACTAAAATTACAGTTTTCAGAATAGATCCCAACCAGCCCGAGAGTCCCCAGCCTTTGAACAGTCCACTCAGCCAGTCGTCAGCTTCTCTCTTGATGTCCGAGGTCTTTTGCCAAAGTAGTCCATACGTGCTTTGGGCTGAGGGACTATCCAGGAGATCGCTGGTGGGATGATCAGGAGTAGGACAAGGAGCAGGCTTGGCCTCATGGCGTCTTGAGGCTACACACGAACCGTGGGATCTAAACTGGTACAAGGAAACTTAAGACAAACATATTACAAACTATTCCAGAAAGGAGGCTTAAATGGAATTTCCTCCAGAGAACGCGTGCGGTGTTTCCTTCTCCAGGCAGCATTGGCAACCTGGGGCGCTTCTGTCGACTTCCCTGAGACCTTAGGAACATAGGGCCTTACCCATTTGGAAGGAACCCACTTTAACCCAGAGGGGGTGGACACACAGGCGTATCCACGTCCCCAAGTAACCAATTTGTAAGGTCCCACCGTTTTCCAAGTCTCAGGGTCCTTTACTAAAACCGGAGGCTTTTCTTTCAACATCGTATGACTGCTCCCCCCAAAATGGCGCAGGATGGGCAGGTTCAGGCTGTCAAAGGAACAATTCAGAAAATTTATTGTGAACAACGCCTTGGACAACCGGATGTGGGGGGGTTCCACCTTCAGAACTTGTTGCTGCTGGTCCAGGACTCTTTTAATATTGCAGTGAGTCCTTTCTACAATGGCTTGACCTGTAGGGGAGTAGGGGATGCCAGTTTTGTGCTCTACTCCCCATTGCTGCAGGAAGCTCCCGAACTCCTTGGATTTATAGGCAGGCCCATTAGCAGTTTTCAACTCCTTGGGGATGCCCATGAAAGAAAAAGCCTGTAAGAGGTGCTTAATGGCATCATTAGATGACTCTCCTGTCTGGGCAGAAGCATAGACTGCTCCAGAAAAGGTATCTACACTAACATGAACGTATTTCTTCCGTCCAAATTACTGTATGTGTGTTACATCTGTTTGCCACAGTTCACAACTGTTCAGCCCCCTAGGGTTTGCTCCCGTACTCACTGTAGGGAGTGCATGTTGTTGGCAATTTGGGCATGTGGCTACAATTGCTTTGGCCTGTTCTCGAGTGATGTGAAACTGACGAACTAGGCCAGGTGCATTTTGGTGGAAAAGCTGGTGGCTGATTTTTGCCTGTTCAAAAACATTTGGAAGAGTGGCCATCACTGCAGGTGCAGCAAGAGCATCTGCCCTTCTGTTGCCTTCAGCGATAAACCCTGGCAAGTCGGTGTGTGACCTGACGTGCATCACGTTAAATGGTTGCTCTCGGTGGGTGACTAATTTTACAAGTTTTGAGAGCAATTCGAAAAGTGCGATGTTAGACACTTCTTGCAGTATTGCTTGATCTGCCCTGGATACTACTCCTGCCACATATGCAGAATCCGTTATCAGATTGAATGGTTCTGAGAACCTTTCAAAAGCCCTAACAACAGCAGCCAATTCAGCAACCTGAGGTGAACCTTCCACCTCAGCAATGTCCGTCTCCCACTGCTGGGTTTGAGGATCCTTCCAAGTCATAACAGACTTGTGGGACCTCCCGGACGCATCTGTAAAGGCGGTCAGAGCCTTTTTTAAAGGTCTCCTACTCTGAGCACTTCTCAATTTCAGAATAAATTGAACATCTTGTTCGAACATTTTGTGGGCAGGCCGGTGGACAGAAATTTGTCCTGAGTAGGAATCCAGAGCAAACTGCAACACTTCATTTTCTCGAAGCAATTGTTCCAATATTTGCATAGTATTTTGAGCCGATTTTAACTCAATTGGAATGTGAATGCACTCAAAGTCACATCCTGCTAACTCCCTGATCCAGGTCCTTGCTTTCTGGATCAGTTCTGCTACCAGCTCCTGAGGCTTTGTCATTCTCTTGGACCTTTTGTGACTGAGGAAAACCCATTCTATGATCAAGAGAGGGTGCCTCTGGTCCTGGCCCTTTTTTGGTGTTTCCTTTGCCTTAGGAGTTTGTTTTTCCTCCCATTGGAAAATGATTCCATAGAGGTGTGGCAACTTAGCTAAGATGATAAATTTGAATGGCAGGTCAGGCCGGCATCGGTGGGCCTGTCTTGTGGACATTGCAATCTGAACCTTTTCTAGAGCTTTCCGTGCCTCTGGGGTAATAGACCTAGGAGCACCCGGGTCCTCTCCCCCTTTCAATAAATTGAAAAGAGGGGCCAGGTCTTAGTTAGTCAGACCAAGCCATGGCCTTACCCAATTCAAAGACCCACACAACTTGTGGACATCCGCAAGGGTCTTGATCCTTGGACTGATTTCTAGTTTTTGAGGAACAATGGTCCTATTTCCAATTTCTAGGCCCAAATATTTCCAAGGTGGCATCTTTTGAATTTTCTTTTCCTGGAGCTCGAACCCTGCAACAATCAATGCATCGATCATTAGGTCAAGAGCATGTGTGAGTAGATCATCGTTGGGGGCACACACAAGGATATCATCCATATAATGATAGATGATGGCCTTTTCTGCGGCTGCACGCACTGGGGAAAGCAGGGAAGAGACATACCACTGGCAGATTGCTGGGGAAACCTTCAGGCCCTGAGGGAGAACTGTCCAATGGTACCTTTTCATAGGGGCTTCCATGTTGATGGTGGGGACCAAGAATGCAAAACGCGTTGCATCGTCAGGGTGTAGGGGAATATGGAAAAAACAATCTTTTATATCAATAACAGCTAATTTCCAAACTTGGGGAAGCATTGTTGGGGATGGCATACCAGGTTGGGGAGAGCCCATATCTTCAATGACATTATTAATTTGTCGGAGGTCGTGGAGGAGCCGCCATCTCTTTTTGTCAGCTTTCTGAATGACAAACACTGGAGAGTTCCACGGGGACGTGGTCTCCACAATGTGACCCTTTTTCAGTTGCTCTTCCACTAGCTCCTGAAGCGCCTTTATTTTTTGTTTACTGAGCGGCCACTGTTTCACCTCAACTCGTTTGTCCGTTTTCCACTTCAGTTTTTGGGTGGGGCGCTGTTGTTCAATGACTGCCGTACAAAAATCCTGTGGGGAGTCTGGAATATCAATTGTGACACCCCACTGGGCCATCAAATCTCTCCCTAACAAAGGTTCCCAATAATCTAACACAAATGGACGGATATTTGCCAATTGTCCATTTGGTCCTTCTATTTGGATGATGCTTTTGGATTGTTTTGCCAATTGCAGGCCTCCTACACCTTGAACGTGACCGGCAACGTTTTGCAAAGGCCAATGTGCTGGCCAGTCTTGTACTGGGATCACTGTGCAGTCTGCACCCGTGTCTACAAGCATCTCAATGCGTTTTGACTCCCCACCTCCACTGACATTACACCATAATTTGGGTTTATCTCTTCCAATAACTTGGACCCGGGCGACTGTGGGCCCTTGTTTTTCGGTCCCTTCAGGCAAAAACGGCACAGGGATAGCTTGGGCAACAATTTGTCCTTTGGGAAGAAACAGGGGTGGGTGGAAACAGTGCAGCCCGAAAACGAATTGCTCAGGATCTGATGTTGTCATTCCTGGAGCAATTTCAATCTCATGTGGTGTGTGTTTGGTGTCCCCAATGACGATGTACTTACAACGAATTCGGTGCCAAGTACCCTTCTGATCTGGGTTGACAGAAACAAAATGCCAGTCCGTGTCTTTCAGGTGGAGTGATTCTGTCAGCTGCAACCTGTAAGGCTCATTGACAGAAGACGTGGTTAACAGAGGTTCACTTAAATTATAACAAAGGTTATTTCTTTGCATTTTTAACAGTGGACCAGCAGACGTGGTCTTTGAAGCATCAGCTTCACTTACAGAAACAGTAACATTACTGCGTGTTTGGTTTGTTTTGCTTCCCATATTCCCTTGGCCTGCTCTTTTTGTGTCTGCACGCCTGGCAGGCCGGCGCTCCCCAGTCAGTTTTTTTGTTGTTGATGACCCCCTGGGAGTGTTTGTAATTTCCCTCCCGTGCCATTTCTAAACTCATCAAATTGCTTTTTCAGGGGGCACTGGTTACTCCAATGCCCAAGGTTGTGGCAAAGCAGGCATGGCTTTGTGGGGTCCACCATTGCTGGTCGTCGCTGCTGCCCAGGGTACTGCTGTGCTAAGGGAATGGGCGCAGGGCTGGCAACGGCGACACGCTGAGGTGGTCTTGGCAGCAGCCTTGGTCTGGTGTCTTCTGCAACACTCATCAGAGGCACTTTCCTGTTACAGACTAGAAGCATATCTTTTAGTGTAGGGGGGGGTTCTAGAGGAAGGCTCAAAATTGCGGCTCGACACGGTTCATTTGCATTTGTAAATGCCATTTCCTCTAAAACCTCTTCCCTTGCATTCTCTTTCTTAACTTGGATTTCAACAGCTCTAGTCAACCTTTCTACAAATTTCAAAAAAGGCTCGGATGGTAGCTGCTTGATCTTACTATAAGGCTCAAAAGGCCCTTCAGGTTGGAGGGAAAAGAATGCTTTTTCAGCAGCTTCTTTTACCTTTTCCAGTGCTTCTACGGGTATTACAGTTGCTTGGATCGTGGCTGCAGACCACTGTCCTTCACCCGAGAGATGCTCAATGGTAATTGGCATGCCATTAGCATCTTTCACTGTGTTTGGATCAGCCTGCAAGCCTGGGAGAGCCTCTTTTAGCAGTTGCTTCCCATAATTTGAATTCTGTAGATGTCACGAGGCATGAGAAAAGCTGTTTTAAATCATGCGGGACGACCACAGTCCTGCTCAGTTCAGAATTTAAAAGGCCACGGAAGTATGGGCTGTGTGGGCCATACTCCTTGTGGGATTTACAGATCTCTTTAATCAATTGACGTCCAAAAGAGCTCCAATTAGCAGTTTGAGCTGCTCCCCCTTGAGCTGCAGGCTGATACGAAACAGGGGCAAATGACAAAGTGGGACCCTGTATTGGGTCTGTAGCTTCCTGCCCTGTATCCCTTGCATTGGAAGCAACGGGAACACAGAAGCAGGTTTGGGGACATGCAGTGGGTGTGCCCCGACCGAGGGAACCCGGGGAGGGGCCGGGGAAGCAATGGCAACAGGGGGCGGGGACAGGGGAAAGGCAAGGGGCGGGGATACCGTGGGAACAGGGGGTGGGGACACCTGGTGACGTAACCTCGGCAGACGCACCCTGGGAGAAGTAGTGGGGCGGAGCTGAGGGGACAGCAGGTAGAGGAGGGGGAGGGAAGGTGTCACGAGGAACAGGAGGAGAGGGGGATGGGGAAGGAATTTTGGGATGCTTAGGGGAATTTTGGGAAGAAGGTGACCAGGTCTGGGAGGGTGCCACGTGGCACCCTCCATCTTGGGTACCCCCTAGGGACTGGGGGCCATTTTGGGGATCACTGCTCTCCAAAAAGCTAACACGTGCTCTGGGATTTAGAGCGGGGTAAACAGGGTTTTGGGACGTTTTCCATGAGACCTGGCCAGGGCCTTGTGGACAAGGGGACTCAGGCATTTTAACCTGCACTGGGAGTCGACTTCCCAGCGTGTGAGCAGGGTTTGCTCTGTTTAAAATACCAAGTTTTGGGGTAAGAGGTTCAGGGCTGGAAGGGGGGGACACAGGGAGAGCAGAGGTACATGGCTTAACATTTGGCTTTTTCTCCAATTCCCTTTGTTTGAGTAAAGCAGTCCGAATTTGTAAGCTCCAGAACACAAATTTAGCTGAGGATGTATTCCCAGACTGTCCCAAGGTTATCAATTCATGCCCTACTTTATCCCAAAATTGAAGATTGCGGACTTCTTCAGGAGAAGTTTGTGGGAAGTGCAGAAAAAGCCACCTTGTAAACTGTTTCAATTTTCCTTTAGAAAACTTTACGTTTGCATTAACTAAAATTCCAATAATATGATAATACACTCCTTTTTGTGCTGTGCTTAATTTTGAGCCCATCTTAGATGTAAATGGCACAGAACAAATTCCCACCGACCGAATACAAAACGAAAATCAGCTATTGATTTAAAAAAAAAAAAAAAACTACGGTTAAAAGGCGATAACAGACAAAAGTTTTCACAATGCAGCTGTATACACTGCTTTTAGAATTGCCGCGGGCAGGAGCGGCAGGGAGTCGGGACCCCGCCCGCGGGAATGCAGCCCCCCCGCGCCGAGAGTGAGAGAGCCCCCCCCGCCACGTGGCGAGCCGAAACCGGGGCCGATCCCGCGCCGCGTGCAGACTGAGACAAAGCCTCCCCCGCGCGAACGCAGCACCCCCCGCACCGAGAGCCGGGCACGCCGCGCTGCCGAGCCGGGGGGAGGGGCAGGCAGGGCCGTCCCGCTCCTCCGAGCTACAGCGCGAATTTCAAAAGCGGCGAGAACACGCCGGAGAGTTAAAGCTTTACAGAGAACCACCTTATCACTGCAGGGCTGCGCAGCCTAAAATGCAAAGAGCAAAAAGGAACTCGTCTCACGGCAAAGACGGGTTTTTGAGCTTCCACCCCCCCAAGGAGCAGAAATACTCACCGAAATCGAAGCAGTTCTTGGCAAGGTCAGGCAGGCTGGTCTCTTCACTTGAGTAGGACCCCTTGGGCAGGAAGGGGCTCCCCTATTCTCCCCTGGAAAATTCGCTCACCAGAAAGGAGCTTCACTTTCCAGAGGCGCAATGCATTCCTCGAGGCTTCTTGTGGGATCAGTACAGTCCCAAAGTCTCTTCGGAGAGCTGTGCAACCACAGCTCTTTCCAGTGGAAGCAAAGCTGCTGTAACGCTTTTCCAAGGTTCTGAGGTTCCTTCTGGGGCTGCAGGTCCATGCAGCCACACCGTTGGGTGCCACTATAATGAATATCAAGCCCCGAATGTTTCGGGGTGTGTCCTGCCTGGCTTCGTCTGGCTTCACTGCTGGACCAAAGGTGGCAGCTGTGGCGTTTTTCACCCCAGAGATGCCTTTGGCTGGCTAGGTGCTGCAGCTGGGTGCTCAGAACAAGTCCAGGCAAAATAGGAACTCAGTTTACCTTTGGTGGAAAAGGTTCAGATGGTGAAGAGAAAAGGAGCGGGTTCTGCCATGTAGCTTAGATGCAGAGTTTATTGTAGCATGGTAGACCTCTGAATGTGGTATCAGCTCCAGCCAGACAGGCAGAGACCAACCCACGGCAGAGACCACGGCAGAGCCCCCGACCGCATGGTCTCGTGTCCTTTTTAAGCCCCGGGGACAGGGGGAGGGGACGGACAGGTGAGGGCCAACCAGGTGTGAGCAGGGGAAGGGTCAGGGGATGTGGACGCTAGGACAAACCAATGAGCCCAGGCCTGGGGGGCATCTGCCAATCACACGACGCCTTGCTGGAAGGTTTAGGTTAATGGACAGCTTCCACGCAAGAGGGAAAAGGGGGAGGGGGAAAGGTTGGCACACCTGAGGGGGATGGGATAGATGAGACAGGAAATGGCGACACACTGCAACAGGTAACAAAAAGGAAAGAAAAAAAAAATCATCTATACAAATAGATGATGGGATGAAGCTGCATCAGGGGAGATTTAGGTTGGCTATTAGGAAAGGTTCTTCCCCTAGAGGGTGGTTGGGCACTGGAAAAGGCTCCCCAGGGGAGTGGTTACAGCCCCAAGGCTTCCAGAGCTCAAGGAGCATTGGGACAATGCTCTCAGACACATGGTGGGATTGTTGGGATGTCATGTGCAGGGCCAGGAGTTGGACTTGATGATCCTTGAGGGGCCCTTCCAACTCAGGACATTCCATTATTCTACTTGTTGGTAGAAATGCCTTGTTAAGATTTAGGGCTTGACATGTTTCAAAGGTCTCAGTCCTAGGGGGAGATTAACAAAGCTTTAGAAGAAGGATGTATTGTTGATAGTGGACACAAAGAATGCAGAATTTACAGGCCACAAGGACATCTGGCAGAGCTCCCAAGATAAGGAAGAAACTAATAAAGCAAATTCAGCCACTGTGCTGAAATCAGCTCCAACTGGGTAAAAGGTAATTCTGGCAGGGAGAGAGTGTGACCACTGACTCACAGACCACCGACCCAAGAAACCCACCAACCCAAAAGAAGAGAAAGACTGAGCATGCAGACTAGTTAGCATGAGAAGCAAGAGAATCATTTAACCAGTAGAAGATAGGATACTAATTAATAAGAGAACTATGTAATTTGCAGCCAATGAGCATTAATGCCTTTATTTGCTAAAATGTATAAATAGTTAAAAGTTTTGAAAGTCATCGTGCTGGCTTTGTGCATTTGCCACCCAGCCCCCTTTTCTGCACAGGTCTGTAAATAAATCAAAAACTTTCACTCTGTGTGGGGATTGGCCTTGTGCACAGCAGGTGAAAGAACCCTATATTGGGACAACAGTTTGAATGTCATGTTTCTAGACAGCAATTTAAAAAACTCTGATTTTTCTTTTCAATAAATTTTCACCGTTCTGTGTTCTTGTTAGAGATGAATGCTGACATCTGCTGAAAGGGTTCTGGCACTTTGTTCATCTGTAACAAAAAGTGTGGTCTGTGGATATTGCAGGCCCTTGTCCATAACCTTCTGTCTAGATCAAGACACCTAACCCTCATGGAGTCTCTTGGCTGGGATAAAGATATTTTGCAGGCTGCACTTCCACATTAAAAATAGAGGAACTACTGAATCGTAGCTCTCATTTTTGTTGCTATCTGCTGCTAACAAATTTATATCTGATATCATACTTTTCAAATTCTCCTGGTAAACTATATATTTAGTAAATTTCTAATTCAATTCAATATGCTTTATGTGGATTTTATTTTCTTCCATTTTGTGTGGCAAACATCTGCTTTTGTTTTTTGTCTTTTTATGTCATTGTTAAAAAAAATCTTAACTAATGCATAAGATTGTGATACTAACTTTCCTAATATCTAACACTGAGGGGGTCTCAGGATCCTGCACAGTCACTTCTTATTTTCTGTTATGCAGAGTGTTTCTAATGAAATAAACTATCTGTAGTAGGTCTTTAAAGATGTGAAGAACTTTACATATTTTTGACATGGTATAATTAATGGGAAAATCCAAATCAGAGAGAAGAAAATATGAAGATTAAACAGCAGAAATAAAACCTGTAAATGCTCAGTTCCTCCAGTTGATAATTTGGCTTCTCACTGATTTGATTAGGATTACATAGCAATAATTCTTCAAATCAAAAACGATTACTGATGATTTCACTCTATAAGGACAAGCATAGTTTTGGTCATGGTTATTGTTATAATTCGCTCCTATTCTGAGGAACTGTATATATCTCTGTAACAGACCAAATGTTTAAATTGTATGGTCTATTTTTGAGTTTTAGTGGGTTGACCCTGGCCAGTAGCTAAGTACTCACACAGTTCCTTGCTGATTCTCCCCAACACAGCAGCAGGATGGGGGAGAGAACAGGAAGAACAAAAGGGAGAAAAATCATGGGTTGAAAGAGATTAATAAGTGAAGGAAAAAGATCAAGTGATGCAAAGGCAATCACCACCTTCCACAAGCAGACTGATGCCCAGACAGTCTCTGAGCAACAGCCACCTTGGAAGACAAAAAACCCAACCCTCTACACTCAGATTTTATCGCTGAGGATGACGTTACATGGCACAGAATAGGCCTTTGGCCAATTCATATCGGCTTTCCCCTCCCAATCTCTTGCCTACCCCTAACCTACTTGCTGAGGGGACAACAAATTGAGAAACACAGAAGGCCTTGATGCTGTGAAAGCATTGATTAGCAATAGCCAAAACATTGTTGTGTTATCAACAGTCTTAGCCCCCAATCAAAACCAGCACCATATGGGCTGCTATGAAGAAAGTTAACTCCATCCCAGCCAGACCCAGTATATTAGTACACCAGGGTATTGAGAAAACATGCAGCCTTTCAAAAAACACATTTTCATATTATTTCCTATGAAAACTAGGCCTAAACTACTAGAATTTTCTGTTAGTAAAATTAAAGCCTCTTGTTTTGTCATTACAAAATCTTACGGGAGTCCCTAGACCTAATTGCAGTACTGTATAGGTTCTTAAGAGAACAGCGTGGTAGTGTAAGTATTACCTTGTTCCGAATGAACAGTTAGGTATACTTTGCAGATATATTATCCAGTACTTAGTTACCAAACTCTGTGAACAAGCCTTCTTGGCCACTCAATTGCTTTTTCAAGAGATACAAACACAAACTTACACAGCTGAGAGGCACATTGAATCATCTATTAGATACAATGCAAACAGAGTACAAAAATGAAACTTGACTTTTTGTGAATTGAGCTCTTATAAAGTCATACATATCAGATATTAGGAAATCAATTTTTGAGGATGTGGAAGAAACTTTCAACATAAAGTCCACTTTTATTATTTATAGTAGATATGCAGTAAATCTTGGTTTGATCTGATTTCCCAAAAGCCACGTCTTTCAGCAAGTGTTTAAGATGATGAATTCAAATGGAAAAAAGGTAATTTGTCTTCTTAATTTCTTATGCATATAGAAATTAAATAGTGGTTAGAAAGTGACCATTTAAAATTATATATGAAAACTGTATTTTTATTAAACTGTGGTTATACCATTGCTTACAGTGAATTAAAGAAAAATAAATTTACCTATACAGATCTTTTTTCATCACTAAACTCCTCTTGTGTCAGGTCCATGAGGCATCACACTCACAAGCTCTCATCCTGCTGGGGAATTTCAACCACCTGGATGCCTGCTGGGAAAGCAACACAGCTGGCTGTAAGCAATCCAGGAGACTCTTGGAATGCATTGAGGACAACTTCTTGGCCCAGATATTAGACAAACCAATCAATAGAGAAACATTACTGGACCTGGTGCTCACCAAGGCGGATGAGCTCATAGAGGAGGTCAAGATTGGTGGCAGCCTGGGGTGTAGTGACCATGCCCTGGTTGAGTTCATGATCTCAAGGAACATGGGCCTAACAACAAGCAAAGTCAGAACCCTGAAATTTAGAAAAACAAGCTTTCATCTGTTTACAGAATTAATGAATGAGATTCCTTGTGAAACTGTCTTTAGGAACAAAGGAGCTGAGCAGAGCTGGCAACTCTTTAAGGCCACTTTTCTTAGAGCACTGATGCCTTTTCACTGGTCCTAAAATCATGAGCCAGACATAGTTAGGTGATAAAAAGGGGCTACCTTTATAAGGATCCTTATGGTGCACAACTCGCTGGATGGAAAACAATGAAGATACACACATAAAATAAACCGGATACAATTTTTATATGATTCGCAAATTAGCATAACTAACAAGAATCCCCAATTAGAGACATATGTGATGAGGTAATTTCCCCCTGGTTCGAGCCTTTTCTCAATTCCCCCCCGCCCCCCCCCCCCCCCCCCCCCCAGATAGGAACTAAACTTCTAAACTTTGTTTATGAAAATGTGTCTCGGAGAGCTGGTTTTAACCTTGGTTTGCCAGAGATCCTAACCTTGGACCCCCAGGGCTTGGAGCTGCTGGGAAATTTATTTTGTCTTTCTGTCTAATAGAGTAGATAAAATGCTAGCTATGAATAATATATATGTAAAGAATATAGAGAATATATCAAAGCAAAAAGGCAAAAATCAATTTGGCATCAGCACAAGAGCTCTTCATCTGCATGTGTAAAAAAATCAAGCAAGGCAGGCCAGAAACTGGCATGGCTGAGCAAGGACCTGCTTTTCAAACTGAGGAGTAAGAAAGAAATGCACAACCAGTGGAAGCAGGGTCAGGTGCTGGGAAGAGTACAGGGATATGATTCAGATGTGTAGGGATGGGATCATGAACACAAAGGCACAGATGGAATGGGACTTGGCAAGGGATGTGAAGAATAACAAAAAGGGATTCTGTAAGTACATCAGTCAGAAAAGAAAGGCCAAGGAGAGTGTAGAGTGTACTCTCCTCATAAATGAGAAAAGTGATGACAATGGATATGTGTTGTAGTGCGTTCTTATATTTTGTAATACTTTGAAGTAGTTTGTTTTGTATCCCCATGTTTTTCCCAAATGGTTTATCCCAGACTGTACCCCCCCCCCCTCCTTTTCCCTCTACTTGTGTTATCCCTTTCCTGGGATAAGATCTCCAAAACCCCCACCCTGGCTCTCTGTCAGTCACCTCGACATCCCAGCCCCTTACCTAGAAGTTTCGGTCCAAGTTGTCGAGTGATTAGCCAGGGGCCAAGGGTCAACCCCCCAAGTCCTGCCCCATACGCTGTTTTGTATGTCTATCCCCCCAGCACCCATCCCCCAGAGATACCTATTGGTTAGTAGGATTTTATCTATGTTAGTTTCCTCCCCCCTTTAAATGTGAACTCCGGACATCCCCCAGTGCTCTCGGCAGGAACCCCCTGAGGTATAGGAGCTCCCTCGGGACTCCTTAATAAAACCTTGGAATATCCCCTGCTGGGAGACGGCCCCTTTCCTCTTCCACCGACGTCTCGGTCGTCTCTGCTGCAGCGAAGGCAACCAGCCTGAGTGCCCTCAGCACCCTCGGGGCACAGAGAGTGTCTCCCCGCAGTCGGCCGTGGTGGGGCTACCCCCCCACTCTCTGCCGACCCGGGTAAGGCCCAGGGACATTGAGAGGCTTGCAGAGAGACTGGGACAGATATGGAGAAGGCTGACCTGTTCAATGAGTTCTTCACCTCATTCTTCACTGTCAGTCAGGCTTCCCACATCGCTCAAGTCCCTGAACTTCTAGGTGAGGGTTGGGAGAGACAAATCCCTCCCACTCAGTGAAGAGCAGGTTCAATACTGCTTGATGAAACTGAATGTACACAAATCTATGGGGCCCAATGACATGTATCCAGGGTCCTGAGGGAACTGGCTGATGTTGTTGCCAAGTCACTCTCCATCATGTTTGAAAAGTCATGGCAGTCAGGTCAAGTGTGCAGTGACTGGAAAAAGAAAGAATCACTCCTATTTTTAAAAAGGGGAGAAAGGAAGACACAGGGAACTAAAGACCAGTGAGCCTCACCTCTGTGCCTGGGAAAATTATGGAGCAGATCCTCCTGGAACCAATGTTAAGGCACATACAAGACAAGGAGGTGATCCGTGACAGACAGCACAACTTCACCAAGGGAAATCATGCATGACCAATCTGGTGGACTTCTATGATGGAGTGACTGCAACAGTCAACAAGGGAAGACCAACTGATATCATCTACTTGGACTTCTGTAAGGCCTTTGAAACAGTCCCACAAGACATCCTTACCTCCAAACTGAAAAGACATAAATTTGAAGGGTGGACTTTTCAGTGGATAAGGAATTGGCTAGATGGACACAGCCAGAGAGTTGCAGTCAATAGTCTATGTCCAGGTAGAGGCCAGTGATGAGTGTTGTCCCTCAGGGCTCTGTCTTGGGACTGGTGCTCTTTAATATATTAAACACAGAAAGTGAGATTGAGTGCACCCACAGCAAATTTGCAGATGGCATGAAGCTGAGTGGTGCAGTCTACACAACAGAAGGAAAGGATGTCAGCCAGGGGGACCTGGACAAGCTTGAGAAGTAGGCCCAAGGACCTTGTGAAGTTCAACAAGGCCAAGTGTAAGGTGCTGCACCTGAGTTGGGTGCAACCCCAAACATGAGTACAGACTGGGAGAACTCGTTGAGAGCAGCCCTGTGGAGAAGGACCTGAGGGTTCTGGTGGACAAAAAACTGGACATGAGCCAACAGTGTGCACTTGCATCCCAGAAGGCCAAATATATCCTGGGCTGCATCAAAAGAGGTGCGCTCAGCAGGTTGAGGGAGGTGATTCTCCTCTTCTACTCTGCCTTCATGAGATCCCACATGGAGTACTGTATCCAGCTCTGGGATCTCCAGCACAGGCAGAGCATCAGCCTGTTAGAGTGGGTCCAGAGGAGGCCACAAAGATGATTAGAGGGATGGAACACTGTTGGTGATGGGTTTAAATGCAAAGGAAAATCTAAATCTAAATCTATATATATATTGACCATGAAAATAATACACTGATGCAGTGTAATAGTTTTGGGCTTGGCAGGTGTTATCTTTCTCCTTGTCTCTCTTTTTCTCATCCAAGCTCCCTACACCTTCTCATTGGTCCCTATGACGCCAAAATGATTTTTGATTTTATATATTCTTCATATATATTCGTAGCTCTGTAGACAGTTATTATATATAGTTTCCTAACTTCAGTATTTCAGTACTTTTCCTATTAGATAAATTTGTGATCTTGCTTCTTATGGGAATCAAGGACAAGACACCTTACCAAGACAATTTCCCATAAACAACTAGCAAGGAAGGGGGACTTCAGAAAGGGGTTGAACCAAGAGGGGGAATTACTTAATCACCTGCATTTGTTATTGGGATTCTTGTCAATTATGTTAATTTGCTAAACTTATGTCTTGGTTTGAAAGACAGGTGTCTGCTAAGGAAGGCAGAAGCCTCCCATGGAATGAAAAATATGACCCCTTTCCCTCCAAATTATTATAATTTTAAAATAAAGGGGCTTTCAGGCAAAGGTATGGGAAAAAGAAGGACAGTTCTGTACTAGTATGTATAACAAGGCAAACAAACAATGGCAGCAACAACAAACAGAACCAGAAACCCAATAACAGCCTTCTCAGCTGCAGGCACTTTCCCCTTTGTTATAGTTATGGTCACAGCTGGCAGGGGCGCTGGCAGGCTCCTGGTGGGTAGGGCGGGTGCAATGATTCCCCCGAAGATGCAGGGGGCACCCCGGTGAGAGTTCAGGGACCATGTGGTAATGGCAGGCACAGCTGGCGGGATGGGATGGAGGAGGGGTTTCCTTTACAAACCTCCAGGGGCAGCCCATTCCGGTGCCCTCTCTAGATAGCAAAAGGACCTGTAGCAGGAAACCTCAGGAGAAGCAAGATGAAATGGCAGGACCTCTCGGCAGGCAGAGGGTGAAAGGCTACAGTGTAGCACAAACCCGGAGAAATGGTGGAGGTATGATGAGGGTTGGGCACTATCAATCTGGTTCCTGAATGCAGTATGGGAAAAGGGTCCATGGGCTTTTCTCACTGGCACTGGCTGGTCCTTCGGATCAAGACTGTGAGGAGGGTGGGAGCAGCCCCCTGGTGGAAAACAAGGGTGGTCCTGTCTCCTGGTGGGGCCCATACTGGCTCTGGGCTTCCTGACAGCAGAGCAGCAAAAGAAGCCCAGCTGGCAAGCTCAGTAACAGTACCAAAGCAAAAACAAAACAAAAAAAAAGCAGGCAAAACCCACAGAAACAGCAGGACACCTGGTCAGAGATACTGGCTGCATGTGTCTAGCCGAACCACCCACCAGAAGAGAGACGGACTGCCTCTTGCCCCACCCCGAACTCCCCCTAGAAACCGCAGCTCAGTTTCCAATCATCATGACTGCCCTGGAGCCAGGGAGGATGAGTGGGTGGGGTGGGGACAGCCACCACTCCTGGGCACTAAACAAAAAAAATCAGACCCCAAACATGGGATGGGATAATAAACCATCCCCAAGACAACTTATAAAACTACTTGCCCTATGTCATGTGTGCATCTTTGGCGCATTTTCAGTGTGTATTTCAGCGTATTGGGCACCTGGAGGGATCCTTCATTAAAGGTAACTGCATTTTATCATCTAACTTTGTCTGGCTCTTGATTTTAGGGGCTGAAAAGGCAACACCTAGGGCCTCTTACTAATTTTGTAACATGCAAAACTTGTCTCAAGCATTCCATGCACGTGATTGTTTTCAATCACAATGTCACACGCTCATACGGTGGTTTGCCACCAAGAAATGAGATTCCACTGCATCCTTCAGCAAACACATAAATTAGCAGGGCCGTTAGGGCTAACATTCTCCCATTGTGAGATGCTCTGCCCAGAGGGAGGAGCCAAGCATTAATAACCTCAATCCTGCCCAGTTTTTGTATGCAGAACCAGTAGAAGGACTAGTGCATGCTTGCTTAGAAATCATAAACTCTCAAACCAAAGTGAGAGAGGATCTGACAGATCAATCCCTGCAGGGGAGGAAGCAATTATACAGGGATGGTTCCTCGAGGGTGATTCAGGAGCAGCAAATGTTAGGATATGCTATAGTAGATGAAAAGTTAGCAACCATAGAAAAGAGAAGGTTACCCCCTAGTTGGTCAGCTCAAGCATGTGAATTGTATACTTTGAAATGAGCCCTCCCTTGAAATATTAACACAAGAGAGGGGGACTGTGTATACTGACTTTAAGTATGCCTTTGGGGTGGTGCATATGTTTGGGAAAAATCTGGGAAGAAAGAGGATTGCTAAATTCAAAAGGGAAAGGATTAATTCATGAAAGGCTTATCTCAGAAGTATTAAAATCCTAACAGTTGCCAGAGGAAATTGCTGTTGTGCATATTCGGGGGCATCAGAAACAGACCACCTTAGAAATAAGAGGGGACAACTTAGCAGACTTAGAAGCTAAAAATGCAGCTGAGTGCAGGGAAGAGAAAGCAATGATGATCCTGACCTCTGCAGGAGAAATTCAGGATCTACCAGTATTCAGTAAAACAGAGGAAAAGAACCTCCTAGAAATAGGAGCAAAAAAAGACAATGAAGGGAAGTGGGTGTCATCTGATTGGAGGCAGTTATTAAATAAACCATTGGCCAGGAATGTCACAGACATCTTTCATGAAAAATCCTTTCTTAGGATTTTTCCTTGTGAGAAGCTGCAGTTTCAGCAACCAAAAGTAAACAATGGTTATCTGCTGCTGTGGAATGCAACAGGTAGACCTGTGATTGGTCTCCTGTGGATGTTGGGATTTCCTGACCACTCATGGCAGAGCTGGCTCTTGCTCTCTGTCTGAGACACAGATCTTTGTTATTCATTCTTTTCTATTCTTAGCTTAGCTAGCTTCTGAAGAAACCTTTTCCTTTCTATTGCTTTTTAGTATAGTCTAATGTAACATATATCATAAAATAATAAATCAAGCCTTCTGATCATGGAGTCAACATTCTCGTCTCTTCTTCATCCTGAAAACCCTTGTGACCGCAGTCACAATTGGTGACCCCTCAACTGAGGAGGACAATCATCACTTGGTGAGACCACCAGAGGAGAATTGCTGCACTGGGTAAACCCCGAATGTGTGGCATTGATGGTTGCTTCACAAGTGACCACAGAAGTGGATTCTAGCCAGGAGCTGAAGAACTGAAGATCCGAATTTGGACAGAGTTCTCAGCAAGGCTGACCACAAAGAGAACCCTCTGAAAAGCCTCCAGGAAGATGTTCAGAAAGCTCAGCAGCACCGTGCAGATAGCCAGAGAGTCCTGGACACTGTCACAAGGTACTGTTGGTTTTTCCCCTCCTAAAGATGAGGCCATTCGCAGTTTGTGGCTGCTCATGTGGAGGACTTCTTCCCTAGAGGATGAGGTTCCATTCTCCCCTTCAGAGGAGAAACTTATTGCCCTCTGGCAAAAATGGGGTGAAGAGGATGGAATTCTCCTGTTGGAGACAGATTTCTATGAGTTTTTTCGATGGGCAAAGCTCTTTGGGTTTTTTACGAATGTGCTATATGCCCTCGATATGTTCGTCTGGGAGTGTATGGACTCCATTTTCCAATTCGTTCTATACCGTGGGTTCGGATGCCCCTCGATTTATCCAACCTTTTTGATGCTCTTTCTAGTCTTGAAACGGAGAGCAGCTGTTTTTCCCTGGATTGCTAACTGCAAGGGCAAAGCCCCGTTCCCCCCAATTCCGGGGGAAGACCCTTTGGAGGGGGACGATCTGCTGCTTTCTAGCCCCCCTAAACCACAGCGGGGGGGCGAAGTTTCGCCCGCAGCCGAAGTTTTTTTTACTGCATCTTCGGAGCATGCTCAGACGGAGCCGTTTTTTCCCCCCTCTGGTTGCTCTCAGGGGGGATTGGAGTGGGCAGCGCCGCCCCAGCCGGCGCCGCGAGCACCGCCCCAACCCGCCCCGCGCGTGCGGGTGCTTCCCCGCGCGGCCGCTCCCGTGGCCGTCCCTCCAGCAGAGTCTGTGGGCGCTCCGGCCGCGGTTCCGCTGGCTTCCCCGCCTGCATCTGAGACCTCAGAAATACTGCTTCCCGCGGCTGTGCCAATGTTGCTGGGCAACAGCAATCCACCGCTCCCCCCGGCTGTCCCGCTGCCTCCCGTGCGGACTCCGCCGCCTTCTGCGACTGCGCTTCCGCGGCCGATGTCAGAGCCTGGCGCAGAAGATGCTGTCGCCCCCATGCCGCCCCCACCGCCTCCGCCGCCTCCCCAGGCGGACCTGCTGCCCGCCCCGGCAGTTCTGCCGCCTGCGGGGACTCCGTCCTCCGTGTCTGCGTCAGAGGCTGCCCTGGAGCCAGCGGCAGCTGCAGCAGCGCCTCCTGCATCCAGCGTGACTTCCTCCCCGAGTTTTTCGGGTTGTCCCGGGGCTGCCCCTACGGGGGGAGCTGGGACAGGGGAAGAGGGCGTCAGCCTGTCCTTCCGTGGAGGAGGCATGACCCGACAGCTGGCTGTGGGCGCAGCCCAGCTGCCTGTTTTCAAGATCAGCATTTTTGGTGGGTTGGGGGGTGTTTGGTCCGGGGTTTCCCCCGGGGGATGCGGATCTCTCTGCCGCCCCTCGCGCACCCCAGCGGTGAGGGGGAGGTGGGTCCCGAAAGTTCTGCCCCTGGTCCCCAGCCCAGAGGGGGTGGAGGTGGTGCCGGGAGGCAGATGGGAGGAACACCTGGTGCATTTGCATCGCAGAGGCAGAGGGCACAGCAGGAAGCGAGCATCGCTTGTCTGCTGTGGGGAAAGGACATCCCCAGACCCGAGATGAAGTTTCTCGGGACAGCTTCTGTCTTCCCATTGCCGGCATGCCTCGGTGATTTTGGGGAAAGCAAGTGTTTGGTCACCCCTTCTGCCATTGTACTGGCAGCAGGGTGCGGGTCTGTGCCAATGCAGAGCCTGCCTCGGGGACTGGGCCTGGGCTGTCTGCTTTGGTTGCTTGGGCCAGGGCCACCTCCCGGCCTCCTGTTGGGTTTGGGGGCTTTGCTTCCCCCTTCTGGTCCTGGGCCACCTTTCTGTGGGCCAGGTCTGGGGTTCCTGATCCTTCCACATGGGCCAGGGCCCCCAAGGGCCTCTCTCTGGCTCCTTTGCTGCTGCTGCTCTTTCCGACAAAAAAACAAAAACAAAAACAAAAACAAAAACAAAAACAAACCCAAAAAAATTAAATTACATAAAAAAGGGTGAAAGAGCTGGCAGCAGCTCAGAGGCCTTGAGGAGCCAGGGATTGGCTTCAGCCCAAGTTGTTCAATAAAGGGCTGTGGCAAGACATTTCAGAAATTTTCTCAAAATTCTTTGAAGACTGTCAATGGACTTTTGATAACTATTGATGGACTTTTTCTGTAGCAAGCCTGTTTCAGGACCAAAAGAAACTTTCAGATATGGCAAAGAGGAACATCTTCAAGCCATGGACTTTTCCTGAAACTCAGCTGCTTGGACTTGAATTTTCTTTGCATTGTTTTTGCATTTTCTTATATTGTAGAATTGTTTTAGTAATATGATAGAATTTTATGTTCTACAGGTGAAGAAATTCCCAGTGCATTCCACAGGAGCACTTGAGTGGAGTTTGATTGGCAACAGATAACCTGTCAAGTGTTTGTCTTTTCCTTGGCATGAGTATAGCAGAGAAAATTACAAACATTTTTTCCTTTTAATTTAACTAAATAAAAAAAGGTGACATGTCGCAGACATCTTTCATGAAAAATCCTTTCTTAGGATTTTTCCTTGTGAGAAGCTGCAGTTTCAGCAGCCAAAAGTAAACAATGGTTATCTGCTGCTGTGGAATGCAACAGGTAGACCCTGTGATTGGTCTCCTGTGGATGTTGGGATTTCCTGACCACTCATGGCAGAGCTGGCTCTTGCTCTCTGTCTGAGACACAGATCTTTGTTATTCATTCTTTTCTATTCTTAGCTTAGCTAGCTTCTGAAGAAACCTTTTCCTTTCTATTTCTTTTTAGTATGGTCTTAATGTAACATATATCATAAAATAATAAATCAAGCCTTCTGATCATGGAGTCAACATTCTCGTCTCTTCTTCATCCTGAAAACCCTTGTGACCATGGTCACACAGGAAAATATTAGAAAGCATGTATAGTAAAATTCATTGGGGTACCCAAGCGCTGAGTGATAAGTTCCTGAGAAATTTGGGGTTTATAGGAATTTTTAGAATAGCTAAGCAAATAACTGAAAAGTGTACCATATGCCAAAAAGTAAACAAAAAGTTCATGATGTGACCCTTTCATAGAGGGTGAGAATTAGCCTTACAACCCTTTCAGATTATCCAAGTAGATTTCACTAAACTCCCACAAGTGCAACAGTGGAAATTATTGTTAGTAATAGCAGATTGTTTGACCCATTGGGTAGAGGCAGTACCAGTAGTTAAGGCTACTGCCGATGTGTTATGCAAAACTCTTCAAGAACTAATCATTCCCTGGTATGGGTTAGTAAATAACATCGACTCAGACTGAGGAACCCATTTCACCTTAAAAATACTACAGCATGTAGTCCAAGCTCTGGGTATAGAATGGGAACTACACACTCCATGGCATCCACAAAGTTCAGGGCAGGTTGAAAAGATGAATCAAACTCTCAAGAGAACTCTAACTAAACTGATGATTGAAACCCAAATGTCATGGGTCAAGTGCCTACCCCTAGCCTTGTTGAGAATCCAAACACAGCCTAGATCAGACTTAGGGGTTTCACCTTATGAAATGATGATTGGTTTACCTTTTCTGATTTTGCCAAATAGTATTACCACTTATGAAGAAGGGAAGGACAGTGTCAAGAAATATGTCCTGTCTGTAGCACAAACTCTAGAGAAACTATGGGAAAAGGGAAGAATCCCTCAGACTGCTACCCTAGATTTCAAAATTCATAATGTTAATCCTAGGAATTGGGTAATGGTTAAATCACGGAAAGACCAACCTTTAACCCTATAATGGGAGGGTCCCTTTCAGATGTTGCTGACCACTGAATTGGCTGTACGAACTGCAGAATGAGGATAGACCCACGCTAGCAGAATAAAAAGACCAATAGAAGAAAAACCCCACAACTGGAGGATCATCACTTCCAAAGAAGGACTGAAAATTACTCTAAAACAAAATGCGCAGGCTCAATGTGGCAAGTAAACCATGAGCAACTGCACATCAATTCAGACTGGGAGGGAGTTCCCCTTGGGCTTTATCAAATCTTTTGTATTCCCAAAGGCCAGAGGCTTTCTAAACTCCGGAGCAGCAATTTACTACCTCCCCAGTCAGGGAGATTGGGGATATATAGATTAACAAACACCAGGTCCATAAACAATCCTAGAGTTTTTGCTTTTGCCTGTGACATGCAAAAAGAAAAAACATCAGGTCTCTGCTGAGACATCTCCCAGATTTATTCCTGGTTACATACCCTGCTTGAAGCACCCTGAAACTAGACACTCAAGTTGGGTACAATGTCAGTGTGAAAATTGTGGCCAGCTCTGGTGTTATAGCTCCCCCAGGAGACAAGCGTGTTGCAAAATTTGTCAAGATAAAGAGACAAGTTCCAACACAAATTGAGGGCAAGTACCAATTCAAACGCTTTGTTGTAGAATTGAATGGATGCTCCCCAATACTCACAAGCTATTAGAAGATGAGTGGGAGACTGTAGTAAATCAAAAACAAGGACCATATTTTGAATGCAGACAACAACTCCATATGATGGGGAGGTAATAAGACCCTATTCTGCAAGTGAAATTAAAAAGTGCTGGCTATCTAAGAAACAATAAAGAACCATAATATTAGAAAAGAAGGTGACATAGATAATTTTGTGATAACATGGTAAGGAGGCAAGACCAGATTAACCACTGTACTTGCCACCAAGATCATATTTACATGCTGCGGTCAGCAATCCCATCAGGCATGGAAGGTGGGGGTACACATTATACTGGGCTCCTAATACTCCTTGTAAGTCTTCTCCCCCTTGGGAATCTAGATGATCCATGTGCCCAATGCTACAGACCCCTGTACCATGGAAAACCCTAAGGTTCTTATTTTAGTTTTCATACCTCCCTCTGCCACCACTGTTATAATTCATCCAAAGTAGACACCTGCCTACAAAATGGCTGAATGTATGGGGTTACGAAAATTCTGGGATCAAAACATGGATGCTGGCAAGGAGATAGATGGGTTTGTTTCTCCATGAGTCAGACTCAAGAATGGAAAAAGGAACAAGATTTGATGTGAGATTTAGTACAAGAATGAATAATAGGCAAGCAAAGAAAGCAGATGCAACAGGCCAACCCAGAGCCAAATCTGCATGGAGATTTCTATGCAAAGCTCAAACAACAAATAGAAACTGAGATAGAAATCCCAAGGTTAAGGAAGAATTTGTTTGTAGATCTGGGAGAAAGGATCAGCAAAGAACTGAATGCTACCAAGTGCTGGGTATGTGGAGGGGCTTTAATGTCTGAACAGTGGCCATGGAAAAGTAGTAGCCTAGGCCTGGCTGAACTCCTTAAATGGAATATAACCAACATGAAAGGAGAAAATCAACCAGAAGGGTGGATATTAAGCTCGAAAATAATAAGAGAGGAGTGCCTCTGGCATTTGGGAAAAGAATTCTTGGATAACGTAGGATAAACTTCCTGTAAAAGATATAAAGTTTTTAATGGAATTTTCACATGGTGGATCCCTGAAAAACCAACACAATATTGGACCCAAGAGAAGAAAAAGAATTGTAAATATGAAAAAGAGATTAAACTTTTCTGGTGTAATGACCCTAGAAGAAACCCTGATTATGGGATACCTGAAATAGCTAAATTCTAGGAAAATGTGATTAATGAAGGAAAAGAGTACTGGAGAGCACCAGATGGCTTATTCTGGATATGTGGGAAGAGGGCTTATCCAAAACCTCCTCCCCTACGGAAAAGTAGTTGTACTCTAGGAATCATACAACCAGGATTTTTCCTGCTACCAAATCAAGATGGGGACAATTTGGCAATACCAGTCTATGATGTCTTAAAAAGAGACAAAAGAGAATTAATCAGAGAAATTGGGGGATATAAAAAGTGGGGTGAGGAAGAGTGGCCTCCTGAACGAATAATACAGTTTAGCCACCTGGGCACAGGATGGGAGTTGGGGATATCGTACTGCTATATATAAGCTAAACCGTATCATAAGACTCCAAGCAGTTGTAGAAATCATAACTAATGAAAAAGCTTGGGCCATGGAATTAATAGTCAGCCAGCAAAGGCAAACCAGAGATGCTGTGTATCAAAATTGGTTAGCATTAGACTATTTGTTTAGCAGAAGAAGGAGGAGTTTGCAGAAAGTTTAGCACATCTGATTGCTGCCTGCAAATTTATGATAATGGGGATGCAGTTTTGGATATAGCAAAAAACATCTGGAAAATAGCCCATGTACCAGTCCAAAAGTGGGAATCTATAATGAATAAAAGATTGTGAGAAGACTTTTTGGGAATATCCTCATGGAAAAAAAGTGGGGTTTATAATGCTATGTAGAATAACAAGTTTATTTTTCTTCCATGTTTAATTCCATGTCTTATCCAATTAATTGCTTATGTAGTTCAAAATATTCAATTAATAACAATGCCCATCGATCACAAATCGGGAACCTCAAGAGAAATGCAGGAAATTATGGTGTTAAAGAAATCAAAAGATGACAAGAATCTTAAGAAGGCACTTAAGATCTACAAAAGTTATCTGTGCTGAGAGCACAAAGGTTCAAAAATTGTAGCTCAAGTCAAATAAAGTAAGAAGAGGGGGAAAATTGTGAAAAATGACAGTTTAATATTGGCTTTTGCATTCATGTTCTAGGTTTTGCATGTTGTTATTAGTCACAAGTATTTTTGATATGGTACAATTTATACTTACTTTTTAACAGCTTTTGGGTATAGTATAATCTGTTCGTTTATGTATGCACCATATAGTTTATATAAATAATAGTGTGAAAAAAATGCTACATTCTAGACTTTAGCAAAATGTTAAAATAGAGACTATGTAATTGTGACAGACAACTGCTCACTTTAAAAATTTTAAAAGGTTTATTAAACCTTAACAAAAATACAACAAAAGGACTGCATAAGGAAAAAGTTACAGTGCTGGGAACTACCTTTGTGGCTGACTACCACGTGGCCAGTTCATCCTCAGGACGGATGCTCAGTCTTTTATACCCCTGAGGGTTGCATCGGCCAACCCTGGCCCCTCCCAAAGTCTGTCAGTCAGCTCTTCTGTGCCGTTTATCAGTGAAGACTGCTTTCTTGTAACTTGATTGGAGGGTCAGGTGTTGTTATGCCACACCCCCTTAGCAACAAGCTTTTCCATTCCCAACTGTCCCATGGAAGGGGCACATGTGCATGCCTTCTTTCTACCTGTCTTAGACAACCCAGGCTGTCTGATGGCAACAATACAGAGGGGGGTGGAAAAGGGAACTATGGGGAGAACAGAGGACATCTAAACTACAATAACATAACTATATATCACTAAAGCTTCTCTTAATATTCACACAGTATTCATCCCTTAATTGCGAGAGCCAATCATCTTGTGAAAAGTGCATATTATATGGCTCTACACAGATATTTACTATATGCATTATATTGTATTGATTAGTAGTGCTGTATTAACATTTTAATAGTATGGTAAATGTAGTTTTGTAGTTAAAATAGAAACTATGTAGGTGAGATATTTTTTTAAAGAAAGGAATGAGGTACTCTAACTTCTTCCCGCCTTGCTCAGTCATGAAGACTCCATCAGAATTAAGAGGAAGAAGTTGACACTGACCAGACAGAATCCTTTGTTTGAATGGAATTTATGCATCATGTATGAGATGTATGAATATGCAACAGGTTACTGCTCTTAAGGGTTAATCCTTTGTTAACAGGTGTCCTTTTTCGGGCTTATTTTGCCCAGAAAGAGGTACCTGGACTGTCCGTAACTCTTTGTTTTTATTGTCTTAATCTCAATTGTTCAAATTTTTATTACTCTAATTATATTACTATTTTTATACCCATTTTATTACTATTAAACTTTTAAAATTCTGAAAACAAGTGATTGGCGTTTTTCACAATATCATTATTCATCTATAACAGTAATGTTAAAAATGCTTTTATGTAACTAACTCAGAGAATGGTGCAAAACCATTATGCTGTTTCTCACATCTGCTGACCAGCAAGAGATAAGATAACAGTGTGAGAAACCAGAGCCCTAGAGAGGATTTATTTACTACTTGTTATCAGAGAGTGTGAAACAATGGGATGGAACTTCAGGAAGAAATAAAATATATGGACCTAATTTGCAGAATGTTATGCAGACAAGTCAGAGGTTGAAAACAAACAAGAGTTCCTGGAACATCAAAAACTCAAAGGAATGTTTGAATAATGTATAAGCTAATGAATATGCATGTAATCCCAGCAATGGAACTGTATATAGAGAACATGATTTTAAATTACCAGTGTGCTCTTTGGCCGTTCGCCAACAGCACCCCAGTGCTGGATTAATTATTCGTCCTTCTTTTATCCTTTATTAAACTTTTAAAAATTCCAGAGAGTGAACTCTGTTTTTCACAGAGAAACCCAAAATGGCGGGGTAACACCCCCTTCTTCCCCAAGATGGCATCTGCCACAGGAAATCTCATGTAGGGAGACAAAGGGAAAATGGCATCAAGACGCCTTTCCCACTTATCTCTCCGGCAGCAGATCCGTTGACAAGGGCGGCTGATATTCTCTGGATTGAGTCTTGTGGAGGATCTTTGCCTTCCTCATGGCAGAAGGTGGCATGGGAGTTGGCTGGAGCATTTTGGACTCCATGCTTTCGCACTTTGTCCAGACACTGGTAGCAGGCTGGAGCGACTTGGACTGGAGTGGGGCTGCTCTGTTACTCAGTGCCTTCTCTCCTCAGCTGGGCGCTGCTGGCAAGCTGAGGGCGACCCAAACCAAAGCAGGGCTGCTTTGTTTCTGGTGCGGTGCCACAACTGCAGACAGGCACTTGTGGAATTCACCTTAAGGCAGTCTAAGATGTAAAAGAGGAACAAAAGTGTGAAAAACAAGTTTCACTATTTAAGATTTTTTTAATAAAAGTTTAATAAGGGATAAAAGGGACAATATCCAGCACTGCGGTGCTGTGAGAAACAGCTGCTCACTTAGAAAATTTAAAAAAGGTTTATTAAATCTTAACAAAAATACAACAAAGGACTACATAAGGAAAAAGCTGCAGCGTGAGGAACTGCCCCTTGTGCATGCCATGTTGCCAGTTCATCTTCAAGATGGGTGCTGAGTCTTTTATACCCCTAGGGGTTGCATCAGCCAACCCTGGCCCCTCCCAAAGTCTGTCAGTCTGCTCTTCTTTGCTATTTATCGGTGGAAACTGCTTTCTTGTAACTTGATTAGAGATCAGGTGTTGCCATGCCACACCCCCTTAGCAACAAGCTTTTCCATTCCCAACTGTCCCATGCAAGGGACACATGTGCACGCCTTCTTTTTTACCTGTCCTAGACAACCTCGGCTGTCTGATGGTAACAATACGGGGGGGGGAAGGGAACTATGGGGAGAACAGAGGACATCTAAACTACAATAACATAACTATACTGTGATATTGCACTAAATAGTTTTATTTAGTGGCTGTCTTTGTATTGGGTGATGGGAAAAAAATGTTATTGGTCACTTGGATGGTGTATTCCCCTCCCTTTCACATGGTTGCGCCCTCACACACTTCCCCCCCTTTCTGTATTCACGGGTGGCCCCTCCCCTCGCCCCTCCCCAATGGCATCCCATTGGCCATGGTCCTCTTTCCCCGCCCCCTTTCCCTGGGGCATAAAACTCCACTGCAAGGGGGCCACACTCTCTTTCCTGCCTGGGGGGTTGCCATCTCCAGAAGTGTCCTGGCCCAAGCCAATAAACAGGATACTCGCTCCCACGTGGGGAAGAGCGCTTCTCGTCTTTTATCTTCAGTCCATGCAGGTCCATGTGGGCTTGGGTTCTAGCTAGCCGGAACCAGACCCATACAAAGCCCAGAGAACCACAGATTACTGCAGGTGGCGCCCAACGTGTCCGTCTCCCACGACAGCCATGAAGTAGCTGGTAATTCCACGAATGGATTACATCAGCTTTTTGGTCTTCCACCTTCCCGTGACTTCTTCGTTATGTTTTTGTCGGCAAGGAGCCTAGAGGGTGGGGTCGGGACCCCACCGTGCGCCTGGTGGACCGATCCCGGACAAGGACTTCTTTACAGCTGTCCCAGGTAGCCAGGTCCCCAAAGCAGGGTGAGTATTCCCTGCGCATCTTAGGGGGACCCCGGGGGGGCCCTCAGAAGGTGGGGGTTAGCTCCCGGTGCAGGAAAAAACTCTGCTCCTGAAAAGGGTTAGCGTTTCCCGCTCGGCAGCGCGGGCGGAGCAGCTCCTGCGCTCCGGCAGTGCCTGTGCGCTGTTTCGGGGGTTGCGTGGTTCCAGCGGCGTGTTCCCATGGTGCATGGCTCCCGGGAATGGCGGCACCCGTTGCGAGCGGCGCGATTTCGCGGCGCTGGCGGGTTTCGCAGTGAACCCAGAGCTGCGCGCAGGCTCCAGCGCTGCGGCAGTGCGCGCAGTGGAAGAGTGTCTGCAGCTTGCGTTTTTGCCGGGAGGGGACGTGCCTGGGCAGCGGCGGGACCCGGCAGGTGGCAGGGACCGGCACCAGGCACCCACACGGCATCCACGTAGTGCAGGGGGTGCCGGCAGCTTCATCTTCCCCGGAGAGGAAGGGGGGGGAGGCTGCCCAGATTCTTTCCCGGATTGACTGTGAACTCAGTGCTTTCAGTTTTTGTTTGTACTGGCTGTAAAAAAAGGTAGATTTATGTGCTGCAGAAAGCAAACATGGGTGCTAAGTTTTCTGCAGCACGGCGAAGCATTTATACCCTAATTTTAGAAACCCTAAGTAGTGGAAACATTACAGTTTCCAAAGCAGTTTTGAAACGGTTTGTTTGCTGGATATCTTTTCATTTCCCTCAGTTTACCCAGCAGAATGTTAATTCTGTCTCTGCCTGGGATAAAATTGGAGCCTTGTTAACAGCAAAGGCAGAACAGGGAGATGGGACAGTGTCTCAATTTTTTCCTGTGTTCCTAGTGATTCAGAAAGAAGTGCTAAAGAGGGATTTGAAAGGACAGCCAGAGCAAATCTCCCCTCCTGCGACTTCTCCTGCCCCTCTTCCCAAACCCTCTGCCCCTGAACTGAGAGAGATGAGCTAAGCTTCCCGGCAATTTCAGGGTACCTGGCACTGCAACTTCTCCCCTGGCTTCCCACCTCTCTCCCAGTACCCTGGCCCTGGCAGTTGTGTGCAGGCTGACAGAGCACCTTCCCTGCACCCCTCTAACCTAGCTCCTGTTACCCCGAAGTCCTGTTCTAACCCCCCCCCCCCATTCCCAAAATGGCTGCGACCACATGGTTGGCATTCACGATACTGCTGACCGCATGGCCAGAGCCCAAAATGGCGGCATCCACGTGTTTCAGCCCTCCACTTACCCCTCTTCCCCCCACAATCCCTTTCGCCCACCTGTCCCCTCCCCCAACCCCTTCTGGTCTCACAACCCCTTCCTTCCCTTGGACGGTCCTTCCCCTCCCTTCATGTCCCCGCCCCCGTTACATCATCCTGTAACCCTGCCCCTGGTTCCTGCAGTTGCCCCACCCCCCTGCCTGTTCTCCACGCCCCCTTACCTGGGTCCCAAGAGATTAGGGCTGAGGGCTGGGGGGGTGGGCCCCTGCCTGGTTCCCACAGGGGTGGGGCAGGGGGAGGGGATTTCCCTCCTCCCAGTTACCAAGGCGCCGGGGTGGGGGGGGCAGAGGCAGGGGGTGTACCCCCTCCCAGTTTCCATGGGGGTGGGGTGAAGGGTGTTTCCCCGCCTGCTTCCCAATGCAGTCGGGCTGGGGGAGGGGGTGTTCCCCCTGCCGGGTCCCACGGGTGTGGGGCTGAAGGGAGAAATCTTGGGGTCCAAAACTGGGAGGAAGAAGTCATCCCCTTGGTAGCCCCTGTTCAATACAAAGGTGGTAGGACTGGTCCTAGAACCTACCAGCCCTTCTCATATCACTCAAAGTGTGAGTTATGTAAAAGCCAATTAGAATTTGGGAGAAATAGTGAAATTTTTAGAAGCATAATGAGAGCTACATTAACATCCCTTGAATTTGTTCCTGCTGACATTGTAGATCTTTTCCGGTGCCTGCTTACCCAGTCAGAGTTTGATCTGTGGGAAAACTCCTGGAAGTGATCTTTCACGGATCTTGTGGAGGAACTTTAACAAACCCCTCAAGGTGCCAAAGATTTAGAAAATAATAACATTACTTATGAACTTCTGTGCAGCAAGGGGGAGTGGCCTAAGCCTGAGGACAAAGCTTGGGTGTTGTCAAAATTCATTCTAGATAAGATTTCAAAGGCTGCAGATAAGGCTTTTAACCAGCTACCAACTGCTGAAGCTAGTGGGAGTTTCCTTGACATTAAACAGTCTCCTTCAGAAAGTTTCTTGCAGTTTGTCGACCAGCTCCGTGCACAGGTTGAGAGACGAGTACAGGACCCCAAGACAAAGATGGAGATAGTGAAAGAGATGGCGCAGAGGAATGCCAATGAAGTCTGCAGCAGGGTGCTCCTAGGACTGCCTCTCAACCCCTCACCTACGCTGGCAGAGATGATGGAAGCCTGTGCTAGGAAGGCGGAAATGTTTGCTGCACGGGAGGTGTGGTCAAGGCTGACAAACCCAGAGACGGTGGCAGCTGTATCTCCAGGAGTGAGGAGGTAACAGATGTCACCAGAACAACTTCAACATGTCATTTGCTTCATATGCAAAAAACCAGGACACTTTGCCCAGGACTGCCCCCAAAGCCAGCAACAAAAAACACCCTTCACACCAAAAAACCCCGATGTCAGCGCGAACCCGCCCCACGCCATGACATAAATGCAGCGGGCTTCCCTGAGGGGAAAACCTCCCTCAAATCAGAAAAGGGGGAGGAAGGGAAGCGGGGTGCAGGAACACAAAATAACCATTTGCAGGATAAAATCTGGTGGTCTGACAAGCGTTTCAAGCTTGTGACCACCAAAGCTTTTGTTTTCAGGTCTACCCAGTGGACGGTCATTGGAGTGGACCTGCCAGAGGACTTGCAGAACTTGACAAAAGATCGCACAAAATTGGACAGTGAGTACTTTGTTATTGGGGACACTGCACACACACCCATGGAGATTGAGGTGGCTCCCATGACCATCAAAGGAGACATACCTAACCTCATTCTCCTGGCGTGCTGTCCACAGCCACCCTTCTATTTGGCCAAGGGGCAAGTCATCGCCCAGGCCATTCCTGTTCCAGCAGAAATTTCAGTAGATGACAAGGCACCAGGTGTATACTGGGCAGAAGTGGTTGGCAAGGACAAACCCATTATGGGATGCAACCTAATGCGTGGAACAGAACATCTCCATGTGGAAGGGTTGCTTGACACAGGGGCAGATGTGACAATCATACCTGAAAGGTTGTGGCCGTCACATTGGGATTTGCAGCCCGTGGCTGGTCAAATCCAAAGTGTAGGAGGGTTCACATTGGCAAAGATATCAAAGAGCATCGTGCAAATTGAGGGACCAGACGGAAAATTTGCCAGCATCCATCCATTTGTTACTAATTACAAAGCTCCCTTGTGGGGGAGAGACACCATGTCACAGTGGGGGTCAAATTGGTCATCCCTAAAACACCCCAGGATTTTTAGAAGCGGCCACTGTCGAGCACCTTGCCCACAAGTTAACATGGCTGAAAAATGATCCGTCTGGGTAAAACAGTGGCCACACAGTAATGAAAGGATAGAGGTGCTCGAGGAGCTTGTGGAAGAACAATTGGCTAAAGGACACATTGAAGAGAAATCTAGCTGCTGGAATTCCCCGGTCTTTGTAATAAAAAAGCCAGGGAAGTATAAGTGGCGGCTCCTCCATGATTTAAGAGAAATAAACAAGAGAATTGTGGACATGGGGTCTCTCCAACCAGGGATGCCCTCCCCAATGATGCTCCCCCAAAATTGGCAATTGGCTGTCCTAGACATCAAGGACTGTTTCTTCCATATTCCCCTACACCCAGAAGATGCACCACGGTTTGCTTTCTCGGTTCCCACCACCAACTGAAAAGCCCCAATGAAGTGCTACCACTGGAAAGTATTGCCTCAGGGGATGAATTGCAGTCCATCCATCTGCCAGTGGTACGTAGCTTCATTGCTGTCCCCAGTGCGCTCCCAGGAAAAAGAGGCAATCATCCTACACTACACGGATGATGTGCTTGTGTGTGCCCCCAATGACATAATACTCCAAGACACACTTGACCTAGTGGTTAAAGTTTTAACTTCTGCTGGATTCCAACTGCAGGAAAACAAGGTTCAGAGGATGCCACCTTGGAATTACCTGGGCTTGCAAATCTCTGTGTGGACCATTGTTCCACAGAAATTGGAAATTAAGAGTGATCCCAAAACCCTAGCAGATCTCCATTCCTTGTGTGGGTCTTTGAACTGGGTCAGGCCTTGGCTGGGTCTCACCCACCGGGACCTAGCTCCCCTTCTCAATTTACTGAAGGGAGAGAGAGAGCTAGCCTCTCCCAGGGAACTGACCCCAGAGGCAAAAACCGCCCTCCAAAAAGTGCAGAAGGCTTTGGCCAAGAGGCAGGCTCATCGTTATAAGCCCGAGCTGCCTTTTGAATTCATTGTTTTGGGGAAGTTAGCACACATACACGGGTTGATATTCCAGTGGTGTGAAGGGCAAAAGGATCCACTTCTAATCATAGAGTGGGTTTTCCTCTCCCATCAGTGATCCAAAACTATTACATAGCCACAGGAGCTAAGAGCTCAGCTGATCTGGAAGACCAGGTTAAGATTGCGTGAGCTGGCCGATTTTGACTTTCAGTGTATTCACCTTCCAGTCCACCTTTCTAAGGAGGGAAAGGACTCTCCTGAGAGGTTGACCAAAAAGAGGTTCAATGACCTGCTCCAGAGCAATGCCAGTCTCCAGCTATCCCTGTGTGACTGTGGTCACAAGGGTTTTCAGGATGAAAAAGAGATGAGAATGTTGACTCCATGATCAGAAGGCTTGATTTATTATTTTATGATATATGTTACATTAGACTATACTAAAAAGCAATAGAAAGGAAAAGGTTTCTTCAGAAGCTAGCTAAGCTAAGAATAGAAAAGAATGAATAACAAAGATCTGTGTCTCAGACAGAGAGCAAGAGCCAGCTCTGCCATGAGTGGTCAGGAAATCCCAACATCCACAGGAGACCAATCACAGGTCTACCTGTTGCATTCCACAGCAGCAGATAACCATTGTTTACTTTTGGCTGCTGAAACTGCAGCTTCTCACAAGGAAAAATCCTAAGAAAGGATTTTTCATGAAAGATGTCTGCGACATCCCTGGACAGCTACAGTGGAACGTATCAGTCCAGGCCCTGTCACACAAGCTGTTCAACGAGGAATTCCACCTCCTTGCTGCTGTGAAAAGGTGTCGTAGGCCACTCAAGGCGCTTACAGTGTTCACTGATGCGTCCGGAGTATCCCACAAGTCAGTGATGACTTGGAGAAATCCCCAGACCCAGCATTGGGAAGCTGATGTTTAGTTTGTGGAGGGGTCGCTCCAGATCGCTGAACTGGCCACAGTTGTGAGAGCCGTTGAGAAGTTTTCGGAGCCAATTAATTTGGTTACCGATTCAGCCTATGTGGCGGGAGTAGTGTCCAGGGAGGAGCAGGCAGTTCTCAAAGACATCGAGGATGGGCATCTCCACAGGTTGCTCTCAAAAGTAATTTATTTGGTTTCGCAGCGGGAGCACCCTTTCTATGTGATGCATGTGAGGTCACACACCGATTTGCCAGGCGAGATCGCAGAAGGTAATCACAAAGCAGATTCCCTTGCCGCTCCAGCAGAAATGGCACGCCTTCGAGACATCTTTCAACAGGAAAAGCTAAGTCACCAACAATACCACCAAAATGTTCCAGGTCTAATCCGTCAGTTTCAACTAACACAAAGTCAGGCTCGAGCCATTGTGGCCACCTGTCCCAATTGCCAGCTTCAGGCAGTGCCATCCCTGGGTGTTGGGGTTAACCCCCGAGGCCTTGGGAGCTGTGAAGTGTGGCAGACAGACATCACACACATTCCCAGTTTCGGTCGTATGAAATACGTACATGTCAGCATAGACACATACTCAGATGCGGTTTATGCCTCTGCCCATGCAGGGGAAAGGGCTGTCTGTGCATGCCAAACAACACTTGGTGCAAGCCTTTTCAGTATTGGGGATCCCTAGGGAGATTAAGACCGACAATGGCCCAGTGTATGCCTCCAAGGAGTTCCTAGAGTTTGTCCAGCAGTGGGGAGTGGAGCATAAGACAGGCATCCCCCAGTCCCCCACAGGTCAAGCTGTGATTGGGCGTGCCCACCGCACGCTCAAAGAAGTCCTGGCTAGGCAGGGAAATTCTGCAGCATGGATGACTCCACAACAAAAGCTCTGCAAAGCCTTGTTTACCATCAATTTTCTGAATTGTTCATTTGAAAACATGAACCCTCCAGTAATACGTCATTTCAATAATAACAATCGGTTTAAGTTGTCACAGCATCCACCAGTTCTCATTAAGGACCCAGAAACTTGGGAAAGCAAGGGTCCTTATGAGCTCATCACCTGGGGCCGTGGTTACGCGTGTGTATCCACCCCCTCAGGCCCTCGATGGATACCCCAAAAGTGGGTAAAACCTTTTGTCCCCAAAAATCCAGCTCCAGCAGATGGGGATAAGAAGCAAGCAGCTGTCGCTTCCAAGAGAAGACGCCACTGGAAAAAGAAGGAAGAATCTTCCTAAGAGAGTTAGCTGCATTCTGGCAGACCCATGAACTTGAATATGTTTTTTTAAAAAAATGTTTGTTTTCCTTTGTAGAAAAGAAAATCTACCTCCTACCTAACCTCACGATGAGACCTGTCTGAGTTATCATCCTGTTCGCGCTGAGCAGTCTGACAGCTGCGTGGATCATTCCTCAGCCACGCCAAAACATCTGGGTGACCCTGGCACAGACGGTCCAACAGGAAAATATATGCCTGTCCACAGCAGCAGCGAAAGACCCAATGTCTACCTGCCTGGTAGGGATTCCATTGCAAGCTGGAGAGTTCACAGACAAGTTAGATACGCCTATACCTCACCCAAGTCTCAAACCAAATCACACACAAACACACAATATCCATCACCAGCGAGCTGTAATGATTAAAACCCCATAGAGGAGTGGCTGCCAAAGCTACCCAGAGCTGCTCAGGAGCCTCAAGAGTTAGAGCTGTTGGGCTCCTCCCCTGCACCATACTGCATACACTTCTTCTTTATCCCACGTTCCAACACCAAACCTTTTAACAACATTAAACAGTATCGAGAGGAATTCACTGCCAAAAGGTGGTGTAAGCTTTTAAGCCATGTTGCAGCAGACAATCCAGACCGTTCACATCCTAAGAGCCTCCCCAAAGGTTTGTTTTTAATTTGTGGGGATTGGGCATGGGCAGGAATCCCTTCTCGGCTTTTAGGAGGGCCGTGTACCATCGGGCGGTTGTCCCTGTTGGCACCCAACCAAACCATGATTGGCGAGTGGACTCAAAAGAACAATTTGGTCAGCAAAACTCATAAGAGAAGCGTAGACAATTTGGACTCAAATTGTGATGCAGACATCTTTCATTGGGCCAAGTCAAAGCAAATCGCTGTATCCCTGTTCTATCCATGGGTAGCAGCAGCCAAAGCTCTAGGTGAATTGGGCCACCTAGAGTGCTGGGTAGTCAAACAGGCAAACTTGACATCCACCACCATCAGCTCCCTCCTAGAGAACCAGGCGATTACCAGGCAGGCCACACTCCAAAATCGTGCAGCCATAGATTTCCTCCTGCTGCTACATGGACATGAGTGCCAGGAATTTGAAGGACTGTGCTGCATGAACCTAGCATCAAAAGCACCCAACGTCCATGCAACTCTCCGAGAAATGAAAAGCCTGATCGGACGAGTCAAGCAGGAATCTGAGGACTGGTTCAGCAGATTGTTCAAGGACTGGGGACTCTCGGGGTGGTGGACCTCTATAATTAGGACAATTCTGTTGTTTTTTGTTGTTCTTTTCCTAGTCATGTTAGCATTTGGTATTCTACGTCGCATACTTTTAAAGGCTATCAATGGTTTGGTCTCCAGTACCGCAGAAGTCAACCACTCGGAGTTTGTGGGACTAAAGCAAATTGACAGGCCCGCAAACCATGAGTGGTGGACAAATTCATAATCAGCAGCAAAAATAATCCGACCCATTTCCTTTTGGTTTTAGTTAACAGAAAAGGTGGAGGTGTTGTATTTCACTAAATAGTTTTATTTAGTGGCTGTCTTTGTATTGGGTGATGGGAAAAAAATGTTATTGGTCACTTGGATGGTGTATTCCCCTCCCTTTCACATGGTTGCGCCCTCACACACTTCCCCCCCTTTCTGTATTCACGGGTGGCCCCTCCCCTCGCCCCTCCCCAGTGGCATCCCATTGGCCATGGTCCTCTTTCCCCACCCCCTTTCCCTGGGGCATAAAACTCCACTGCAAGGGGGCCACACCCTCTTTCCTGCCTGGGTGGTCGCCGCCTCCAGAAGTGTCCTGGCCCAAGCCAATAAACAGGATACTCGCTCCCACGTGGGGAAGAGCGCTTCTCATCTTTTATCTTCAGTCCATGCAGGTCCGTGTGGGCTTGGGTTCTAGCTAGCTGGAACCAGACCCATACAAAGCCCAGAGAACCACAGATTACTGCACTATATATCTGTAGTATATGGTAGAGATAATTCATGCTATATATGTATAAAATATTGTAAAGTCCAAAGTTATGTCTTTGACCACTCTGGCTGGGAGCAGAGTCTTATTTCTATTCAATCAGTTCCCAGACAATGTTAAGATAATATCGAGTCTCTTAACGTATGAATGAAACCTTCCCGGGCCATGATTGCTGGCTTCCCTGGAATGCCTAAGCCACTCACGAGGTCCTGCACCTGGGAAGATTGCATCTACCATACTCAAACACCAGTGCCACTCTGCTACATGGGAATGAAGGCTCTTCCAAGGAGTCCAGACAACCATCCAGACACCCGGACTGTCCTTTGTATATTTCTGCACATGTATGGCCCCAGTTCTACATGTGAAGAGACACAAAGGAACATTCGGTCATCTCTGCCCCAGGCAGAATAAACTGTATATAAGCTAGCTGCATGAAGCAGTCAGGGTGAACCACTGGGGAAACGCTGACACTTTGTCGGTCGGATCTCGGTTCACCCAGTGCCGGCACCTGGGGTTGACACTGTCTTGGCTGTGGTGGTTTTTCTAAATTCTATTTTTTGTTAATGATCTAATAAATCTTTGTTAAATTTTTATTATAAATTTGGCTGCAAATTTGATCATTTATAACACATCCCTAAAGCTTCTTTTAATATTCACGCAATAGTTATCTTGTAATTGCGAGAGTCAATCATCTCATTATCCACCTATAACAGGTGCTTTGGCATTCTGCCAAAGGCACACTCTTATAAATAACATATGTAGTTATTGGCTTTCGCATTTATGTATTAGCTTTTGTTTTACAAGTTATTATTGATCACAAAGATCCTGATATAGTACAAATTTTGATTCCTTTTAACTGCTTTTTAGTATAGTATAATCTGTCAGTCTATATATGCACCGTATAGCTTATATAAATAGTTAATGGTAATTTAATAAATATATCTTAGGCCATAGCACAATATTAAAATAGAGACTATGTGATGTTAAAATGCTTTTTCATGTAACTAACTCAGAAAATGGTGTAAAATAATTAGGTGATTTCCCACATTCTGAGACTATCTTATCTGAAAGACAAGATAATTGAAACAGAAACCAGACCACTGAAAAAAAGAAGAATTTA
Organism: Agelaius phoeniceus; assembly: GCF_051311805.1. Taxonomy (NCBI): domain Eukaryota; kingdom Metazoa; phylum Chordata; class Aves; order Passeriformes; family Icteridae; genus Agelaius; species Agelaius phoeniceus. Next base: position 12,849,286 of record NC_135301.1, read on the forward strand.
TTGACCTTCGTTATCAGGGAGTGAAAATACAACAAGATGAAACCACAAGAAGAAATAAAATATATTCATTTTTATCTACAAAATGGCATGAAGACAAGTCAAAGGTTAAAATGAAGCAAAAGAACATCTAAATTCAAAGGAATGTTTGAATATGTATAAACTCTTAGGAATATGCATGTACCTCCTTTAAGGTAACAGTATATAAAGAATGTGGTTTTAAGTTAACTGTCTGCTTTTGGCAAATAGCCAAGCAACCCAGCACTGGATTTTATCCCTTTTATACCTTCATAAATTTTTATAAAAGATTCAAATAGTGAGCCATGTTTCTCACACAGCTTAAAACAATTTGCTTATATACTTTTCATTACAGTGGTTAAATGCACATTAATGTGGTTTATGCATATTCAAACATTCTTATGGGTTTACATGTCTTGGGAACTCTTTTGCTTGGTTTTAACCTTTGACTTGTCTGCATGCCATCCTGTAGATTAAATGAATATATTTGATTTCTTCTTGAGGCTCCATTCTGTTGTTTTGACACTTCTTAATAACTACAGAGTCATTAGTAAATTTTTCTCTTGGTGTTTTGGTTTTTGTCACTGTTATCTTATCATTCAGTTAAGATAGTCCACAAATGTGAGAAACGACATAGCTATTTCACACCATTTTTTTAGTTAGTTACACAAATAAAAGCCTTTTATAATTTCTATTTTAATATTGTGCTAAGGGTTAATATATATATTTATCACACTACTTACTTATATAAACTATACTGTGCATGTGTAAACTGACAGATTATACTATACCAAAAAGCAGTTAAAAGGAATTACAAATTGTACTATATCAGAATCTTTGTGATCAATTGTCGCAGACATCTTTTCACTAAAAATCCTTTCTTTAAGATTTTTCCTTCTGAGAAGCTAAGAGGCTTCAGAGACAGAATGTAAACAATGGTTATCTGCTGCTGTGGAATGCAACAGGTGCACCTGTGATTGGCCCATCTTAGATGTGTATAATTAATGGCCAATCAAGGACCGAGCTATCTCAGACAGAGTCCGAGAGAGCTGCTTTTGTTATCATTCTTTTCTTTTCTATTCTTAGCTTAGCAAGCTTCTGAGAAAACCATTCCCTTCTTTTTCTTTTTAGTATAGTTATGATGTAATATATATATATATATAATAAAATTAAAAAATCAAGCCTTCTGAACATGGAGTCAACATTCTCGTCTCTTACTTCACCTGAAAACCCCTGTGACCACGGTCACAATCAATAATAACTTGCGAAAGCCAGTAACTATAACGTCATTTATAACAAAAGAGAAGGGAAAAAAAAACCAAAGCAGGGTCTCTGTCTTGGGTGAAGACCAGGAGACGAGCAGGTTCAGCTCCAGTGCTCTGACCTTTAAAAGAGACTGCAGTAACTTCCGATTGCCCTGAGATTCTGGTTCTGGCGATGCCGCTGGGCCTCAAAGAGACAGTAACAACTTTTGGGTACAGATAAATATGAATACAACAACATTTTGGGTTACCCACGACAGTGATGAATCAGCTCATGGATAGGAGACAGGGAGTCTTAGTTTGTGTAATATTTTTGCTGGTGCATTGTCATGGTAGCAGTTGGCACCTGCTGTTCCTTAACCCGCAACAACTCCATGACAGAAGGATCCTCTGAGAGACCAGGCAAACTAGACAGCTGTTTAATCTTTTCTGTACTCAAGGCAACTATATTGAAAGCCCACCAGTACCCTTTTGGGTCTTTCAAGTACCCTCTCCGGAGGTAGACTATGCCAAGTGTACATGGGGCCTTGTCATGGTTTGATGCTGGCACAATGCCAGTGCCCCCATGAAAATACCTTCTCCCTGGTGTCTACTGTGAGATGGGGCCAGGAATAGAGCAAAGCAGGCTTCAGCTTAGGAATAGAAGGGAAAAAAAACTTTATTAACCTACAATATATAAAAGAAACACACAAAACTCAGGATGAAAACCTCCCAAACATTCCTCCTCCCCCCAACCAAGTTCCCAATACATCACAGTAAGACAAAACCTTGGACTCTCAATTCAGTTGCCATCCCTCAGATCACCAACTCTCAGTCCATCACCACCCTTCAGATAACCAATTCTCAGTTCATCAAGAGGAGAGGAGTCCTTCTTGTGCCATAGGCCTTCCCAGGAAACAGTTGAAACTTCATGTGTTTCCATGTCACTCGTCGCACCGCCTGGACAACCTTTACCATCGTGACCTCTTCCTTCCATGCCCAGTGCTCTCACCACTGCACATGGACCAGAGCTGCTTCTAGGGTTGTCCTTTTAAGGGTACTTTGTCCAGTTCCAAAAAGAGCACAGTCTCTCACCTTCGGGACACCTGTCCCCCCCAAATTTCACCCCCTGAGGCCGAGGGGTCTCAACACTGAACTCTCTTGGCTCTGAGCCATTTCCTCCCCCTGGATGCAGTCTCTGTGTCACAGGAAACATGGTTCTGTCCATGGCTATACAAGAAAAGTCCAGCCAAAGGCCACTCCATCATCTCCTGCCACCTAGAATTCTTCTCAACTTCTCTCGGACATCTTTCACTTGCACTAACTTGCATCAAACTTGCTCATTTCCTGCTATTCATCCCTGTCTCTCTTCTCATTCAGGAGGAGGATCAGAAAGAAGATCAGAAGCTTCCACCATGTCCAGCTAGAGCAAATCCCTCATGACTCTGAAGATGGACATGTGTCGCTGTCGAGGCGGTCACGACATAAAGCAGAGACCACAAGCAGTCTCAGTTGGCAACACTTTATTATTGAATATGGCTGATTTTTATACACTTTCCAGTTGTTTATCCTTCTTCTATCTTTACTATTGGCCACAATAGATCAACATAATACTATTGGTGAAAAAGTTATGGTGACTTAATTAACTTTCTAAAAATGTTTCATCCAGCTGCAAAGTTCTTCTATCCCTCCTCTCTCGGTCTCCTTGGTTACAGCCTTGGAGAGAGCTCCTTATCAGTTTCTTCTTACTTCTCAGCTTCTTCTCGCTCCTTTAGCTAACAGGCCCGCTGTTAGCCCCTCCCACAATTCCCCCTTTTTGTTTTTGGACTGTAAATACAGCTGCTATGGATTTTTGCAGGGCCCTTTGCAAAAATCCCAGCAGAGAGGGGACATACAAAACCCACAATCACAACCATCAACAAAATTCCCTCTCTTAATACAATCATTCCTGTCCTTCATCCATCTTTGAGTACTGATATATGGTCTTAGCCGGTGTCATCCGCACGTTCTGCTTCAACTGCGGAACCATCCATCCTGTCCTTTCCTGCACGTTCTAGGTAAGGTTTAACACAGCGAGCAGGAACCCATCGAGGACCATTATCTGTCAAAACACAAGCATAACCCCTCCCCCAGGTTATCAGTTCCACTGGGCCAGACCATATACCAGTAATCAAATCCTTAACCCATACCTTAACATTTCTACGGAAATCTGGTTGCTTAGAATTCAAAGAAGAAAAATGGTAAAAGATTGGAGATAACTGTGAATCAGGTAGGGGACGCAAAAAGTTTAACACATAAACAGCTTTATCTAATCTCACTTGAGGTGACTCCTGTTGCATTCCCCCTTTTTGTTTTTGAACCTGACGTTTAAGAAGTCCGTGAGCTCTTTCAATAATTGCTTGGCCCGTGGGGACATGTGGAATGCCTGTAGAATGCTCAATGCCCCAAGCACGAAAGAATGCTTGCATTTTCTGCGAAGCATATGCTGGGCCGTTATCTGTTTTTATGTGACACGGAACACCTAGAATAGAAAAGGCATGATAAAAATGACGAATAGCATCACGAGTTGTTTCTCCTGTGAATGCTGAAGCAACCATTGCATGAGAAAAAGTATCAACTGTAACATGAACATACTTAAAGCGACCAAATTCTGGTATTTTAGTAACATCAGTTTGCCATTCTTCTAACGCCGAAAGGTCCCTAGGGTTGGTGCCATAATACTGAGTGACATGAGTCATGTGACAGTCAGGACAAGAAGAAAGGATTGATTTTGCTTCACCAGAAGACAATTTGAATTGCTGCTGTAAAGCTTGAGCACTCTGATGAAAAAATTGATGAGATAAAATTGCTTGCTGCAACACATTGGGTACAGTTTTGATTGCAGCAGCAGCTACTAGAGAATCAACATAGGCATTGCCTTCAACAAAAAATCCTGGTAATGATGTATGGCTGCGAATGTGCATGATGAAGTAAGGATGTTTTCGAGCGCCAATAACTGTCCATAGCTTTACTCACATATTAAACAATGGCTTCTCTTGAACATTATACAACACTGCTTGATCTAAATGCTTAACCAAATTGGCAACATAAATGGAATCGGTAACTATATTTACAAGACCAGGAAACAAAGTAAAAGCCAAAAGAACAGCAGAAAGTTCAACCAGTTGAGGAGATCCCTGCTGAATCATTGTCTCATATTCCCAGTGATCATCCTTTCTCCAAGCCACAACTGCTTTTCCGGTTTTCCCGGATCCATCTGTAAAAACCGTTATACCTTCCACTGGAACAGGAGAACAAATTTGTTTCCCCTCAAAAGGAATCTCTTTAGTCAGGGTTAGAACAGGATGAGAAGGCAAATGGTATGCGATCTGGCCTGTAAAACAAGATAAGGCAGACTGCAATTCGTGATTATTTTGAAAGCACCATTCAAAATACCACTGTTGTACAGGTATCACAATGGTCACAGGGTCATGTCCCAAAATCTCATGACATCGCCTGCAGCCCTTGATGATAATGTCTGCAAAAAGCTCATAAAGTCCTGGAGCTGTTTTCCGAGATCTGAAAGATAAAAATATCCATTCCAGAATATGCAGTCGATCTTCCCAATTATCATTCCATTGACACAGTATCCCACATGGTATTTCATGGTCTTTCAAAATAAACAATTGAACACTAACAGAGATATCTATCCTGTTAACAAATTTGTGTGCTAGGGCTAATTCTATTTCTTCTAGGGTCTTTTTTGCCGCTGAGGTCAATTGCCTCCTATCAGTAGAGGAGGTGATGCCTGACAGCAAATCAAACAATGGCTGCATCTGATGATTAGTTATACCTAAATATGATCGAATCCAACCTATCAAACCAACCAATTTCTGTACATCAGTAGCAGTTTTAACATCAATGTCTAACTTTACAGGTTGAGGCATAACTTGAGTGTTGGTCACCAACATACCTAGATATTTCCAAGGCATGTGTTCCTGCACCTTCTCTGGAGCAATGATCAGGCCAAAAGCCTTCAAATTTGTCACAGCACATTGTTTAAGAGCTGATAACTGTTGTTTGTTGTCAGATGCCAACAAGATATCATCCATGTAATGATAACAGTAACAATTTTTAAATTGCTCCCGCACTTTTGACAAGGCCTGTGCCACAAACCATTGACAAATAGTTGGCGAATTTTTCATGCCTTGGGGAAGTACCTTCCATTGATATCTTTTATCAGGTTCCGCATGATTTATAGAAGGCACAGTGAAAGCGAACTTTTCTTTGTCCTGCTCAGCCAATGGAATAGTGAAGAAACAATCTTTCAGATCAATGACAACTATTTGCCATTCCTGTGGAATCATTGTGGGTGTAGGAAGGCCTGGTTGTAAAGCTCCCATTGTTGCCATTACAGCATTTATCTGCCGTAAATCATGTAAAAGTCTCCATTTTCCCGATTTCTTTTTTATTACAAAAACAGGGGTATTCCAGGGACTGAATGATTCCTCGATATGTCCTGCTTGCAATTGTTCTGTGACTAATTCTTGCAGGGCAGTAAGCTTTTCAGTAGTAAGGGGCCACTGGCGAACCCAGACAGGCTTATCTGTCAACCATGTCAGGGCTACGACTGGACGTTCATTGCCCTGCATCACAGTGGCCCCCATTAAAAATCCGTAGTAATTTTGACACCCCATTGAGATAAGCAATCTCGTCCCCACAAACTCTGAGGAGCATCGGCAACATAGGGTCTGATGTTAGCTTGTTGGCCATCAGGATGTTTCACATTAATTACAATGGCTGACAGGCCACCTGTTGTAGCACCACCCAACCCCAGGAGTCCAAAACTTGCATGAGTGAGAGGCCACGATTGAGGCCAGCAAAGTCGTGAGAGTATTGTGACATCTGCTCCAGTGTCAATCAAACCTGTTACTGATATAGTTCCTGGATGACATCCACTGGCAGTGAGAGTGCATGTCTTTTCTGGACGGCTCTCCGTTACTTTCTCAGTCCAGAATACTTGAGGTACTCCTGTTGATCCAAAACTTCCTGCGCCGCGACTTCGGTCCACTGTATTTGGAACAAAACTTACAAAAGGTACAATTTGAGCAATGCAGGTTCCTTTCTGAATAGTGACAGGAGGGTCATCGATGGATACCATGGCATGAATCTGTCCTAAATAATCGGCATCAATAAGCCCTAGATGCACATGAATACCTCGAAGTGTAGTACTTGACCTCCCTATTAAAAATGCACTCAATCCCCGTCCTATCGGACCATAGGCATCAAGGGGCACTTTACATATTTCTTTTGTCAAAATGGTTACTGTGTCAGCGGTGGGTATATCAATCCCTGCGGACCTGCTTGTTGCCCCCGAGTATTGCTCGCAAATGGGTAGCTTTGCAGTGCTGGGAAGGCCCGCATTTGCTGTTGTGGTAGTTGTTGTTGTTGGGGTATTTGTTTCCCCACGCGCCCCTTCGCACTCCTCTTTGGGTTTCCCTGCAATAGCTGACCATTTGCGTGATATTTACTCCTGCACTGTTTAGCATAGTGCCCAAGTTTAGCACAGCGATTACACACAACATCGCTGCTTGCACTTGGCTTAAATGTTGTTTTCCGGACAACATTTGACACTGTGGTACACTGTGATCTTACATGCCCTTGTTGTCCACAATTATAACATTTTGCTGAAGGTCTTAGCACTGCAGCAAGAGCTGCCATTTTATGCTCGACTGAACCAACTTTTGAGCAAGCAGTAACCATTTCAGACAAGGTGGGTTGTGACTGTGGTCACAAGGGTTTTCAGGATGAAGAAGAGACGAGAATGTTGACTCCATGATCAGAAGGCTTGATTTATTATTTTATGATATATGTTACATTAGACTATACTAAAAACAATAGAAAGGAAAAGGTTTCTTCAGCAGCTAGCTAAGCTAAGAATAGAAAAGGAATGAATAACAAAGATCTGTGTCTCAGACAGAGCAAGAGCCAGCTCTGCCATGAGTGGTCAAGAAATCCAAACACCCACAGGAGACCAATCACCTGTTGCATTCCACAGCAGCAGATAACCATTGTTTACTTTGGTTGCTGAAAACTGCAGCTTCTCACAAGGAAAAATCCTAAGAAAGGATTTTTCATGAAAGATGTCTGCGACAGTGGGTTCCCCAGGTAAAGTATCAATAATTTTTCTGCAATCTGGGTTTGCATTTTCGTTAGCCAATTGTACACACAATTTGTCTCGCAAGGTTTCATCTTCTACCTGTTTCTCAATAGCTGCAGCAAGTTTTTCTGCAAATTGCAAAAATGGTTCTCTCGTCCCTTGCTGTATAGTGACATATTTCTGTTTTGGAGCTGCCATTTCCATTGTTTTAGTTAAGGCACTCATGCCAATTTGTTGAGCTTGTGCCAAAATCGAAGGATCCCACCTTGCCTGTAAATCTGGATTAGCAAAAGGCCCAGTGCCCAGTAGGGCATCAACACCCACAGCATGACGAGGGTCGTGTTGAGGCAACTGCATGTTTGTTAAAGCAGTGCGTTCAGCCGCTCGCCTCCAAGTTTCTTGAAATACACCGTATTGTACTGGCTGGAATAGAATTGTAGCAAGATGCGCGATGTCATAAGGTGAAAGCAAATCTGCATTAATCACACGTATTAATTGCATTACCTCTGAGGAATTAATACCGTACTGAGCCACTTTCGATTGGAGGTCTTGCACAACCCTCCAGGCAAGGACGTGATGACTGTCATCCTGCCCTGCTCCAGGAGCTGCTTTAAAGACTGGAAAAGCCATAGGGTTATCACAAGCAACATTTGCATTGGCACTGTTCTCCTGAGGTACTCTTGGAGCACCTAACCTTTCTATGGTGTCCCAATTCTTTTCTTCAACTGCTTTCTTCCTAACAAATTCCCAAAACTCCTTAGGGTGTCGAGGAAGCACAGTTACTTGACATGGAGGCAAAGTCCATGGGGCAGCAAGGCTAGAGCTCTTTGGAGGTAAAGAGACCAGAGCTCCTTGCCCCAACTCAGGTGTTACTGCAGGCGACTCATCACTTGCTTCGCTGCTGCTGTCACTGTCAGGTAACGGAGGATACGGCCTCGCAGGTTGTTCAAGCCGCTCAGACAGGAGCGGGGGGGCGGACGGCTGGACTAGAGCGGAGGGAAGCGGGGGGGCAGATGGCTGGGTTTGTCTCTCTGCTAAAGACATTTCAGCTAACTGGCGTAGCGGTGTAGTATATACAGGCACCATTGCGAGCTGCTGTGCAGGTGTGAGATAAGGAGGTTTAGGGGTCTGATAAGAGGATGCTACGGCAGGTTGCCCAGAAGTTTTGGCAGCTTTCCCAGAAGCCTTGGCAGCTTGCCCAGAAGCCTTGGCAGCCTTCCCGGAAGCTTTGGCAGCTTGCCCAGAAGCTCTGGCAGCTTTTCCGGAAGCTTTGGCAGCTTGCCAGGTAACTTGCGTGGCACCCGGACTTTCTTCAAGTTCCCCATCAGAGGCCCCCTCTGCCTCATCCCCCCCGTCAGGTTCTGTTATCAGCCCCAACTCTTCGTCCGCATCCCGCTCTGCTTGTTCTCGCTCTGTTTTCCATTCCTTTAATGCCTCAAAGAGCGATTCCCAAGTAACTGCTAGATCGACAACCGTTTTATCTCCCTTTCGGATGACTTCCCACAGTCTGTCCCCGACTTTTTTCCATGCCTTAACACTAAAAGCTGTGTGGGGATCAGTGCCAAAATTCTGTGATTTAGCCCACAGCAGTATATTTCGAAGGGCATAGTCTGACGTATTAATTCCCTTATTTCTTAACAAAACTTTCCATGTAGCCAGAACATTTTCTTCCTCTTTAGTTAAGTTATGTCCCATTATTACTAGTTGGTGGCTCACCTTCTTCCAGGTGTCTTGATTGGAGAAAATCAGGTCCGGACCTCCCTGTGGCTTCCACCTGCCACTCTCAGCTGCACCAACGCCACCTCCCCCACTACGTCCCAGTGGGTCACGGTTGCCAGTTGCTAGGACCTCGTATGGGCCCCCACCGACTTCTTATCACGTCAGGGATCACCAAATGTCGCTGTCGAGGCGGTCACGACATAAAGCAGAGACCACAAGCAGTCTCAGTTGGCAACACTTTATTATTGAATATGGCTGATTTTTATACACTTTCCAGTTGTTTATCCTTCTTCTATCTTTACTATTGGCCACAATAGATCAACATAATACTATTGGTGAAAAAGTTATGGTGACTTAATTAACTTTCTAAAAATGTTTCATCCAGCTGCAAAGTTCTTCTATCCCTCCTCTCTCGGTCTCCTTGGTTACAGCCTTGGAGAGAGCTCCTTATCAGTTTCTTCTTACTTCTCAGCTTCTTCTCGCTCCTTTAGCTAACAGGCCCGCTGTTAGCCCCTTCCACAGACATGCTGCTGGCCAAAACTAGGCCAATGAGAGAGGTTGGTAATGCCTCTGTTATGACATATTGGAGAAGAAATTCCAAACAAAGTCACACAGTTTTTCTCCTAATCAGAGAAGAGGAGGAGGTGAAAATATGTGAGGGAAAACAACATGGCACCACCAAGGTCAGTGAAGAAGGAGGGGGAGAAGGTGCTCAACGTGCCAGAGCTGAGATTCCGCTGCAGGTCATGGTGAAGACCATGGTGAAACAGGTTGTCCTCCTGCAGCCCATGGGTCCATGGGGATGCAGAGATCCACCTGCAGCCCGTGGGGGAGGTGTCCACGCTGGAGCAGGTGGATGCCTGGAGGAGGCTGTGATCCAGTGGAAGACCTGGTTGTGAGAAACGACTGCTCACTTTTAAAACTTTAAAGGTTTATTAAACGTTAACAAAAATTACAACAAAGGACTGAATAAGGAAAAATCACAGCGCTGGGAGCTGGGAGCTCCCCTCGTGGCTACTAGCCACAGGGCTCGTTCACAAAATAGTTGCTCCCCTTTTTATACCTTTTGGTGTTGCATCAGGTAACCCTAGCTGTGGGAATCGTAAAGATAGAAATCTTCACAGACTCAGGAGGGTTTGATTTACAGACTTAGAAGAAGCCTAGATTGATGTGAAAGCAAGGTACACAGACATTGAACAGAATAATCATAAACTTAAGTTTCTATAGTTGTAAGTAAGATGCCTTAAGTAAGAAACTGTATTAGATAAGATGATGAAGGGTTTTATAGTGTAGTAATGTAGTAATGTGATTGTAGAGAATAAGCTAAGAATTTCGATATTATAATAGAGAAATATGTGTGTACATGTAATGAGACCTTATTGGACAAAAGTATCTGCACTGCAGTAGAAAGAAGTGAAGGTGATAGGTCAGAAAAACAAAATAAACTCTGTGGCATCAGCCTATTGGGTCAGAAAGCTATATATTGCCTTGTAACGAAGAACCTGTGACTATCTTGAACTATGGCCAATTGCTTGCTGTCTTATAAATCGCACGGCCTCTGAGACTGATGTTATCTAAGCCATAAATCATTCTTAGTCCGATCTTGGTCCTGTCCTTTTGCCTAATGCAAAGACAGCGGACACCTAGCCCCTCCCAAAGTCTGTCAGTTAACTCTTCGTTGACATCCATTGGTGGAGACTGCTTTCTTGCAACTTGATTGGAGGTCAGGTGTTGCCATGCTGTGCCTCTTCGTAAAAAGCCTGCTCTTCCCTCAAATGCCCCAGCTACTAAGGCTAATAAAGGGGGAGGAGAAAGAGGACTATGGGGGACATATTACAATAACTTCACTACACATCTTAACATACACATAATATCTATTTCTTAATTGTGAGAGACAACTTTTACATTACTTATCTATAACACAGTGGAGTGAGAGGGCCCTTGCTTCCAGGCTGGAGCAGCCTGTCCTTGGAGGACTGCATCCCTTGGAAGAGTGACCCACTTCGCAGCAGTTCTGGAAGGACGGTTTGCCCATGTGAAAAGTGCATATTATATGGCTCTACGCAGATATTTACTATGTGTATTATGTTGTATTGATTAGGAGTGCTGTATTAACATTTTAATGGAATTGTAAATGTAGTTTTGTAGTTAAAATGTAACTTCTGTAGTTAAAATAGAAACTATGTATGTGGGATATTTTGTAAAGAAAGGAATGAGGTACTCACACCAGATAGCAGCCACAGGACACCTAAATCTTTCACAGAAAGAGAATTTATTGCTCCATTAGCTGAAGAAACTAACTTCTTCCCACCTTGCTCATCTAGAAAGACCCCGTTAGGATTAAGAGGAAGAAGCTGACACTGACCAGAGAGAATCCTTTGTTTGAATGGAATTTATGCATCATGTATGAGATGTATAAATATGCAACGGCCTATTGCTTTTAAGGGTTAATCCTTTGTTAACGGGTGTCCTTTTTTGGGCTTATTTTGCCCAGAAAGAGGTATCCGGACTGTCTGTAACTCTTTGTTTTTTATTGTCTCGTATTGTCCTAATCTCAATTGTTCAAATTTTTATTACTCTAATTATATTACTATTTTTAGTAATATAACTAAACTTGTCCTAGGGTGACGTTATGATGCTTGTATCCCCATTTGTGTGTTCTCTTTATGCTGGATATTATGTCCTGTGCCTTCAAGACTGGGTCTGAAGAGCGAATGGTTTGTTTTGGTTTTGTTATCAGCCTGCACCCCCATGGCTGGCGGGGCACAGAGACAGAGCAGTACATAGTGCAGCTTTTGCTTTTTGCTTGGCTTTTTGCTTTGCTCTTGCTTCTGCTTTGCTCCTGCTTTTTGCTTCTGCTCATTAGTTGGTTTAGCTAAGAAGTCTGAATTTTTCCCTGGACTGTTTTTCCTTTCCCTTTTTTGGAACCACTCGAGCCTGCTCCGAACTGGGACCTGAGAAATACCAAAAGTCTGCACCTTGTGACCTGCAGCAGCTATCCCCAGTGCCAGAGGGACTGATAAGAGAGCAAACACTCCCAAGAGAGACTTTCTGAATCTGTCATCTTTTTCAGAGCGGTAAAAGAGTGTTGTCGTCCGGTATTGTTCATTTTGTGTGCTGGGGGGGTGTTTTGCCTGTTAAATAAACAGGTTCTTTCCACTTCTCTCCAAAGAATCCTTCCTGAACAGGTTGGGGAGAGGAGCCGTGTAGGTTTGCTTTCTGAAAAGACCCCCTTTTGGAGGTTTTCTCCCAAATTTTCCCTAAACCAGGACAGTCTTCAACAATGAGGAAAAGGCTGAGGTACTTAATCTATTTGTTACCTCAGTCTTTAATAGTAAGGTCAGTTGTTCTCAGGGTACTGTCATGGTTTGACACTGGCACAATGCCAGTGTCCCCATGAAGATACCTTCTCCCTGGTTTCTGCTGTGAGATGTGGCCAGGAATAAGCAAAGCAGGCTCCTACTTAGGGAAGAAAGAAAACAAAACTTTATTAACTACACTACAACCACAGATAAAAAGGAACACACACACAGGGAAAATGAAAACCTTACAAATACATTTCCTCCTCCCCCCACCAAATTTCCAACACAATACATCTCTATTCCTCAAATCACCAACTCTTAGTCCAGCACCACTCTTCAAACAATCAATCCTCAGTTCATCAAGAGGAGAGGAGTCCTTCTTGTACCATGGGCTTCCCCTGGAAACACAGCTGAAGCCTCATGTGTTTCCGTGTCACTCGTGGCACTGCCCGGAGTACATCTGCCGTCGTGACCTCTTCCTTTCACGTCCAGTGCTCCCACCACTGAACACGGACCAGAGCTGCTTCTAGGGTTGTCTTTTTAAGGATGCTTTGTCCCGATCCAAAAAAGGCACAGTCTCTCCTTTGGGACACCTGTCCCCACAATCTCTCCTTTGGGACACCTGTCCCCCCCATATTTTTTCACCCCCTGGGGCCGAGGGGCACCAACACTGAACCCTCTTGGTTCTGAGGCATTGCCTCCCCCTAGATGCAGTCTCTGTATCACAAGGAACATGGTTCTGTCCATGGCTGTACAAAAAGAGTCCAGCAAAAGCCACTCCATCATCTCTTCCCACTAGGATTCTTCTCTATTCTTCTACTATCTCTAACTCGCCCAGACCTCTCTCACACTTGCACATTTCCTTCCTCATCTTCCACTCTATCTTCTAGGAAAGGTCAATGATCTCTAAAGTTCTCATTCTCCGAAAAGGGGTTAAAAGCTCCTACAAGCGGCCGGCTGCACCCCCCCCCCTTCTTCTTCTCCGTCCCAGCCGTGCTGCCGGCACAGGCCCATGTTTATCAAGTTTCAAGGTTACAGTCCCAGGCAGCGGCTCTCTTTCTCTCTCTCTCTATGTCTCTCAAGGGGGGGGGGGGGGGGGGGGGGGGGGGGGGGGGGCTGCCCGATGGCTCCCGGTGTCTCTCTCTCTCTCTTTCTCTCTTCCACCCTTCCACCCCCGGGGTCAGGCCTACCTCTCCCGGCCACATGGCTTTTCCCCTCCCCCTGCCCAGCCAGCAGCTGGGCCGGGGGAGAGACCCGAACTCTTTCCCGCCGGAAACCCAAGAGGACCCTCCCAGGGGAGAGCTCTGCTTTTAACCCCGTGTTCTCAGAGGCATGTCCAATGTCCCAATGGCCAGGTTAAATGCCAATATTAAAGTCTGAATATCCATTGGCCCAAAACACAGCATCCCAAAAAACACATTTCCTGTCAAACCACCACAGGTACCCAGCCCCCTGAGCTGGAAGACAGAGACGGGGAGCAGAATGAAGCCCCTATAACCCAAGTGTCGCAGACATCTTTTCACTAAAAATCCTTTCTTAGGATTTTTTCCCTTCTGAGGAGCTGAGGCCTCAGAAACAAAATGTAAACAATGGTTATCTGCTGCTGTCGAATGCATCAGGTGGATTTTTGATTGGCCCATCTTGGATGTTTATAATTAAGGGCCAATCAAGGCCGAGTTATCTCAGACAGAGTCCAAGAGAGCTGCCTTTTGTTATCATTCTTTTTCTTTTCTATTTTTAGCTAGCCTTCTGAGGAAACCTTTCCTTCTATTCTTTTAGTATAGTTATAATGTAATATATATATATATATATCATAAAATAATAAATCAAGCCTTCTGAACATGGAGTCAACATTCTCGTCTCTTGCCTCATCCAAGAACCCCTGTGAACACTGTCCCACCCAAGGGGAAATGGTAAGCGATCTGCTGTGCCATTTGGATGCACACAAGTCTTTGGAACCCGATGGGGTTCACTCAAGGGTACTGAAGGTGCTGGAGGAAGCACTCATCAAGCCACTTTCATTTATCAGCAGTCCTGGATAACCAGGGAGGTCACAGTTGACTGGAGATGAGGAAATGTGACACCCATCTCCAATTGCCAGAAGGAAGATCCAGGGAACTACAGGCCTGTCAAGGCCTGTCAATGTGACCTTGATGCCAGGGAAGGTTATGAAACAGATCATCTTGAGTGCCGTCACACAGCATGTACAGGACAACCAGGGGATTAGGTCCAGTCAACATGGGTTTAGGAAAGGCAGGTTGTTTTTCCTGGAGAAAAGGAGGCTAAGGAGAGACCTTCTTGCTCTTTACAACTACCTGAAAGGAGGCTGTAGTGAGTTATAGGACAAGAGGAAATGGCCTCAAGTTGCACCAGGGGAGGTTTAGATTGGATATTAGGAAAGGTTTCTTCACAGAAAGAGTTTTAAAACATTGAAACAAGCTGCCCAGGGAAATGGTGAAGCCACTGTCCTTGGAAATGTTCAAAGAACATATAGATGTGGTGCTTAAAGACATGGTTTAGTGGTGGACTTGGCAGTGCTGGGTTAATGGTGGGACTTGATGATCTTAAAGGTCTTTCTTTTCCAACCTTAATGATTTTATGATTCTATGACTTGTCTTGCTGCTTCCAGAGGTCAAATAAAAGCTTCTTTCCTCAACACAGCTGCTGAAGAGAAGAAATTTTATTTCTACTAGTGTTGCTAATTAATAAATTCTATTTGCTTGTGTAGTATTTCAGATTGCATGGGGAAATGACCCTCTTGGGTCTACTTAAAATGAGGAATTGAATTTGTGGCATCCCACACCTAAAGGCTGTTTAATATTGATTTCTAATATTTTATGTTTGGGAGGAAATTGGATCTTTTCCTGGTTCCTAGGATGGGATTGAAAGAGGTGTCCATGGATCTCTTGAATAATAGCCATAGTGATACCTCATAGATCCAGCTCGTTCATAGAGTTATAGCTGTATTGTGTTTGCATGGCAAGGTTTTGGTAACAGGGAGCGATACCTTTTTCAACCTAGAAATGAAACAACGCATACTTTCGAGATAATATTACTGTAGGAGGTAATATAAAGGTGGATCTTTATTGGGGGCCTCCAGGGGCAGTTATGGAAAAATGTCCACAAAAGCCCACCCACACAGGGTGAATACAGTTTTTATAAGTTTAGCAAATTAGCATATTTGACAAGAATTCCCAATTAGAAGCACAGGTGTTGAGGCAATTCCCCCTTCTGGTTCAACCCTTTTCTGGAGCTCCTCCCCCCCCCCCCCCCCCCCCCTTGGTACTATCTGTACTTTGTTTATGAAAATGTGTCTTGAAAAGCTGTTTTCAACCTTGGTAGCCAAGGAGAACCAAGATGGGATAGGAGCTTTGTAATATGTTTTGTCTTTCTGCCTAGGGAAAGGGCATGGAAAATTGCTGGGAAAACTAGCTACAAATGCAATAATAAGCTACAGGGCTACAAATATATGTGTAAATAATACAGAGAATATATAAAAGAAAAAAGGGAAAAATCAATAGGCATCAGCAGGCTACAGGGGTGACTTCTGTGAGAAGCTGCAAGAAGCTTCTCCCATGCCTAACAGAGCCAATGCCAGCTGGCTCCAAGACAGATGTGCTGCAGGCCAAGGCTGGGCCAATCAGTGATGGTAGTAACACGTCTGTGATAACATACTGTCCTGGTTTAGGGCAAATTATGGAGGAAACCTCTGAATTGGGGTCCCTCTAGAAAGCAGATTCTAGCGGCCCCTCCCCCACCTGGTTTGGGAAAAGATTTCCTTGGAGAAAAGTGGAAAAAAACTGTTTATTTAACGGGCAAAGCATTCACCATCCCAAAAAAATGAGCAATATTAAACAATAAAACCTCTTGCCACTCCAAAGAGATGACAAACTCAGAAAGTCCCCTTTGTGGGCTGTAGCTCAGCTCACTCAGTCTGTTATCAGTCTTATCAGTCCCTCTGGTGCTGGAAAATGCCACGGCCCAGGCAGGTTGAAACAGTTCCATGAAAAAGAAAAACCACAGTCCAGGGAACTTCTCTGCCTCAGCTAGCTAAAAACTAACTAAAAAGCAAAGGAGAGCTTTCTCTCGCCGTCTGTCCATGCTGCAGACAACACAGTCCAGGAGAAGGATGTGGGGGAGCGAGTGCAGTTTCTGAAAACAAACTCTGCGCTTCTTCCCTCCCCACCTTTGCTCTCAGAACCAGTCTTAAAAGTGCAAAACTTATTTCTGGGCTAAACAGACGAATGGGGATACAATTCAGCATCATAAAGTCACCCCAGGACACCCGGGTAAGGGATGTAGTCAGGAAGCTGCCTGATTGGTATCAGCCCTCTGACTATGTTGGAGGTTAGAATCTTTCCTTTTGTTTGTTGATAGGAAGCAATAACGACCGGGTATTTAAGAGAGACAAAAGAAGTGGCCAAGCTCAGGGGAGAAAGGCATCTGGCTGCACTTCTCTTATCTGAGGTATCTTTTGGAGGGCCAGAGATACCAGAGATTTGGGCTGGTAAAAGAAAGGGCTAGGGCATCTGTTAGCTGTCTCTCTCAGCTTCGGAGGAGGAGGACGGTGGGAGCTGCTGCTTGGGGGAGGGAATTCGCTGCCGAAGCCCAGCCCAGTCCTGCTTCTTCTGCCATGGGGTGAGCCTCTGCTTGTGAGAACCGCCACTGAACTGGGACCTTATAAACACCCTACCTCAGTAAAAAAAGGACCCTTGCCATCTGTTCGGGTGCCTCAGGGGAAAATACCGGGGCCCTTCCCTCCTCCCGGAGGGTACGTATCCCCGTCTGTGTGCCGCAGCTGCTGCGGAGGAGCTGGCCTGCCCCTGCCCTTCCCCCGCCGTTCCTTATGTTTCTCTACATTGTAGCTCTGCACCCCCTGCCTTGCTGGGACGCCCCGTGGCTCCTGCCTGTGTGACCCGTGGTTCCAGCTGCAGCTGCAGGGTTTCTTATACATTTCATCTACCACTCCCGGACTTTTGCTCCAAAGTTTCCTGCTACAGCTCCTTTTGCTATCCAGAGGGGGCACCGGGATCACCTGCCCCTGGGGGTTGGTAAAGGAAGCCCCTCCTCCATCCCTTCCTGCCGGCTGCATCCATCATTGTCCACATGGAGAAAGATGGCCAGACTCCCCACACAGCACCCCCTACAGCCGAGGGAAAGTCATCACACCTGCCCTGCCCAGCTGGAAGCCTGCCAGTGCCCCTACCTGCTGCAACCGTAACTACACAAAAGGGGAAATTGCTTGAAGAGCAGGATGAGATTGTTTATTGGGTTTTCTGTTCTTTGTTTGTTGTTGTTTATTGCCTTGTTAAAGAACTGTTATTCCTTTTCTCATATCTTTGCCTGAAAGACCCTTAATTTCAAAATTATAATAATTCAGAGGGAAAGGGGTCATATTCTCCATTCCAAGGGAGGTTTCTGCCTTCCTTGGTGGACACCTGTCTTCCAAACCAAGACAGACTACTACCCTCTATTAGTATTCCAGGTGGGTAGGGATGAGACTGAAGGAAGAATTCCCAGGGTAATGAAAAGGGACTTCAGGGAACTGGGGCACTTGGCTAAAGGACTTGGTGTGCAGCTAGTTTTCTCCTTGATTCCTTCAGTATTAGGGGAAAATACTGAAAGGAATAGGAAAACTCAACTGATTATGACATGGCTAAGAGGCTAGTGCCATAGGTGGAATTTTGGGTTTTTCAACAATGGGGTGGCTTACACAGTAAGCCATGAGGCCTGCTCATGTTGGATGGGGTACACTGGACTAAGAGGGGAAACAGGCGTTATGGCCCAAGAATTAGGAAGGTTGATTGAGAGGTCTTTAAACTAGGTTCAAAGGGGGAAGGGAGCAAGACCAGGCTCACTAGAGATGAGCCATAGGGTGGCAGGCCTGTGATGGGGACAAAGCCATTAGCCTAGCTGAAGTGCATCTACACCAATGCACACAGTATGAGCAGCAAGCAAGAGGAGTTGGAAGCCATTGTTCAGCAGGAAAGTTATGATGCAATTGCTATCATGGAAATGTGATGGAATGACTCTCATGACTGGAGTGCTTCAATGGAAGGCTATTAAGCTCTTTAGATGAGACATCTGAGAGGTGGCAGGGTAGCACTGTACGTTAGGGAGTGTTTTGATTATATTGAAATTGATGATGATGATGAAGATGGCAAGGTTGCGTGCCTATGGGTAAAGATTGGGGGAAGGTCAGCAGGGCAGACATCATGGTGGGAGTCCTTTATAGACCACCCAACCAGGACAAACAGGCTGATGAGGCATTCTACAAGCAGCTGACAGAAATCTCACCATCGCTGGCCCTTGTACTAGTGGGCAACTTCAACTTGCTAAATGTCTGCTGGAAATTCAACACATCAGAGAGGAAGCAGTCTAGGAGGTTCCTGGAGTGTGTGGAAGAAAACTTCCTAGTATAACCGTCAAATGAACCTACCAGAGGAGGTCCTCTGCTAGACCTGTTGTTTGTAAACAGAGAAGGACTAGTTGGTGATGTAGTGGTTGGTGGCCATCTTGGGCATGGTGACATGGCATTTTCAATACTGGGTGAAGTAAGGAAGGGCGCCAGCAGAACTTCCACCTTGGACTTTCAGTGGGCAGACTTTGGCATGTTTAGGACATTGATTGACAGGGCCCCTTGGGAGTCAGTCGTGAAGGTCAAAGGAGTCCAGGAACTCTGGATGTGCTTTAAAAAGGAATTGTTAAATATTCAGAAGCAAGCTGTCATCATGTGTAGAAAGACAAGTTGTTGGGGGAAAGGACTGGACTGGTTAAACAGAGAACTTAGACTAGAACTTAGGGAAAAAATGAGACTCTATCATGTATGGAAGGAGGGTCAGGTTGTCGCAGTGTGTGGGGACGGAGAAGTGACACGACATCAAGGTTTCATGCAGCAGAGAGACTTTATTCGTGTGCCCGGCTCTTTTTAGAGGCTATTCAAAAGACTCTGCATTTGACTCTGATCGGTCACAACCTAGCTCACTGACCAACAGCCACCTGCTTGTGCTCACACCAGGGACTGGCTCTTTGTAACCAACCCCCTCCTTCTCCTATGAGGCACACAATCCATTCCATGCCGTGATAAGTCCGCCTTTCTGTTTTAAAATATAAAACTTTTTAAACCCAATCTTTCTAGCTATTGGTGTGTTCTATCAGTTTACTATCATGTCTAGGAGCTATTAAAGTACAGTGTTACCAGGTGCACGCTGCAGGTTAATTACTTGAAACGTACAACTAATAACTTGAACATTACAAACAAATTAACTTAAAAACTATCAGAGGTAACATTAAAAGCTGTTAGGAGTAGTATTCATTGTTTTTAAAGTGTCCGATTTTTGAGGTCTAGGTGAAATCACAGGTGAGTTGTTATTCCAAAGGTTTCTAGCTGGTGCAGAGGGTTGTTGCCCATTGAATACTGGCATTTGTGGAAATATACCTGTGTTATTATGTTTGGTTGTGGTGAGTTGGTAAACTTGCTATTAATTTCAACAGGAGTTGGTATTGTGAAAAATGACCAGATAATACTGGCTTTCACATTTATGTATTAGCCTATGCATGTTGTTAGTGATTATAAGTATTTAGAAATACTATCAATTATAACTCTTTTTAGCTGCATGTTAGTATAATATAATCTATCAGCTTAAGTATGCATTGTATTGCTCATAGAAATAGTAGTGTAATTAATATAATATCTATGTATCACTTATGGAAATAATAGTGTGAT
The DNA here is from genome assembly GCF_051311805.1 of Agelaius phoeniceus. Taxonomy (NCBI): domain Eukaryota; kingdom Metazoa; phylum Chordata; class Aves; order Passeriformes; family Icteridae; genus Agelaius; species Agelaius phoeniceus. The sequence goes on from NC_135301.1 coordinate 12,869,428, forward strand.
GAATGTACTGTGTTATAGACCTTAGCAAAACATAAGACGTGAAAAAGGCTTTTGTGTAACTAAAAACAGTGTAAGGCCATCCACTGACCAACCTGTCCAAGTGATAACCGTGACACAAACCAGAGCACCGGAGGATGTCGCTATTGAGTAAGAAACGGCACAGACTCACAAGAAGGCTGGTTTGCACAGCAGCCACGTTAATACCAAAAAGCTCTCTTTTTATAGACTGTTCCGATACATTTCACCTGATCAGCTAATTAACAAAAACACCTTTCTTACAAACAATCTTTGAGAAAAACAGGAAAACAGAGAGTAGGAAAACACCACCTGGAAGTTGTTTATAATAACAAGCTATCATTGTTTCTCTACAACTTCCTAAAAGTCTCACAAGTTGGCCGTGAGAAACCTTATCTGGTTTTCTTGCTCTCTGACCAGGCTGTCACATCCACAGGAGGACAATTAGAGAATACCATGTTAAAATTAAGGAGGACATACTAAAATCTTATCAGAGGATGTGAAACAGCAGGATGGTGACACAAGAAGAAATAAAATATATAATATAAATATATAATATAACCTGACACCCAGGATGTCCTGCAGATAAGCTGGAGTGTGAAGAAGTCAGACAAAGGAGTTCCCAAAACATCAGAAAGGTCACAAGAATGTTTGAAAAATGCATGAAACACATGAATATGCATGTATCTCAGCGATGTAACAGTATAAAGATAGCATTGTCTGTATACCCCTGCCATGTGTTCTTTGGCTGTTGGCCAGGAGCACCCCAGCGCTGGAAATATTGTCCTTTTTTAATCCTATTACTATCATTATTAGAGTGGTTGGAAAGGCTGAGGAAGAGCCTCAGAACATACTCCAGGACGGACCCTGAGTCCCCAATTGGGGCAGTCCTGTTGAAAACCCAGTTCGTGGCGAAATCATGGGAAGACATTAGAATGAAATTGGAAAAGATAGAGGGACGGCAAGACAGAGAGCTACAGGATTTGCTTCGGGACGCTCAGAAAGTGTACATGAGGAGAGATGAGGAAAGGCAGAAAATCCAGGCGAAAGTATTAGTAGCTACAGTAAGGGAAGCACAGAAGCAGGAGCAGGTCTGAGACTCGTCAAAGCCAGTGCTGCCGAAGAAACAGAACCCTTCCCAAGGTAAGGGCTCAAACAATCAGAAAAAGGACATTGAGTGCTATTACTGCAAGCAAAAGGGACACATTCGGAGGAATTGCCCAAAGAAAGACAAAGACAAGAAAATGTTTCAGGAAGATTAGAGGCGTCAGGGGATTTTCAGTTTGGGGTCTGGGACATCTAAGGAGCCCTTGATAAAATTGAGACTAGGACCCCACAAGCAGGAAGTATTATTTTTAGTAGACTCTGGAGCCGAACGAACCACAGTGCAGAGATTACCACGAGGATGTTCTATAAGGGAGGATACTATGATGGTAATCAGGGCAAAGGGGGAAACTTTTAGGGTCCCAATCATAAAAGATGTTGAAATAGAATCAGAAAACAAGTGTTGTATTGGAAATATGTTGTTGGTCGAGGAAGCAGAATACAATCTGCTGGGAAGGGATTTGATGGTGACACTAGAAATTAGCCTAGTGGTGCAGAATTCTCAGCTCATGGTGAAGTTGTATCAACTCACTGCCAAGGATGAGGAGAAAATAGACCCTAAGGTGTGGTACACCCAAGGGGAGGCTGGGAGGTTGGACATAGAGCCAATTCACATTGAAATTGACAGACCTGAAGACCCTATTAGGGTAAAACAATACCCCATTCCCATGGAAGGGAGGAGGGGGCTGAAACCAGTGATAGAGGAATTAGTGAAGAAAGGAATGTTGGAGCTGTGCATGTCCAGACAATACCCCAATTTTGGCGGTGCGAAAAACAGATGGGAGTTATAGGTTGGTACAGGACTTGAGGGCTGTGAATCAAAGGACTAAGACACTGTTCCCCACGGTTTCAAATCTTTACACTTTGTTGAATAATGTCTCTCCCGAGGACACGTGGTACAGTGTGATCGATTTGAAAGACGCTTTCTGGACTTGTCCTTTAGCGAAAGACAGCAGACATTATTTTGCATTTCAATGGGAAGACTCAGAAACCAACAGAAAGCAACAATTCAGGTGGACATCCTTGCCTCAGGGGTTCGTGGATTCCCCAAACCTATTTGGTCAAGCACTTGAGCAAGTGCTGAGTCACTTTGTACCGGTGGAAGGAACAAAATTGTTACAATATGTGGATGATTTGTTGATTGCTGGTCCAAGGGAGGAGGATGTAAGGATGAGCACTATAGCGCTCTTGAATTTCTTGGGGGACAAAGGATTGAAAGTGTCTAAGTCAAAGCTTCAGTTCACAGAGCCCGAGGTCAGGTACTTGGGACACTGGTTAACCAAGGGAAAGAAGAAATTAGACCCTGAGAGGGTGGCGGGGATTATTTCCCTGCCTCCTCCACGGACAAAAAAGGAGGTGAGACAGTTATTGGGGCTTTTGGGATATTGCCGGCAACGGATTGAAGGATACAGTGAGAAGGTGAAATTTTTATATGAGAAACTCACAACTGACAAGAAAAAATGGTCGGAGAAAGACAAGGGTGAATTTAAGGAAGTAAAGGAAGCACTCGTGGCAGCACCAGTGCTGAGCCTCCCCGATGTGAAAAGGCCATTCCAGTTGTTTGTGGATGTCAGCAGTCACACTGCCCACGGCGTGCTAACGCAGGATTGGGCGGGGGCCAGGAAACCGGTAGGTTACTTGTTTAAGCTTCTAAACCCTGTAAGCAGGGGTTGGCCCACGTGCTTGCAAGCAATCGTAGCAGTGGCATTCTTGGTGGAGGAAGCCAAGAAAGTAACTTTCGGGGCCCCGTTGGTAGTATTCGTGCCGCATAATGTGCGGAGTGTACTACAGCAAAAGGCAGATAAATGGGTCACGGACACTAGGTTGCTGAAATATGAAGCCATTTTGATCCACTCGCCTGATTTGGAGCTGCAAACAACAACAGCACAAAATCCAGCCCAATTATCATTCGGGGAGGTCTCAGAGAAGTTCATACATAACTGCACGGAAGTGGTGGAGCTGCAGACCAAGATAAGACCAGATTTAGAGGAGGAGGAATTGGAAGAGGGAGGAAAATGGTTTGTGGATGGATCAAGCAGAGTGATTGAAGGGAAAAGGAAATCAGGATACGCAGTTGTGGACTGGAGGACAGGAGAAGTGATAGAAGCAGGTCCACTGAACGCGGGATGGTTGGCTCAGGCGTGCGCACTGTAGGCAGTCTTGAGAGCTTTGAAAAGGCTGAAAGGGAAGAAGGGGACAATTTTTACAGACTCCAAATATGCTTTTGGGGTGGTCTGCACATTCGGGAAGATTTGGGAAGAGAGAGGGCTGATCAACACTCGAGGGCGGGGACTGATGCATGGAGAACTGATCAAGCAAATTTTGGAAGCGATAAGGGAGCCAGAGGAAATTTCAGTAGTACATGTAAAGGGGCATCAGGCGGGAATGCAGTTTCAAATCCGGGGAAACAACCTGGCAGACAAAGAAGCCAAGAATGCAGCATTGATGATGGTAAGTACCTCGGAGGTCGAAGGAACCGAGGCTCCAGAATGTCCTCCACAGCCCTCCCAAAAAGAAATTGAAGGGTACGCGAAAATTGGGGGAAAATTGGAGGAAGGTAAGTGGAAATTACCGGACAGGAGAGAGTTGGTATCAAAAGGTTATACCAGGAGAATTTTGAGGAGACTGCACCAGCAAACGCATTGCGGGCCTCAGGCCCTGGCAGAACAATTTCTAAAATTCTTTGGGTGCAGAGGGATTTATGAATTGGCCAAGCAGGAGGTACAAGGATGCCTGATCTGCCAGAAAGTTAACAGATCTAAGGCATGACAGGCAGTCCTGGAGAGTCGCCCCATCGCGTACCAACCTTTCGAAAGGATTCAAGTTGATTTTACCAAGCTGCCCAAGGTGGGAAGGTACAAATTCGTGCTAGTCATAGTAGATAAACTGACCCATTGGGTGGAAGCTCAAGAGCGACAGCTCAAACAGTGTCCAAAAGACTTTTGGAAGAAATTGTGCCCCGATATGGAGTGGTGAATTACATAGATTCAGACCAAGGAACTCATTTTACCTCAAAGATTATTAAGCAGTTGGCAGAGTCTCTAGGCATCTGGTGGGAATACCCCACTCCGTGGCATCCCCAGAGTTCGGGACAGGTCGAAAGAATGAATCAGACTTTGAAGGCACAATTGTGAAAATTAATATTGGAAAACCGGATGTCCTGGTTGAAGTGCCTCCCCCTTGCCTTGCTTAATATCAGGACTATGCCTCACTCCGAGATGGGGCTCTCACCATTTGAAATGTTATACGGAATGCCGTATAAACATGGAATGCCGGTGGGATACCCCAGGTTGGAAGATAGTCAGATTCAATCTTACTTGATTGCGATAAACAAGAATTTACAGGAATTAAGGAAACATGGGATAGTATCTCAGAGCGCTCCTCTGGGGTTTGCTATCCACAAAATTTGACCGGGAGACAAAGTACTTGTGAAAGTGTGGAAAGATGTTCCCCTCTCCCCTCACTGGGAAGGTCCCTTTCTTGTTCTTCTGACAACAGACACGGCCATTCGGATGGCAGAGAAAGGCTGGACACACGCATCGCGGGTGAAAAAGGTCGAGCATCAGGAGGAGGCTCCCGAGTGGAGGATCACCTCTTCCCCTGGAGATTTAAAGATAAAGCTACGCCGTCCAAGTAAATGACCGACGGAGAGCAGATAGGTTGTATATTGTCGAGTTGTGTATGCTATCCGTTCATGCACTTCAAGTGCGGGTGCTGTCTGGAAGTTTTTGTTATACACTGTAGAAGGGGACAGCGGCCAAAGGGGTTGTGTACTCAGTGTTCAGAGGAAGAACTCGAGCTGACTGACCGAATCTTAACTCTTGCCACAAATTTAGGAATCATTGAACAGGATTCTCAAGAGTGGTTTCATATATTCCAGAACAGTGTACGGGGAAAACTAAATTCTAAGGCAGAGGTCTTAGACGTTGAGTGTCGAAAGTCGATCAGAGTACCTTGCAGCTCAGATGCGATCAAGATATCTAGGTGGGGTGCCTTTAAGAGGAGGTATGCGGCTCAGTCCGAGAATGTATTCCCAGAAGAATACTCCTGCTGCCGAGAAGATGGTCTTCCTCGCCGCTGGTGGCACCCCAGGGGGCGCAGGCAAAGGCAGAGAAGTACGCCTATGGGGATTGGGCCTGATGGGCCTGAGCCTAGCCGTGTGTGGGACATCTAGTCTGCACACTGAGGTCCCACCTCACACAGGGGAACGGAGCCCCATGGATGAGTGCAGCAGGTGCACTCAGGTTGTCCTGGAGGGACAAGGAGGAGAGGGAGTCTCAGCATACCGAGCCCTGGAGGATTGCATCCTGGAGCAAGGCAGGTATTGCACGATAAATGACACTCGATTGAAATTATGCAGATTGGGCAAAGGAATGTTGTGTTTCGATCCAAAAACAAGAGTTAAGGACGGGCGGTCAGACGAGTTCAACCACAAAATACAGAAAAGGGATGCGGGACGAATGTCAATCCCCTTTTGTAACCAATGTAATTGGACCGTGTGGGTCAGGGGAAAGACTGAATCAGTTTAAGTAGTGTACTATCAGGTTAGCCAATTGTGTTATGATAACTCTAAGTTGGGAATGTGTATAATGAATGGAAAAATGTACTGGGTCGGGAGAAATTTGAAATATGAGAATAAGCTCACCCTGAACAAGGAGCCTGTCATTTTGGACCTCGTCCAGGCAAATGATGACAGGGCTTGTTTGCAGTATGATAGGACTTTCTGTTTTTTCAAAGAATAAGGAAGGGGTAGATCCTGAGGGCAAAATGAAACAGATAACTCAGGAATTGAAGAGACAGGAGTCAGAATTGAGGAAAAGAGGGTGGAGCAAGAAAGGCTAAGAACGTTGAGTGAACAATATGAACAACTGGAGAAACAATATGCCGACTGGGGGCTACCTGCCCCTAATCGGAACTTATTCATTGATCTTGTCCAGAAGATCGCGACAGAGATGGGATTGTCAAATTGTTGGATTTGTGGGGGGCTGAAATCCGCCAAGAAATGGTCCCGGAAAGGTGAGAGTTTAACTCTGGAGCGACTTCTGAAATGGGACAACACACGGGTCTCCAAATCGGCACAGAGACCTGAGGGGTGGGTGTTGGATCAGCGAGTGATTGGAACCATTTGCATCAGCAGAGAGGGAAGGGAATATACCGAGGTGGTGGGATATACCCTATGTACATCCACATTGGCGGTAAATTCAAGTAGTAGGAGCAAGGTCTGGCAACCAGAGCCTCCTACGGGATATTGGAGTCAGAAAAATGAAGCAAATTGTGAATGGAATGACCAAATTGGACTTTGTTGGGTCAAGGGCTCCGAAGTTAACCCCTACCAATCCTTGGGGGAATTGAGAGAATACTGGAGAGAACCGGGAAAAACAAATATAAGGTGGAAAGCCCCAGATGGAATTTACTGGATATGCGGGAAGAAAGCATACAGCGAATTACCCCCAAAGTGGAAAGGGTCATGCACTCTAGGCATGATCCGACCTGTATTCTTCACTCTCCCCTGAACAGAAAGTAACCTGTTAGGGGCTCCTTTGTATGAGACCCTGAACAGGGAAAAGAGGAGTCTGAAAAAGACACTCCCTGTCATAGGCAGCAGGCAGACATGGGGACAAGAAGAATGGCCGTCAGAAAGAATAATTGACTATTACGGGCCGGGCCACTTGGGCTCAAGATGGAAGCTGGGGATATAGAACCCCGATTTATCTACTGAACCAATTGATTAGGGTACAGGCAGTAGTAGAAATAGTCTTGAATCATACCTCGGAGGCCCTTGACTTGTTAAGCTGGCAGCACACTCAAGTGCGGGCTTTTGTGTATCCGAATCAAATAGCATTAGACTATTTGTTGGCCGAAGAAGGGGGAGTGTGCGGAAAATTTAATGAGTCAGAATGCTGCATTGAGATTGACGATTATGGACAAACCATCAGGGGATTGGCAGCAGAAATCAAAAAGGTGGCTCATGTCCCAGTCCAGAAATGGAATTCCATCTTACAGGCGACTTGGTGGGACAGACTATTCAATGGAGCCTGGTGGAACAAAGCGATATTTTTTGTAATGTGTTCAGTAGCCGGGGTCAAATTCCTGCCATGCCTAATACCTTGCCTTATTAGGCTGATACACTCCATGGTACAGGGTATGCAAATAATGGTCGTACCCGTGGACCCGGAGCTGGCTTCTGGAAACAAAATATCCAAAATCATGAGCCTGGGGGAAGGTGGACATGAGAGCAAAGCAGCAGAAGTCTTGGCAAAATTTGAAAACCAAGTAAGAAGTGACGGGAACGGTTACAATTTATACCAGGGAGTCCCACAAGGAGAGCAGGGCATGGAAAGAGTTTGAATAAGTCCCTCTCTTCTTGTAGGAGATCCTTAAAGGTGAAGGGTAGATATAGATAAAATATAGATAATAAATATAAGGGTTGTAGTGGGAGTATGAATTAATGTGTTTATATAGAAGGGGAGGGATTGTAATATATCTTATAAAGTAATTCATGCTGAAAGAGAAAATGTATATTATAAAATTGTAAAATCCAATGAGTCTCTGACCACAAGCAGCCCAAGGACAGATAACTACTTTGGAATTTCGAAATTCCTGAAGGCAGCAGGAGAACAATGCTCCATTAGCCCATGAATAGACGTGGCCAGCGGGATTATGGGCTTCCTCCAGGGCCATCAGGAGACACCCAAGGGTGATCATCGCTTGATAGATACCATCAATCAAGATAATCGAGATCGCCAAGAAAGATACATCTGAATACGAGACTTCCCCTGACATGATCAGCACTCGATACTACTCAGGAAACAGCAATTGTCCAGCCCTGCACAGTGAAAGAAACTTTCATACATATGCAGGGTTACAAAAGAAATCGGGGCACCTCTGCCTCAGGCATAAAAAACTGTATAAAAGAGCCTCGCTGGAAACGGCATTCGTGAACAGAGGAATATCCGGTGCGATAGAGGTCAGATCTACTTTCACCCAGTGCCGATCCCAGGCTCCACGCTCTCTCTTTGGCTGTGGGTTTTTGAGGACCGTATTTTGGTCGCGAAAATAAATTCTTTCGCATTTATTAATTTTGATTTCTGGCTGATCATTTATAACATAGCTTTGCCGGCTTTTCTGCCTTTGTTTCACACAGCTGTTTGGCTGTCCTTTTCTCAGAGCTCTGGTTACGTTTCCAGCTCTGGCTATGTTTCTAGCTCTGGCTGTATTTTTTCACAGCTGTGGGCTGTGGCTCTCTGCTGTTTCACGTCGTTCATTTTCTCACGGCTTAGTTATTTTCTTCACACGGGGGTCACCATCTGTCATGGTGCGTGGGGACAGAGAGATGACACGACATCAAGGTTTCATGCAGCAGAGACACTTTATCCGTGTACCCAGCTCTTTTTAGAGGCTATTCAAAAGACTCCACATTCGACTCTGATTGGTCACAACCTAGCTCACTGACCAATAGCCACCTGCTTGTGCTCACACCAGGGACTGGCTCTTTGTAACCAACCCCCTCCTTCTCTTATGAGGCACACAATCCATTCCATGCTGTCATATCAGGTAACTTGGGAGGACTACAAGGATGTCATGAGGTCCCGTAGGGAAGAAGATTAGAAGGGCCAAAGCCCAACTAGAACTTGATTTGGCCATTGCAATTAAAGACAACAAAAATGTTTTTATAATTCCATTGACAGCAAAAGGAGGATAAAGGAGCGTCTCCATCATTTGTTGAACGCAGAGGGTTGTGTAGTGTCAGAGGATGAGGAAAAGGCAGAGATACTTAATGACTTCTGTGCCTCAGTCTTTATTATCAAGACCAGTTGTCCTCAGGATACCTAGCCCCCAGAGCTGGAAATTTGTGCTGGGAAGCTGAGCGAAGCCCCCATAATGCAGGAGGAGATGGTTAGTGACCTGCTATGCTAATTAGACATGCACAAGTCTATGAGCCCTGATGGGATCGACCCCAGAGTAACGAGGTGTAAGGCCCCAAGAATGCACTCGAGAAACCTCTTAAAAGGGCTTATGGTTTTTCATGTACTCTGAGTTAGATGCATGGGAGAAATACCAACAAGATATTCTCAAAAAAACTTTACTGGCAAACTTCAGAAAATCAGAAAATTTTGGTAAAAGTTTAGAGCAGCAGTCAATCGCCATAAGCCATTTTACAAAGCATTAACTTAGCCCATCCAATTTAGCAAACTCCAAGCCCATCTGATTTTAAGTTACTCAGAACTCCAAGAAGAGGTAATTAGAAGGGCAAGAAAGAGAAAGACAGAAGCAATATAGAAAAGAACAAATACAGCTAGCATTCCTGGGTTCCAGTGATGTCTCAGCTGATATAAAATCCAAGGAAATGTAGGATCAATATGTGCTTGCCTCGTGTTCTGGCTTATGTACCCTTTGGCATTCTTGGGCCCTTGCCCCCAGGTGGGACTTCCATTCATCTGGCCACTCTGGGGCTAGATCGGGGGTCCAGGGGTGGGTTGTGGAGTATTGCCTCTGGTGTGCCACTGATTGGTGGCCACTGAGAGGCTGGGATACAGGCCCCAGGTGGGTGGGGTGTGCGAAGCAGGGCATTGCCTCACCAGGGTAGGGCTCAACCTGCCCCTTTCCCCACACACACCCAAAATGTTTCAAATCAGCAATCCTTCCAGTGTCTCACATGAGGGAACTGGTGAAAGAACTTTCCAAACCACTCTCAATCAAATACCAGCAGTCCTGGTTTACTGAAGGAGTTCCAGCTGACTGGAAATTAGCAAATGTAATGCCCATCTACAAGAAGGGTCAGAAGGATGATCTGGGGAACTACAGCTTTGTCGGCCTTACTTTGATTCTGGGCAAGGTTTTGGAAGAGATCATCCTGAGCGCCATTATGCAGCACATGCAGGGGATCAGGCCCATGCAATATGGGTTTAGGAAAGGCAGGACCTGCTTGACCAACCTGATCTTCTACAGCAGTGACCTGCTTAGTTGATGAGGAAAAGGCCGTAGATGTGGTCTATCTAGACTTCAGTAAAGCATTTGACACAGTTTCCTACAGCATCCTCCTAGAAAAACTGGCTGCTTGCAGCTTGGATGGGTAGTCTTCAATGGGCAAAAACTGTGTGGATGGCTGGGGCCAGAGAGTTGGGGTGAATGGAGCTAAATCCAGTTGGCAGCCAGTAGTTATCTGTGTTCCCCATGGCTCTGTATTGGGGCTGGTCCTGTTTAACATCTTCATTGATGATCTGGATGTGGGGATCAAGTACAGCCTCAGTAAAATTGCAGACAACAATCGTTGTATTGCACTAAATAGTTATTTAGTTGTTTGCACTGGGTGTTTGGTAATTTGCACTGTTCACATGATTTGTATCCTACGACCACACGGTCTTCCCCTTTCCCCCCCACCAAGTGTCAGCGTTGGTGGTCTCTTCCTGGGTCGCCCCTCCTCACTTGTATCCCATTGGCTGTGATCCTCTTCCTCCGCCTCCCATTCCCCTGGGTATAAAACCCCCCTAGAGGCAGCTGGCCTGCCTCTTTTTTCCATGTGGGTCTTTCCATGTGGTGGTTCTCCTGGGAATAAACAGATGACATTCGTTCCCACGCGGAGAAGAGCGCTTCTGGTCTTTTGCCTTTTGTCCATGTAAGATCGTGTGGGCTGGGGTCCATAGCTAGCCGGATTGGACCTGAACAGCCCGCCCAGACACAGATTCTTACAGACAATAAGTTTGGCGGGAGTGTTGATCTGCTTGAGGGTAAGAAAGCCCTACAGAGAGACCTTGACAGACTCAGTCAATGGGCTGAGGACAACTGCATGAAATTCAATAAGGCCAAGTGCCAGATCCTGCACTTGGGTTGCAGCAACCCCATGCAGTGCAACAGGTGTCACTGAAAACTGGGAAATAAGCTGTATTGGGTTTGCATGGCCAAGTTTTAATAGTGGGGGGGGGGGGCTACAGAGGTGGCTTCTGTGAGAAGCTGCAAGAAGCTTCCTCCATATCCAGCAGAGCCAATCCCTGACAGCTCCAAAGATGGATGTGCCAATGGTCAAGACTGGACAATTAGAAATGGTGGTAACGCTTCTGTGATAACAGATTTCAGAAGGAGAAAAAGTTGCTCAGTTGTAATTGTGGGCCAGAGAAGAGTGAGGTGAGAACATGTAAGAGGAACAACTATGCAGACACAAAGGTCAGTGGAGAAGGAAGGGGAGGAGGTGCTCCAGGCGCTGGAGTTGAGCTAACTCTGCAGCTCGTGGTGAAGATCACAGTGAGGCAGCTGTTCCCCTGCAGCCCATGGAGGTCCACAGGGATGCAGAGATCTACCTGCAGCCTGTGTAGGAAACACAAGCTGGAGTAGGTAGATGCCTGGAGGAGATTGTGATCCCGTGGGAGGTCCGTAGAGAGAGGAGCCCACGCTGGAGCAGCCTGTCCTTGAAGGACTCCACCCTGTGGAAGAGTGACCCACGTTGAAGCAGTTTGGGGAGGACTGTTGCCTGTGGGATGGACTCACATTGGAGAAGTTAATGTAGAACTGTCTCCTGTGGGAGGGACCCTACGCTGGAACAAGGAAAGGACTCCTCTCCCTGAGCAGCAGGAAAAACCACAGGTGATGAATGGACCATAACCCCCATTCCCTGTCTCCTCGTGCCACTGGGGAAGGAAGTAGAGCTGAGAAGGAGGGAGGGGTGGGGGGAGGGTGTTTGTAAGGGTTTATTTTACTTCTCATTATCCTGCTCTGATTTTTTCAGTAATAAATTCAATGCATATCTCTAAGTTGAGCCTGTTTTGCCTGTGATGGTATTTGGTGAGTGATCTCTCCTGGTCCTTATCTCAACTCATGAATGCTTTGTTATATTTTCTCTCCCCTGTCCAGCTGCAGAGAGGAGTGATAGAGAGGCTTTGCTGGGTACCTAGCATTCAGCCAGTGTCAACCCACTACAGTGTTTTTGGTGGGTTGACTAGTTTGTTAGGTTAGAAAGTCAGCATTACTTTATTCAACATTGAGGTATATGGGAATTGCTCCATGTGAGAAACAAGGCTCAGTCTTTAAAATTTTTAAAAGTTTAATAAGGGATAAAAGGGACAGTACACAGTGCTAGGTGCTTGGCAAAATGCCAGAGGCATGCCAGTTAGCTTAAAACAATTTTCTTATGTGCTTTTTCATTACATTGGTTAAATGCATATTCATGAGGATTATACATATTCAAACATTCCTGTGAGTTTACACGTTCCAGGAATTCTTTTGCTTGGTTCTGCCTTTGACTCGTCTTCTTAAAGCACATGCCATCCTGCAGGTGAAATGTGAGGGAAACCATGGAAAACAAAAGATTTATTCTCTACTGCTTATCACCAGGCAATGTCCAGCCACTTCCCAGGAAGTAGGGCTTCAGAAAGTGTATTGGTTGCTCCAAAAGGCAAACATTGTGATAACAAATGCCCTCCTCCTTTCTTTTTACAGTGAGTTTGTGACAGGAGTTTTATAGCTATAAGACTAGACAGATGCACGTTAAAAATGGAAACACTTATCAGACCCTGTGGTAAAGCACAATGAGACAACACTTTCACTGCCATAACAAGCTGCAATACAGCAAGCCTGCTTCTAGTGTCTCCCTATTTGTAAGGGACTTTACCTACCATGAGCTGTAGGAAGTCACTGGCTGCATCTGATTGAATTCTGTGGTGACAGGGAATGCATCAGGGATGGATGCTGATGCACCTAAATGTGATGCATGAAGGAATGAGAAACACCAGCAGAAATGCAGGATTTATTCGGAAGCGCTATGTATATAGATCTCTAAACCTAAAGGGCTTTTTTTTTTTTTTTTTGTTACAGCTTACAGGCTTAATCACAGTTCTACAATAAATCTGTCCTCTTGACATCTTCTCTCCAAAGCCATGGCCAATAGAGCATGAAGAGTGTACTGTTCTATGTTGAACTAGAAACTCATTTGTCCAGTTCTGTCTCAGATACATGCTGCCCAGAGGGACGCTGCTGCTGCCAATGCTGGTCTTTGTTTAACTCTTTCCTTACACCACCACCTGTTACCCAAACATTTCCCCCTTTTCTATTTTTTGGAGTCATGGACAAAGCAAGTGCAACCGCAGCTTGGTTTTGTGTGCCTTTAATGGCTCTGATTATGTTGAAAAGGACAAGACAGAAAATTAAAAAAGATATCACTACCAAACAGCCTAATCCAGTTAAAACCCAGACTCGTAAATTTATTTGTGAAAACCAGTTTTTTTTATTTAGTCAAGATAATTTTAAAAGTCTGTCAGCACCTTTTGTTGCTCTAGAGTTTGCACATCTCTGAGCTGATCTTTTAATTGAGTGTGAAGTGTGTGGATATCTTGTCTTAGGGTTTTATCAAAGGCTCCTTGGAGGTGGTTTTTAAATGTTTCCCAATTTTGTTCCCTTTCATTCTGATTTGCAGAAAAAAAACTCCACAACTCGTAAAAGTTTTAAGTAGGTATGTGTCTTTATTCAGCACAAGCATGCAGGATCACTCCTCAAAGAACATGTGCACCCCCCTTTGTCTCCTAACCTGCTGCATATGCATTAAGTTTTGAAATAGGTCCACACATATTCATTTACTAGCCCCACTTCGCATTACAAGTAGTCCTTATCAGTCTTTGCACAGAGAGCTCTCTGGTCCCCTCTCTGTTGTAATGGTGGTTCTTAAGAGGAGACTGGTAGTAAAGACTAGTTTTGCCTGGGGGTTCATTAGCAGGGGAAGGAGTTGAACCATCCTTTTCAGGGTATGGACCCGATAGCTTGTTTAGCTGACCCTACTAGAAAATAATATAAGGGAAGTATGGAGGGTTTTGATCCCTCTAGTGGAAGTTCAATTCCTGCTTTTCTAAGTGTTAGGTGTAAGAGCCTAAATGAGAGATGCAGGACTCCAGGTGGCTCTTCAAAATGCAGTTTATTACATTCAAGACATTACAGCAGTCCAGGGTCATGGGCAACAGAGCCTGTGCTTACAGCTGTCAGCTCCAGCTGCAGGCAGGCCTGGAGACCCTTTGGTTTTGGTTACATTGCATTATATACTTTTCTTTGCTGAGCATCTTAATACAGTAGAACCAATCTATACCTTAACTTTTACCTATAGCCTATCATAACTACTATAATTACCATATTCATGTTACTGTTCTCCAATCACTAAAAGTTAGTACATTACAGTTTAAGCTAGAAGTTGTTTTTCAGTTTTCTTGCAGTGGAAAATTCTGAGACCTTTTTTCTACTTGCAACATCGGCAGGCTTGTTTGCCTGTGCTATCTTCCTGCTTGGTAAAAACATCTTCTTGTTTGAGGTGGGTTTATCCTTTGCTCTAAGTCATAAAACCCCTTTCTAACTAGCATACCCTTTGCCTTCTTGGTTATCCAGCAAGACTGGCTCAGCAATTCTTTTCTTCTATATCAAAACTTGCTTCTATCTCTATTCCTTCATCAGACTCTACATTCAAAAATCTTTCTGCTAAGCATACATATCTGTGAGACTTTCTTGTCAAACTTTCATCCTTCTCAACAGTTAGGAAATGAGAGGGCTGGTATAACTCCACATTCACTTTATCATAGTGACCCTTAGTGTTCAGGCACATTTCCTTGGGGTCTTAGATAGGGGGGTAGGCCCATGTAGCAAATTGGTATTCTGGTGTGCCACAGGCATAGGGCTAGTGTAAGTGGGAGGAAGTTTTTTCATAGTAGATGCATTAGTTGGGCATATCGGAATCATGGGTAGGAGGCACAGATTCATAAGAATCCTGATGATAGAAGTAAGACTTTTGTGGCTAGTACTAGAGGGAATAGTTCTTGAGGGAGATTAAAGAGGCTTGGGTCAAAGAATAGAATAGTGGTTAGTGTGTTCATAAGTATAATGTTGGCATATTCGGCTAGGAAAAAGAGGGCAAAGGGTCCTGCTGTGTACTCTACATTGAAACCATAAACTAGCTCTGATTCCCCTTCTGTTAGGTCAAAAGGGCACGATTTGTTTCAGTGAGTGTGGATACCTATCACATTATAGCAAGGGGTCAGCAAGAGAAGATGCGGTAGAGAGCTTCTTGGGTAATTGCAAGACTACTGAAGATATTATTTCCACTGAGAAGAATGTTTTCGTTTGTCTGTTTCCCTGGTATCTTGGCAGCCTCAGTTTCTTTTTGCTTCTCGTTTCAAGGTCCAAGGGGCCCCTCTTATCTCCCTCCAGTTTGGAAGCACACATTTCTTTCACCTTGTTTGGGGCAGTTTTGCATTCTCTTGTCTACGGGCGTTTGCGAGCACAGCAAGGTAACAGACTAAACAAGTTAAAACAACACACTTCATCTATGTGAAATTAATTTCTACCCCAAGTTAATTTCTAACTGCATGTCTCATTACCCCCTTTTCTAGAAAATGAGTAAATTCTTTTACTTAATGCAAATATCTATGATAATATGTATCCCTCAATTCTTTACCATGTACATTTGACAAGGAGGTTAGCACTGCCACTCACTGTAGTATTCTCCAATTCCAAATAAGTACTAGAAAAGATAACCCTAAACTTATCCTAACTAATATCAGTAAAACTACAATGGGGTGACACAACATATTAAAAATCCCAGTTGCAGTTGGCGACCATCCAAAGATTAGATCCCACCACTGATAATCTGCATCTTGTTTTATTCTTTGCAGAACTCTGCTTATCTCCTCTGTATCATGATGGACAGTAGTTGGAGTTTTCTTTCCATTTTCCTGGATTTTCTTCAAAATTTCAATTAGGTCTTGGTGTTTAATTAATTGTCTTACCAAAGAAAGGTCCATTCATATAGGAGTAGGTGATAACATGTCATACATTGTGCGGTTTTGATCCGCTGGTAAGATGTCACTGGTGCCAGATACAAAGAATCACACCATATAATCTTAATGAAATTACAAATACAAAAATTAGAATGATTTCTACTAGGCAAAGCTACATCTTCATATGTAGTAAACCCTATAGATTTAGGAAAAGCACCATGGCGAATATGAACAATAGGAATGCTGAAACAGAAAAAGAAAATTCCTGTTTCCCTGTCCTCCGCCCTTAACCTATCTCTGTAACCCTATAAGGCAATGTCATGTTAACCCCTTGCCAGTGGTCAAGCTTGGATCCTTTCCAACCCTATAAAAGAAGCATACTGTACCCCATTAGGGGAGAAAGAAGAAGAGCAGAGACCCTTCACGGACCTCCCCAAATAAAGCCATCTCCGTGGAACAGCCTGCGCCTTCTCCTTCTCCTCTCTCTCCGTCTGCTGCAGCCTCAAGCCCGGGGCACCACTACCTAGCAAGCAAAGCTGAAATCCTAAGAGCATGCTAATCACTATAGAGCTGATAATCACCATGCTTGCTAGATGGTAGCCCCGCGGCGTTGGCATGAGCGAGCTAGCTTCGGGCACCCGGTCCCTACTCAGGGACTGAGCTCCTGAGCCCTATTGCTCTGCTTTATAATAAGGCCAAATCAGAGAGGCTGTATAAGAGTGGCGCCCAACGTGAGGCAACGAAGCCCCCCCCGGGGTTTTCTGTGATTGCCTGTTTGGGAAGCCGCTCCTTCTGTGAAGGGACTTTTCGTTTTAGAAAATCCTTTCCCCAGGAGGGTCAGTTCGACACTCAAAACTTACATCTGAACGAGAGAAAGTTCCAAGAAGAACTGACGTCAGCAGACCCCTACCACAGATCTTGGACCCCAGGAACTGTAAGTATTAGCTAATATTGCGCGCATAACTTCGGGGCTCAAAAACTTTTTTCGGTTTTTTCCTTTTTTTTCGCGTTTTTTCTGCTGGAAGGGCTAACCATTAACATGGGTACAATTTTTAGTACATTAAAACTAAGTAAAACCGAGAGAGAGATATATTTAACTATTTTAGAAATCTTATCTGCTAACAACTTCTCCTTTTCTAAAGGCAAGCTCTCAAAAACTAACCTTAAAAAATTTGTAACTTGTATCATTTTGCAATACCCTGATACTGATAAGAAAGCAGTCATTGAAAATTCGTTTTGGGATATGATCGGGAACACAATATATATCTCCCAAACAAACCAGGATTTCTCTGTAACTAATTATATGCCATAATTCCATATAATAACTAAAACCGTTGAAAGATTTAACAGAGAAAAAATCTTGCAGGTAACAGACACTTCCTCTTCAAATACTAACGAGATTTATAAGGACTCAGAGGAAAGTCACTTGCATACCTCACATCACCCCTTCGGTCCTAAAGTCCCTCTCGCCTCCGTTACTCCTAAAGCAGAGGTTACGCTGCCCACCACGGTTCCCCCCCCCCCCACATCCTCCACCCCTGCGGGGCCTGTGATGCCTAACTCCGCGGATCCTGTCTTATCTGTAACTCCACACATCCCCACTACCCCCGGCTCGGCTTCCTCCTTGCTTCTGGTCCTGGGGGTCCCTTTTCCTGCCTCTGCTGCCCACTCCACCCCTGTGTTGGACCTGCCCCCCTCCTCTGCCGCCCCCTCCACCCCCGCGTCAGCGCTAACCCACCCCCACGCTGGTGTCCCCCACAACTCCTCCCGTCGCCGCACCCACTGCCCCCGCTCCCCCCGCCCCGGCTCTGACCGGCCCGGCCCCTCCCGATGGCTCCCCGAGCCACACCCCCACCGCTCCCGAGCCCGTGTCCATCCCCGCCCCCTCCCCCTACTCCCTGCCTGCCACAGCACGGACACCTCACACAAGTGTAGTCGCACCGCACCACCCCGTAACCACGGCACCCCAGACCGGTACCACTGCCTGCTCACCCCCACTCCCCCCATGCCTGCACCCCCACCCTGCCTGGCCCTCCTGCCCCCACCGCGCGTCCCCCCAACCCCCCACCCACCCTCAATGCCACCCAAACGGAATCCCAGACACCCCCCACAGTGCTACCCCCCCCACCCAGTCCTGTGCATGCTGTGCTGCTATCCCAGCTCCAGTGGTGCCTCCCCCCGGCAAGGTCATGCCATGTCTCCCCCCCCCAGCCACTGAAACCTTTGAAAAACGCTTCTAAACAAAAAAATCATAAGTCACGGATAGCAACCCCCCCTCAGTCCTCCTCAGAGGACCAGAGCTCTTGCAGTGAATCTGATTCTGATACGATCCACACGGATCCATGGGCTCTTATTAAAATAGAAGCGACCAAAGCTGGGGACTGGGAGCTGGCACAGAAAATTAATGCTTTCCTGGTAGAATATAAGCAAGGACGGAATGGTGGTGAGTCCACTATAAAGACATGGAAGGCTAACTCGAATAAGGAACTAGCGCAATTAAGAAATATAGCCAAAGAACATGGGCGAAGCTCACATATTTTTAGAAATTTCTTAGAAGCCATGTTCTCAGCACATGTCTTACTTCCCCACGATATAAAAAATATTTCACACTGCCTCCTGTCCCCAGCAGAATATATGTTATGGGACAGGCATTGGAAAAGACATTTTAAAACATTATCAGATTCATATTCTGCAGATGCTAATAAGACGAATTTTACAGTAGTCCAACTAGCTGGTGAAGGTGACTTACAGAAACCAGCAGACCAATTGGAAACCTTGAATAAAGAGGCACTGCAGGACGTCGCTCTCGCAGCAAAAACCTCTTTACTTCTCGTGCATGATGAGTCAATGCCAACAATGCATTTTTCTACTATTAAACAAGGGACAGATGAAAGTTTTATCAAATTTGTGGACAGACTTAGAGATGCTCTGGAGAAACAGATAGAGAGCACAGAGGCAAGGAAGGAACTCTTACGTAAACTTGCCTTGAGTAACTCAAATGAAAAATGCAAAGCCATTTTGAGGTCTCTACCCATGGATACAGACCCCACCATAGAGCTAATGCTAGAATGCTGTACACGTCACATGTCCACTGAAAATACAGTGGCCCAAGCAGTTGCCAAGGGTATTGCTGAAGGAGTTTCTGGTGCATATGCAGTAATAGCTTCTAAAGACCAAGCTAAATGCTATCACTGTGGGGATCTTGGGCATTATATAAAGGACTGCCCAGAGAGATCACACCCCTGATACCACTGTAACAATTACCAAAGACCCCAGAATCAGCAGCGCTACCAGCAGCGTCCGTTAAACTCCTTGCGCTGCCCGGTCGAGCCCCGGGCGCTGACAACAAATCAAAGGCCACCCAGATGCAACCACGCACCAACCCAGGAGGTTCCGGACCACAAGAAGAGGATCCAACACACAGGGCAACCCAGATGGGAACCCGCCGTCAACTGGTAACTGCTTTGTCCATCGACTTTAATAATGAGAACGTTCACTGTGTTCCCACAGGCAAATATGGGCCAAAAGGTGGTCCTTCGCACATTTTAATTATAGGTGACTCTCTTAATATCCCAAAGGAGATCTTCGTTGTTCCAGAAGTGCTGACAGTGCAGCCAGGACAAGAGATTCTCGTCCAGGTATACTGCATAGACTTACCATTTTTTCTTTCAAAGGGAACTCCAATAGCACAAGCCTTTTTACTCCCAAAGGATCACAGGGAACAGATTCCTCTCAACCCTACAGCTATGTGGGCACAAGTCGTGGGACCATCCAAGCCTACTATTGAGTGCGGCCTCACCTGCAAAGGCGAGAAGACCCACCTACCAGGGATGCTGGACACCGGTGCTGATGTGACCATCATCGCCCGCTCAGAATGGCCAGCACACTGGGATCTACAACCTGTTGCAGGCATGATTTCAGGGTTTGGTGGAGCTACAGTGTCCATGAGAAGCAAGAACAACATCCTCGTGGAAGGGCCTGAAGGCAAGCTGGCAACCATTCGTCCATTCGTGGTAAGGGCCCCCATCACCCTTTGGGGCAGAGACGTTCTATCCCAGTGGGGAGCTTCCCTACGTATTCCCACTCAGGATTTCTAATCGGGGCCACTGAGCTAAGCGCGCTACCAGAAATACCTCGTCTCACCTGGAAAAGTCACAAGCCAATCTGGATTGAACAGTGGCCCCTCAATAAAGCCAAGCTGCGCGCCGTAAACACTCTCGTGGAAGAACAGCTCGCAAAAGGCCACATAGTGGAGTCCGACAGCCCTTGGAACTCTCCAGTCTTTGTTCTACCAAAGCCTGGGACAAACAGGTGGAGGCTCCTCCACGACCTTCGCAGAATCAATGAGGTCATCGAGGACATGGGCCCTCTCCAGCCTGGCCTGCCCTCCTCATCGATGCTGCCTAGAGACTGGACACTTGCTATCATAGACATTAAGGACTGTTTCTTCAGCATTCCTCTGCACCCTGAGGATGCTCCATGGTTTGCTTTTTCCATTCCCTCTCTTAACAAGGAGGCCCCGCTCAAAAGATATCATTGGCATTATCTTCCTCAAGGCCTGAAAAACAGCCCCACTATTTGCCAGTGGTACGTGGCTCACATCCTGTCTCGCATTCGGAAATCATTCCCTGATGCTATCATCCATCACTATATGGATGACATCCTGGTGTGTGCTTCAGATAAAGCTTACTTGGACAAAACAGTTAAAAAGACTATTGAAACCATAGAAAAGGCAGGAATGGAGATTCGTGAGGACAAAATCCGGTACACTAAGCCATGGACTTACCTTGGAGTCCAGATCCGGGAAAGGACCATCGTACCTCAGCAGATCACCATAAATGACAACCCAAAAACCCTCAGGGACTTACACAGCCTGTGCGGATCCATCAACTGGGTACGTCCACTGCTAGGAATTACAACAGAGGACCTTGCTCCCTTGTTCAACCTTCTTCGTGGACCTAAGGACCTGGACTCTCCCTGCACTCTCACAGAAGAAGCCAGAGGTGCCATCACCAAAGTCCAGGAAGCCCTGTCTTCACGCAAAGCCCATCGCTTCGAGCCCAGACTGCCTTTCCAGTTCATCATCCTGGGAAAAGCACCTCGATTCCATGGACTGATTTTCCAATGGGACTCTCAGCTTCGAGACCCTTTGTTGATACTGGAATGGGTTTTTACAAGTAGCCAGCCTACAAAGACACCACCGACCAGGAGGTCATAGCACATTTAATAAAAAAGGCTAGGACTCGTGTTCGCTCTCTTTCAGGTTGTGAGTTCGAATGCATATACTTACCAATAACTCTTACAGACTTTGAGGATTTGATCCAGACCAATGAAAGCCTCCAGTTTTCCCTGGATAGCTACACAGGCCAAACTTCAGTTAAGATCCCAAAACACAAACTTTTTAACCCTGATGTAACCTTCCATTTGATTCCAAAACGAATCCAAAGTAGAAAACCTCTCAAGGCTCTAACCCTCTTTACAGATGGCTCAGGGTCTTCCCACAAGTCGGTGGTTACATGGAGACACCCCCAAACACAAGATTGGCACTCTGACATACAAATAATGGAGGGATCTCCACAGATCGCAGAATTAGCAGCTGTTGTCAGAGCCTTTGAAAAATTTAAAAACAAGCCTTTCAATCAGGTTACAGATTCAGCTTATGTCGCTGGGATAGCGATGAGAGCAGAACATGCTCTTCTCAAAGAGATCTCTAATCCAAAGTTGTACCAACTGCTCTCTAAATTAATATACCTAATCTCCCACAGAAAGCAACCTTACCATATAATGCATGTGAGGTCACACACGGACCTCCCAGGTTTTGTTGCAGAAGGCAACAGGAAAGCGGATGCATTAGCAATGGCAGCAGAAACTGCTAATGTTCCTAACATCTTTGCCCAGGCAAAGTTGTCACATGCGTTTTTTCATCAAAATATACCTGCCCTTATGAGAATGTTTAAGCTCTCAAAGGATCAGGCAAAGGCTATTGTGGCTATGTGTCTGAACTGTCAGAACTATCAGATACCATCTATGGGGATGGGAGTCAATCCCCGAGGTCTGAATAGCTGCCAGCTGTGGCAGACAGATGTAACTCACTTCGCACCTTTTGGAAGGTCAAAATACGTGCATGTATCGGTCGACACGTTTTCAGGAACAGTATTTGCATCATCACATGCAGGAGAAAATACCCTGCACACAATAAAACACTTTCTCCTCACTTTTGCCGCCCTGGGTGTACCAAAAGAGATTAAAACAGATAATGGACCAGCCTACACTTCCCGCAAGTTAAAGGAGTTCTTCAATGAATGGGGAATAGCACACAAGACCAGCACACCTGTAAACCCCACAGGACAATCCATCGTGGAGAGGACACATCAAACCCTCAAAAGAGTCCTCGATCAACAGAACAGAGACACGAGAATCACATCTCCAGTGGAAAGACTTTGCAAGGCTCTCTACGTCATCAACTTCCTGAACTGTACAGCATCAGAGCCTGACCCCCCAATACTTCTCCACTTTGCAAATACCACCCAAGCAAAGCTCACTGAGAAACCACCTGTGCTCGTGAAGGACCCCGAAACACACCAAATTTCTGGGCCTCACCAGTTGATTACCTGGGGTAGAGGATATGCTTGCGTGCTACTACCATCCGGTCCGAGGTGGTACCCAGGAAAAAAACATAAAGCCATACTTTTGCACTGCGAACACTACTCCTGCAAACAGGGACAAGAACGCTCCTGAGGCAAACACAAGACCACCTCAAAACCAAACCAGCTCTGCCTGGAGACGAAGAGGTCGCCGAATACCCACAAACACAAGAACAGACCACCCCATTACAAGACAGCAGACAAAACTGAAAGCTAAACAACAGTCTGCTGCATCAGGCCATAGATAGCCTTAAAACAAAAGTGTTCTCTGAACTATATGTTGTTACACTGTCTTTTTTGTATTTAAAGAAAGAAAAAAGAAAAAAAACACCCTGTTATTCCCTCTCCCTAACCTTTTAAAACCCCTTAACCTTCTACCCACTCCTCCTCCCTTAGTGTAGCTTAGAAATTAAAAGAAAAAGGGGGGGGGGGGGGGGGAGGAGGGGAACACAGAAAAGAACAAGGCAGAAAACCCTCTCATCATAAAGATAACAAATTCTGCTTATATTCCCTATCAGAAGCCCCATTCCTGCCCAAAGATGAAAAATATCTCCGTTGCTGCTGTCCTCATTGCTGCCTGGATGCCCTTCACCATACCGCGTGCCTTTGGCTGGATTAGCCCACAGCCTAGCCATAATGTTTGGGTAACCTTAGCAAAAACATTAAAACAGGACATGTGCTTGTCCATGGGAAGCATTGATAATCCACTTTCCACATGTCTAGTAGGAATTCCCTTTATAGCAGATGACTGGCCTGTCTATAACTCAGAGATCCTCCGCACCACAGGTAAGAGACCCAATGTGGCTGATACTTGGGATGAGTGGACAAAAATTCTGCCAGATGCTTGAGAGGAACCCCAAGAATTAGATCTGTTGGGGTCCTCCAAGGCCACATACTGTGTCAAATTTTACTTTAGACGTCCAAAAAACAATTGGCCAGAAATTGACCAGAACAAAAACACATATCGAAAAGACATATCACACATTAACAAAGCCTATAACTCTCACGATTGGTGCAATTACACGGCTCGTGTGATTTCTGTGTCCTCTCTCCATCCCAAAGTATTACCCAAGGGAATGTTTCTCATCTGTGGTGACAGAGTATGGGCTAGGATCCCCTCCTGACTCCAGGGAGGTCCCTGTACCCTTGGAAAACTTTCTACCCTTACTCCAAACATCACCCTGTTACATAATTGGAAAAAAGAAAGTGAATCGAAACGACAAAAAAGGTCCTACACTGAACTTGATGAAAATTGTGATCCTAAATTATACGATTGGAACAAACGAAAAAAGATTGCTGTCTCCCTGTTCTTACCCTGGGTAGCTGCAGCTAAAGCCCTCGGTGAAATTAATCACCTTGGGTGCTGGCTCAGTAAACAAGCTAACGCTACATCTGCAGCCTTGAGTGATCTCTTAAAGGAAGAAGAAACCACAAGACAGGCTTCGCTCCAAAATCAAGCAGCAATCGACTTCCTGCTGCTTGCCCATGGACACGGCTGTGAAGACTTCGAAGGGATGTGCTGCTTCAACCTGTCTTCACGCTCGGAATCCATCCATGCGAACATCCAGAAACTGAAAGATCTCGTGAAGGACTTGAAAGTAGAAAGAATCCCAGACTGGGTCAATGAACTTTTTGGGCAATGGGGATTAACAGGATGGGCTGCATCCTTGATTAAGGGAATGTTGTTGATTCTCCTTGTAGTTGTTATTGTGTTAGCTATGTTCTCATGCCTTGTTCACTGTTTCAAAAGAACTATAGTGAACGCCTTTTTTGTAAAAACAGAAAGTGGAGTTGTAGTAAACCCCATAGATTTAGGAAAAGCACCATGGAGAATATGAACAATAGGAATGCTGAAACAGAAAAAGAAAATTCCTGTTTCCCTGTCCTCCACCCTTAACCTATCTCTGTAACCCTATAAGGCAATGTCATGTTAACCCCTTGCCAGTGGTCAAGCTTGGATCCTTTCCAACCCTATAAAAGAAGCATACTGTACCCCATTAGGGGAGAAAGAAGAAGAGCAGAGACCCTTCACGGACCTCCCCAAACAAAGCCATCTCCGTGGAACAGCCTGCGCCTTCTCCTTCTCCTCTCTCTCTGTCTGCTGCAGCCTAAAGCCCCGGGCACCACTACCTAGCAAGCAAAGCTGAAATGCTAAGAGCTTGCAATCACTATAGAGCTGATAATCACCATGCTTGCTAGATGGTAGCCCTGCGGTGTTGGAATGAGCGAGCTAGCTTCAGGCACCCGGTCCCTACTCAGGGACTGAGCTCCTGAGCCCTATTGCTCTGCTTTATAATAAGGCCAAATCAGAGAGGCTTTATTATTCGTAATCTATTTTTACAAAAGCACAAGCAGTTCTTAAGCATACACAACCTTGGCCAGCATACACAAGCACAGTTTTCTGATTAGTGACTGGATGAATCCAAAAGTGGCAAATACCTTGCTCAGTATCAAGATACACATCTTGAGCATCAATAGTATTACTTTCACAAATGAACCCTAGTTGTTCTCGGGTAACACAAGATTCTAAGTTTAAGGTTTGCCACTTCTCATTCACCATTCGTGCTCATGCTCTATGATCTGAGGCGTAGAGCACTGTCCTCTCGTAGTTTGGTCCTAGTGCAATGATGGGGTGGATAACATAAACAGCGGCATTACGTATAGTAGACACAAAGGCAGTGGCCACATTAGAAACTGGATCATAGGTAAAATTTATCATAGTCCACCAAGATTGAAATTTTCTTTCAGAATCAATCTCATTGTCCCAAACAACCTTTCGAATTTCAACCAGAAATTCACCCTTCACCTCCTTCCTGTATGATCAAGGCTGCTGTTGCCTGCATCCATAACTGTGCTTGTATACAACTGAAAGCTAAAGACATTATCTTGAACCATACGAAGTGCCTCTACTATTAACTTGTGGTCTTGGTCCCTGGCCTTTTCCCATTTTGGTAACACTTTTGAAACCTGCCACTGACTACTTCCTAATGCCAATAAAGATGACTGTAGGAGTCATTTTAGTTTTGATAAATCACTTGTTGCGGTGGCCAGCTTGTTCATTAATATTTCTGAATCAATTCCATTTAAAACTCCCAATCCTGTCCCTAATATCCCAGCTAAATCTCTTCTCATTCTGCCACTGAGGTGTACTTGTCTTTGTAACTACATTGTCCAGCCCTCGAATGATGTCCTTAGGAAAGAAGAGCAGGCTGGTTGGATTTCTGATATGTTGATTTGCATTAGCAATTCAACACATTTGAGAGACTACTCTGGATTAAACAACAGCTGTTGTTGGCCCGTATTCCTTACTGTGTATAGGCCTACTTCATAGACTTTAGGTTCAAGTTTAGTTTGGATTTGGACTGCTTGAGTACTGGTGTGAGTTGTATGAGGCTTTGCTGTTGTAAGAGGTGCAGTATCTATTTTAAATTTAAATGAGAACCTGATAGCATCATGAGCCCAAAGACAAGTCACCTCTACCGGCTGTACTAATGTGAAATTATACAACAGCCTGATTCACTTGGGCTATCACAAACCTCCCAGTGCTTCTATGTTGGAATGACTGAAACACTAATTTGGTTTGGTTTCTTATGAGTAGTCCTGACGCTGTTGAGTCAGGGACAGAAAGAAGACTCCAGTCTTCAGGTGGATCAGAAGGCAAAAGCATTTAATGAAAGTAGCAGGTCTTTTTATAATGTGACTCGCTAAGGTGATACTTGATTGGTCTCAAAGTAGAAACAAAGTAGAAACTCCTGCAAATAAAATTATTAACTATTCCCGGCTGCAATATACTCAATTTGCTTGAGTAAGTTTTAGTTTCAGTTCATTGTCTCCTGGTATCACTCTCCAAGGGGCTTCTGTTTCTGGGGCTTTCTTCACTCGAGAGTGGTGGATCCAGGCATCCTGTTCCTTGATCTTAATTGCAGTGAAAGTAGTAAGAAGAACCTGGAATGGCCCTTCCCACTGTGGTTCCAAAGTCTTTTCTGTAATAGACTTAACATATACGTAATCTCCAGGCTGTATGTTATGTACTGGTCCATCTAGCCCCATGCTCTGAGTTCCAGCCACATGTTTTTCAATTTCCCTGAGCTGTATTTGACATGTATGTGGCCAATGTCACCTCTCCAATGTGGGTAGACATTGACATTCCCTTTTGCACTCCATATGGCCTCCCATAAAGCATTTCAAAGGGACTCAACCTCTCTTTGGCTCCAGGTTTAGTCGGAATCTGCAACAATGCCAGTGGAAGAGCTTGGGGCCAGGGTAAATTTGCTTCCTGCCCCAGCCTTACAATTTTCTGCTTAATCAAATGATTCATTTTCTCCACCTGACTACTCAATTGGGGGTGGTATGGGATATGAAGTTCCCAATATATGCCTAGGTGGCTGCTAATCTGCTGCACTATTTATGAAATTAAATGCGATCCTCTGTCTGAAGATATTGAGTCTGGAACTCCAAAGCTTGGTATTATTGATTTTAAAAATACTCTGGTTAGTTCCCAAGCTTTGGCAGTCCTAGTGGAAAAGGCTTCTGGCCACCCTGAAAATGTATCTGTCAATACCAATAAATAGCGATAGCCCCCTTTTCTTGGGAGTTTTGTAAAACCAATTTGCCACTGCTGCCCAGGTCCATGGCCCCTCCCAATTTGGCCCAGTTTTGGTTTGGGGACATTCTTAGGGTTAGTCTTGAGGCAAAAGTCACACTGCCAGGTCACCTGGGTGATGGTGGCATATAAATTCCTGGCAACAATTCTTTCATTTAAATAGGTGTTCAGGGCATCAATTCCCCAGTGTTTTTCTGGTGTTCCTCCCTCACCAATGGCCACAACAAATGAGAAGGAATATGTAGCTTCTTGTTAATTGTAGCCCACCCCTCTTTGTCATATATCCCTTCCTGATCTTTGATTAACTTTCTGTTTTCTTATTATATTCTGGCTTACCTTCAAGGGAAATTTGTCCATCTGGAATTTGGGCTCCCTCAGTGGGAATCTCACCTTTTGCTGCTTCTTTTGCCTCTCTGTCTGCCAGCTCATTTCCTTCCTCCAATTCAGAGCTCACTTTCTGGTGTGCCTTAATGTGCATAATTGCTACTTTCTTAGGCAGCTGAACTGCTTCCAATAGTTGGATTATCTCCTGTGCATGTTTAATGTTTTTCCCTTGTGAGGTCAGCAGTCCTCCCCCTCTCTAAATGGCTCCATGTGCATGCACAACCCCAAATGCATATCTCAAGTCTTTGTATATGTTCATTTTTTTCCCTTCTGCCATTTCTAAGGCACAAGTCAGGGCAATTATCTCAGCCTTCTGTGCAGAGGTCCCTGTTGGCAAGGGTCCAGATTCTATTACCTCTCTGCAGGTAGTGACCGCATACCCAGCATGTAGTTTTCCACTGATGTAGCTTCTGCCATCAGTAAACCAGGTCTCTGCATTGTCCAAAGGAGTGTCTTTTAAGTCTGGGAGGCCAGAGTAAGTCGCTTCAATAGTCTCCAGGCAGCCATGGTGTACTGCTTCTCCCTGGTTTCCACTGAGAAAAGAAGCTTGATTGATAATATTAGCTACCACTATCTCGACATCATCTTGTTTCTACCATGATGGGCTGGTATTTCAAAAATCTTTGTGGTGAAAGCCAGTGCCAGCCCTTTACTTCCAGTACTGTGGACACTGTATATGACACTAGCACAGTAATTTTCTGTGCCAGGGTAAATTCGCATGCTTCTTGGATATTTAGCACAGCTGCTGCCACAGCTCTGAAGCAACCCATCCATCCTTTGGCTGTTGCATCTAGTTGCTTGGAAAAGTAAGCAACTGCCCTCTGATATGGACCCAAATCTTGGGCGAGTATTCCCAAGGCAATCCCCCGTTTCTCATGAGAAAATAGAAAGAATGGTTTATTGACGTCTGGAAGTCCCAAAGGCGGAGTTGACATGAGGGCACTCTTTAGCTAATGAAAGGGCCCGCATGGCTTCCTTTGTCCACTGGAGATATCAATTTCCATTAGCAATAAGTGCATATAGGGGTTTTACGAGCAGCCCATAGTTATAAATCCATAGCTGGCACCACCCTGTCATTCCTAGAAAAACTCGGAGTTCCTTTATTGCCTGAGGTTTCTGGGTTTGGCATATCGCTTCCTTGAGAGCTTGCCTGAAAGTCCGTTGTCCAGCAATAACCTAATGTCCCAGGTAGATTACCTTCTGTTTCACTATCTGTGCCTTTTTCTTTGATACTCTGTATCCTTGGAATCCTAGGAAATTTAAAAGGCTTACCATCCAAGCCACACACTCCTCCCTTGTCTGAGTGGCTATTAGAAGATCATCCACATACTGCAATAGCCTTCCTTCTTCCAGTGAAGCTTCCCAGGACTCAAGGTCTTTTGCAAGTTGTTCTCAAAACAGAATGGGAGAGTTTTTAAAACCTTGAGGCAATACGGTCCATGTGAGCTGAGTTTTACGCCCACTTTTAGGGCTTTCCCATTTCGAATGCAAAGATTTTCTGGCTGGCTTCATGGATGGGGAGGCAAAAGAAGGCATCTTTCAGATCTAAAATGGTAAACCAGCTTAGCTCAGGTGTTAAGCGGGTTATCAAAGTATATGGATTTGTCACCACAGGATATAAATCCTCTGTTATCTTGTTGACAGACCTTAAATCCTGTACGATTCCATATGACCCATCAGGCTTTCGAACAGGTAAAATGGGAGTATTGAAATCAGATTGGCATTCCTTTAGCAATCCTGACTGTAAAAAGTTCTCAATTATCGGGCTGATCCCTTCCCTGTCTTCCTTTTTCAGGGGGTACTGTTTGATCCTAACTGGTGGTTTCCCTTCTTTAAGTTTGACCACTATGGGAGGGGCATTTTTCGCCCTCCCTGGTACATTACAGGCCCTTACTCCAGGAGACACTTGGCTCAATATCTCTTCACTAATTTCCTCTTCAGGTTCAATAGTTGTCAGTATTAAACTTAACACCTCTATGTACTTTTGATCATTTACCTCCAGAGTAACCTCCCCGTTCTTGAATGTGATGGTTGCTTGTAATTGTTTCAATAAGTCTCTCCCTAAAAGCGCCTTTGGCAAATTGGGCAGGTATAAAAACTTGTGGATGCCCCACTGTTTCCAGATTGGCCAGTTGCCCCCTGCAGCACAGCATAATCATTCCCCACAGGCACTAAAGCTTTATTTAAAACTGAATATGTTGCTCCCATGTCAACCAAAAATTTCACCTTCTTCCCTCTTCCCCCAGCCTCATTGTTATAACCAGTGGATCCGCTGAGGTGGAGTCCTCCGGTCCTCCTCAGTCATCCTGCACATGAGCAACCACCACCCCTTTCTCCTGATGGTCACCTCATCTCCACTCTGAGCATTGGTTTTTCCAGTGACTGATCCTCCTGAAAATTGCACACTGGACTCTGCCCAACTGAGATGGACCTTGTCTGGGTGGTCCCTGCTTGCGTTTCTCTTGCTTTTCCTCCTGTACCACTGCCACTAGCTTTTTCATTCACCCTTTGCATCCCTCCTCCCGGTTACTAAATACTCTCCATGCCTCTTCTAGGAAGGCCTCAAGGTTTCTCCCTTCTGGCCCTCAGATTTTCTGAAATTTATGCCTAATATCTCCAATAGACTGTCCCAAAAATGAATTTACTAGCTGATTCATTCCTATCTCAGACCCCGGGTCTAATGATGTATGGTGACACATAGAATCCCTCAGACACTCTAGAAACTCGGACAGAGTCTCAGAAGGCCACTGCTTAATAGAATATAGGGCAGACCAATTTATGGTCTTTGGGATAGCTCTCTCCACTCCCATTGCTATCCACTCATGATAATCTGCTCATTTCTTTAATTCTGCTGATATATTTGGATCCTATTTTGGGTCTTGGAGAGAGAAAAATTATCTTACACCCAATCTCCGGCTTTTACAGTGATTTTCTGCCAATGTCCCTGCTGTTTTCAAGATCAGCTGCTTTTCTGTTTCAGTGAAAGCATCCAGTAATAACTGGATGTCCCCCCCAGTCTGGGTTGTGTTGTTTGATAACATATTGTAAACGCTTCACAGTAAGTATCGGATCACTGTGATAATTTTTAGCAATCCTTTTTCATGCCTCTAGATCAAGGGTGGAGAATGGTACTTTAATCATTAGTGTCCCTCCTTCCAGTCCCACTGCCTCTCACAGAGGGGCCTGTAACACTGCTTGCCTCCTGGTTCTGGATGAAACCAGACTGCCAGGAGGGGAGTGGGTTTGAGTAGATGTGCCTTCTGAGCCTGCGTCCTCCTCTTTTTTAGGAAAGTCCACCTCATCCTCATTCTCCCGTCTCCTGGGAGGAGCTTTCAGCAAATCTATTGTTTCTTGTTCTTGAGCCTCATCATGGTAAACCTTTTCTGATTATGTACATTGCTGTCCTATACTGCATGCTGAACAATGTTGCTTAATTTGCCCTTTCTTTGCTTTGTTTTCCTTCTCAAGGGCTAACACCAGTGGGTCTGAGGGAGCTCTGAGCCCACAATTCCTCTGCCATTCCAGATGATTTAGTAAGGTGAAAAACATATCGGTGTAAGAGACCTAATCCCACTTCCCTTTCCGTCTTAAAAACAGCATTAACTGCAACAAGGTGGTATAATCTAAAGTTCCGGCAGGTGGCCACTTTACTCCATCTTCCAGCCTGTATAACGGCCACCACCGCATGCAGTATTGATGAAATCCTTCTTTTTCTCCGATCCACCCCTACTGGCGACTTCTTTCCAGTGGGTTAAGATACACCCCAAAGGGCTAGTTCAGGGAACTTCTTTGCTCTGGTTAGTTCCCATTACCTCCTTCTCCTTGTCCTATCTCACTTCCACCCAAACCTCTCTTCACAACACCTCAGAGTCCTTCTCCAATCTTCCTCCCACATGCAACCCCAGGTTATGGGTACCAGATGTGATTTTCCACACACAAGCTTTAAAATCTGAGGTTCAAAATCAGCTCAATTAGGAAACCTCAGTCCACACTCCGGGAATATGCCCCGCCACCTACTGGAACAGCAATACAAACTCCTCTCACAAACTCCGCACTGCAATAGTATCCATGCAGGGTGCCAGCCTCTTGATGTGCCCAAGGCTCCTAAGAATTGCCTGCAGAGGCAGGCTATTCTGTTTACTACTTCGTGAATTTATAAATTCTCTACAGTGGGTTGTTCCCAATCCAAAGAAACTAGATTACCAACTGAAGTCTGGTAAATCCTCTCTAAATAAACCTGTACACCCCCTCTGTCCAGGGATTTACTGGATTCAAAAACTCCCAGGGGTCAAGCCTCAACAACTGAGGCAATGGAATCCCTTCAGTTCATCTAGCCACCATTAAAACATGCACGATCTACACAAATACATTTAAACACAATAAGTGTCCTCACCCACACTTGTCTCACTCTGCTTCTCCTCAGCTGCCTCCCTGCAGAATGCTATCTGCCCCCACAGCCTCCCAGCCGGCACACCCCAGCTGCCGCCCTGGGCCTCACTCGGCTGCCTCAGTGGCGGGTAGAACCTCCTCCTGCACCGTGAGTACACTCACTCACTCACCCCCTCTTTCATATAACTGAGCCCACAAAGCCACTCACTCACACAATCGAAAAAACCACAATGTCCGGACACCACAAGCACACAATAGCAGTAAGTAGAATAGCAACACTAAGGTCCAAATTCACTCAACCCACCCCCAGAGTCACTAGTGGTCGCACAATCGAGCAGTGAATCCCTTCATTAGCCACTCTATTGGCAAGCAGACCCTTCCCCCTCCCACCAGCCATGCTTGGCTGGTGGCTGCTTGCAAGCCCCAAACCTTTACTCACATAGGGACTGAACTGTGCGCCAGATGTCTCTGAGCGGCTTACCAGCAGCCCTTTTGGCCAAGGCCCATTTTAAGCTTGATACATACCATTTATCTCCACATACCGGCAGGCTGTTGTCTGTCTCTGAAGGGGGGGTGAGCCAGTACTCAGAGCCCCTCCAAGGAAATTTCCCTGGAGTGGGCCAAGGAGGTCCACCTCCCCGCTCTGCCTCTGCGGGGGACAGAGACGATCTCCTGCCTGGCTCGCCAGAAAAATGGTTTGCGTAAAAAAAAAACTCCACAACTCATAAAAGTTGTTAAGTAGGTATGTATCTTTATTCAGTGCTGGGCGCATACAGGATTACTTCTCAAAGAACATGCACACTTCCCGAGAGTCCAGACCTCCCTTTGTCCCCTAACCTGTTGCATATGCCTTAAGTTTCACAATAGGTCCATGCATATTCCTTTACTAGTCCTGTTTCGCATTAAAATTAGTCCTTATCAGTCCTTGCGTAGAGCTCTCTGGTTGTCCATCCATTTCCCCGGTATCTTGGTAGCCTCAGTTTTGGGTTGCTTCTTGTTTCAGGGTCCGAGGGACTTGGGAAGAACAAGTCTGAGTCAGATTTACAGGTATCCAAATTTCCAATCTTCTCTTAAATGGAAGAAGAACAGAAAAGTTATTCATATCTTCATCGGTTTCACATGATTTGAAAACAAAAGAACTAGCAGACAGAAAATACAAGCCATTCCTATAATTAATGGAAAAATCATTAGCTAAAGCAAAAACATATGGGTGTGAAGTCCAAGTCATTAGTGATTATTTAGTACTGTCAAATTTGCAAGTGTAGCATTCTTGTTCAAGTTCACCTGGCATATGGTATTAATGAAGGCAGGTTACAGCATTTTTCACAGATGCTTGTGAACACGTGATTGATTACTACCTAGATAATATTGAATCAATGGTCTGACCATTCCACCATCATGCCAAACAATGCTGTGGTTTCCCTTTTGGAACAGAAGGATCGTTTTATTTGTCCCATTTTCCCTAAGGATACTATGTGGTCCCCAGTCAATATTTTCCCATGTCACCGTATCTCCAAGCCCTGGGGTTGACTTACAGAGGCTTCTCCCAATTAGATCTCTCATGGAGCTGCAAGCATTTTGTTGTCCAGATCCTGAGGGGGCATGGAGTTCAGACCAATGAGAATATCCAGACTGGATCTTTCAAATGCTCTATATAAGGGGTAGCCTGGGAAATAAACGCTCTCTGTGCCACATGAACATCAGGGGTGAGTGGTCTCTGTCTCCTTGCCCACTCTCCCCCTCATGCGATCCAACACATGGTGAACCCCAAAGTGATCAGAACTCAGCAGCACAGAGCAAAGGAGACACATGGCGTCAAAACTGGAAATCGGTGTAGAACTGGAGCAATTAGCATAGAGCTGGAAATTGGTGATTGGAACTGGAATACAAGGGCGTCAGAGCTGGGATCAGTGTTTGGAACCAGAAAAATACAGCGTGGGAGCTGGGATCTGTGTTTAGAACCGGAATACATACAGCCTGGGAGCTGGGAACGGCAACAGAGCCAGCACGGTGAAAAACCATGACTCACTGGTAGACAGTGGCAAAAAACTGCCTTGGCAGACAGCAAAAAGTGCTGCGAGGTTTTAAAAGCTTGTTTTTGTGGACTGGAATTGCCTAGGAGACCATGGAAGCCTGGATCTCAGCACCAGAAAACTCCGTCTCAAAGGTACGGATCTTATCTTTAAAAAAAGAGGGAATGATTATGATGAATGGGCTCTGCATGCCCTGCTCATGTGGTGTGAAAGCCATAAGCTGGATATATCTGAAGAGACTGCTTTAAATGTAACCTTTTGGGAGGAAGTTGGACAATATATACTTGCTGCAGCCTCCGATGGCAAGGACACAGCCATCGGTGTCATAAAGCCATAGTCCTTACAGACTTGCTAAAACAGTTGGAATATGAGAGGCAAAGGGTGAAGGGCAGTAGCACAACCGTTTCTTCATGCACCCCTGCATGGGAGCCGGCAGACCCCAGACGCTGCAAGAACATGCCCTGCTGCAGTGGCATCGCAGCTGACAGTTGTAGAGCAATCCTGGGGAATGGGACAATCCCAGGGAGTGGGGAAATCCCGATGAACAGAGGCATTCCAAGGGCTCCCCATGCTGTGGACGCTGGCATTGTCCAGGGAGGCGGCGTGACTGATTGCGCAATCCTGCCACATGGACACATAACCCTGGCCAGCTGCACAGCCCCGGCAGCTCTGAGATGCCCTGTGACCTCCCCAGACTGCTGTAATCACTATGTGGCCACCTCGGGCCAGTATATCACCCATCTGGGCGGGCTCACCATGCTGCCCTGCTATGAGGGACCAGACTGTGTGGTGGCCACTCTGACCCTTCCTGGGACAGGGGAAAACCCCACAGCCATTCCATGCCACGTGGTCGAAGGGACCGCCCCCTCACCCTCCTTGGCCAGCCCGGCCGCACCCCCGATCTAGCTTACCTCACGGGGCCTGGCCCCGCCCCCAGCCCCACCTCTGTGGAACCTGGCCGTGCCTCCAGAGACTGTGACCACACTCCCAACCCTGCCCCCATGGGTGGATTTGGGAATGTCACCACCAGGAGCTCCTGCAGATGTGAAACCTGGAAGTGAAGCAGCCATCCCCTCAGCCCCACCTCTACCAGAATTACAGCCTTACACGCTGGCAAGGGACAGAAGGGATCATCATCCCCCTGCAGAACACCGTGACAATACCACAGTCGTCTTGTTGCTGACAGCCCTGCCAGATCCTTCAAGTGTCTGGGAAAAGGTAAAGCTTGCTGCTATCACAAGTGGGGATTATGAGGGAGCAGAACTCATTCAAGTTCCCATGTTGGAGGGCTGGGAGCCTGAGGAAGAGACACTGGGAGTTTATCCTGTAGCAAGGGGCAATGGGACTAGTTCTGACAAATATACCCCTTTTCAATGGCCAGATCTATCTGAACTACACCAGCTTGTGGCCAAGCATGGTTTGGGTTCTACTGAAGTTGCTAATATGCTATGATTCTTAACCACCGAGGAGGTAACTCCCTTTGATATAAAGCAACTAGCAAAACTGATGTTTTCAACCATCCAATATATGGTTTTTAAATCAGCATGGAAAAGCAGTGCTGAAGAACAGGGGTTAAAAAATCTAAAGCTCCCAAGAGAGGACCTGTGTTATGGGGCAGGGGGTCTCTCAACTTCTAGGTCTCACACCAGTGGAAGACAAGGCTCCAGGTCAGGCTACACCCATTAATACTGGCACAAGTAAAGGAATTGGGTAGGCAAGCACTGTTTAAAGTAACTAACATGACAAACCCGACCCAAACATATTCAAAGATAAGACAAGTACTCAAAGAACCATACTTACAATTCATAGAGAGACTACAAGATGCTATGGATAAACAAATTGTTAATGCAGAAATCATCTGATTTTACAGCTGGCAAATGACAACACCAACGAGGACTGCTGGAGGGTGATAGAACTGCTACCTAATGAGAATCCATCACTAAATGACTTGATAAATGCTTGTGCTAAGGTTGGATCTAATTTTCATAACATGACTATGTTAGCAGATTCTGTAACAACAGCTGCGAGAGTTGCACCTCAATGCTTCCGGTGTGGTCAAGTAGGTCACTTGAAGGCAAACTGTCCCCAGAAGCCCTTTCCACAGGGGACGTTTCAAGGATAGAATGGAGCATATAGCAGCTGCAGCCAATGTGGAAGGACCAGACATGTGGCTAAGGTATGCAAGATTTCATGCTAATGGTCAATCTCTTAAGAACCAGGGAAACAGGATACTGAGCATGGATGGGAATCAAGCGACGACACAAGTAACTTCCCACCCTCTGGCACAAGCCTATGTGATCAGCTCACAAGAGGGACTTGAGGAGCAGCTGGAATGGATGTGTCCACTTCTGTCACAGTAACTATGTTCACCTCAAAGATACATAAAGTCCCTCTCAAGGCTTGGGGGCCTATTGGGGAAGGATTGAGTGCATTGTTAATTGGAAAGTCCAGTACCACAATGCAAGGCATAATTGTGTACCCTGGTTTTATTGACACAAGTTTTACTGGACAAATACATGCAATGGTCCCTACCCCTACTCTACCTGTAACCATTCCCAAAAAAAACAGAATTGCTCAACTTGTACTTTTTCAGTCTTATGTCCCCAAAACAGACTCTAGGAAGCAAGGAGACCAAGGCTTCAGATCAACAGGACAGCCAGGTGAACTGGACTCAGGTCGTGGGTGATCAAAGACCCAACATGGTCTGTACTGTCACAATGCCTAAAGCAAAGCCCTCGCAGATAAAGGTCAGTGGGATGATTGACACAGGGGCAGACATCACCATCATATCTGCCAACATGTGGCTTCCATCATGGCCCACTACACCTATGGGATCTGCTATTGCTGGCCTTGGAGGGATCACACAGAGCTGCTTGAGCAGCAATCCTGTGTTGATAAAGAATACTGAGGGCCAAACAGCTACAGTCTGGCCATACATCGCTACTGTACCATTTTGAACCTGTGGGGGAGGGATGTTCTGTCTGCATGGAGAATCTGGGTGGGAACTGATATTTAACAGGACCCACTGTGTTAAAGGGCATAAGGTGTCCCACACCAACTCTAAAATGGCTTACAACTCAGCCTGTGTGGATACCACAGTGGCCCCTCGAGGAAGAAAAATAAAATGCCCTAAAAACACTTGTACAAGAACAACTAGCACAAGGACACATAGAACCATCTATGAGCCCTTGGAACACTCCTGTATTTGTGGTAAAAAAGAAATTGGGTAAATGGAGATTGCTCTATGACCTGAGAAGAATCAATTTGGTACTGGAGGGCATGGGGGCTTTGCAAGCTGGTATGCCTTCTCCTACAATGATACCTGCCTCCTGGGAAATCCTGATTGTGGGCCTGAAAGATTGTTTTTTCATTATTCTACTGCACCCAGATGATACCCCAAAGTTTGCTTTTACAGTGCCTTCCATTAATAACACTGCACCAGTGCAACGTTATCAATGGCGTGTTCTTCCACAAGGAATGCGAAACAGTCCAACAATTTGTCAGTTGTACGTTGCACAAGCACTCTCATCAGTGAGAGAGCAGTTTCCAGGGGCATACTGTTATCACTGCATGGATGACATTTTGATTGCAACCCAAACACAGGATGAACTCTTGCCAATTCAGCCAAACCTGCTGCAAGCATTAAAATAATTTGGGCTACAGGTGGCACCAGAAAAGATGCAACAGCAAGTGTGGATGTGACAGTGTGGTCAGAGAGAGAGAAATCTAGATAAGTTTTCCCATTAATCGGTCTGGGAAGCTTTAGGGAGCTGGAGAGAAATAATGATAATCAAATATTAAACAATTTGCAGGTGGTGTTTTTTAGCAAGTGGTTTTTCTCCTAAAGTTGTTTACCGATGAGTGTCTTCTTAATTAGCCAATCAGGTGAAATGTGGTGATTAAAAGACCAATCAGGTCCACCTGTAGCAAACCAAGGTATAAAAAGGAGAGGATTGACTAAACAGGCTGCTTTTACCCCTTTGCCTTCTGATCTGACTCTGTGTCGTTTCTGACTCAACAGTGACAAGCAAGCACCCTGGAAATATTTGGGACTTAAAATAATGAACAAAACAATACAGCCACAAGCAATTCAATTTTCAACCAAAACTGAGAATTTAAATGATGCACAGAAACTTTTAGGTACTATAAACTGGGTCATATCATACCTGGGAATAACTGTAGCAGCCACAGGGCCTGCAAGGCCTCCCTGGCAGTCTGTTGCCTAAGATAAGAAATGCCTAGTCATGATGACTGGACCAAAAGACCCCTCATCCACCTTGGACCCTTATTATCTCTCTGTGTAAGACCATTGGTCATATCGACCTTGACCCTTACTATTGGACTGTTTCCCAAAACCCACATACCCTATATAAATCCCTGCCTCTGCCCAGCTTGGCAGAAGAACTGTCCCTGACACCCTTTGCAGAGGCTGACAATAAAGACACATCTGTGGAACCTCACATAGCTCTTCTCCTCTCTCATCCCTGCATCTGCCAAGGCACTTAGCAAGCAAAGAGCTGAAATGGCTAAAGAGCTGAATTCACCAAAGACCTGATCTCACTTAAAGAGCTAAGCTGCTTGCTAACATTGCCTGTGGCTGGGAGCCTGCCTGGGGCACCTGGACAGGTTGTGCTTAGCGGGACTTCGCTATCCGGGACACCTACGGCAGCCGGGGTTGAACAGACCCCGAGAACTCAGACCGTAATAAATAACCAACTCACAACTAGCACCTTTGTTTGACCTCTTGAGAAGGGATCCTGAATTAACTTCCCCCAGAAAATTAACCCCTGAGGCAAAAGCCACTCTAGAAATCGTAGAGCAAGCCATCACAAACAGACAGGTCCACCGGATATGCCCAGAGGTGTGTATCACTGTATTCGTTATCATTATTGAATTTCATTTTACTGGTATATGGTGGTTTCAGTTTGAAACCGGGTGGAAATACTAATTTCGTGTAGTGGTTTTGGTTTTTTAAGTTGAGATTTTACTAATTTTGAGATTTTCCGGTTAATGTACTAAAGAGTGTGGTGGGTTTGGTGTTGGTTAATTACTAGTGTACTCACTTCCTGCTGTGAGATAGGATTAAGAGAAAGGTAAAGCAGGCTCAAAATCTTAAAAGAGTATAAAGAAAATTTCATTAATAGTAATTAAAAGGGAAAAAAGTAGTAAGAATTAAAACAAACCCTTCAGAACACTTTTCTTCTTCCCACAACCTTTTTTTTTCCACTGATAATGTAAAGAAATAAAACTTGAAATTTCCAGTTAGTTTATTACTTTTGAAATAGTCTTTTTTCAGTTCACTTAGGGAGAGAAGTCCTTTTTGTTAATGTTATGGAGACTTCTCCATAACAAGAAAAAACAGTTCTCTTGTGGTTTTTAATTTCCTCACTGATAACAGCTTCCTGGGGAACCCTGCTATTGTGAAGTCCTTTTTTACAAGCCTTTTTACATCTTGTTGATAGGTTATGTTAACTTATGGGGTATTGTTTTAAAGATGAGTTGTTTAAAGGCAAAAGTTTTTATCATCTATTTCTAAAGTTATCTTTATTCTTGGGAAAAGAGATCTTCTCTTCTTGGAGGTATAGGATTATTCTTCTTTCTTTTTTTGTTCAAACTTTTCATGGGATTATAGTTACTTTAATCTGTTTACTTTAACATGGAGGTTTTTGCTCAGTGTTAAATTGAATTTTTTATCTCCCTATAGTTTTATGTGTTACAGGGAATGTGAAAAATGCATGTTATATGATTGGCTCTTCGCAAGTATTAAAATGAATATTATACGTGTTATATTGGAAAGTTATGCTAAATTAACCTCTTCTAAGTAATACTGTATTAATCTATTTTAAGTAGTGTGATAAATATAGTTTTTAAGCTATAACATAATATTAAAATAGAAACTATGTGATGTAAGATACTTTTTGTAACTGCCTTAAGGAATGGAAAAGATAACCTAGAAATTCTTCTCATTCTCCTAACTGGATAGAGATAACAGCAATAAGACACCAAGATCCCAAGAGAAGACTTATTGCCTCCTTATCGGGAAAACTCAGACTTTGAGGAACCTAGAAAGTTGATTTACAAGATGAGAGGGGGAAGCTGAAATTAAGCAGTAACATCCTAGTTTGAAAAGAATGTTTGAATCACGTATGAGATATATGAATATGCAATAGGCTATTGCTTTTAAGGATTAATCCTTTGTTAGCAAAGCACCCGTATGTCTGTAATTCTTTGCTTTTATTGTCTTTTATTGTCCTAATTTTGATTGTCCAAACTCCTATTGTCTTAATTTTATCACTATTTTTATTACTATTAAACTTCTAAAATTTTAACACAAGTGAATGGCATTTTTCACAGGGAAAAGGAGTTCTTTTTCCATAGTTTATAAGAGGATTTCATCTCTAAAATCAAGGTATTTCTTTATCTCTCTTATCTTGGATTTAACTTCTTCTTTACTGACCATGATGTTTTCATGTTGTTCTTTTATATGCTTGCATCTTGTTCTTTTTTCTCACTTGAGGAAGGATTGAAATATTGAAAGGGTTAACATCCCGCCTGGAGTTTGTAAATGGTTACTTTGACCCCAGTTGGGTTGGGTGTTACAGACGGTGGGAGTTGTGGCTGGGGAAGTGGTTTGGATTGAATCAGGCAGGTCAGAATTCAGCAGTAGTAGTATGCGGGGGGGGGGGGGGGGGGGGGGGGAGTGCTTCTCCTTTTCCTTGTCTGATGGCTGTGGGTAACTTCCATGGGGGTAAAATCCTGGTACTGATCCGGGGCTGTTCCCAGGGCCCAGCAGGCTCAGCTTGGCCCCAGGCTGGTGAGGGGGTGTAATAAGCAGCCAGATGTTAGTAAGGCTGGCTCCATCCGGCCCCCGGAGCATCCCCCTCTCCCTGCCCGGTAGTCAATGGGGGAGGAGCCGACAGGTGGCCCCTGGCCAAGCCAGGGGGCTGGTGGGCTATGTTACATGTCCCTAGGCCAGAAGTAAAAGAGGAAGTTCCCAGGTTTCTTTCATCTTTTAACATGTGTTTTTCACAGAGGCGTGTCCAGTCTTCCAGTGGCTGGAAGCTTTGCATCACTTGTCTAGATGTCTCTCATGCAAAACCATGACATGGTATTATTGGGCAGTGGAACACACAATGGCCTGAACCTTTGCACATTCTAGAGTGGGTAATTTTACCTCACCAACCAAAAAAGACGGCACCTACTGTTCCTGAGCTAACTGCACAGTTAATCTTTAAATGCCGTCACAGGTGTCTGCTATTAAATGCCAAAGATCCTTCACAAATTATTATTCCTGCAACACAAGAGGAATTCAAATGGAGTCTGGCTAACTGCACAGCCTTGCAATGAGCTCTGCACAACTTTACTGGACAAATTGCTTACCACTTACTGAGCCATAAATTGCTAAAGTGGTGCAACTACACTCTCTCTAAAACCCCTAAATAGCTGAACACCCTGAAAGGGTGTTACGGTGTATACTGATGGTTCTTGGAAAACAGGAAAGGCCATTGTGACATGGAAAGAAGAGGGTGAATGGCAAACATTGGAAGGATATGAGAGTGGATCACCTCAAATAGTAGAGCTACGGTCTGTAGCTATGGCAATTCAATGTTTTCCACACACTCCCTTAAATGTTGTAACTGATTCTGCATATGTGGCTGACATCGCACAAAGATTAGACCAAGCACTACTAAAGGAAATCAATAATGCACAGTTCTTTAAATTACTAAAATTTCTATGTATAACCATCCATACTATATCCTGCACATCAGAAGCCACACAAATTTGCCAGGTTTTATCACAGAGGGCAATGCCAGAGCAGATATGCTAGCTAGCCCTGCCTGGACAGCACCACAACGAGATACGCTGGCACAAGCAAAGGCATTACACGATTTCTTCCACCAAGGTGCTCGAGCCTTACAGCAGCAATTTCAGCTGTCAAACACAGAGGGTTGTAATATTGTTAGCACCTGTGCTGACTGCCAAGGCCATGCTGCACCACTGCAGATGGGAATAAACCCTTGTGGACTGCATGCTTTGCAAATCTGGTAAACTGATGTCACATACATCCCTGAATTTGGCTGCTTAAAATATATCCATGTCTCAATTGACACCTTTTCCTCAGCAATATGGGCTACAGTACACACAGGGGAAAGAGGACGGGATGCCATCGCACATTGGCAATCAGTTTTTGCAGCCTTGGGTATTCCTCACTCTATCAAAACTGATGATGGCCCTGCATACACTTCACAGAAAACCAGACAATTTCTGCAGCTCTGGGGTGTATCACACCATGCCGACATCCCTCATTTACTAACTGGACAAGCAATAGTGGAAAGGGCACACGGTACCTTAAAAGGTATACCTAATAAACAAAAGGGAGGTATGTGTGGTGAGACCCCACAAAGCAGAATAGCTAAAGGTATATACACATTAAATCACCTAACAGTATTAGAATCCAGTTATTCTAAATAATTTCTTATTACTACAATCATCTTGCAATGTTCAACTGCCCAAACCCAAGGTAATGGTAAGAGACCTCCTTACCAATACATGGGGGGGTCCTTGGGATCTTATCACCTGGGGCTGGGGATATGCATGTGTTTCAACTGACAGTGGGACACGTTGGGTACCTGCCAGATGTATCCAGCCTGCACTACATCCTGCTCAGGACCACAAACAGCATCCTCCTGATGACCCCTCAACAGACATCACAGAGCTGTGTGATCAGAACGATTCATAACTTCCTCATGGAAATCTGGACTACAGTTCATATAAAGACTCGATCTGTTTACAAATTATTTTCCTGTTTACAAACTGTTTTTCTGTTTACAGATTGTTTTCTTGGATTTGGGTTTTTTCTCCAGGGGATAAAAGGGTTATAGATTGTTTTTAATAGTTGTTTTTTTTATATATGGGTTAAAGGGGTAAAGGTTGAATGGTTTTGTTTTTAAAGATAAGTTGTAACATATAAGCATTATGCTTGTGGCCTGAGTTCTCCCCTAACAGATCCTGGACATGAATGCTGCAGCTTCCATGAAAATTTAGCCCATGCTGTCTTCTGTTGTCCCATTTTCAAAGAGCCCTTGCAGATGGGCGGCAGAGAACAAATTACAAATGTTATTTAACAAGAAAGGGTGAGATGTCACCGTATCTCCAAGCCCCGGGGTTGACTTACAGGGGCTTCTCCCAATCAGATCTCTCATGGAGCTGCAAGCATTTTGCTGGATGGATCCTGAGGGGGTGTGGAGTTCAGACCAATGAGAATATCCAGACTGGGTCTTTCAAATGCTCTATATAAGGGGTAGCCTGGGAAATAAATGCTCTCTGTGCCACACAAACATCAGAGATGAGTGGTCTCTGTCTCCTTGCCCGCTCTCCCCATCATGTGATCCAACACTCCCATACTGTAAGAATTGTTGGGGTTGTTGTCCTAAACATGATGT
This sequence comes from Agelaius phoeniceus, assembly GCF_051311805.1. Lineage (NCBI taxonomy): Eukaryota > Metazoa > Chordata > Aves > Passeriformes > Icteridae > Agelaius > Agelaius phoeniceus. Next base: position 12,912,784 of record NC_135301.1, read on the forward strand.
CCATTCCAAACACTGTAAATTGGAAATGGACATAAAACGACATTTCGGATAATGATGCAGAGTGGCATCCACAGGATTGTTGGAGATGGACAGATAGGTCATCCCTAGAGGAAAGATTCAAAAAATTTAAAACATAGGTTGCTTTATCAAGTTGCTCTTGAGGGAGCATGCCTATGGGATTCCCCCTTTTTTGTTTCTGTAGCATATTTTTCAATGTGTAATGCACCTTCTCTGCTATGGCTTGGCCTGTTGGAGAATGGGCAATACCTGTAACATGTCTAATCCCCCATGTGTGGAAAAATTCTTGTGTGTTTTGAGATGTACATACCGGTCTGTTATCTGTTTTTATCTGTTGAGGAATGCCCATTGTCGCAGACATCTTTCATGAAAAATCCTTTCTTAGGATTTTTCCTTGTGAGAAGCTGCAGTTTCAGCAACCAAAAGTAAACAATGGTTATCTGCTGCTGTGGAATGCAACAGGTAGACCTGTGATTGGTCTCCTGTGGGTGTTTAGATTTACTGACCACTCATGGCAGAGCTGGCTCTTGCTGTCTGAGACACAGATCTTTGTTATTCATTCCTTTTCTATTCTTAGCTTAGCTAGCTTCTGAAGAAACCTTTTCCTTTCTATTGCTTTTTAGTATAGTCTTAATGTAACATATATCATAAAATAATAAATCAAGCCTTCTGATCATGGAGTCAACATTCTCGTCTCTTCTTCATCCTGAAAACCCTTGTGACCATGGTCACAGCCCATAGTAGCAAAGGTACGCTGCCAGTGTCAGGTGGCATCTCTTGATTTCTCACCTTTGTGAGCTGTTGCTACTATGAAACCTGAAAAGCTATGAATGGAAGCATGTACATATTTAAAAATCCCAGAATTTTATATGTGGGTAATATCTGTTCGCCAAATATCATTAGGTTTTAACCCTCATGCGTTTGTACCTAATATTTGTGGTAAGGAAAAGGTTTTCTGGCATTGTGAACAAGCATTCACTATATCTTGAGCTTGTGGCAAGGTTTAACCAAACTGTTTTGCCAGTGCTCAGACATTTTGATGATAGAAATAATGAGAAAATTTTGCCTGCCCTAACCTCTGTGGTATAGTGACTGTCATGGTGAGAGCATCTGCTCTTGCATTACCTTCCACTACAGGTCCGGGCAGAGTGGTGTGTGACCTAAGATGCAGAATGTGATATTCATGAGATCTGTGAAGTAAAAGGTTATACAAAGTGGTTAATAACACAAAAAGATCTTTGTTAGAGACTTCCTTCAGGAATGAATGTTCCATTCTCTTGATGACTGCTGTAACATAAAGAGTATCACAAACAATGTTAATAGGTTCCTGTGAAAAAAGACTAAATGCTTCTACCACAGCTGCTGGTTCAACTATCTGGGTAGATCCAGGTTATCCAGAGTTCCCATTGTCCCATATCGTTTTTCTACAGGGTCACAGCTTTGTGTGTTTTCCCTGATCCATCAGTGAAAAGTTTTTGCATCAGGAATAGGTGTTTTTGACTGTAAATGGTTTTTTTGGAAGTTCTTTGCAGGACTGCTACGATGCATGTCAAGGCATTGTGTGAATAAATTGTCCATTATAATCTTCAAGAGCAATTTGAAATGACAGTGAATCCCTGAAAATATTCTCTAATTCTGCTGCAGTAATAGGGAGATGTATCATTGCTGGATCATATCCTGTCAGGCTCTGACATCAGAGCCGTCCCATCGACAGCAGTCAAATAATAGTTTTGAGTTGAACGGTTACAGTTTTTAAAAAGGTGTATGGCAAGAAAATCCATTCTAATAGCCAGAGACAATGTTCCTGTACATCACATTGACCAATAGGAGCACAGGTTTGGAAAGATTGCCAAGTCAAAAACAGCCACAAAGGCAAATCTGGGTTTCAATGTGTAGCAAAGGACTTATTAATTTTATCATTTACAGTCTCCAAAGCCTTTTGGGCAGCTTTTGTTGATTGCCTAGGGGAAGAGAGGCTTGAGTCCCCTTTAAACAACTGAAATAAAGGAGATAATTCTTCAGCTGTAATTCCCAACAAAGGGCAAATTCAATTAATGGTTTCCAGTAACTTTTGCAAGTCATTTAATGTGCATATGTTAGTTTTCAACATTACTGGCTGTGGAGTTACTGTTGTTTCAAGCATTTTAAAGCTCAAGTGTTTCCAAGATTTTGTTTTAATTTTGTCTGTGGCTATGCACAGACTTCTGCTGGTGAGTGTTATTTTTAAAGCTGCAAGGCAATCGTGCAATAGTGTCACACTGTCGGAGGCAATTAAAATATCCTGCATATAACAATACAGCAAAACAGTTGGATATTTTTACTGTATTGCTGAATGAGCGACAAATTGACAAATAGTTGGACTATTTTTCATACTGTCATGGTTTGACGCTGGCACAATGCCAGGGCCTCCATGAGAATACCCTCTCCCTGGTTTCTGCTGTGAGATGTGACCAGGAATAAGCAAAGCAGGCTCCCACTTAGGAAAGAAAAAAAATTTATTAACTAAACTACAAGGGAAAGGAAGAAAAAAAAAAAAAGGAACACACAAGGAAAATGAAAACTTCACAAATACATCTCTTCCTCCTCCCCACCAAATTTCCAATACAATACATCCCCTAAATCATCGACTCTTGGTCCGGCACCACTTTTCAGAATACTCAATCCTCAGTTCATCAAGAGGAGAAGGAGTCCTTCTTGTCCCAATGGTGACCTCTTCCTTTCATGTCGAGCGCTCTTACCACTGAACACGGACCAGAGCTGCTTCTAGCGTTGACTTTTAAGGATGCTTCGTCCCACTCCAAAAAGGCACAGTCTCAACTTCGGGACATCTGTCCCCCCCATATTTTTCACCCCCTGGGGCTGAGGGGTACCCACACCAAACCCTCTTGGTCCTGAGGCATTGCCTCCCCCTAGAATGCAGTCCCTGTATCACATGGAACATGGTTCTGTCCATGGCTATACAAAAAGAGTCCAGCATAAGCTACTCCATCATCTCTTCCACCTGAGTTCTTCTCTATTTCTCTCATGGCCCATTTCCTCTTATCTCATCTCTATCTCTCTTCTCATTCAGCTCCAGGAGGATTAGCATTTGTAAGGTTTCCATCATCCAAGAAAAGGGTTAAAAATCTGAGGCTCTGTCTGTCCAGAACTCACACGGCTGCCCTGCTGGGCACCTTCTCGCACCCCCCCCTTCTCCTTCTCGGCCGGCCAAGCACAGGCACCAGCTCTCTCTCTCTGTCTCTCCTGGGGGGCGGGGGTGGCTGCCCGATGCCTCTCAGTGCTCCTTCACCCTTCCATCCTGCAGAAGCCTTCACCTCCCTTCTGTCCAGGGCCCCGGCCTACCTCACCCGGCCACATGGCTTCCCCTCCCTCGCCCAGCCCGCAGCCGGGCAGGGGAGGTCTGAACCTTTCCCTGACCAGAACCCAAGAGAGCCACCCAGGGGAGAGCCCTGCTTTTAACCCCGTGTTCTCAGAGGCGTATCCAATGTCCCAATGGCCACATTAGGTGCCAATATTAAAATCGGAGCACCATTGGCCTAACCACAGCATCCCAGAAAACATATTTCCTGTCAAACCACCACACATGCCCTGTGGTAAGACAACCCAGTGGTAAGACAACCCAGTGGTATCATTCCATGGGGGTTTCATGATTGACAGATGGTAAAGGCAAATTTAGGTGCATCATCAGGATGTAAAGGAATTGTGAAAAAACATTCTTTTAAATCAATTATTACCAAGTCCCAGTGTTCGGGAATCATCATGGGGTTAGTTATTCCTGGTTGTAATGACCCCATTGAGTCAGTAGATCTCACCCTGACAAAGTGCCTGGGATCGGGAGTACATATGGTATCAAGGTGGCAGTCTTGCCTTCTGGTCCAATAAGGTGTAGTTCTTTGGCTGATTGCTATGGTATCTCTTGTCCACTGACTCCAGTGACAATTACCGTAGAAGGTGCCATGGACCACTCAGGAGGGCACTCCTGTGCTATGATGGATATATTGGCTCCTGTATCAACCAATCCTGTAAAAGACTTTCTGGGTCTATTTGGCAGGTGAGTAATGGCTGTTGTGTTTCAGTTACTCTGGACTAAAAGATCTGAGGAACACCTGTGCTTCCAAAGCTCCCATTGTTTCATTGCTGCTGTAATATTGGCACTGGACAAGGAATTGCTGGCAGCAGTATGAGTCGGGCCAAGCGCATCCCTTCAAGCACAGAGCAAGGGGGATTAGGAGTCCAAGTCATAATTTTGATTTCCCCTCTATAATCTGCACTAATAATTCCCAGTAAAATAAACTGTTCAGTTTAAGTGGTAGAAGAACAACCCAATAATAAAGCATGAGTTTGAAATGGTAGTGGACAAAAAACAGCAGTGAGTAATACATGAACAGAAGCATCTTTTAAGATTGTTGTAGAGCTGATAGCTACCTCCAGGCCAATGGAGCCTGGGCTGCCCCTTGCCAGACCTGAGTTTGCATTGGGGGTTGGCTGAATTGGGCCCTGTTGGGTTGAGGGGCACCAGCTTGCACACCCCTGTTCAATTGCAGCTGGGCACACGCAGTGGGACATGCCGGTCCCTGAGAGCTGGGGTGCTGTGGTATTAGGTGGCGGATTTTGATCACCATTATTCAGTGCCTCGGTTTGAGCCAAATCTACAAATTCTGTCCACCACACCAAGTACTGCCACCCCCGTTAAAACTGTTTTAAAAAAAGAGATTTCCAGTCCACCAGTGTAGGATTCACATTCTCTGAACCTGAGAGAAGCAGTGAGAGAAGCAGAGAAAAGAATGATCAAAACAATTCTTATCTCATTTGCTGCTCCTGTGTTGTGCCAAAGTAGAATGCAATATGGAGATTGTTTACCCAAAGTGATGGTGTTTTGTTTCCTTGGCCTATCAGGGCCAAGTGTGTGTGTGTGTCGGGACTGTCGGCTGACAGTCACGAGATTCTTTGCAGTTGAGTGCAGTTGGGTGCTTGGTAGATTCAGTTTAGATGTAGTGTAATATAGTATAGAATAATATAGTATAATAAAGTATTTAATTAGCCTTCTGATATCCAGGGAGTCAGATGGGTCATTTCTCCCTTTCACGGGGGTTGCCTTGTTTTACTATACACCAGTAACATGGTATGCGATTCAGCAATAGCATCTATTAAATTCACAGTAAAGGAGGAATGCAAGCCATTTTCCTTCACCAATTTCCTTAGTTCTTTAACCATTTCATAGGACAACTGTTCATGGCGTGGATTTTTGATTGTGATATATTACAGGCATAGCTTGTAAAAATTCAATATCTCCCTCTTGTAAAGATCGCCTGCGGCAGCTATGTATTAACCTTTCTGGCTCGGGTTTAGTGGGCGACACATCCTCATAGTCATTAGAAGAGTGAGACATGGCATAAGGAGGAGGCCGAGTGGGTGAAATGGTTGCAGCTGCCTTTTGGCATACTGTCTGTAATATTTCTTCCACACTAGGAGCAGTGGCTGCCATAACGCATATTGGGGTCAGAGGAGGGTATAAATCTGGTTCTTGGTCAGGATTGATTGGCCCCAGATCAAACGGGTCTTAGCGTTCCTGATCATCCTCCTCAGGAGAGGATGGTGGTGCATCCAAGGGGACATGGTCCACTTCCTTAAATTGTTGCAAGGCAGAATAGATGACACACCAAGTAATGATATCATTGGGATGAACATCATGGGGAGTAACCTGACGAGTTTGTAAGCATTCCCCGACATTTTTGTTAATAAATGAATTCATAAGAACCATCAGAGGGGTACCAGGGGCAGTTTTGTCAAATCCATATGAGTAAGGACATAAATTTCTGAGGTAGGTAGTATGTTAAATCCTTTCTCCCTGGTAATGCGCAACAGAGAGTCTTTATGGAGTCTTTGAGATTTGGTTGTGCTTTGCCCCATAAAGAGAAATGACTACCTGGCCATTTGCTTGTCTATCCTTGTTCTTTAGGCCACAATAAAAGAAACCCCTCAGTGATCTTTCAGGCACAATGGGATGGTTCAGCCAGGGTGTCTCACAGGACTAGATCACCATAACAGTTGTCAGCCCACGTTGGGCGCCATTTGTGATACGTGAAGGGATGAGAGACACCAGCAAAGATGTAAGTTAATCTAAGGTTTTATTCAGAAGCATCAGAATATATATTTCTATTCCTAAGAGCTTTTTTTTTTTGGTTACAGCTTACAGGCTTAATCACAGTTCTACAATAAATCTGTCCTTGTGACATCTTCTGTTGTTCTCTCCAAAGCCATGGCTAGTAGAGCGCAAAAAGCATCCTGTTCTTAAGTGGTAGCAGAAGTAGAAACACTTTCATCCCATTCTGTCTCAGGTATACGCTGTCCAGAGAGACACTGCTGCTGCCCACACTAGTCTTTGTTTAACTCTTTCCTTACACCAATACCTGTTACCCCAACATTCCACGAGCCTTGTTGCCCTTCTCTGGACACATTCTAGCACCTTAATGTTCTTTTTGAAGTGAAGGGCCCAAAACTGAATTCAGTACTCAAGATGCAGCCTCACCAATGCCAAGTACAGGGGACAATCACTTCCCTAGTCCTAGCTTCACTATTCTTGATACAGGACAAAATGCTCTTGATGCTGAGGAATGCATCTAGTGCAAGTAGCTTGGTCTGTAAGCTGCGGTTCAAGATGGAGATCGAGATGCAGACTGAGCTCTGGGTGAGAGCCCAAAGACACAAGAGTCATGAACTTCCAACCCTTTGCATAACAAAGGGCACCCAAGACTGGTGGCATCATCCAGGTGAATGGACATTGAGAGACACAGCAGGAGCTGAATTCAGGAGGAAGAGTGAGACTTGCACTATAGATAGACTGTGAGGATATAAAAGCCCAGATGTTCTTTTGTTGGGGGTCCTCAAAGGTACCAGCTCTAGCTGTTTCTGTGTTACTGAGCAGTGAATAATTTTCATTATGGAACGAGACATTGGAGATTCTGCCATGGGAAACTTGGGGTTGAATCAGTAAGGAAACCTGGTGTGACTGTGTGTTAGTGAGGTGTGTAGGGAGTCAAGCTGAGCACCATTGGCTCACAGGAGCCACCCACTGTGAAGGAACTCCAGTCCCAGCAGTTAGTTTCTGGTATTGAGAGTGTGACTGCCAGAGAGTCTTGTGAATGGTCAGACTTGGAAGTTTCTTTAACAATTGGCCTTCTTGGCCACCTGGGCACACTGCTGGCTCATATTCAGCTGGCTGTCAACCAGCAACCCCAAGTGCCTTTCTGCTGAACTGTTCCTAGGCCACTCCCTCCCAAGCCTGTGTTACCAAATGTCATGGTTTGAAAGACAGGTGTCTGCTAGGGAAGGCTGAAGCCTCCCTTGGAATGGAAAATATAACCCCCTTCCTTCTGGATTATTATAATTTTGAAATTAAGGGGCTCTCAGGCAAAGATATGAGAAGAGGAATAACAGTTCTTTCCTAGTATGCATAACAAGGTGAACAAACAACAATAACTATGGTATTAACAACAAACATAACCAGAAACCCAGTAACAGCTTTCTTGGTCACAGGCACTTTCCCCTTTGGTGTAGTATTGGTCACAGCTGGCAGGGGCGCTGGTGGCTCCTGGTGGGCAGGGCGGGTGTGATGATTCCCCCGCAGCTGCAGGGAGCCCTCTGGTGCAAGCTCGGGGAGCACATGGTAATGGCAGCTTGACTGAGATGGGAAGAAAGGCTTGCTTTACAAGTCAATCTTGGTGTCCCAGCAGGACTCTTGGAAGCAGCAAGCTAGAACAGCAGGAATGAGCAAAAATCCTGGTGTGGTGGACGAGATGTATCAGCAGCTCCGCAGCTGTAGCTGGAACCTCAGGACGTCTTGGCAGGCAGGGGGTGCAGGGTACAGTGTAGCGAAAGCTCAGAACAGTGCCTAAGAAATGGTGGGGGTGGGGCAGTGGCGGCCCAGCTCCGGGCAGGGCAGAGAGAGGCTGGCTCTGGATCCCGGGCACCTGAGCAGGTGGTGAAAAGTCCCTCTTTTAGTGAGGTAGGGTGTTAACAAGGTCTCAGTTCAGTGGCTGTTCTCACAACCAGAGACTCACCCCATGGCAGAAGAAGCAGGACTGGACTGGGTTATAGCAGTGGCAGCGAATTCCCTCCCCCAAGCAGCAGCTCCGACTGACCGCCGTCCTCCGAATGTCGAGAGAGAGAGCTAGCAACTGCCCCAGCCCCTCCTTTTACCAGCCCAAATCCCCCTGCCCCTCCAACACAAACTCTCAGATAAGAGAAGTGGAGCCAGATGCCCTCCTCCACTGAGCTTGACCACTTTTTTGTCTTTCTTAAGTATCCAGTCATTACTGTTTCCTATCAACTTATGGAACAAAATTCCTTGAGGAAAAAAAACAAAAGGAAAGATTCTAACCCCCAACACCAAACAAGTTATATTTCTTTAAACATGAGCCTATGAAGCAGTGGGGGAAAATGTTAAGACATTCAACAAGAAGGGAGATTTAATCTGTGAAATACATAGCAGCTAAAAAGCAAGCTCTAAGTGGTGTCCATGTGTTAGAAAACCAAATTAAAGTTAGGGCTTGACATGCTTTGATTCTCTCAGACCTGGGGGAGGAAGTTAGCATGGCTTGGGAAGGGGGATGAACGAACACAAAAGAATGCAACATTTATGGGCAACGCAGGCGGTGGCAGTGTCCGCGGCTTGCGTTTTTGCCAGGAGTGGATGTGCCTGGGCAGCGGCGTCACCCGGCAGGCGGCAGGGACCAGCACCAGGCGCCCACACGGCATCCACATGGTGCGGGGGGGCCGGCAGCTGTTGTTCGCCATTTTAAAAGCTGCGCCATGTTACGCAAGCAGCTTGTCTCTCCCCCGGGGAGAAGCGGGGGGGGAGAGGCTGCCCAGATTTTCCTGTATTGGCTGCGGACTCAGTGCTTTCAGTTTTGTTTGTGCTCAGTGTAAAGAAGGTAGATTTATGTGCTGCAGGAAGCACATATGGGTGCTAAGTTTTCTGTGGCACAGAGGTAGCGTTTATACCCTAATTTTAGAAACCCTAAGTAGTGGAAATGTTATGGTTTCCAAAGCAGTTTTGAAACGGCTTGTTCACTGGATATCTTTTCATTTCCCTCAGTTTACCCAGCAGAATGTTAATTCTGTCTCTGCCTGGGATAAAATTGGAGCCTTGTTAACAGCTAAAGCAGAACAGGGAGATGGGACGGTGTCTCAATTTTTCCCGGTGTTCCTGGTAATTTGGAAAGAAGTGCTAAAGAGGGATTTGAAAGGACAGTCAGAGCAAATCTCCCCTCCTGCGGCTTCTCCTACCCCTCTTCCCAAACCCTCTGCCCCTGAACTGAGAAAAATGAGCAAAGCTTCCCGGCAATTTCAGGGTACCGGGCACTACAACTGCTCCCCTGGCTTCCCACCTCTCTCCCAGTACCCTGGCCCTGGCAGTTGTGTGCAGGCTGACAGAGCACCTTCCCTGCACCCTTCTAACTTAGCTCCTGTTACCCCGAAGTCCTGTTCTAACCCCCCCCATTCCCAAAATGGCTGCGACCGCATGGTTGGCATTCACAATACTGCTGACCGCATGGCCGGAGCCCAAAATGGTGGCATCCACCTGTTTCAGCCCTCCACTTACCCTTCTTCTCCCCACAGTCCCTTTCGCCCACCTGTCCCCTCCCCCAACCGCTTCTGGTCTCACAACCCCTTCCTTCCCTTGGACGCTCCTCCCCCTCCCTTTGTGTCCCCGCCCCCTGTTACATCATCCTGTAACCCCGCCCCTGGTTCCCACGGTTGCCCCGCCCCCATGCCTGTTCTCCACGCCCCCTTACCTGGGTCCCAAGAGGGTGGGGCCGAGGGCTGGGGGGGTGGGCCCCTGCCTGGTTCCCACGGGGGTGGGGCAGGGGGAGGGGATGTCCCTCCTCCCAGTTACCAAGGCGCCAGGGTGGGGGGGGCAGAGGCAGGGGATGTACCCCCTCCCAGTCTCCATGGGGGTTGGGTGAAGGGTGTTTCCCCGCCCGCTTCCCAAGGCAGTGGGGCTGGGGGAGGGGGTGGTCCCCCTGCCGGGTCCCACGGGGGTGGGGCTGAAGGGAGAAATCCTGGGGTCCAAAACAGGGAGGAAGAAGTCATCTCCTTGGTAGCCCCTGTTCAATACACAGGTGGTAGGGCTGGTCCTAGATCCTACCAGCCCTTCTCATATCACTCAAAGCGTGAGTTATGTAAAAGTAAATTAGAATTTGGGAGAAATAGTGAAATTTTTAGAAGCATGATGAGAGCTACGTTAACATCCCTTGAATTTGTTCCTACTGACCTCCTAGATCTTTTCTGGTGCCTGCTTACCCAGTCAGAGTTCGATCTATGGGAAAGCTCCTGGAAGAGATCTCTCAGGGATCTCGTGGAATAACTTAAGCAAACACCTCAGGATGCCAAAGATTTAGAGAATAATAACATTACTTATGAACATCTGTGCGGCGAGGGGGAGTGGGCTAAGCCTGAGGACCAAGCTCGAGTGTTGTCAAAATTCATTCTAGATAAGATTTCAATCGCTGCTGATAAGGCTTTTAACCAGCTACCAACTGTGGAAGCTAGTGGTAGTTTCCTTGACATTAAACAGTCTCCTTCAGAAAGTTTCTTGCAGTTTGTTGACTGGGTCCATGCACAGGTTGAGAGACAAGTACGGGACCCCAGGACACAAATGGAGATAGTGAAAGAGATGGCACAGAGAAATGCCAATGAAGTCTGCAACAGGGTGCTCCTGGGACTGCCTCTCAACCCCCCACCTACATGATGATGGAAGCCTGTGCTAGGAAGGTGGAACTGTTTGCTGCACGGGAGGCGTGGTCAAGGCCGACAAACCCAGAGACAGTGGCAGCTGTATCCCCAGGAGTGAGGAGGCAACAGATGTCACCAGAACAACTTCAACATGTCATCTGCTTCATATGCAAAAAACCAGGACACTTTGCCCAGGACTGTCCCCAAAGCCAGCAACAAAAGACACCCTTCACACCAAAAAACCCCGATGCCAGTGCCCGCCCGCCCGGTGCCACGACACAAATGCAGCGGGCTTCCCTGAAGGGGAAACCTCCCTCAAAACAGAGAAGGGGGTGGAAGGGAAGGGGGTGCAGGAACACAAAATAACCATTTACAGGATAAAATCTGGTGGTCTCACAAGCGTTTCAAGCTTGTGACCACCAAAGCTTTTGCTTTCAGGTCTACCCAGTGGACGGTCATTGGAGTGGACCTGCCAGAGGACTTGCAGAACTTAACAAAAGATCCCACAAGATTGGACAGTGAGTACTTTTTGTTATTGGGGACACTGCACACACACCCATGGAGATTGAGGTGGCTCCCATGACCATCAAAGGCGATATATCTAACCTCATTCTCCTGGCGTGCTGTCCACAGCCACCCTTCTATTTGGCCAAGGGGCAAATCATCGCCCAGGCCATTCCTGTTCCACCAGAAATTTCAGTAGATGACAAGGCACCAGGTGTATACTGGGCAGAAGTGGTTGGCGAGGACAAACCCATTATGGGATGCAACCTAATGTGTGGAACAGAACATCTCCACGTGGAAGGGTTGCTTGACACAGGGGCAGATGTGACAATCATACTTGAAAGGTTGTGGCCGTCACATTGGGACTTGCAGCCTGTGGCTGGTCAAATCCAAGGTGTAGGAGGATTCACATTGGCAAAGATATCAAAGAGCATCGTGCAAATTGAGAGACCAGACGGAAAATTGGCCAGCATCCATCCATTTGTTACTAATTACAAAGCTTCCTTGTGGGGGAGAGACACCATGTCCCAGTGGGGGGTCAAATTGGTGATCCCTAAGACACCCCAGGATTTTTTTGAAGCAGCCACTGTCGAGTGCCTTGCCCACAAGTTAACATGGCTGAAAAATGACCCAGTCTGGGTAAAACAGTGGCCACTCAGTAATGAAAAGATAGAGGTGCTCGAGGAGCTTGTGGCAGAAAAATTGGCTAAAGGACACATTGAAGAGACATCTAGCTGCTGGAATTCCCTGGTCTTTGTAATAAAAAAGCCAGGGAAGTATAAGTGGCGGCTCCTCCATGATTTAAGAGAAATAAACAAAAGAATTGTGGACATGGGGTCTCTCCAACCAGGGATGCCCTCCCCAACAATGCTACCCCAAAATTGGCAATTGGCTGTCCTAGACATCAAGGACTGTTTCTTCCATATTCCCCTACACCCAGAAGATGCACCACGGTTTGCTTTCTCAGTTCCCACCATCAATCGAAAAGCCCCAATGAAGCACTACCACTGGAAAGTATTGCCTCAGGGGATGAAATGCAGTCCATCCATCTGCCAGGGGTACGTGGCTTCATTGCTTTCCCCAGTGTGCACCCAGAAAAAGGAGGCAATCATCCTACACTACATGGATGATGTGCTTGTGTGTGCTCCCGATGACATAATACTCCAAGACACACTTGACCTAGTGGTTAAAGTTTTAACCTCTGCTGGATTCCAACTGCAGGAAGACAAGGTTCAGAGGATGCCACCTTGGAAGTACCTGGGCTTGCAAATCACTGTGCGGACCATTGTTCCGCAGAAATTGGAAATTAAGAGTGATCCCAAAACTCTAGCAGATCTCCATTCCTTGTGTGGGTCTTTGAACTGGGTCAGGCCTTGGCTGGGTCTCACCCACCGGGACCTAGCTCCCCTTCTCAATTTACTGAAGGGAGAGAGAGAGCTAGCCTCTCCCAGGGAACTGACCCCAGAGGCAAAAACCGCCCTCCAAGAGGTGCAGAAGGCTTTGGCCGAGAGGCAGGCCCATTGTTATAAGCCCGAGCTGCCTTTTGAATTCATTGATTTAGGGAAGTTACCACACATACACGGGTTGATATTTCAGTGGTTTGAAGTACAAAAAGATCCACTTCTAATCATAGAGTGGGTTTTCCTCTCCCATCAGTGATCCAAAACCATCACACAGCCACAGGAGCTAATAGATAAGCTGATCTGGAAGGCCAGAGTAAGATTGCGTGAGCTGGCTGGTTGTGACTTTCAGTGTATTCACCTTCCAGTCCACCTTGCTAAGGATGGAAAGAGCTCTCCTGAGAGGTTGACCAAAAAGAGGTTCAACGACCTGCTCCAGAGCAATGCCAGTCTCCAGCTATCCCTGGACAGCTACAGTGGACAGGTATCAGTCCAGGCCCCGTCACACAAGCTTTTCAACAAGGAATTCCACCTCATTGCTCCTGAGAAAAGGAGTCCTAGGCCACTCAAGGCACTTACAGTGTTCACTGATGTGTCCGGGGCATCCCGCAAGTGGGTGATGACTTGGAGAAATCCCCAGACCCAGCATTGGGAAGCTGATGTTGAGTTTGTGGAGGGGTCGTCCCAGATCACTGAACTGGCCGCAGTTGTGAGAGTCTTTGAGAAGTTCTCGGAGCCAATTAATTTGGTCACCGATTCAGCCTATGTGGCGGGAGTAGTGTCCAGGGCAGAGCAGGCAGTTCTCAAAGACATCGAGAATGAGCATCTCTTCAGGTTGCTCTCAAAACTAATTCATTTAGTTTCACAGTGGAGCACCCTTTCTATGTGATGCAAGTGAGGTCACACACCAATTTGCCAGGCAAGGTCGCAGAAGGTAATCGCAAAGCAGATTCCCTTGCTGCCCCAGCAGAAATGGCACGCCTTCTGGACATCTTTCAACAGGCAAAGCTAAGTCACCAACAACACCATCAAAATATTCCAGGTCTAATCCGTCACTTCCAGTTAACACGCAGTCAGGCTCGAGCCATTGTGGCCACCTGTCCCAATTGCCAGCTTCAAGCAGTGCCATCCCTGGGTGTTGAGGTTAACCCCCGAGGCCTTGGGAGCTGTGAAGTGTGGCAGACAGACATTACACACGTTCCCAGTTTCGGTCGCATGAAATACGTACATGTCAGCATAGATACCTAGTCAGGTGCGGTTTATGCCTCTGCCCATGCAGGGGAAAGGGCTGTGCATGCCAAACAACACTTGCTGCAAGCCTATTCAGTATTGGGGGTCCCTAGGGAAATTAAAACTGACAATGGCCCAGCGTATGCCTCCAAGGAGTTCCTAGAGTTTGTCCAGCAGTGGGGAGTGGAGCACAAGACAGGCATTCCCCACTCCCCCACAGGTCAAGCTGTGATCGAGCGTGCCCACCATACACTCAAAGAAGTCCTGGCTAGGCAGGGCAGCTCTGCAGCGTGGATGACTCCACAACAAAAGTTCTGCAAAGCTCAGTTTACCATCAACTTTTTGAATTGTTCATTTGAAAACAGGAATCCTCCAGCAATACATCATTTCCATAATAGTGATCGGTTTAAGTTGTCACAGCGTCCACCAGTTCTCATTAAGGACCCAGAAACTTGGGAAACCAAGGGTCCTTATGAGCTTGTCACCTGGGGGAGTGGTTACGCATGCGTATCCACCCCCTCAGGCCCTCGATGGATACCTCAAAAGTGGGTAAAACCTTTCGTCCCCAGAAATCCAGCTCCAGCAGACGGGGATGAGAAGCAAGCAGCTGTCGCCTCAAAAAGAAGACACCGCCAGAAAAAGGAGGAAGAATCTTCCTAAAAGAGTTAGCTGCATTCCAGCAGACCCATGAACTTGAATATGTTTGGTTTTTTTTTTTAATTTTTGTTTTCCCTTGTAGAAAAGAAAAGCTACCTCCCACCTAACCTCACGATGAGCCTTGTCCGAGTTGTCATCCTGTTCGCGCTGAGCAGTCTGACAGCTGTGTGGATCATTCCTCAGCCACGCCAAAACATCTGGGTGATCCTGGCACAGACGCTCCAACAGGAAAATATATGTCTGTTCACAGCAGCAGCGAAAGACCCAGTGTCTACCTGCCTGGTAGGGATTCCATTGCAAGCTGGAGAGTTTACAGACAAGTTAGATACGCCTATACCTCACCCAAGTCCCAAATCAAATCACACACAACCACACAATATCCATTACCGGCGAGCTGTAACGATTAAAAACCCTATAGAAGAGTGGCTGCCAAAGTTACCCAGAGCTGCTCAGGAGCCTCAAGTGTTAGAGCTGTTGGGCTCCT
The DNA here is from genome assembly GCF_051311805.1 of Agelaius phoeniceus. Classification (NCBI taxonomy): domain Eukaryota; kingdom Metazoa; phylum Chordata; class Aves; order Passeriformes; family Icteridae; genus Agelaius; species Agelaius phoeniceus. Next base: position 12,927,814 of record NC_135301.1, read on the forward strand.
CCCCTACACCATACTGCATACACTTTTTTTTTATCCCACGTTCCAACACCAAACCTTTTAACAACATAAAACACTATCGAGAGGAATTCACTGCCAAAAGGTGGTGTAAGGTTTTAAGCCATGTTGCAGCAGACAATCTGCACCATTCACATCCCAAAAGCCTCCCTAAAGGTTTGTTTTTAATTTGTGGGGATCGGGCATGGGCAGGAATCCCTTCTCAGCTTTTAGGAGGGCCATGTACCATCGGGCAGTTGTCCCTGTTGACACCCAACCAAACCATGATTGGCGAGTGGACTCAAAAGAACAATTTGGTCAGCAAAATTCAAAAGAGAAGCGTTGACAATTTGGACCCAAATTGTGATGCAGAAATCTTCCATTGGGCCAAGTCAAAAAGAGTTGCTGTATCCCTGTTCCCTCCATGGGTTGCAGCAGCCAAAGCACTAGGTGAATTGGGCCACCTAGAGTGCTGGGTAGTCAAACAGGCAAACTTGACATCCACGGCCATCAGCTCCTTCCTAGAGGATGAGGATATTACCAGGCAGGCCACACTCCAAAATCGTGCGGCCATAGATTTCCTCCTGCTGCTGCATGGACACGAGTGCCAGGAATTTGAAGGACTGTGCGGCTTGAACCTAACATCTAAAGCACCCAATGTCCACGCGGCTCTCCGAGAAGTGAAAAGCCTGATCGGACAAGTCCAGCAGGAATCCGAGAACTGGTTCAGTAGACTGTTCAAGGACTGGGGACTCTCGGGGTGGTGGACTTCTATTATTAGGACAATTTTGTTGTTTTTTGTTGTTCTTTTCCTAGTCATGTTAGCGTTCAGGATTCTACATCACATACGTTTAAAGGCTATCAATGGTTTGGTCTCCACTACCTCAGAAGTCAACCACACAGAGTTTGTGGACCTAAAGCAAATTGACAGGCCCGCGAATCATGAGTGGTGGACAAATTCATAACCTGCAGCAGAAATAGTCCGAAGCATTTCCTTTTATTTCTGTTAACAGAAAAGGGGGAGGTGTTGTATTGCACTAAATAGTTTATTTAGTTGTTGTTTTGCACTGGGTGATTGGAAATTTGTACTGAGTATGTTATGTCACAGACATTGTTATTTCCCTTCTCCCATCACATGGTCTCTCCCTCATGCACCCCTCTGCTATACCCCCTGGTGATTTGGCCCCTGGTTACCCCTCCCCTCGCCCCTCCTCAATGGTATCCCATTGGCTGTGGTCCTCTTCCCCCGCCCCCATCCCCTCGGGTATAAAAGTCCACTGCAAGAAGGTCACACCCTCTTTTTCACCTGGAAGGTAGCTAGAACCTGAAGTGTCTCCTCCCAAGCTAATAAACAGGACACTCGTCCCCACGTGGAGAAGAGAGTTTCTCGTCTTTTACTTTGTCCATGTAAGACCGTGTGGGATAGGGTCTGAGCTAGCCGGAGTGGACCCATACAACAGCCCGAGATACACAGATTCTTACAAGTAATCTTTAGGAAGATCTCCTGGTTTTGTTACTCTTCACACGACTCTTTTTGTCATGTCAGGTTTTTACAGCAGATTTCATATTTGCTCACTCCTGATTGTATAATATCAGTTATTCTTTTTCTTATTATTACACTTTTTAGATGTTTCAGAAGATTTTCAACCCTGAAATGTGAGTTTCCTTGTTCTCTCTGAGCTAGCTCCCAAAGGATCAGGGGTGGGACTATCACCTGCTTTGCTGGTGTAACAGCTTATTCACTTTCTGTGATCTCAGCTTTAAGAAACAATTAGATTGTGGTCTACTTGGTCATATTTGGGGTGAACTCTGACAAATCAATCTCTTTTTGTGGAATTATTGTGAGAATACCTTTTTCTGCAATCCCTCTTGTTGCTTTATCAGCAAAGCTATTTCCTAATTCTGGAGTGGTTTTCCTTTTTTGCTGACCTCTGCAATGCATGATAGCTACTTCTGCAAGGTTTTTAATGCTCTCTAAGAGGGAAAGTATTTGTTCAGCATGTTTGATTTGATTACCTTGAGCGTTCGGAAGTCCTCTCTCCTTCCAGATGGCTCTATGGGCATGGATAAAACTAAATGCATATTTAGAGTCAGTCTATATATTTACATATATTGTATGTAAATATAAATATATTTTTTTTCTATTTTTATATATATTATGAGGCGCTGTGCTAGTACCCCCAGAGCCACATTCAGTCTCTTGTGTGTGAAAAGTTCAAAAGGTTTAGTTAAGTCTGGCAGTCTCAGTGCTAGAGCTGACATTAGAGAGTGTTTCAGCTGTTTAAAAGCTGCTTTAGGTTTTCAAGACTGAATTTGTATATCAAGGGGAAGATGAGGATGTTAAAAATAGGTTAGAAACTGTTGTAAAGTAGTTGATAGATTGTTAAGCATGTACTGTTAGTTTGGTTATGGTAAAAGGGGTTAAAAGAGTAGTTATAAGAAATACAGTACTCAATATACCATAATACACCTAAGTGCACCACCTCCCAAGCAAAACGAGCCAACCTGGACAGAACTGTAATGGGCCAATCAAGCGCCTTAAACCTTCATGCAAATGAAGAATTGAAAAAGAAACCAATCCAAAGGGACAAAAAACTTGATAAAAAGGGGCATCTGACCCACTGAATCTGTGCAGCTCCACCTGGAACATCGGGGGCATCACTGCTCAAGAAGACCCAGCGCCGGTGCTGCAGCATCCACAATGGGAACACTCCTGCTCAGCCTGCGGGCTCCCATGCTTTAGGCCTTTCTTTTTATTATAATAAATGCTGAAATCACTTTTAGTACTGGGAGTCTGGTCCCGTTTTTAACAAGGAGGCAGAGCCCACTGTAACAACTGAACAGTCACCTTACAGCACTGTGGAGCTGGCTAACCTGCAAAAAAAATATAGTAAACATGCAAAACAAACTGAAATTGAGTATGTTTGGAGAATTTTGCTCACGGGTGAAGGTAGGATGAGGCTTTTGGAGGAGGAGTTCCACAACTTTTCAGGCCCTGGTATATTTTTAACAATGCAGGTAGCAGAGAACCTTGGTCTCTCACTCAAAGGGCAGGATATTGGTTGGGAGACCTGTCTGAGAGGGGAGAACCCATCTCTATCCCCACTCCAACATTGGGTAAACTCACTGAAAGTGTGCAAAATGCTGGTTGCCTCCAATTAATACACGATAGGAAGCTAGTAACCTGTCAGACGCCCCCTCTCCCCCATGTTGTTGCTTGCTAACCAAGATAGGAAGAATCCCCTCATCAAAGGTCTGCCTGACTTGTTGTTTTGACTTGAAAGTAAACTGGTGGGAGAAATGAACCCTGCTCAATTACCTTTGGAGAGATTTCTGATCCGAGTTCCGATTTAATAAAAAAGATTACAATAAATGCAACAATACACAGAAAACTGGCTTAAACCCATAAAGTCAGAGTACAACCTGGCACCCTGTTGGTCAGCGTGGTGGTTGATGGATGCAGTTGAAAGCGGTGGTCTTGTGGAAGTTCTGGTCTTCTTCTGGATATGTTGAGTAGTGAAGATGGTGTCCCAAGCCCCCAATTATATATACTTAGGCTCAGGGGGGAATGCTCAGTACCTCTCCCAGGGTGGGGAGTTTCACAATGTAATGATATAATCTTATGAGTCATAGGATATTTTTGGGAGTTCTTGATGGTCTAAGGTGTTGCAGCTGCCCATTATGCTGGTGCCATTGAGTCCATTATGGCCCATTAGCAGAGATGACGCCCTCAGGATGGGTGGGACTGTGATGATGTTTTCCCAGAGGGGACTTAGCTGAGTCATTGGTGTGAAGAAAAAGAAACACCACCCTGCCTATCAGGGTTTGACTCTTCTTCCTTATGTAATTTAACATCCAGCTTGTATCCTGAGAAGTCAGGTGTGCACTGGGCAGCTACTGCAAACGACCCATCATTAACAGTTGGTCAGAAATGATGTTGAGGGGAGTAGAATACACAGTTTGGTTGCACCCACATTGGCATTCTCCTTTTGTAACCAGGACACTCATTAAAGCTTTATATCAACCAATTGCAAGAGCTGCTCATACAGCGGGACCACAAAGGGGACCTGATCTTATGTTGGGGAGTGTGGCAGGACATTCCCCCTAACACAGAAGAGCTTATCTGTTCTGTCCATCAGCTGGTGCGATATTCCAAGCATTCTCCCCCTTCACATGAATGGGTGAATTAACCCAGGCCATAAGCCTCTGGTGAAGGAGTTATCTCTGACACCAGAGAGATGGGATACAGTAAACGCCCCCACTGACAAGGAACAGTTTGCTTTAAGAACAAGATGTTGGGAGATAAGCTGGAATTTCTGACTGACAGACACTTCACTTTACAAACTATAAAAGCTACACAAACTTTCATAGAGGCAGAAGTCTCCTACATACACCCTGAAATTGTGTAGGACTTCCCCCTGATGTTTGGATGCAAATTTCACAGTTACTTTTCTGAAATTGAAGGAAAAGACTTTATGTGTACTCCATCATCAATTAGGTGGTAAGTCACATTAACTCCTAATCTATACTATTTCTTTGCTAGCTGTAATATAGGTACCTTTTATCATGCACTGTATGTTTTATCTACTAGTAGTTCTTTTTGTTTTATCCTGTGTAGTAAGTAGTCTGTTTGTAAGTAGTCTGTTTAAAGTCTTCTGTCTGGTAATCTTGTGTCTACTCAATAAATAATTAATTTTGTAACAGACCTAACAGGCCATTCTTAAGAACTTGGGAGTGATAACCATTTGGGGGGCAGGCTGCCTCAAAGGGAGTTACTGCCAGAAATCTGAGTCAAAGACAGGACTTGTCTAAACTCTCACTCCATTCGGAACAGGGGGAAATAGCAGAGGAGTTGGTAACTTAAGGAAGACAAGTGAGATTTATTTGAAATGAAGTGAAAAATCAGACTGCTGTCTCGACAGCAGAGCTGAGGGGAAACCTTCTTGATTCAAAGAGCAGGACCAAGGAAGCAAACTCTTAAGAAGCCACCTGTGGAGGGAGGGATTGGAAAATGGTATCCCTCAGGAACTGATGGATAAACAAATATTGGTAAAAATGTAGAGGCAAAGAGATAAGAGCCCCCAGAAGGGAGGCTGTCCTGCTCTAATACCTTACAAGTCAGTGGTTCCTACAACCCCATTAGGAGACCCAAATACATCTTGTGCTGAGATATTGATGTGAAAAATGAGGTTCACTCTCCTGGTAAAACTTAAAAGTTTACTAAAGGACAATAGGATATAAAAATAAAGCAAAGTTTAACAGTTAGGTGTTTGGTATTTAGCCAAGAGCACACTTGCTATTTATTTTACCTTTTCTATTGCATCAGCCTATTGCATAATCATAAACAATTATGTATATTTAAACATTTCCTCAAACTAGTTTACATGTTCCAAGAACTGTTTAGCATGGCTCCTCCTCGGGTCCGCCTTTTTAGAGCATGCACATTTATTGGCTGTGGTTTTAGTCCGTTCTTGCTATCACCTCCAGCTTGGGCTTCGGTCCATACTTTCTACAGATGGTAGGTGCTGATAGTTGGCATGTCAGTAGCAGAGGTCTTCATCATATGTTCATTGGATGTTATTCCAACCAAGCAGGCAGTTCAATTACCACAAGCATAACTATATCAGCTATTTCACTACTATGTCTAAGTTTAGTTAACAGCAGAAATAAAAACTATATCTTTATAGCAAAGTTATTTTAACATTATACATATAGCATCCATTTCAATATTTGCAAAAAGCCAATATTATAATATGTATTTATAAAAATCCCCCCTCTTCTTTATTATAAATAATTTGGCTTGAGCAATAATTCTTGTTTTCCAACCTCTATTATTCATTCATTTTTTTCACAAATCAATTTTGCTTCTTTAAAGGGGTATTCTATATTATTTTGTTTCTTTAACATCATGATCTTTTGTGCCATTCCAGATGTAGCCAATTTTGGGTCCATAGGCATTGTTACCACTTGCATGCCTTGGACTACGCTGGTGATTAGCTGAATAAAACAGGGGATCAAACAAGGAAGAAATATCAAACCTGCTGTAGCACATAAAAGGAAGAAGCCTAGCTTCTTCCACTATTCTATTCCAAACACGTTATCTCACTAGTAAGTTTTTAACATTCATTCCCATTTTTGGACTGGTACATGGGCTATTTTTCTGATATCATTTGCTATATCTAGGACGGCATCCCCGTTGTCATCTATTTTCAAACAACAATCTGATGTATTAAATTTTCTACAAACACCCCCTTCTTCAGCTAATAAATAGTCTAAGGCCAACCTATTCTGATATACTGCAGCTCTTGTTTGGCTTTGTTGTCTTGATATTAATTCTATTGCCTGAGCAGTTTTGTTCGTAATTATCTTGACAACTGCTTGGAGTCTTATATTATGATTCATCATATAAATTGGGGTTTGATATCCCCAACTCCCATCATGTGCCCAGGTGGCTGGCCCATATGTTTCCACTATGCATTCAGGGCGCCATTCCTCATCTCCCCATTTTTGAAATCCTCCAATCAATTCCCTTTTATTTCTTTTTAGGTCCTCATAAATTGATATTCCTAATTGATCTCCATCTGGTCCTGTGTCTTGGTTTGAAAAGACAGGTGGCTTCTAAGGAAGGCAGGAGCCTCCCCTGAAATGGAAAATGTAAACCTCCTCCCTCTGAATTGTTATAATTCTGAAATTAAGGGGGGGTCTCAGGCAAAGGTATGGGAGCAGGAATAGCAGTTCTTTATTAGAGAAGAAACTAAAAATAAAATAAACAATGCAGTAATATAAAACAACATGGACAGAGTCAGAATACAACCTGACACCCTGCTGGTCAGGGTGTTGGTAGCAGTCCAATTGAAACGGTGGCTGCAGTCCTCCTGGAGTGACAGGTGTGGTTCTGTTTGGGCAGTGATCATGTAGAAGGGTGTAGTCTTCCTCTGAAGATCCAGTGGTGGTGTAGATGGGCCTGGTCTTCCTCTGGGAATCTAGTGGAAAAGGCAGCTGCTCCTCTGGGAATCCGGAGGAAAGGCTGTGCTGGTGTCCCAAAATCTCAGATTATATCCAGTTAGGAATGCTTAGCTCCTCCCTCTGGGCGGATCATCTCACAATGGGATGCTGTAATTTTTATCAGTCATGTAGTGGGACTCAATGGCCCATTAACAGAAGATATCTCCCTGGAGGGTGGATTTGTTTGTGGAAGAGATAAAGAAAACTGCCCAATTAACAGAAGATAACTGCCACACCTCTAACAGATGGCAAATAGAATCCACACATTACCTTGCAATCTAGGACAACGTTGCTTTTCCACCTTCAGAAGTCCACCTGCAGAAGGATTGTCTGACAGTCCAGGCAAGGTGTTTAATTGCTGAATGCCCGCTGCCACCACAGCAGCTATTCCAAAAGCCCACTTGAGCCTTTTTGAGTCTTTGTAATAGCCATTCCGGAGGATGTCTATGCCCAGAATACACAGGGCCTCTGGACCAGTCACAGTCGGATGTTCCTACCACTCCTTCCCAGTCAGGCTCATCTCAGTTTCCAACATGGTCAACTGCTACGATCCCCCTGTCACCTCAGCAACAGAAACGAGTTCTGCTCCCACATGTCCCGATGGCATTAGGGTACACTGTGCACCAGTATCGACTAAAGCTTCATATTTTTCTGGCTCTGATGTGCCAGGTCATTGGATCCACACCATCCAAAAGATCCAGTTTTCCCATGCCTCTACCTGGCTAGACACAGGGCCCCTCTAGCCCTGGTTATCTTTTCCTCCCTGGGCATACATTCTAGAGTTGCCTTCAAGGGGATCTAACATATCATACTCCCTTCTGTTATACCTGGCAGCTCAGTAATGGGAGGCTGAGGCTACCTTCACTTTAGCAGAACTCCTTTGGTTAATGTTTTCACCCTTGAGTTGATGCACCCATGCTGCCAGGATAGAAGTGGATTTTCCATCCCACCTTCTCATGTCTTCCCCATGGTCTCACAGGAAGAACCAAAGGTCGGTCCATGGGGTCTAACTTCTCTCCCTAGCTGGGGGACATGGGGCTCTGACTTTGGGGCCTCTGACTTGCACTGTTGCTACATGGGAACTAACCCACTGTCTCTTGTTTTTCCTCACCATTAATTGTTGCAGTGAAGGTGGTATATTTGGATGGCCCTAGATTTGCCAGGTTCTACATTTGCCCTATGCATCTGACCTTGTCAGGGTCATTATCATGCTGTCTGTTCCTTCCAAGAAGTATCTCTAGTACTATTACTTCTCTCAGCTGTTTGATCCCATCCTTAATGGTCTTCCAGTGCATTCTATGATGATACTCCTGCATTCTGTCTCTGTGAACAAAGTTCTCTCTAAGACTCATTAGAAGCCGCTCCCAGAGAGAAAGGGGCCCTGGCTTCCTCACAAATATCTGATCAACCCCCGCATCTGATCAACACTCACATCCTGGGTCAAGGACCCCAAATTCCTTGCCTTGCCACTATCCAGTTGCACACCTGGACCCATAAGGTCCCAAGCCTGAAGTAACCAGGTTGAGTAAGCCTTGTGCTCCTGTTGCACAATGTCCTTTTGCAGATTATGGAGACTATCATACGACAGGGACTCAGTGACCATTTCAGGTTCCAGCTCTCCTGCTAGTTGTGAGGCCCCTGGTACCTCATCCTCATTAACTGGGCATACTGATTTGGTCTTATACTTCCTTCTCTACACAAGGGCAAGGGCTGCTGGCTGTGACTGCCCTTGTGGTTCAGCTGGAAACTGGATGGTTGTAATGTTCATGGGTTCCACTGCTGCACCGTCAGACTCTCCCTCTTTGAGGCAGGGACAGGGTTTCCCACCAGCTGGGAAGGTGTATTCTCTCAGCTTCTGGCGTATTTCCTCCAATATCCCTATCCAGTCCCAGTGGTTCATTTCTGAGGTGGGCTGTTGAGCAGTGCCAGGCTGTGGGGCAGCGTCAGGCTCTGGGATAGCATCCCTAGTCACTGAGGTAGACGTTAGAGTAGTTACCCAAGACAATCTCACCTTATCTCTAAATGCTAAAAAGAATAGGCCTATCAGCAACAACAGCCACTGTACAATATCATTAGCATTCAGAGATTTGAACCTTTTGAAAGCTGTTGGGGTAGGCTCAAAGAAATGGGTGAAAGGTTGTGTCGGGATCTCTATCTGGTCAGTGACCCCAAGAAAAGTTAGAAAGTCTCTTTTTCCAGCCCAGTGCTTGAAGAAGGAGTCAGGGCTCTTCATTTCTTGGTCTCAAGGTTGTTTATTGCATCTTATCTATAAAATTCTTTCTCCTGTCCTGCCGAGGTCCGCTCAGCAAGACAGTCCAGGCATTCTGCCTGCCCCCAGGGTGGTGTTATGTCTTTTTACTAAAAACTATGTATACAATGTTTACAATTACTTTCCAATACCTATCACCTATGTTAGACAGTGAGCTTCTACTCTAAACCAATCCAAAAGTGTCAACATCACAGCAGAAGATGGAGGCCAAGAAGAAGAAGAAGAAGAAGAAAGGCTGGACATGCCCAGATCACTCCATCTTGCCCCCCTGAATGCCCATTCTAAAACCCCCAAAATCTACTTTCTCACTTTGTGATAAATTCACTATCATTCTACTTAATTTGTCATGGCTTGCAGATCTTCATCTAAGGTTGGTAACCTGCTCCATGGGTCATAATCAAAACCACAGGCATTTTGGGCTCTGTACCAGGGTCTCTGAGACCCCTGGCAGGGGTCTTGGCTGCTCAGGACAGCCAGAGGGATGTTCTGGGTCCTGACATCTCCCCCCTCTCTTTGCACCAAAAACACCTCTTTTGCAACTTTGTTCACGGCCTACCGCATGCACACAAAGATGCATGGTAAAATGAGCAGAACTACAAGCCCTATCAAAATATAACAACCTATCTTTAAAAGTTCCCTCCACAATGGTGAAAGGTGAAAAAATCTAATCACATCATTCATCCAGGATCTAGTGACCTCCCCAAGTTTGTTAATGCTTTCTTGTAACCTTTTGATGTTTTCATGAATCAATTTTGAATGATCTGACATGTTCATGCAGCACATCCCTTCAAATTCTTCACACCCGTGTCCATGTGCCAGCAACAGATAGTCAATTGCTGCTCTGTTTTGGAGAGTTGCTCGTCTCACACTGTTGATGTCTGTTAACATTTCACTCAGTGTAAAAGAAACAGCCCGAGCATGCTTGCTCAGCCAGCAACCCATATGATCCAATTGAGTCAAGGCCACCCCTGATGCTGTCTGTGGTGAGAAAATGGCAACTGCAATTCTCCAAGCCTTGTCCCATGTGTGCACATCATCATCACAATTTGGACTGTATTGTTCCACTGATCTTTTCACCTTATGTTTTTGCTCTTTCAAAATTTTTCAAATCGGGTGTTAGCAACAAAATTCTCCCAATGCTGCATGGACCACCTTTGACATTTGCAGGAATACCAGGCCAAATTCTGTCCCCACAAATGAAAAAGATTCCCTGCGGCAATTGTGCTGAAACCTGGAGCGATGCTTTGGCTGTCACCTTGGTGTATTTGCACCAAGTAGATGCATTTCTATAAATTATATTTGGAGTGACATCAATTGTCTTATTTTCTGTTTGTGTCACCTCCGGAAGCTCAAATTTTATGCAAAAATTCATTTTTGTTGACCCAAGAATTCCCAGTTCCTGAGGTTCAAAAGGAGCCACAGGAAGGAACTGTGTCCAAAGATGCCATTCATTCACAGGATTTGAAATGACCTGTGAAATCTTTAGAGGGGTGTTTTTTGGGATGGGCCACTCATTCACCGGCAAGCCCACCAAGAATGTTGAAAATGGTTTCCCTGGCCTTGAATGTGTCAAGCAGATGCTGTCTAAACCCGCTGCATTGGCCAAAGCTTCCCAAACATTTTGTTTTGGCTGGACCATGGGCAAATCTGCCCCATTGCCTAAGGCAATAGGTGGGAGAATGAGGCACATGAGCAACACTTGATCGAATCTCAAGCTCATGGCTTCACTCCTTGTCAGAAGTTTTGCCATGCCGTGACACCCAAGCCCCTGAAAGAAGCCCCAAGTCCTTGAACTCGTTATGTGCTGTTTGAGGAGATGTTCACGGTCTTGTCCTCTCCTTCTGTCTGTGTGCTTGCCTCTTTGTTTCCAGGATCCGTGTCTTCTTGTGTCCGAGTCCGGTAGGGCTTCACGTGTCTTGTTGACACCCGCGTCGGACCTCACCCTGTGGAAATACAAACTAAAACCTTACCCCACATGATTAGTTTGAAAGGACCTTCAATCTGTCCTGTTTCTGGATTTCTGATCAAAACTAAAGGATTCTCCCTTAGTTTTGCCCGGGTACTGTTAGAAAAATGCCTGATAATTGGTGGAGTGGGTTCTGAGAAGGAGCAGTTAAAAAAATTCAGCACATACAATGCCTTGTTCAACCTCATGTGAGGTGTTGCCTCTGGCTCCCCCCTTTTTTGTTTATCCAAAAAAGATTTCAGGGTATGGTGCGTTCTTTCAATGATTGCTTGACCTGTGGAAGTGTGGGAAATACCGAATATATGTCTGACATCCCACTTTTTCAGAAATTTGTCAAGCACCTTCCCTGTATATGTTGGACCATTGTCTGTTTTTATTTCTTGAGGCACCCCTAATGATGCAAATGCTTGCAAAAAGTGTCGACAGGCATGTTGTGCGGTTTCTCCTGTGTGTAACAATGCGAAAACTGCACCTGAAAACGTATCAACTGAGACATGGATATTTTTGAGCTTCCCAAAAGATGGATATTTCGTGACATCAGCTTGTCAGAGTTGGAGACTCTGCAATCCTCTTGGATTGACTGCTCCTGTGGATGCAGGTGGCTGCACAAACTGACAGTCTGGGCAAGCACTAATGATTTCCCTCTCCTGGCTTTTTGAGATGTGGAAGGATTCCATCAGTGTCTGTGCATTTTGATGAAAGAATTCATGGCTCAACCTTGCCTGCTCAAAAATATCTGGTAGAGTCTGTGAAATGGGCATGGTTAGCTTGTCTGCCTGGGCATTCCCTTCTGCTAAAAATCCTGGAAGGGACGAGTGTGCTCTAATGTGAGTAATGAAATATTTATGTTCCCTGTTTTCCAGCAGTGTTTTCATACATGATAAGTATGAATATAAGATGTCATTGCTTGTTTCTTTCAAAAGTGAACCTTCCAATCGTTTGACCACATTTGCAACATATGTTGAATCTGTGATCAGATTGAGAGGTTGCTGGAACAATTGAAAGACTCTGACCACTGCCACCAATTCCACAATTTGTGGTGAACCTTGGACTATTTTTAAGTCTGAATCCCATTCCCCTGTGATCAAATTCTGCCACATGATTACTGATTTGTGAGTTTTTCCTGAACCATCAGTAAATACTGTTATCCCATCCAATGGTTCCTCACTTAGTCTTGGTTTTTCCCTGTAGCAAATTTTTGATCTCAGCAATCTGTGACCTGGAAAATGAATCATGCAAATGCCTGGATATCCTAACAACGCAATTAACAAATCTTTTGATTTTTGCATAGCCCAGTCAAAATAATCTTTTTTCAATGGTAAATGAATTGTAGAAAAATCCCTGCCTGACATTGTCAGCAACATTGTTCTCGCTTTTATGATAATTTGTGATGCCATCTCCAAGTCCATGAGGATCGTATTTGGAGACCTCTGTAACTTTCTCGAGTTCTTTCCACCCTTCAGGTGTAAGAGTTCTGGGAGATTTGATGCCATTGTCCCCTCTCAAAAGATCGAGCAATGATGGGATGTCATCATTTGTGACCCCAAGGTTGGTCTCATCCAGTTAATTTCTCTGAGAAGCTGTTGCAGGTCATGCAAATTGCTGACTTTGGAGCTGACTTCCATCTTCTGTGGTCTTATTGTTTGCTCTGAGATCTTCCACCCTAAGTATTTCCATGGTGCGATCTCCTGAATTTTTGAAACACTGATTTCCAGTCCTGCCTTCTGCACCTCTGCAATCACAGTCACAAGCTTCTTGCAGCTCCTGTTGTATTGGTGCTGCCATGAGCAAATCATCCATGTAATGAATGATTTTTGCTTTTGGATGTTTCTTCCGAGCTGGAGACAAAGCTCGTGCCACGTACCATTGGCAGATAGTTGGCGAGTTTTTCAGTCCCTGTGAAAGGACCACCCAATGGTACCTTTGCAGAGGCTCCTCCCTGTTGATGCTTGGGACGGAGAAAGCAAGTCGAGGAGCATCATCTGGATGGAGCGGTGTTTTGAGGAGATAAACAAAACTCCACAACTTTTGTGAAAGTTGTAAAGCCAGTATGTTTATTAAAGTGCTGGACGCATGTGGGAATTGTTCCCCTAAAATGACATGTGTACTTCTGGGAACTTCAGGTCCCTTTTTATCTCCCTCTCAAATACATATGCATACAATTTCACAAAAGGTTCATACATATTCATTTTTATGAATTTCGCGTGACATTTGCCACTAGTTCTTCTTTATCAGAAAGAATTCCTAGGTCAGGTTGACCTGCTCTCACAGCAGTCTCTGTCTCTCTCTATCACCCTGTGTCTCCCCCCCCTTATCTCTGTCCTTCACTGAAGCAGTTTCTCTTAGTCTAGGCTTTTGCAGCCAGACTACACAGCAAGCTACATACTTAAAGATGTACATTCCACCTAAATCAAAATGCATTTCTACCCTGGAAAATTTCCACTCTGCATCATTCCCCCCTTTCCTAAAAGGAAGAAGTAAATTCTTTTACTTCATGCAAATTCCTATGACAATAAGTGTACTTTAGTGCTTTACCATGTACGTTTGATAAGGAGGTTAACACAGCTACTCGCTGTAGTATTCTCTAATTCCAAATTAGCAATATAATGGATAATCTTAAACTTATTCCAACTAATATTAACAAAACTATAATGGGATGACACAACTTATTAAAGATTACATTTGCAGTTGGTGACCACCCAAAGATCACATTCCACCAGTAATGATCTGCATTTTGTTTTATTCTTTGCAGAATTCTGGTTATTTCTTTTGTATCATGTTGGACAGTAATTGGGGTTTTCTCTCTGCTTTCTTGGGTTTTTCTTCAAGATCTCTAGTAGGTTTTTGGTGCTTAATTCATTGTTTTACTAATGTAAGGTCTATCTCAATAGGGGTAGGTGATAGTCTGTGATACATTGTGTAATTGGTTTTAATCAACTGGTGGGATGTCACTGGGGCCACGTACGAAAAATCACACCCAATAATCTTAACAAAATTACAAATAATGATTTCTACTAGACAAAATAACATCGTTGTTATCAATTTTTACAGCAGCACAAGCAGTTCTCAGGCACACACAACTTTTACTAGTATATATGAGCACAGTTTCTGATCAGTGACTGGATGAATTTTGAAGTGGCAAATACTCTGTTCAGTGTCTAGACACACATCTTGAGCATTAATAGTATTGCTTTCACAAATGAATCTTAGTTGTTCTTTAGTAATGCAGGATTCTAAGTTTACTGTTAGCCACTTTTCATTCACCTTTCATGCTCACACTCTATGTTCTAAAGGGTAGAGCACTGTTTTTTCATGATTTAATCTTAGTGCAATGATGGGGTGGATAACGTAAACAGTGGCATTACGTATGGTAAGCACAAAGGCAGTGGCCACATTAGAAGCAAGATCATAGGTGAAATCTACCATAGTCCACCAGGATTGAAACTTCTTTTCAAAATCAATCGCATTATCCCAGACAACTTTCCGAATTTCAGCTGGAAAATTACCTTCACTCCTTTCCCGTATGATCAGAGCTGCTGTTGCCTGTATCCATAACTGCTTGTATACAACTGAAAGCTAAAGACACGTTATCTTGAACTGTACTAAGTGCTTCTACTATTAACTTGTGGTCTTGGTCCCTGGCCTTTTCTCACTTTGGCAGTACTTTTGAAATCTCCCACTGGCTAGCTCCTAATGCCAATAGAGATGACTGTAAAGGCTGTTTCAATTTTGTTAGGCCACCTACTGCAGTGGCCAGCTTATTCATCAGTATTTCTGAATCAATTCCATTTAAAACTCCCAATCCTGTCCCTAATATCCCAATTAGATCCTTTCTTATTCTGCTCCTGAGGTATACCTATCTTTGTAACCACATTGTCCAGCCCTCAAAGGATGTTCTTAGGAAAGAGGAGCAGGCTGGTTGGATTTTTGAGATGTTAATTTGCATTAGCAACTCAACACGTTTGAGAGACCATTCTGGATTGAACAACAGTTGTTGTTCACCCACATTCCTCACTATGTAGGGGCCTATTTCATACACTTCAGGTTCAAGCTTGGGTTGAGTCTGAACTATTTGAGTCTTAGTGTGGGTTGTATAAGGTCCTGCTGTTGTAAAAAGTGCAGTGTCTATTTTAAATTTAAATGAGAGCCCGATAGTATCACGAACCCAGAGGCAAGTCACTTCTACAGGCTATATCAAGGTGAAATTACACCAACAGTCTGATTCACTTAGGCTATCACAAACTTCCTGGTGCCTGTATATGGGAGAAGTTGAGACACTAATTGCATCTGGTCTCTCATAAGCCGTCCCATTGACCACCCGGCACGCTACCTTGATTTCCTGTCCTTTGATCCCTTGAAGTGTCCACAGTTCTCGTTCCTGCCACTCTTGCTCCTCATATACCTGATCTTCATTAATTACTACAGTGGATAGGTTTAGATCTTTTATCTCAGAAAGTTCTCCCATGGATCCAGTATACTGATTAAAAGCCTGGGACCAAGGCCATTCAGCATCACATTGAATAGAGATACTCTCTAATTCTAAGACTCCAGTTATAATTATATACAAAACAATTCTGTAAATGAAATTACAAAGTACCCCTGGCCGCAATATACTCATTTTGCCTGAGTAAGTTTTAGTCGCAGTTCATTGTCTCCTGATGTCACTCTCTAAGGGGCTTCTGAGGCCTTCTTCACTCGAGAGTGGTGGATACAGGCATTCTGCTCCTTGATCTTGATTGCGGTGAAGGTGGTGAGAAGCACCTGCAGTGGTCCCTCCCACGGTGGTTCCAAAGTCTTTTCTGCAAGAGGCTTAACATATACATAATCCCCAGGCTGTATGTTATGTACTGGTCCATCTAGCTCCCTGCTCTGAGTTCCAGCCACATGTTTCTCAATTTCTCTGAGCTGTTTGCTTAAAGCCACCATGTAGGTGGCCAGTGTTACCTCCCCAATGTGGATGGACATTCTCTTTTGTATTCCATATGGTCTTCCATAAAGCATTTCAAAAGGACTCAGTTTTTCTTTAGCCCGAGGTTTAGTTTGAATTCGCAATAGTGCCAGTGGAAGAGCTTGGGGCCAGGGTAGATTAACTTCCTGCCCGAGTCTTACAATCTGCTGCTTAATCAAATGATTAATTTTCTCTACCTGGCTGCTTGATTGGGGGTGGTATGGTGTGTGAAGTTCCCAATCTATGCCCAGGTGTCTACTAATCTGTTGCACTATTTTGGAAATGAAATAGGACCCTCTATCCGAGGATATTGTGGCTGGAACTCCGAAGCATGGTATTATTTCTTGTAATAATACCCTGGCCACCTCTCGAGCTTTGACAGTTCTGGTGGGGAATGCTTCTGACCACCCTGAAAATGTATCTGTCAATACCAATAAATACCGATATCCCCTTTCCTTGGGAGTTCTGAAAAGTCAATTTGCCACTGCTGTCCAGGTCCATGGCCTCTCCCAATCTGACCGAGTTTTGGCCTGGGGGTATTTTTGGGGTTAATCTGGAGGCAAGGATTACACTGTAGGTTTACCTGAGTAATAGTGGCATATAAATTCCTGGCAATGATTCTTTCAATCAGATATGTGTTCTAGAAAGCCTGTGGAAACTACTACTTAAAAGTCAACACTTCATTTCGATACACTCTGTATCACTGGCAGCCTTGGTCATTCTGGGAAAGGAGCCACACTTTATGAAAGCTTTTAGTAGTTAGGCCACAGTGTGTTTTCTAGTGCTCCTCCCTCACTAGTGACCACAAAAATGGGAGGAGATTACCAGCTCCCTTTCAATGGTAGCCCACCCCTCATGGTTGTATGTCCCTTTTGATTAGTGTTATTATATTCTGGCTTACCTTCGAGGGAAATCTGTCTATAATTACCTCACCTTTTGCTGCTTTCTTTGCCTCTCCATCCGCCAGCTCATTTCCTTCCTCCAATTCTGAGCTCACTCTCTGGTGTGCCTTAATATGCCTTTTCAGGCAGCTGAACTGCTTCCAGCAGCCGGATTGTCTCTTCTTTCCTTGTGAGGTTAGCAGTCCCCTCTCCTTCCAGATGGCTCCATGTGCATGCACGACTCTGAATGCATACCTCGAGTCTGTATAGATGTTTATTCTCTTTTCCTTTTGCCATTTCTAAGGCACGGGTCAGGGCAATTATCTCGTCCTTCTGCGCAGAGGTACCTGTTGGCAAGGGTCCAGACTCTATTACCTCCCTGCAGGTAGTCACTGTGTGCCCAGCATGTCGCTTTCCACTGGCAACATAGCTACTCCCATCAGTGAACCAGGTCTCTGCATCCTCCAAAGAAGTGTCCTTTAAGTCTGGGCAGCTGGAGTAGGTAGCTTCAATGGTCTCCAGGCAATTGTGGTGTACTGCTTCTCCTTGATTCCACTGAGAAAAGAAGCTGGGTTGACAATATTAGTCACTACTATCTCTACATCATCTTGCTCTACCATGATGGCCTGGTATTTCAGGAACCTCTGTGGTGAGAACCAGTGGCTGCCGTTTACTGCCAGTACTGTGGACACTGTGTGGGACACTAGCGCAGTCATTTTTTGTCTCAGGGTAAACTTGCATGCCTCTTGAATATTCAGCACGACTGCTGCTACAGCTCTGAGGCAACCTGGCCATCCTTTGGCTGTTGCATCTAGTTCCTTGGAGAAATAAGCAACTGCCCTCCAGTATGGACCCAAGTCCTGAGCCAGTATTCCCAGGGCAATTCCCTGTCTTTCATGGGAAAATAGAAAGAATGGTTTACTTACATCTGGAAGTCCCAAAGCTGGAGCTGACATGAAGGCACTCTGTAGCTGGTGAAAGGCCCGTGTGGCTTTCTTTGTCCACTGGAGATCTCTGTTTCCATTGTCAATAAGAGCATAGAGGGGTCTGATGAGCAGTCCATAATTATAAACCTACAGCCAGCACCACTCTGCCATGCCTAAGAAGGTTCGGAGTTCCTTTATTGTCTGGGGTTTCAGGGTTTGGCATATGACTTCTTTGCGAGCCTGCCCTAAAGTCTGTTGCCCAGCACTCACCTCGTACCCCAGGTAGATTACTTTCTGTTTCACTACCTGTGCCTTTTTCTTTGATACTCTGTATCCTTGGAGTCCTAGGAAATTTGAAAGGCTTACCGTCCAGGCCACACGTTTCCCTCATCCGAGTGGTTACTAGAAGATCATCTACGTACTGCAACAGCTTCCCTTCTTCCTGTGGAGCTTCCCAGGACTCTGGATCTTTGCAAGTTGTTCTCCAATCGGAGTGGGGGAATTTTTTTGAAGCCTTCAGGCACATGGACCATGTGAGCTGTGTTTTGCACCGCTTTTAGGGCTTTCCCATTCAAATGCAAAAATTTTCTGGCTGGCTTCGTGGGTAGGGAGGCAAAAGAAGGCATCTCTCAGGTCTAAAACAGTAAACCAGGTTAACTCAGGTGTTAAACAAGTTAGTAAAGTATATGGATTTGCTACCACAGAGTATAAATTCTTTGTTATCTTATTGACAGCCCTCAATCCAGTACTATCAATTATTCAGCTGATTTCTTCCCTATCTTCTTTTTGAGGGGGTACTGCTCAATTCTCACTGGCTCTGTTCCTTCCTTAAGCTTGATTACTATGGGGGGGCATTTTTCACCCTCCCTGGTACAGCAGAGGCCCATACCCCCGAAAATACTTATTTACTTATTCTAATATCTCTTTACTAATGTCCTTCTTAATTTCAATGGCTGTTAATGCTAAGCCTAACATCTTTATATCATTTGCCTTCAGAGTAACCTCCCCATTTGAGAATGTTTAGCGAATTGGGCATATACAAAAGCTTCTAAGTACACATGTTACTTTAAAGGTTTGCAAAAGTATGCCTTCTCAGACTGGCCAGTTGTTCCCCACACTGCAACATAAACATTCTCCACAGGTACTAAAGCTTTATTTAAAACTGAATATATGGCCCCTGTATCAACTAAAATTCCACCCTTTTCTTCTGGCCTCACTGCCTCTCGCAGAGGGGTCTGTTACCTCCTAGTTCTGGATGAAATTGTATGCCAGGAGGGGGATAAAAAGGGACCTGAAGTTCCCAGAAGTACGCATGTCATTTTAGGGGAATGATTCCCACATGCGTCCAGCGCTGTAATAAACACACCGGCTTTACAACTTTCATAAAAGTTGTGGAGTTTTGTTTATCTCCGCAAAACATTATGGCGAAGCCAGGCAGGAGATCGTCTCTGTCTTCCCAGGGGCAGAAGGGATGGACGGACCTCCGCGGCGCGCCCCGGGATTTTCCTGGAGGAGCTCCGCTCGTCTCGGCTTGCCTCCTGCGGAGACAGACAAGGACCTGATGGTGTGCAGAGGATACGGTATGTATTGAGGGGCCCCCGGGGGAAAAGAGAGATAGGACGGCTGAATAAGTCACTCAGAGATGTCTGAGTGCTCAGCCAGTGCCTGCAGGCAGCAGCCCAGTCGATAGAGCGGCTGGACTAGAGACGGGGGTTCACTGTTCGATAGAGCAACTGCTAGCGACCCTGGGTGTGGGTTGAGTGAACCCATGTGTGTGTGTGTGGTGTCCGGACATTGTATGGTTAATGCATTGTGTGGTTAATGTTAATGTGTTTGTAGTCGTGCGAGTGTGTGGCATATGAAAGAGAGAGCAAACAAGTGAGTTCACCCATGGCGCGAGGGGTGAGTTCTACCCATGTTTGAAGCAGCCGAGTGAGGCTTGAGGCACTGGCTGAAGCAGGCTATGGGGGCAGGGAGTGCCCTGCGGAGAAGTGGAACAAGTGGAGAAACGTCAGTGGGGATATTTATTGTGTTTAAATGTGGCGATTTGTGTAGATTTGGCACATTTTAACCGTGAGTACGAGCTCAGGAAGTTCCTTTGCCCTAGTAGTTTGGACTTGATCTCTGGAATTTTACTGTGTGCTGTTATTTTGATTGTGTCCAGAGTGTGTGAGGACCAGAGAAAGCTGATGTGGGTAAATGCTGAAGTATTGTATGCTGGGTTGTGTTGAGAAAAGTGGGCACTTTGAGAGATATGCCCTTTCCCGGTGAGTTTGTGTGGTTCTTCCCCCGCATTGTGGTAATTTGATTCTCGGATTGTATAGTGGTGTTTGTGGAGATTTTAGGATTTTGTTTGTAACAAGTGTAGCATTTTACACAGAAGAACTATGGTATGGTGATTTATGTTTAACTGTGGTAAAGCAAATTAAAGGAATTCCAAGAATTCCCCCCCCCCCCCCAGCAATTCAAGCCCTGGCTCTAGTGAATTTGAGATAGGGAGGGTGTGTGTGTGTCTGTTTGTAGGCATATCAGAGTTTTTGCTGTAACAAGCACAGCCTTTTGCATGGCAGTAAAGTGACTGTCAGTAAAAACAATGTTTTAATTAGATTATGCAAGAAGAGAACTAGAAAAGACTGAGATTTTGTAAAACAGAGTTTAGATAGAAGAGATGAATGAGTTTATGGGACTTCAGTGGGTAATATAGTAAGTTTGGACTGAAAACAACCCGCCATAGAGGTTAAGTGATAAACGCCGAAGTGATAAACGGGATAGCCTGCAGGCAATTCCCAGGAGTTTTTGGTGCATTGAGAGGCTGGCACCTTGTGTGCAATGCAGAGTTTGTGAGAGGCGCTAGTATTGCTGTTCTGTGTCTTAAGTGTAAATTGAAGGTTCCTGATCAAGCCAATTCAGAACCTGAGATCTTGAATCTTATGTGCAGAGGATCACATCTGATACCTGCCACCTGGAGGTCTGTGTGTGAGGAAAAACTGAGAAAAGACACTGTGAGGCTTGGGTGGAAACAAGATAGTATAAGGAGAAGGAGATAATGAGAACTAACCAGAGTAAAGAGGTTCCTGAACTAGCCCCCTTGGGAGGGGCTCACTGGGAGAAGGCTGCCAGTAGGGGTGGCTCAGAAAATAAAAAGATTTATAATACCTTATTGCAGTTAATTCTGTTTTAAAATGAGAAGGTAAATGGGATAAGGTCCTGTATGCTGATGTGGTTTTTTTGCTTTAAGAAATCACCTAGAATGGCAGAGTAACTGTGGGTTCAGAGCTCCCTCTGACCTACTGGTGTTAGATCTT
This sequence comes from Agelaius phoeniceus, assembly GCF_051311805.1. NCBI lineage: Eukaryota > Metazoa > Chordata > Aves > Passeriformes > Icteridae > Agelaius > Agelaius phoeniceus. The sequence continues at coordinate 12,949,108 of NC_135301.1, forward strand.
GAAAAAGAAAAAGCAAAGAGAAGGCAAATCAAATGTTGTTCTGCATGCAGCATAAGATAGCAATGTATGAAGTCAGACAAAGTTTATCATGCTGAAACGCAAAGCGATTACAACTTGCAAAATGAGTACATATGATTTGTTAAAGGCGCCTCCTAAGGTAAGGGAGGATAAGGAGGACTCCCCCCAAAAGGGAAAAGGACTCAGGCTCCAAAGGTATACCCATTCACACCCATTCCCCTCCTGGCTGGCTCACCATAACGTTTTGCAGAGATAAACAAAACTCCACAACTTTTGTGAAAGTTGTAAAGCCGGTATGTTTATTACAGCACTGGATGCATGTCATTTTAGGGGAATGATTCCCACATGCGTTCAGCGCTGTAACAAACATACCGGCTTTACAACTTTCACAAAAGTTGTGGAGTTTTGTTTATCTCCGCAAAACAGCGGGATGCTGAAGAAACAGTCCTTGAGATCAATGATCTCAAGTGGCCAATCTCTGGGAATCATTGAGAGTGAAGGAAGTCCGTGTTGAAGCGGTCCCATGTCCTCGATGACTTTGTTGATCTTCCTGAGGTCATGCAGCAGTCTCCATGAGCCTAATGTTTTCTTTCGAATGACGAACGCTGGAGAATTCCATAGGCTGTTCGTTGGTTTGATGTGTCCTTTTTGCAGTTGTTCTTTGACCAGGCCCTTCAGAGCACTCAATTTCTTTCATTCAAGGGGCCACTGATCCACCCAGACAGGAATGTCTGTTCTCCAAGTTAATTTCAGAGTGGTGAGTACTGCAGTGACCCCTACTAAAAATCCACTTCCAATCTCGTGCCCTATTGTGCTAAAAGGTCCCTTCCCCATACAGTGATGGGCTTTTGCACAACAAAAGGATGTATGATTGTTTTGTCTCCTGGTCCTGTGACAACAGTTGCGTTCTCACTCTGCAGACACAGGGAACTCCCCCCTATGCCTGTGAGAGAACCCAAGGGAGCAACCAACTTCCATTCCCAGGGCCAAAAGACATATGATATGACTGTGACATCGGCCCCTGTGTTGAGCATCCCTCTGATGGTGATTGACCTTTCGCCACAGGTCAATTGACAAGTGACAGTGGGTCGATCCCAACCTATGTGTTTTATCCAGGAAGCGTGTACTTCCACATGGTCTCCAGAGGGAAAGTCCTGCTGATCAAACACCTGCATGGCTTGTTCCGCTGCATGTGGTGGCAAAGCGATAGCTTTGGCTACCGAGGTGTTCTCTGGAACAGTTAGTGGTGGTCGAAGAGCTTTGGCTAAAACTGTCAGCTGTTCATTCTGATTTGCCAAGACGATTGAGGAGTAAATGACAAGTCCAAGGATGTTGCTTCTGTCCTTACCGATTATTAAAAAGTCCTGTCTCTTGGGCGAAGTTCCAGTGACACCAGTAGGTATCACTGTGTGGCTCTCATCCATGAAGTAACCCAAAGTCCACAATCTTCTGTGGGCAAAGCACAAGGGTTAGAATCTCTGTGCAGTCCATATCTGTGTGTCTCCTTCTCTGCTTGTGGAATGGTCAGTGTTTTCTTGCCCGCGCTTCTTGTCAGCATTCTCTTGCACTTGATGGAGTGTCACATTCTTCACTGAGATACACCTGGACTTTTGCACCTGCTAAAACACAAACAAATCCCCGTCCCCGCAGGGACTGGAGGATTCTCTCAAAATCCTAGAGGTGAAGAATGGGCCCTGATATGAAAATAAAACATTGATCGGCTCTGTTTCACTCTCTATGCAATATTGCATAGGGAAATGTAAGATAACAGCAATTAAGAATCAATCAGATAATACACATAACCAATAACACATCTGAAATCATACAATTATCAAGCACTACAACACTGAACTGTCATCCCAGAGTCTGCGACAGCTGATGAACCTTAAAACAACAGAGAACTGGAGAACTCATGTCTGGATTCATGTTTCTCCAAACTCCCTCTGAAAACAGGCTCAGCTATCATATATAGTCAAATTGCCAAGCCAAAAGGACTTGAATACTTTTTTATGCAGAAAACATCTGGGCTGATTGTCAATCACTCCATTCAAGTAGAGCTAGAACTTGGCCAGAGTCCGAACTCTAATTGATGGATATCACTTAACACATTTTAAAACAAGACTCTTAAAAACAGCAATTATGAATAGGAAACCTTAGGATTAAAGATCAATCAAACCATTAAATAATTGAATGCCTCCAAAACTTCTGTCAGGATAGAAATTCTTCAAACACAGCAAACCTCTTGAATTCTTGGCTGGAGTACCTCTATAATAACTGAAGAAATAATAACTGAAGAAAACCATGAAACTGGCAATCTGGATTTAAAAGAAATCCAAAAACATATGAGTAGTTAGGAAATAAAAAGACAGGATCCTGAAGAGACACGTGTCTTGTAGATGATCACACAAAGAGATAGTGAAACACATGAAAGCTGGCTGTAAATACTACAATATCTTGATAATAATTCTTATCACAAATTCCAGGAATTCTCATTATATAATCAACTTATCAATATGAAGTGTTTGAAGGGGTTAGGACAACTTTTTTAAAGTATTCATATAACATTAACAACAATCCTTATTTATCAATATCACCTATAAAATCCAAAAATACTAAAGGTTACAAACTCAATAACAACAATCCCTAAAACTCTGAACCATTTGAGAATCAGCTGATGACCCCACAAATAGGATCTGATTGATGTTTCTCAAATGCTCTGTCTTCAGAGACATTTCGGGTAATTGAATCATTACTAATACTTCTATCTTTATATGGTGGTTTCCCTCCCTGAGAGGCATTTTTTACAATAGAAGATTTCCATCTACATCATATTTGGAATAACACAGATTTGCATTGATTTCCCCTTTTTTCTGTATCTTGAGCAAAAGCCTGGTGCTTTCTCACTTTACTCTGATTTTGGACCGTTTTTTCACATGTCCATCTTTTGCATCTGTGAAAAATGCATGTATTTTATGATTGGCTTTTTGCAAATATTAAAATGAATATTATATGTGTTGTGTTAGAAAGTAATGCTGTATTAATTCTCTTAGGGAGTGTGTTAAATATAGTTTTAGGTTATAAAAATTGTTAAAATAGAAACTATGCTATGTAGGATACTTTTTTTAAAAGAAAGGACTCGCAGCGAGATAGCAGCCACAGGACACCTAAATCTTTCAGGGAAAAAGAATTTATTGCCTTCTTATCAGAAGAAATGAACTTCTTCCCCCCTCGAAGGCGCTGTTAGGATTCGGAGGAAGAAGTTGACGATGACCAGACAGAATCCTGTATTTGTATGGAATTTATGCATCATGTATGAAGTGTATGACTATGCAACAGGCTATTGCTTTTAAGGGTTAATCCTTTGTTAACGGGTGTCCTTTTTCGGGCTCGTGCTGCCCAGAAAAAGGTACCCGGACGTCCATAACTCTTTGTATTTGTTGTCTCATATTTTCCTAATTTAATTTGTCCAAATTGTTATTACTTTAATTGTGTTACTATTTTTATAACCATTTTATTACTATTAAACTTTTAAAAATTTTAAAAACAAGTGATTGGCGTTTTTCACACATCTGAAGCCTGATCATCTGCCAAATGCTGTTTCTGTCACTTCTGTGAGACCGGTCTGTTGAAGAGCTCGGTGAACTGCCTCACACAACATGTGCTGCACCCGCGAAAAATATCTAACTTGAGATTTTGATGGAGGCTGAAACTGTGTGCTGGCAGCTGCGGTTGCCTGCGTGCCCGCTGCCAAGGGACCGGAGAAGGGGTGGTACCTTGGGCACCCTCTGCACCCTGACCACGCCCCGTCTCTGCCTGTGCCGTCACGGGAGTGTGGACGTCCCCGCCCCAACCGCGCCTCCCCTGTGCTCGTCTTGGCACAGGCGCGATCTGGGAAACACTCCCTCTCTGCCTGTGACCGACACCCACGCTGCCCCGATCCCATTCTGGCTCCGTGCCAACGCTCGCAATCGGTGCGCGCGCGGTACCCGCTCGGCCAGTGCCCGTGACGCGTCTGCGAACTGGGGAAAAACCCTCCCCGCTCCGACTTCCGGGTCTTTGCGTCATCATCGTGTCCTCATCGCGTCTCGCCGCGGCGGCCACCGTGGACTTTGCGCGTGTCGCGGCCGTGTATTCGGCTCCCGTGACTTTGCGTCCCGTCCCGGCTGGCTTAGTGCCGCCCGGCGCAGCTGCTGCGAACCGTGTGCTTTCCCCGGGTGGCTGCTGATTGCCAGCCAACGCAGTCACGCGGGTTGTCCCCTTTCGCGCGCGTCTTTGACACCCCATGTGTGAAACCGCCGCCGCCGCCATCGCGCATGCGCCCGCGCCCGCCGCCGCCGGCACTGCGCTGCCCGCTCCCGCGCTCCGCTCTACCCGGCCCGGCCCGGCCCGGCCCGGCCCCGCCCGGCGCTGCTCTCGCAGCCGCTGGGCATGCCCTGGACGGCTGCTGACCGCCCGCTGCTGCGATCGCGTGCACCGTCGTGCGCGCTATCGCCTCCACTGCTGCTTTTCTTCGAATCCCCCCCGCTGCCCCCGTGGCCCCCCTGCCAGCCTCCGCAACCCCCACGGCCGCCTCTGCGGCCCCCCCCGGGCTTCTGGCCGGCTGGCGCCACCGTGGCACGGGTTCGCCAGTCGCCGAGAAGCAGCTCTCCCCCTGGTTCCCCGACCCCCTCCGCCCCGCTCCCCCTCACTGAGTCAGTGTCAGGGGCCCCTGAAGGTTCTGGGGATTCTGGGGACCCATGGGACCCCAGGGACTCTAAAGATGATGCCAATTCCTCCCACACCTGTTTGGTAGGGATTGTTTTTGCCCCTCCCTGGTCGGTAAGGGCAACTGCCGCCTGCTGATGGCAGGATGACTTCCCTTCCCCCATCCTTGAGAGAATACTTGCTGCCTGCTGATAGCTGGCACACCCCGCGGAATTCCACGAAATTGCCTCTAACATTACCCTTGCTGGGGATAAAAGCTTCAAGGCCGTTTTATCTTTTTTCAGAGATTTTTACAGGGTGTGTGGCTGCCATGCCCTGTAGGGCTGACAAGATGCTGGGTTGTTCCTGGGAGCATGTACCCCCCATGTTCTCAATTTTGACCTTTCTTACCAAAAGCTGAATCATCTGCAAGGTCGGTGTGGAGATTGCCCTGGTCACTGTCCAGCAGCTCACAGGTGAGGATTTCCAGGCGTGCTTCTGGTTCCCCTCCTTTCCTGGTTGAGCCTGAAGCAAGTCGTCTTGGCAGAGGTCAAGATGCTCTTCCTGGATTTTTCCTTGAGAGTGCCTGTTCTCTTCACGGGCTGAGTTTCAGAAGCTGATGGCTGGTGGCGTGGCTGCTTGCCAAGAGCCCTTCTGAGTGCTCTCTTGGAGCCCAGCCAGGGAACACAAATTGGTGGGATCTCTAGCTGGTCAGAGTGACCCCAAGAAAAGTTAGAAAGTCTCTTTTTCCAGCCCAGCGCTTGAAGAAGGAGTCAGGGCTCTTCATTTCTTGGTCTCAAGGTTGTTTATTGTATCCTATCTATAAAATTCTTTCTCCTGTCCTGCCGAGGTCCGCTCAGCAAGACAGTCCAGGCATTCTGCCTGTCCCCGGGGCGGTGTTATGTCTTTTTACTAAAAACTATGTATACAATGTTTACAATTACTTTCCAATACCTATCACCTATGTTAGACAGTGAGCTTCTACTCTAAACCAATCCAAAAGTGTCAACATCACAGCAGAAGATGGAGGCCAAGAAGAAGAAGAAGAAAGGCTGGACATGCTCAGATCACTCCATCTTGCCCCCCTGAATCCCCATTCTAAAAACCCCAAAATCTACTTTCTCACTTTGTGATAAATTCACTATCATTCTACTTAATTTGTCATGGCTTGCAGATCTTCATCTAAGGTTGGTAACTTGCTCCATGGGTCATAATCAAAACCACAGGCATTTTGGGCTCTGTACCAGGGTCTCTGAGACCCCTGACAGGGGTCTTAGATGCTCAGAACAGCCAGAGGGATGTTCTGGGTGCTGACAAGGTTGGTATCGGAACCCTGGATGCTGAGAATTTTAGACTTTCTGTGCTGACAGGCACCGACCCCCAGGGGAGTACTGCATTTGACCTGAGGCCATGGAACCGGCTTCCACAAGTAATTGATAGAACTGGGATTATGGGCGTGTAGTTTGAATAGAAGTGTGTAATATCACAGGGTGGAAAACTTAGAGTTTGGGGTTTTAGAATATAGTAATAAACATGAAGCAAGATGGAGGTTTTAGGGTGGAAACTGGTTGTTCTTCTTTACTTTCTTATTCCTTCTTCTTCATGAGTTTAGGTGGTTTTGTGTAATTGGACAGAAAAGTCCACAGTGCGGACTTCGAGGGATTAGTTATTGTGTTAAAAGGAAAATTAATTTAGGTGTCATTTCTTAATTGGATAGTTTAGCCTTAAAAGACCTTGTAACGAGCTAGTTAGCCATTTTGTGCCTTGCTAATGAAATACTGCAGAACTCACTGCTGTGAGACTGTCACATTGATAAGAAATAATAAACACCTGAATCTGAATGTGAACTATCGTCTCAAGTGCCTTCAATCCCAGCCTCGACAGAGGTAGAAAAAGGAAGCCAAAAACCAGCAGGTTGGGAGAAAGCTTCCCCGGGTGTTACTTCCTCACAATGGGTACCATTATTGACGAAACCCCAAAAACATACACTTAGTCTGTATTAGCCATGTAGCCATGTGCCTACTTTCCAGAGTGTGTTGGTTTTGCACAGCCTGGTTTTTGATAGTGGGAGAGGGCAACAGAGGTGGCTTCTGTAAGGAGCTGCTGGAAGCTTCCACCATGTCCGGCAGAGCCAATTCCTGATGGCTCTGAAGATGGACATGCTGCCAGCCAAGTCTGGGCCAATTAGAGATGGTGGTAACGCTTATGTAATAACATATTTAGGAAGAAAATCAAAACAAAGTACACACGCAGTTTTAATTCCATCTAGAGAAGAGGAGGAGGTGAGGACATGTGAGGGAAAACAACATGGCAACTGCAAGAGCAGTGGAGGAGGGGGACGAGGTGCTCCAGGTGCCAAAACAAAGGCTGTGGTAAAACCTATGGTGAAGCACGTTGTCCCCCTGTAGCCCGTGGGGATCCCCTGGGGGATGCAAAGATCCACCCGTAGCCCGTGGGGGAAGTGCCCATACTGGAGCGAGTGGATGCCTGGAGGAGACTGTGATCTAGTGGGAGACAGTGGAGAGAGGGGGCCCCTGCTTCCAGGCTAGACCAGCCTGTCCTTGGAGGACTGCACCCCGTGGAAGAGTGACCCATGCCACAGCAGTTTGGGAGGACTCTCTGCCCATGGGAGGGACTCACATTGCCACAGTTTTGGGAGAACTGCTGCTCGTGAGATAGGACACATGCTGGAGAAGTTCACGGAGAACTGTCTCCCATGGGAGAGACCCCACGGTCTGTCTCGGTCCCTCTGTGAGCCTCTCAGGAACCCTTGGCCAGTCCCGAGTCGGCAGACACCGGGGGGAGGGGCAGCCCCAACACGGCCGACCGTGGGGAGACACTCTCCCGTGCCCCGAGGGTACTGAGGGCACCTAGGCTGGTCGCCTTTGCAGCAGAAGAGACACTAGAGACATCGGTAGAAGATAAAGGGCTGACTCTTAGCAGAGGTTAATCCAAGGTTTTATTAGGAGTCCCAAAAGAGCTCCTGCACCTCAGGGAGCCTCCTGCTGAGACCCCTGGGAGATGTGCCAAGGTTACATTTAAAGGGAGGTGGAAACCAAAAGTAGATAACATTTTACTAACCAATAAGTGACCCTAAGAGATGGGTACTGGGGGATAGACATATAGGACGGCGTATGGGGAAAGGCTTGGGGGGCTGACCCCTAGCCTCTGGCTAATCACTCGACGACCTGGACCGAAACTTCTGGATGGAGGGGATGGGATGCTGAGTGATGGACAGAGAGCCAGGATGGGGGTTTGGGGATGATCTCATCCAGGGAGAGGGATAACACAGGTAAAGGGAGGGGGATAAACCATTTGGGAAAAATATGGGGATACAAAACAAAACTACTTCAAAGTATTACAAAGTATAAAAACGCACTACAACAACAGTCTCACGAGGAAGGACTCCTCTCCCTGCACAGTGGAAGAAAATCTTGGGTGATGAACTGACCAAAACCCCCATGCCCTGTCTCCCTGCACTGTCGGTGGGAAGGAGGGAGGGGTTGGGGGAAGAAAAGGTGTTTTAAGGGCTTATTTTACTTCTCATTATGCTACTCTGATTTTGTTAGTAATAAACTCACTTTGAACCTCTAAGTTGAGCTGGTTCTGCCCTTGGAGTGTTTTCTCCCAGTCCTTAACTCCCAAGGCCTTTATTTAATTTTTTTTCTCTCCTCTGCCCAGCTGTGGCAGGGCAGGGTGAGGGAGCGACTTTAGTGGGTGTCTGGTATTTGGCCAGTGTATCAAACCACAACACAGGAAGTTAAAAATCCATTACTTCCTCACCTTATTGACCCACTGTGCAAACTGGATAACAGCTACAGTAGCCCTAGTCATAGGACCCATGTATTGATAAGGAGCAGCAAATGGGAAAAATATAGCCACAACCATGTGCCACCCAAAACAGGGTAAGCTAGATCACATAGTGACACCTAATGAGGTTTCTATATTCAGCACACAAAAAATTAGGTTATCCAGGAACTGTTATTCCTTTTTCACCCTTTCCTGTCTATGCCCTCAGGCCCCACCATTGGGCACCAAAATCTGCCTTCGTTTGAAAGACAGGTGTTTGCCAAGGAAGGTGGGAACCTCCTTTGGTATGGAAAAATATGACCCCTACCCTCCGAATTATTATAACATTTAGAAATTAAGGGGTTTTCAGGCAAAGATATGGGAAAAGGAATAACAGTTCTTTACTAGTATGTGTATGTATAACAAGGCAAACAAATAAAACCAGAAAAACCCAAAATACAGTCTCTTAGCGCTGTTTAAGCAATTTCCCCTTTGGTGTAGTTATGGTCACAGCCGGCAGGGGCGCTGGTGGGCTCCTGGCCGGTCAGGGCAGGTGCAATGATTCCCCGCGGCTGCAGGGGGCGTGTGACACCACCTCTGAGACCGCACGGTTAATTGCCGGGCTACGGTGCAGAGGCGACCCATATGGGGACACCCCACATGTTGGCTCTGGACCTCCCCAAATGGACAAAAAACAAAAAAAAGAATTAAGCAGACTTGCAGCACAGGAAAACCGCAGCAGAGTGGGATCTCGGAGTACAACACACGTAAGTGGCCACGGCAATGCGTCGCGGGCAGAGGGTCCGGCAAGAGCCGGTCCTGATGTTTCGGCACCACGTGGGCTGGTCCTGAGCTCCGAGCAGTCAGGCAGCAGGGAAAATGGCAAACAACACTTTCCTCCCCGAACCCGGAAACTGGACTCCCCAAAAACCCAGCCAAACCTCTGGGGTAGCCCACTCACCTTTTTTTTTCTCCCCTTATCACCTGCAACCTGCCCCCAGCCAGGGCCATTTCAATGGAATGGTGTGACACCCAGCTACATATTTTGTTTCCTAATTGCCCCCATTTGACTCTCAAGAAATGCATTGACCTGCTTCCAGATAAGCAGGTGGGAGAAAATTCACTGAAAAACCTAATGCCCGAAAGATAGGCTGTAAATATATCCTCATAGATGACGGCTATAAAGCAGGTATTTGTTTATTACAGCGCTGGTGGTGAGGGGTGTTATAAATGACAATATAGTAGTGGCTTTTGCATTTATGTATTAGCTTTTGCATATTATTATTAATCACAAAAATGTTACTATGGTACAATTTATATTTCCTTGTAACTGCTTTTTAGTATAGTATAATCTGTGAGTTTATGTATGCACCATATAGCTTATATAAATAGTAAATAGTAATATGATAAATATATCTTACATTGTAGCATAATATTAAAATAGAAACTATGTGATGTTAAAATGCTTTTATGTAACTAACTCAGAGACTGGTGTAAGATAATTAAGTAGTTCCTCACATTTGTAGACTATCTGAGTGATAATATAATGGTGACAAAAACCAGAACCCAATTTAATGACTCCTTGTTATCAGGGAGTGTAAAAACAACAGGATGAAACCATGAGAAGAAATAAAATATATTGATTTAATCTGAAAGATGGCATGCAGACAAGTCAAAGGTTAAAACCAAGCAAAAATTCATGGAACACCTAAGCTCACAAGACTGTTAGAATATGTGTAAACTTTTCTGAATATGCATGTACACTCTGTAATGTAACAATATATAGAAGACATTGTTTTAAGCTAACAGTGTGCTTTTGGCAGATAGCCAAGCACCCCAGCGCTGAATTTTATCCCTTTTATTGCTTATTAAACTTTTATAAAAATTTCTAAAGAGTGAAACTTGTTTTTCACAGGGGGATAGTTCCACCTAACTCACCCACCTTTGTCAAGTGCTGTGGTATATTTATACAGTAAGTATTGCTTAGTGTTACTGTGTCACTATAACATCATCATATACACACTGGAACTAATTTACGTACTATGATCTCATGGTTATTAGATAATTCTTTTGCACCGCGTTTACACCTTCCCAATTTGGGGGTGATCGGGGGTCTTTGATGAAGGCTTCCAAGATCTTCTTCGCATTTGAACTTTTCAACTCTGTCTTCAGAGTGAAATGCAGGTTTTGGGGGTTCACTTAAGTTAGCAATATGAATTAAGCATTTAAATTTTAGCTTGTAGAATTATGTGTTGAATTTTAACCTTTTACTTAAGAAACCTCTGCCGTGGTACAAAGGGCATAGGAAAATGCAAATTTCTGAAGCTTCCTGCGATAAAGAACAATACAGGGAGAAGACCAAGGAATGCAGAAACCCAGATAAAGGGGCTCCTCTGTCTCCAAGCTCATCAAAATTGACAAACGTACTCAGATAAGCACCAAGGGACCAAAGTGCACGCGCAAAGAAGAAAAGTTCAATCATGAGGAAGACCATGGCCTTCAGGCCTTCAGCCTCAGACACCACCAAAGACACGGGGGGGGGGGGGGGTGAGTCCACCACCGTGAACAACGCATACTCAGAAGGGCGTGGATCTAATTACCATGTGAGGCGAGGACAGGCGGGGCCAGGGGTTGAATATGCATGGAAATGTTGTGCAATGTAATGTATATGGAACACCTTTGTGCATAAAAGATGGGGCACAAGTTTTCATGAGAGCTATCTCGCTTCTGCCGGGCACTGACAATACATACCCACTTCATAACTACATCAGGTTGTGGAGTCTATTTATTCCGTGTATCGCTTCAGGAGCATGCACAGTTATGGTGTTCCTTGGTCTGTCTGGTCCTAACCGGTCTAAATTCTTTATTTTGTGACTAATTGGCTTTGCACTTGCCAATTTTTCATTGGTACTATACTTATCGATCTCTAAAGCTATCCACCTGGCGAGTTTTTTTCTTCTTTTTTGTCTATTCAGCATTAAGCAACTAGTTAACCGTATTTTAGCCATTAGATCATATAAAAAGTTATTTTTATCAGGTATATATAGGTATAAAAAGCTATGATTCAGGTTGTATAGGTATCAGGTTACATAGATATCTTATAACTCAACCTATAAAAGCATCTTGTAACTTTGACCTAAGTTATATAGGCATCAAACCAAGAACAGTGGAGAGGACCATACCAAGTCCTGACTACCCTTACCAAAACTGAAGTTGCTGGCAGAGAACCCTGAATTCACTGCTCCAGAGTTAAGAAGACCTCTGCTCCTGAAACAACTGGAAAACAGAAACCGAGACAATTCAGGATAATGTGATTTAAATTGTTCTTTTTGTACCTGTTATCTGCACAGTTGGTAACCATGATTCAGGTTTGGCCCCAAAATTTGCATGTGGCTTTAGTCCAAAATGCATCCAAAAGCTCTTCATAAAAATGGCATGTCAAGGTGGTATTGGATATGTGAACATGAGGTGTGGTAAGTTTTGCCCCTAGATCAAGATTGGGCCTGTGCCCTTGGGGCTGTAATTCCAGACATAATAATATTTGATCATATTGAGGATTATTGAACATATTGAAAAGCAAATTTCAGATGCAATTTTGGCCTTACAAGAAGAAATCCATGATTTATCTGGTACACACATTCTGCACAATCATTAACACTAGTTGTTCTTATGCAGATCAGAGTGAAAGAATTAATAAGGATTTGGTTGAAGTTTGGAAGCAAACTCAAATTTTACATCAGGTAACTTTCAAAAGGCTCATTGAACTTTGAATATACCTTCCATACACTCACTTCATGGTTACTGAACTGGGCCTGGATAAAAGGAACAGTTCATGCTACTTATATCTGTAGTTAGTCTTTGCATAATAGCTGGCCGTATGATGCGATGCTGTGGTTCAATGTAAAGAGTAGAGACTAGACAAGACTAAAGGGGGGAATGCTGCCAGAATGATTTTTGCTTATATATTCTCTATATTCTTTACACATATATTCTAGCTCTATTGTTGTGTAGTTATATAATTACTAGCTAGCCCCAGTACTTTTTCCAACCCTGATAGGCAGAAAGACAAATCACATAGGCCTCAGTCCTATCTTGGTTCTTCCTGGGAACTAATGCACGCCTCGGCTGGGTTTTGGGATATCCTCGGCTGGCTGTCGCAGGTCTGAATAGCGCAGTCCTGTTCAGCACAGCCTGCCTGGGCTCCCAGGCAGCTCCCAGTCGCAGGCTACCTTAGCAAGCTTCGCTCTTAAGTGAGACTAGCTCTTTAGCAATTATCAGCTCATTTGTGATTTCAGCTCTTTAGCTTGCTACGTGCCTTTGGCAGACAAAGGGAGAGAGAGGAGAAGTCTGTGTGAGGTTCCACAGAGATGTCTTTATTGGAGTCTTCTGAGAAGGTTCTCAGGGACAGCTCTTCTACTGAGCTGGGAAAAAGTAGCTCTTTATATAGGGTACAGGAGTTTTAGAAATTGTCCAATAGTAGGGGTCGAGGGGAAAGTGACCCATAGTCTTACAGAGAGATAACAAGGGTCCGAAGGTGGAAGAGGGGCTTCTTAGGTCCAGTCATCATGACTAGGCATTTCATATCTTAGGCTGCTGAACACCATGGAGGCATTGCAGGTCCTGTGCCTGATACAAGAAACCAAGGTTGAGACCAGCTCTTCGAGACATATTTTCATAAACAAAGTTTATTTCCCATCTGAGTGGGGAGGATTTAGGAGAGACTTGAACTGGAGGGAAATTGCCTAACCACTTATGTCTCTAATTGGTGATTTTTGTCAATTATGCTAATTTGCTAAAGTTATAAAACTGTATTCACCCTGTGTGGGGGTGGGCATTTTGTGGACATTTTCCATATCTGCCCCTGGAGGCCTCCAATAAAGACCAACCTTTATATTACCTCCTATACTAATATTATCTCAAAAGTGTGTTGTTTCATTTCTAGGTTCTTTAAGGCATTGATATGTATAAGTAAAACAAAAAATTTATTGTTAGTGTAATTGAAAACTTGAGAGTCTAATCATTATTAGTCTGGATCTAATTGTTACATGAAAAGAAAAAAACATGTATTTCAAATTGAAATACACACACCCCCACACACCTCCACCCCCACCCTTCTTAGTTTCTGTTCCTTTCCCTGGTGTTATGCTTGCTCTTTTACTGCTCTCCATGGCCAGGAGGAATATGATGTTCATGTTGACGGCTTTTTTGGTTGTTTTCTTCCTCACTCTAGGATTCAATTTGGGTCATGTTTATGCTTGCTAATACCCTTTTACACCTTTCTCTTTGTTGGTGAATGAAACATGCAAGTAACCTTCATGCATAGCAGCTGACCACACCCCTGTCTTTACTGCATATTGTTACCTATTAACCAAATTACAAATGCTTGAAGTGTAAGTTATTAGCCACACAACTCCTTTTATTGTTTTACTGTATTACCAGTGATAGTTATACAGGGCCTAAAAAATAGGAAAAGAACAATTAAAAATAGTTTCTGAAAGTTTTCCTGTCCCCAAATCCAAAACAAAGAATGCTTCATAAACTTTTCATGAATAACACACCCCCAAATAAAGAAAAAAGAACTAAGAAAGAATTAAGACAGTCACCTGTTGGGTAGTTATGCTTGCTTTCCCTTTAAGGCCTTAAATGCTTATACCCAGAAATCTCACTTTGTCAGTGCTGATATAAAATTCTGTCACAGCACAAATTAAACAAAAACAGTTTGCAAAAGAAAAAAAAAAAGCTGTAAATCAAGTAGCTTGCTAATCAAAGGAAGATGTATTACTGTTTGAACATTTGAGTGAGATCAGTTTTTTGTTTGCAACAGAAACAAAGCAATACAAAAGCAGAAAACTTGAGTATACTAAATTTGCAAATAGGTTTTTCAACAAGGAACACTTTTAAAGCTTGAGATAAAATTGTTGTCTTGCTCCTTCCACCTTTTAATTTCAAGGCACACTCATACATAGGCACAATCCCACTTTGCATTTGGTCATTTTACACTGAAGTTTAATATTCAGTAGCTATTGATGAATGAGATAATGCTCATGTTAAAGCTGAGTGGTAATATGGTTGACAAAATAGTTTGTGTAGGCTCAGTTTAAAACTTGAGGTTCAGAAAGAAAGTCATCCTAATCAAAAATTGGCAGCTTCTGTTTAAACTCCAAAGATAATTTAGAGCCCCAAGACATTTGGAAGCTCAGTTTTTAACCCTCTGTAGTGTTTCAAACAAAAGAATTAGCTTTCATTTGCTCCTTCTTTATTTTCAAATTATACAATGTGCAGCATAAAATTTGATTATTGTGAGTATTGGGAAATATTTGAAATTATAGAATAAGCTACTGGACCAATATACAGATATTTTTTTACTTTGCATTTTTCTAGATATTCCACTATGGGTAAATTTATCCACCAATATATAAATACTTTAACTTGTTTAGAAGTATATTGAATTGCATCAAGATTTAGATATATTGCTATTTACCCCATAAATACTCAAGGTTGTTCATAAGACTAATTACCTTCCACACTAAGCAGCCACTAACAATATCATCCATCTCTCTACTGAAATGGCTGCTTTGAATTCTCTTCAAGTTTCATGGTACTACATATTATTTACAAAAAGTTCCATAAATTAACCTATTTCCAGAGACAAAGTGATCTAAAATGTACAAATACCCAAGTGAATAGAGGTGTTTCAAAGGAAGGTAACATTTCTCATAATAGCTTTAGCAAGAATTCGTATGTTGCATTGATTATGCCCCAGGACAGGACAGAACGATGGTAATTCAGATGGACTCCTCTGAAAAGATGCATCAATTTTTTATCACGTTCTAGCCATATTGTCACAAAAACTTTTGAAAAAGACTGAAATTCACCACCAATTTGAGATTGCATGCGAGTTTTTACAACATTCATTGGGAAAAATAAGGATCCCAGTAAGGCACCCAACAGCCCACCACAGATAAAGTCATTGACCAAGTGAGTGCTATGAGAAGTTGCTTCAGGCAGACAATGTTTGATAGGTCCTCGTAGGCCAAAGAAGAGGATATTACTGCTTCCATTCCGGAGCAGAATAGGCACCAAACCCCGATAATATTCTCTAATCCCATAGACTTTTAGTACCTTGAAAGCCTGGTAAGTGTTTGTAAATTTGTCATGATGTTTGTAGTCTTGAAGCAAAGTCTGGACTCGTTCAAAAGGTGTAAGAAGGGCTTCTGTGGTCCCTGCAAGCACTGCTGCCATGCTGCAAGTTAGAAGTTCAGGTGCACTTGTATGACTATGGAGCAAGGAGGAGAAATCTTCATACAAGCCAAACATTAGAGCCAGGGTAGTTGTTTTTTGCATTAATGGAGGAAGGATTCCACGATAGAGATTTCGAATTCCATCTTTCTGCAGCTGATGTACTGCATCCTTTGTTTTCAAGCCATACAACTGTTGTCGAAAGAGGACCTTCTGGATGGGAAAGGTGACTACTATATTGGTGAAGGCTGCACAATAGCCACAAAGATAATGTTTACCAGCGTTACCCTTTATGTGATGGCTCATATCTTGCTTTGAATTTGTTGGGACACAATCTTGTGAATCCATCTTTTTTTCCCCCTCAATATATATCTTAGATTTCTTTTCCTATGTCAAAAAAAGAAAAAAAGTATGTGAACAAAATGACATGTGACAGTTTTTTTAGTTTACATACACACATCATGTTTACACTGTTCAACATCACACTGTGCGGCATTTTACGTCCTGAAGAAAATTCATCAAATTCAGTGGAACAGTGTGACAAACTGTCATCAACTGATAGATGATGCAAAATGCACAATTTTCTACACTACATCCAAGGGCCTGAAAAACTAGATATTTTTCCTCCCTTTATGTTTTGTTGATTAGAACCAAACTAAATTAAAACAAATAGACATATGAACCCCTCCAGTGCCACCTTACAACTGAAAATGTGAGGGAGAAATAGGAAGTTTGCCCATTAAGTTGCCAGTACAGTATGCCAAGGAATTCAAACACTGAATGATCTATTCTAACACTAGTAAGATACAATACAAGTTACCAAGCTTTTGGAAAACACACACACTACACACAGCTCAGCATTACAAATTCTGATCGTTCCTGCCTGTATTTCCCTGTGGTAGACAGCAATGAATAATTTAAATAGGAATTTAATAATCAGCATTCGTTTACTATAGAGTAGTAAAATAATATAGAAATGATAAAGAATACATTGAGCTCTGCTAGAGCTATGGTCCTGAAGGACACAGTGAAAAGAGTTTCATTAAATAAAACTGATAATTAGTCCTTAATAGGTGATACATTATCTGCCACTTGCATAATATTACACTCTTCAATGTTTTCCAAGGAACAGCACCATAGAAGTCATTTACAAAGGTTAAGTATTTTACCCTGTGTCACGATCCATCCTTACGAACGGGTTTCATGATGGTTTGTTAATTGATCTCAGAGTGCAAAAAACCGACACAGCAAGGGGATTTGCAGTAATAATCATAAACAAATGCACCTTTTATTGAATGACCACAGCAAATGCGATAGAGGGATTAAGGGAGAGAAAAAGATAGAGAAAGAGAGAGAAGAGAGAGAGAGAGAGAGGGGGATATAGCTACTTAACGTAGAGACAAAGTCCTTTGGTCCAGTCCAGCTGAGGATCCGCCTGTTATGTTGGGGAGATCTCGAAATCTCTAGCTAACTCAGAGGTTTTTATTATGATAACTCTATTGAAAATTGCGAGGGGGGGAAACAGATACAATAAAGAATAGATGTAACAGGTAGTCCATGTTCTCAGCAGTAAGTGAGAGCCATTGTCTTCTTGGTCCAGTGGTCATAACCTGCAGGCAAACATCTTGGTTTGGTCAGCTTACCTCCCCCACACACCTCTCCTCAGGTTAGAGGTTTCAGTCTCAGTCCTTGGGAGGAGGGGGAGCTTTTCCATAGGGGTTTCATGTCTCAGTCCTTGATGGAGAGGCTTCTCCCATCTCAGTCTGTCTGTCAATGTGGTTGTAAAAAAGGTGAGGGGTCTTCTGTGGGTACCACCAAAACCTTCCTCAGGAGAAGTCCAGCCAAGCTGAGATGTGGGGAAATTCCAGGGCCATTGTTGCAAAAAAGGGCAGAGTGCCCCTTTTTACCTTTCACTGGGCCCAGTGTAGCATACAGCAAACACACCTGTGAACAATAGCTTAGCAATGCCAGAGGCTGTGCCCAGGCCTCAGGGTCTTGGCAAGTGACCATCTCCAACAAGGCCAGAATTTCAGACAAGGGTCCTTTTTCTTCAGTGGTCCCAATCTCTGTCCCTTTCATGACGATCATGAGGCAGATGAGGGAAACTTCGGACAGAGACTTACACCCTGATATGAAGTCATACCAGTAGTGAGGAATTCACATTAGGGAGGTTGTACCACTTCATCTATACTAATATGTATTGTTTCTAGGATCAACTTAGTTCTATCTGCATATAGTAAAATAGCCACACCCACAACTAAGCCACAGTCTTATCTGGCACCCCACTTTTATATTAAGAGTTAAACCAACTCTGGATAAATGTGTCATTCAGTAATACATCCAAACCACAGGATACATAAGACTTTTGACTAGTTACCAGTTGTGTTGGTAATAGCAACCTCTGGCCAATATCACTTCTGATTTCTCTTGAGAAAAAAAAAAAAAGAGCTCTAACTCAGATTTATAAGGTACATATTTTCTCATGTAGTTTAAGTAAGTTGTCATTATTATGATTTGAGAACTTGTAATAATCAGGCAATGCAATTTTTCTCAGATGTGTTTATGACAGAACCTTTGCTTTCAGCTTTAATTTTGCAAGACCCAGCTGTATCACTGCACTGGTTTTGGCTGGGATACAGTTAAACTGGGAGGGAACACAGGTGGGACATCTGACTCCAACTGATCAAAGGGATATTCCATACCATATGACATCATGTTTAGGATATAAAGCTGATGGGAAGTAGTGAATTAATTCCTTGATTTGCTTTGCTTGCATGGCTTTTGGTTTACCATAGGGCACAAGAACCAGCAATCCCCAGGAGCAAGAAATCAGACAATGAAGGCAAGAGACTGGCATGGCTGAGTAAAATCAAAGGGAAGAAGCAAATGCACAGGCAGTGGAAACAAGGACAGGTAACCTGGAAAGAGTATAAAGTTTGGTTGTATAGAGATGGGGTGAGGAAGGCCAAGGCAAAGTTGGAACCAAACCTGGCAAGGGACACAAAGAATAGCAGGAAGGGCTTCTACTGGTACATTAAACAGACTATATAAATGAGCAGCTGGAGTGAGTGGAGTTTCCCCTGGGGAGGGATGAGGAGCTGACTAGGAGCTTATCAGTCAGGATTAAAGGGAGGGCAGGGACAGGTGACATTATCGTGGGGGACTGCTACAGGCATTAATCAGAAAAGGAAGGTCAAAGAAGGTGTAATGATAAACAGTACTAGAAAACTCGTAACAAAGGATGAGGAGAAGGCTGAGGTGCTTAACTTCATTGCCTCAAGTCTTTGATGGCAACCTCTCTCCCCACACCTCTTGAATGGATGGACAGCAGGATGGGGACTGGGGGAGCAAAGTCCCTCCCACTCTAAGAGATCAGGTTCATGGCTACCTGAGGAACCTGAATGTACATAAGTCTATGGGACTAGATAAGATGCATCCCATAGTCATTGGCTGATGGAGTTTCCAGGCCACTCTCCATGATATTCAAAAAGTCATGGCAGTCAGGTAAAGTCCCAGGTGACTGGAAAAAGGGAAACATTGTCCCCATCTTTAAAAAGTGCAGAAAGGAGGACCCTGGGAACTAGCAACCTGTCAGACTCACCTCTGTGCCTGGGAGGATCATGAAGCAGATCCTCTGGGAAGCTCTGCTGAGGCACATGGAGAACAGGAGGTGATCTGAGACAGCCAGCACAACTTCACCAAGGTCAAGTCCTGCCTGACCAATCTAGTGGCCTTCTATGATGGAGACACTCCATCAGTGGACAAGGGAAGGGCTACAGATGTCATTTATCTGGATTTCTGTAAAGCCTTTGACATGGTCCCCCACAACATCCTTCTCTCTAAATTGGAGAGAGATGGATTGGATAGGTGGACTGTTAAAAGAATAAGAATGTGGTTTGACAGTCACATCCAGAAGGCAGTAGTCAATGGCTCAGAGTCCAGATGGAGATCAGTGACAAGTGGTGTCCCTCAGGGGTCTGTATTGGGACCAGTGCTATTTAATATCTTCATCAATGCCATAAACAAAGGGGATCGAGTGCACCCTCGGGAAATTTGCAGATGACACCAAGCTGAATGGTGCAGTTGACACACCTGAAGGTTGGGATGCCATCCAGAGGGACCTGGACAAGGTTGAGGAGTGGGCCCATGGGAATCTCATGAGGTTTAATAAGACCAAGTGCCAAGTGCTGCACCTGGGTTGGGGCAACTCCTGGTACTAATCCCTGTTGGGGGATGAACGGATTGAGAGCAGCCCTGCTGAGAAGGACTTGGGGGTGCTAGTGGATGAGAGGCTGGACATCAGCCAGCAATGTGTGCTCACAGCCCAGAAAGCAAATCATGTCATGGGCTGCATCCAAAGCACTGTGGCCAGCAGGGTGAGGGAGGGAATTCTACCCCTCTACTCTGATGAGACCCCATCTGAAGTGTTGCATCCAGCCCTGGGGTCCTCAGCAGAGGAAGAAGGCAGAGCTCTTAGAGCAAGTCCAGATGAGGCTACCAAGATGATTAGAGGGATGGAGCACCTCTGCTATGAGGAAACGCTGAGAGAATTAGGATTATTTGGCCTGGAAAAGAGAAGGCTTCAGGGTGACCTAATTGCAGCCTTCCAGTACCTGAAGGGAGCCTACAAAAAAGATGGAGAGAAACTTTTTCCAAGGGCATGTGGTGATAGGACAAGGGGGAATAGCTTCAAACTGTCAGAGAGTAGGTTTAGATTAGATGCTAAGAAGAAAATCTTTACTGTGAGAGTTGTGAGGTGTGGTATTCACATGCCCTCTGAACAGAGAGAGATTTAGCTTTCTCAGGATTCTCCTGAGAAAGGCTGTGAGAGAAGTAGAGAAAATAATAATCAAAACAATTCTTATCTCATTTACTGCCCCTGTGTTTGTACCCATGTAGAATGTGTTCTAGAGATTGTTTACCCAAAGTGATTGCTTAATTAGATTCTAGTGATAGTGTTTTAGATTCATTAACCAATTAGATCCGTGTGTGTGTCAGGACTCTCAAGCAGAGAGTCACAGGTTTTCTAGTTAGTTAGTTAGTGATAGTTCTTGTTAGTGTAATATAGTGTAATATAGTTATAGTATAATAAAGTAATTAATTAGCCTTCTGATATCATGGAGTTCTGTGCATCATTCTTCCTACCTGTTTGGCATCATAGCACCGATAGTGAGGCACTGGTACAGGTTGTCCAGAGAAATTGTGGATGCCCCATCCCTAGAGGTATTCAAGGCTGGGTTGGATGGGGTCTGAGCGACCTGATCTAGTGGAAGGTTCCCTGCCCATGGCAGAGGGGTTGGAACTAGATGATTTTTAAGGTCCTTTCCAACCCAAGCCATTGTATGATTCTATGATTAAACTGTCTTTATCTCAACCCACAAGTTTTCCCACTTTTACTCTTCTGATTCTCCTCCCATTCCCACTCAGTGGGTCAGTGAGCAAATGGCTGCATGGCGCTTGGATACTGGCTGGGGTTAAACCACAACAGCCCTTTTTGGTGCCCAGTGAGGGGCTCAAAGGGTTCAGGATAATGATGGATTTGATTGGGATGTGATAGATGGAATTTATATCTGTTAGTGCTGATGCCTTAAGTTTTAGCTTTCATATTTTTCAGATTCTGTGCTGCTTTAGTGTGTAGCTCTGAGCTTCATATTAAGTGTTAGCAAGGTCTTTTCACAGGGTAGGTAGACAAAACAATCCTTTTCCAGCTTGACCAAGGACAACCGCTACAAGCTCCAGGCCAAAAAGTATAAACAACGGTGAATTGAAGAGAGAAAAACAAGGAGGATGGAACTTCATAACCTAAAGCTTTAATTGGACAATTAACTCCAATATGCAAATGGACCAGAGTTTGTGACTGGTTGTCCATTTTGTGACCATTTTGGGTCCATCTTGGGTGTAGCCCTGGCTGGGCTCTTGTACTGCCTAAGCTGTATCCATTGAGGCCTTTTAATAAATACCTACTGTATTCTTTAACTCTGTCTAGCTTCTGTTCTAGGTCAGCCTTCTCAAGGCATCAGTGCTCTTTAGCTTTCAATGGGCAGGCTCCTGTACTTGCCATGGGGCTTGCTTGCCTAACTGTATATCAGAGTCTATTACTCATGGCTGCTTTTTGCTGCTCGATGTGCTGCTCATCTGCTCATCTTCTTACTCTGCTGTGCCTGGGAACATTTGGATAACAGCAATAGCCATGTGCATGCGCTGGCAGATGGCCTGGGCATCATTGCTGTTTCTGTGCTGCTGTACTGGACAGGCTAGAACTCCAGTGTGAATTCAAGTTGAAGGGACTGTGGATGAGTCCACACAGGAACAGGACACCCTGAAGTGTCTGTGGCCATGGATAAATCCATACCAGAGCTGGTAAATCTCAAAGCATATGTGCCTGTGGTTATGTCTGTGCCATAGCAGGTACATCTTGAAGCATCAGTGGCTGTGCATGAGGTCATACTGGAGGACCTCAAAATGTGTGGCCATGAATAAGCCCATGACATAGCAGGTACACCCCTGGAGGGACTGCAGCCTGGGCCTTTTAAATGATTATTTGATTTTTGGTTGAGTTGGTTACTTTAGATGGTAGTTGGGGGAGGTGGCTTGGATTTAATTAGTTAGGCTAGAACTTAGTAGTAGTAGTTCGCCGGGATTGCAGGCAGGGGTGGGGTGGTCTTTTTTTTTTCATGTTTGATGGTTGTGGCTAACTTCTACTGGGTAAAACCTCCGTTCTGACCCAGGGCTGCTCCTGGGGTGTAGCGGGTGTGGCTGGGTTTCGGGTTGGGGAGTTGTAGAAAGTAGTTAGATGTTAGTAAGGTTGGTTCTATCTGGCCTGCGGCATCCCCTCTCCCTGCCTGGGAGTAGATGGGGGAAGGGAGGGGGAACCGGCAGGCAGCCCAGGGAAAGGGGGCCCAGCCCCGCGGCAGGGCCAGTTGGCCCGGCCCAGGACGGGGCCTGCCCAGCTATGTTACTTCGCTCCGTACCGGGAAGGAAAGAGAAAGTTCCCGGGTTTTTTTGTTTTTAACATGTGTCTTTCACAGAGCTGTGTCTAGCTCCTTAGTGGTTTAATAGATTGTCAGTTATACAAAAAGCTTCTGCATCACTTCCTTAAATTTTCCTCCTCTTCTAAACCACAACACTCTACCTTTCGCATCTGTGAAATATACATGCTAAAGAATTATTATTAAAATTACATTCCATGTATAACTTCTACCTAGAACAATAAAACTAACTAAATTAAGTAAAGGGAAAAAAAATTATACTAACCTCCACTCCTAGATTTTTTCCATAATTACAATAAAACTTTTTCACTATCATTCTACTTAATTTTATTATTTAATACCTGCTTCACTATTTATTTCTCTAAATAAATTCTTCATCTCACAGCGTTTATAAATTGCCTGTATTTTTTCCTAAAAGATGTGGTGGTTTCAGTTTGAAACCGGGCAGAAGTACCAATTTTGTGTAGTGGTTTTGTTTTGTTAATTTTAGATTTCTTTAATTTTGAGATTTTTCAGTTAATGTGTTGATGAGTGTGGTGGGTTTTAGTGTTGGATAATTATTAAGGTATTTACTTCTTGTGAGATAGGATAAGGAGAAAGGTTAAGTAAGTTCAAAACTTTAAAAGGGTATAAAGAAAATTTTATTAAAAGTAATTAAAGGGAAAAAGTAGTAAGAATTAAAATAAACTCTTTAGAATACTTTTTCTCCCTTTATAACTTTTTTTTTTACTGATAATGTAAAGAAACTAAATCTAAGGTTTCTAGTTAGTTTACTACTTTTAAAATAGTTCTTTTTTAGTTTACTTAGGGAGAGAAGTCTCTCTTGTTAAGGTTACGGAGACTTCTTCACAAGAGGGAAAAATAGTTTTTTTGTGGTTCTTAATTTTGTTACAAATAACAGCTGTTTGGGGAACCCTGCTATTGTGAAGTTTTTCTTATAAGCCTTCTCACAGCTTGTTGATGGGCCATGTTATAGTTGGATAATGAGATGACTGGCTCTCTCAATTAAGGGATAAATATTGTGTGACTATTAAGAGAAGCTTTAGTGATGTATAGTTATGTTATTGTAGTTTAGATGTCCTCTGTTCTCCCCATAGTTCCCTTTTTCACCCCCCTCTATATTGTTGCCATCAGACAGCCTGGATTGTCTAGTACAGGTAGAAAGAAGGCATGCACACGTGCCCATTGCATGGGGCAGTTGGGAATGGAAAAGCTTGTTGCTTAGGGGGTGCGGCATGACAACACCTGACCTCCAATCAAGTTACAAGAAAGCAGTCTCCAGCAGTAAACGGCAAAGAAGAGCGGACTGACAGACTTTGGGAGGGGCTAGGGTTGGCTGATGCAACCCCCAGGGGTATAAAAGACTGAGCATCCATCTTGAAGATGAACTAGCCATGTGGTAGGCAGCCACAAAGGCAGTTCTCAGTGCTGTTAATTTTTCCTTAATTAGTCCTTCTGTTGTACTTTTGTTAAGGTTTAAAAAACCTTTTAAAAGTTTTTCAAAGTGAGCAGTTTTCTCTCATAGCCATGTCGACTTATGGGGTATTGTTTTAAAGATACGTTGTTTAAAGGTAGAAGTTTTTATTATTTATCTTTAAAATAATCTTTATTTCTGGGAACAGAAGTTTTCTTTTTCTTTTCCTGGAAGTAAAGGACTACTTTTTTTTTTTTCTGTTTAAACTTTTCATGGGATTACAGCTATTTTAAGATCTACTTATTTTAGTATGGAGGCTTTTCTTCAACATTAATTTGAACACTTTCATTTCCCCATAGTTTTATGTGTTATAGGAAAAAAGAATCTTTTCTCTGTAGTTTATAAGAGGATTTCAGTTTTAAAAACAAGGGGGTTTTTATGCTTTTTATCTGGGATTTAACTTTTTTTTACTGATTTTGGTATTTTTATGTTGTTCTTTTGTTTGTATCTTGTTTTTTTCTTTTATTTGAGGGAAGATTGAAGTACTGAAAGGGTTACTATTACGCTTGGGCCCTTTAAATGGTTATTTGATCCTTGGTTGAGTTGGGTACTTTAGATGGTAGTTGGGGGAAGTGGCTTGGATTTAATTAGTTAGGCTAGAACTTAGTAGTAGTACACCGGGGTTGAGGGGTGAGGGGGTAGTCTTTTTTTTTTTCATATTTAGTAGTTATAAGTAACTTCTACAGAGTAAGATCCCGGTACCAACCCAGGACTGCTCCCGGGGTGTAACAAGTACAGCTAGGTTTCGGATTATGGACTTGTAGAAAATCGTTAGATGTTAATAAAGTTAGTTCTATCTAGCCCACAACACCCCCTCTCCCTACCTAAAAGTAAATAAAAGAAAGGAAAGGGAACCAGCAAGCAACCCAAAGAAAAAGAACCCAACCCCGCAACAAGACCGGTAAACCCAGCCAGAAACAGAACCTGCCCAACCATATTACTTCACTCCTAACAAAAAAAAAAAAAATTCCCAAGTTTTTTTATTTTTGACAGATATATTTCACAAAAACATATCTAACTCCTTAATAATTTGATAAATTATCAATTACATAAAAAACTTCCACATCACTTCCTTAAATTTTCCTCCTATTCTAAACCACAACACATGGGTAAGGTCATATTGGAAAAGGTTTACTTCCAAAGGGACTGTAGTGGTGGGTAAGGCCATGCTGGAGCAGGTGCACCTCAAAGTGACTGTAGTCTGTGGATAAGTCTAAGCCAGAGGAATTACTATAGCAGGAACCACCCAAACCAGTGGAGGAAAAGTCTTACAAGAAGCAGTTGCAGTGCAGCAGTGACCCTATCTGAGCTACATTTGGTGCCCAGTAACTCCACACAACACACCACCTCTCTTGTCCTGAGTGACCACCAGAACAGGTGGACTAAATGAGCACAATGGACATTTTGTGGATGTTTTGTGGACATTTTACAGGGGTGGGTCGTGGACCACAAGTGTAGGAGTACATGAGCTGCTTCCAAATTAAAGTTTATTACAGGGGAATCAGTTCTTGGAAGATTTGGATTACCTGTTCTTCTAAAGTTCTTCTAAGCCTTCTGATGTTTACATTTTTGTAATGGAGTTTCTCACACACTTTTCATGGAAATAATTACTGTTTTGCATTCCTTTCTGGAGGAGGAAAGAATTGATGGACTGTTGGTTTGACCAGTGTGACTGGAGAGGTGGCAATTTCATCCTCCAATCCGTGGTCACTTTTGGAATTCTATAAATATCGAGGTTGGGAAATCAATGGCCCCCTTTTTTACCTTGGACCTCTTAGAGTGCGAGTGTCATTCATTTTGTGTCGTATTTCGACACCTGTGTTCCCAATATGCACAAGTTTCTGCAGTCATCACAATAGTTAATTTCTGTGCAGAAGTCCACCCCACTCCCCCCCACCCCCCAGTTTAGAACACACTACAGGGGGACATAGACAATTCTATTTTTGACATGTAACAAGAAGATCATCTAGACCAGTGGTCTCCAAATTTTTTAATCATGCACCCCATCGTAAAAATGTTTTGAACGTGCACCCTGAATATATGTATATTTATTTATAAATTATACACATGTACTATTGTATTATTATGTGTTATTAATATGCACAAAAATAGAATTTAAAAAGTATGAGATAAAGATGTAATAAATACCGTATTAAAATAATTTTTATTTATTAACACTGCCAAAATATTCTCTTCCCATACCTCAATGGATTGTCTTGCACACTGACTTTAGAGACCACTGATCTAGACTGTAGTTGTGCTGTCTTTAGTAATCTAGCCAGAGACTGAACAAAAGTCCAGAATATTCCCTGATCCACGGTCCATCCTTTCAGGTTCCTATCACTTCCATACCATCCTGTGGTATATAATATCTAGTCCTTCTAAGAAGACTAAGAGTTCAGCAAAATTACCTGCCTAAATTATCATGGGTTTCAGAATGGCAAAATTCTAGCCACAAGAAATAAAAAAATATTTTGTACCAAACATCCCTTTATCTTTCTGTGTTCATAACACTGGTGACAGATGTTATGCTATGTGGTAAAAAGCTTATCTACACACCACAAAAAAAGAACAGAGAAAAAATGGGAGGTGGGGGAGCTTAAATAATATCCTACCCTGGCTCCTCCCAGGTCCATCACAGGAGACCTATCAGCCTATCAAAGGTCCAGCTCCACAAGCCCAGAAGAGTGCAGAGGTACAAAGGCAGGTGAGCAACCTAAATTAGGGACTCAGAAACAGGCACCCTGTCTGGGTCCCTCCCAGGACTGCACCAGGAGAGCCTCAGCTCCAGTATCCAGATGCAATATCCATCAAGATGAGTACAGGTAACAGAGGCAGCAAACAGATGCAGCAGTTTGCACAGCAGTCTCTGGGTTCTGCTTTGGGAGCTTCTGAGGACAGAGTCCAGGATCATTGGGGAAATCCTGGGAACCCTCTGAGAAACTTGAGGATGCCTGCTGCTATCAACTAAAGACAAGCTAAGGGAAGCTATGAGGATGTGGGCCCAAGGAAGCTCTAACAGCTTATAAAAGCATAGTCAGCTACCCCTGACATGGTGCCTGGAGCCTTTGTTAGTTACCTGCTGATTAGAGAGGGTCAAACTCTCTTTTAGCTGGTGCTAAGGAAAGGCCTATAAAGGAGCCAGGCCTGGAGTACAGCCTCCCAGAGGCAACAGCTGTTGCAGAGGGGTATCTTCATCACATTTCAAACCAGCCAATATGTTCTCAGGTATGGTGGTGACATGTCATAGGCCATATTCCTCAGCAGGTATTAGACTAGCTATCTCTGCCAGATAGAGCTTTAGATGGTGAATACAGTCTTGTAAGCATAGGCTGTAGGGAGTGCCTGGGGCCTTTCCCCAAGGATGGAAGAGGTGGCCTTGATAGTATAGGGATAAAATGTTTCTAAAATCATGGTATATTCAGGGGAGTTAGAAAGAAAGTTAGGCTTAGTAGGCCCTGGGAAAATGTTAAGGGTAGGCCCTGGGAAATTTTAAGCCTTGTGTTTGCCAGATCATGTGAAACTGCACCTGTGTAACCAGTATATGATAAATGATATAATTGTTTGATGAGATGATTGCTTAGTAATTTGATATAATTATTGTTTAGTCGTAAGAAGAATCATGAGAAACTATGTTCAAGGGTTTGAGGGGGATCACGAGAAACCCATGCTTGGATGAAATCAATGTATACAATAGAACAATGTAAGCTTAATAATTAATATGTAAGTTATATAACGATAAAATATAAAAACATGTTCATCTCGAACCCATGGCGAAGTCAATTTGGGTTTGTACACCCCTGACACCCAGAGCTCTTCAATAAAAGCACCTGCATATAATCATTCCGTGATTATGTGTTCCTGAACACTAACAGCCTTCTTTAGTCATCAAGTGGAGGAGTTAGACAAGAAAGTCAGCAGGCTGTGCAGCATCACATATAGAATCAGGATCTTCTCAGAGATACAACAGCTTTAAGAGCCCTGTACCCCAGCTGCAGTGGAAACACAGGCAAGAGTCTGTCCCTAGCAGGAATGTCAGGTGCAGCCGCAGGGAAAGGTGAAAAATTACTTCTGGCAACAAGGAGAAGGCTACCAGCTCCACCAGAAGGCTTGTAACTATGGAACAGATTCACTGCCCTCAAAACTGAGAAGGAGTTATGTGTGCTTTCAAGCAAATTACCTGGCCAACTGACTCTAAACCATGCAAGATCTACCAGGAGGTAGTGCTGAGTGGTGGTAGTGGGTGACTGCCTGCTGTGAGGGATGGAGACAACAATCTGCTGACCTGATGGTCATATAGAGAGGTTTGCTGCTTGCTGGAGGTGTGAATCTGACATGCAATGGAGAAACTGCTGAAGCTTGTCAGACCCTTTGACTATTATCCCCTTCATAGAATCATAGAAAGGCTTGAGTTGGAAGGGACTTTAATGATCATTGAGTTCCAAGTCCCCTGCCATGGGCAGAGAAGTCACCCACTAGATTAGGTTGCTCAGAGACCCCTTCAGCCTGGCCTTGAACACTTCCAGGCACAGGGCATCTACCTCTCTGGACAATCTGTTCCAGTGCTTCACCACTCTCACAGTAAAGAATTTCTTCCTAACTTCTAATCTTATTCTGTCCTCATTTATTTTAAAATTGTTTTCTCTTGTCCTATTGCTATCTGCCCATGTAAAAAGTGACTGTCCCTCTTTTTTATAAGCCCCCTTTAAGTACCAGAAGACTGCAATGAGGTCTTCCTGGAGCCTTCTCTTCTCCAGGCTGAACAGCCCCAACTCTCTCAGCCTGTCTTCATAGGAGAGGTGCTCCAGCTCTCTGATCATCTTTGCAGCCCTCCTCTGGACTTGTTCTGTCTTGTGCTGAGGGCCCCAGAGCTGAATACAGTACTTCAGGTAGAGTCTCACGGGGGCAGAGTAGAGAAGAATTACCTCCTTTGACCTGCTGGCTACACCTCTTTTGATGCAGCCCAGGGTGCAGTTGGCTGCCTGAGCTGCAAGCGCACATTACTGGCTCATGTCCAGCTTTTCATCCACCAGCACCCCCAAGTCCTTCTCTGCAGGGATGCTCTCAGTGAGTTTATTTCCCAGTCTGTACTCATGTCTGGGGTTGCTCCAACACAGGTGCAGCACCTTGAACTTGGACTCGTTGAACCTCAAGAGGTTCTCATGGGCCCACTTCTCAAGTTTATCCAGGTCTGTATGGATGGTATCCCTTCCTTCTGTTGTGTCACTTGCACTTCTCAGCTTCATGCCACCTGCAAACTAGATGAGGGTGCACTCAATCTCACTGTCTATGTCATTGATGAAGATATTGAAGAGCACCGGTCCCAAGACAGAGCCCTGAGGGACACTCATCACCAGCCTCCACCTGGACATAGAACCATTGACCACAACTCTCTGGCTGTGTCCATCCAGCCAATTACTTTTTTACCAAATAGTTCACTCTTCAAACTCATGTCTCTCCAATTTGGAGATAAGAATGTTGTGTGGGACTGTGTCAAAGGCTTTACAGAAATCTAGGTAGATGACATTGATCAGTCTTCCCTTATCAACCTTTGCAGTCACTCCATCATAGAAGGCCACCTGATTGGTCAGGCACAATTTGCCCTTGGTGAAGCTGTGCTGGCTGTCTCATATCACCTCCTCATCTTATATGTGCCTTAACATTACTTCCATGAGGATCTGCTCCGTGATCCTCCCAGGCACAGAGGTGAGACTCAACCATCTGCAGTTCCCTGGATCTTCTCTCCCCTTTTTAAAAACAGGAGCAATGTTTCCCTTTTTCCAGTCACCAGAGACTTTACCTGACTGCCATGACTTTTCAAATATGGTGGAGATTGGCTTGGTTACTACATCAGCCAGTTCCCTCAGGACCCTGGGATGCATCTCATCATAGACTTGTGGCTTTTCAGTTTCATCAACTGGAAGTTCCTGTACACTAATGCATGCAGTATAAGGAATAAACATGATGAGAAAGAGATCTGTGTGCAGTTGTAGGGCTGTGATATTGTTGGGATCATGGAGATGTGGTGGTATAGCTCCTGTATTTGGAATGTTGCAATGGAGGGAAACATACTCTTTAGGAAAAACAGGCTGGGAAAACAAGGAGAGTTGCCTTTTATGTAAGAGAGCATCTGGAATTCATGGAGTTCTGCATGGGGATTGATGATGAGCTAACTGCAAACTTATGGGCAAGGATTAAAGAGAAGACAGGTAAAGATGACATTATAGTGGGTGTCTTGTACAAGCCGCCTGACCAGGAAGAGCAAGCAGATGAGGCATTCTACAGACAGCTAGAAGTAGCCTCAGTTTTGCGGGTTCTGGTCTGCATGGGCAACTTGAGCCACCCTGATATCTGCTGGAGAGACAGCACATCAGGGCACAAGCAATCCAGGACATTCCTGGAGAACATCAATAACAGCTTCTCAACCCAAGTGATAGAGGAGTCAATGAGGAGAGGTGTCCTTATGGACCTCATATTCACAGAAAAAGAGGGTCTCATTGGGGATATGAAGGTAAAAAGCAACCTTGGCTGCAGTGACCATGAAATAGTGGAGTTCAGGATCCTCAAGGGGATGGAGTGGGGCGAAAAACCAAAAAACCAAGATCACAACCGTGGACTTCATGAGAGCAGACTGGTCTCTTCAGAGATCTGCTTGGAAGAGTCCCATGGGATAAGGCCCTGGAGGGGAGAGGGGGCCAAGAAAGTTGGTTGATGATATTCAAGAATCACCACCTCCAAGATCTAGACTAGTCCATCCCAACAAACAGGAAGTCAGGTGAAAATGCCAGGAGGTCTCTGTGGGTGAACAAGGAGGTCCTGGACATACTCAAACACAAAAAGGAAGCCTACAGAGGGTGGAAGCAGGGACAGACAACCTGGGAGGAATAAAGACACACCATCCCAGCATGCAGAGACATGTTAGGAAAGCTAAAGCCCAAATGGAATTGAATCTGGCCAGGGATGTTAAAGACAACAAGAAGGGTTTCTATAAGTACATAGGTGACAGAAGGAAGACTACAGAAAATGTGGGCTAGGGCTGAATGTGGATGGGGGCCCTGGTGACCCAGAACATGGAAAAATCTGAGGTACTATCTTCTACACCCCAGTCTTTACTAGCAAGACCACCCTTCAAGGATCCTAGGTCCCACAGACAGGGAAAAAAAGATGGAGCAAGGAAGACTTACCTGTAGTGGAAGACGATCAGATTAGGGAATACTTAAGCAATCTGTACATACATAAGTGCATGGGTCCTGTTGGAATATACCCATGAGTGCTGTGAGCTGGCTGATGTCATTGCAAGGCCAGTCTCAATAATCTTTGATTAATCATGGCAATTGGGAGAGGTGCCTGAAGACTGGAGGAAAGTAAATATCAGTCCTATCTTCAAAAAAGGCAAGATGGAGGATCCAGGGAACTACAGGCTGGTCAGCCTCACCTTGATACCTGGGAAGATGTAACAGGACCTTTTACCCCTGATACAGCAAAACCTTATCTTCCCATCACATACAGCTAAAATCAGACTGGAATGGCTTGTCATGTGACAAATTATTTCAGCTGAGAACCTCCTTTGCCAGCAATACACATCCTGACTTGAATGGTGAAAAAGGAAAACCTAAAATTAGTGACTGCAGAACACAAGCATTTTTACAACTATAAAAAACCACTATGATTTTCATGAAATCAGAAATCTCTTATACACTCTCTGAGTGTGTAGAGAGTTCTCCTTGATGACGAAGACGTTCACATCTATGGAGACCCTGGGGGGCATTCCCTTGTTTAGGGAGACACAAGAAGATTCCCTCAAAAAGCTGTTATGATCCCATTAGCTCATTATTCTGTTCCTATGTCCCTGAGCCACTCCTTCCTTATTCCCTGATTGGCCCTTATCTTTGTACTGCCCTAAAACCAGGTTCACCCCCAGGGTCCCTCGGCAGAGAGAGACCTGGACCCTCCACTTGTGTGTGCTTGGGGACTCTGAACATCTCACCGCGCAGCTGAATAAAACATCTGTGGATACCATGCAAAGGCCCTTTTTGCTTCCTTACCCTGGACTTTACTAGCAGGAATTTAAGCTGCAACACACATCGAATTACTTCCCCAGGGGATTGAGAGAAATTAGGAGATTCTCTGCACACTGCTATCATTCATTGGTAAGTGACATTGACTCCTAATCTATACTATTTCTTTGCTAGCTGTAACATAAGGTACCTTTATTATTATTGTGCACTGTATCTTTATCTACAAGTAGTTATTTTTGTTTTATTCCTGTGTAGTAAGTAAATCTGTTTAAGTCTTACATCTGTTTTTTGGTCTCCTCAATAAATAATTAATTTTGTAGTAGGCCTGATCAGTCATTATTAAGAACTTGTGAGTGAGAGTGGGTCTTGGGGTGCTGGCCACCTCAGTAAAGCTGTTATCCTCTGCCAGAAACCTGGAAAGGCAGGGATTTGGGATTTGTCTAAGCTCTCCCCTCTCCATTCCTAACAGAAGATAATGGAGCAGCTAATCTTGGAAATGACTTCCAGGCACCCGAAGACCAAGAAAATCATCAGTAGTGAGCATGGATTCACCAAGGGGAAATCATGCTTGACCAACTTAATACATTTCTACAACGAAACTACTAGCTTGGCAAAGGGACAGCAGTGGGTATTGTCTATGTAGACTTCAGTAGGGCTTTTGACACCATCTTCCACAAGATTCTCATAGGGAAGCTGTTGAAGTATGGGCTGAATGAGCAGACAATGTAGTGAAATGAAATCTGGCTGAACAGCCGTGCCTAGAGGGTGGTGATCAGTTGCACAAAGATTAGTTGGAGGCCAATAACTAGTGGTGTACCCCAAGGGTCAATACCGGGCCTGATCTTGTTCAACATCTTCATTAATGATCTGGATGACTGGGCAAAGTATACCCTCAGTTTACAGATAACCCTAAAGTGGGAGAAGTGGATGACGCACTGTTGTGCTGCCATCCAGAGGGACCTCAGTTGGCTGGAAAAACAGGCTGACAGGAACCTCATGCAGTTCAGCAAGAAGTGTCACACCCAGCACCTGGGAAGGAACAACCCCAGGCACCAGTACAGGCTGAAGACTGAGCAGCTGGAATGCAGTTCTGCAGAGAAGACCCTGGGGGTCCTAGCAAACATCAAGTTGGACATGAGCCAACAATGTGTCCTTGCAGCAAAGAAGGCTAATTGTCTTCTGGGCTGCATGAAGAGAATTATTGTCAGCAGGTCAAGGGATGTGAACCCTCCCCTTTATTCAGCCCATTGAGGCCATACCTGGAGTACTCTGTCAAGTTCTGGGCTTCCTTAGTACAAGATTGTACTGGTTTTGGCTGGGATAGGTAATTTTCTTCATAGTAGCTTTTATGGTTCTAAATTCTGGATTTGTGATGAAAACAATGTTAATAATGCAGGGATGTTTTATGTATTGTTGAGCAGTGCTTACACAGAATCAAGGCCTTTTCTGCTTCTCACACTGCCCCACCAGTGAGTAGGCTAGAGGTGCACAAGAAACTGTGAGGGAACACAGATGGACAAGATGACCCCAACTGACCAAAGGAACATTCCATACAACATGACATCATACTCAGCAATAAAACCTAGGGGAGAGTTTTGCTGGAGCGGCCATTTCTCAGAGACCAGATAGACATCAGTTGCCTGGTGGTGAGCAACTGTTGGGTTTTTTTGTCACTTGTTTTTCCTTTTCTTTGTTTGTTTGGGTTTTTTTCTTATGAAACTGTCATATGAACCCACATGTTTCCACACTTCTACCCTTCTGATTCTCTTCCCCATCTCACTGACAGTTTATTTTGGTGCCCAACATGAGGCTTAAAGGGTTTGAGATAACAACAGATTTGATCGAAGTGCATTGAAGGGAACTTGTAATTATTATATCTATTTAACAGGTGCTGGTCATGATGCTGGCTTATGTGTTCTCAACAGTGCTTTATCTAATCCATGCAATGCTCCCTTTTTTACTGTACATTAAATTGGAGAGCTTGTTAAAGGCTGGTTTTAGCTTTTACAGTTTGCAGTGCTTGTTGGTGTTTTGCCTGGAAGCATTAAGATAAAAGCACTGGCCTTGAGCCTAATCTGGTATTTGGGCCCTGAATTGATGCCTTACCTGTACTTCAGGAACCATCTCATGGAGACAATTAACAAAAATTACACTTTTTCCCTTTTCTTCTCTGAGAGGCATTTGGTGTAGGAAACACAGAATGGCACCATCCTCTTCTCCTATGGGGTAGATGTTTTCTCCCTTTTTACAATAACTCTTTGCTGTCTTGAACATCCATAACCAAAATACTCCTATCAATACTTCCCAAGATTTTTTTTTCTTTTTCTAAAGCTAACCAACTATTTAGGACTATCACTCAGGGATATGCCCCAAGGCAGTATGGTTATGGGTGGCAAGGAGTGTGGGAGAATATGGGCAGGTATCTAGAACAGTTGTCACTGATGGTCTGGAACTTCACTCCTGAAAAAGTATGAGATCCTGATAAAGTGATAGAATGTTCGAAAAGAGGATGCCCTGGCCCTGGCTATGCCAGAGACACAACTTCTTGCACTGTGCTGGGGCCTAGCCTATGCCTACTGAGCACTATTCAGCACTATTCAGAATCCTCAAGGACAAGAGAGGGTCTCTGGATGAAGACATACAAATAGACTTTGTAGTTCAAACTAGATACTCAGCCATCAAATATATCTGTTGCTCAGATAGTCAAGAAGAAATAATAGAAATGGAGGTCAACTCATTTAGTAAGGGAAGAAGAAGGTTTTACTAAGAGGGAGGGGGAGAAAGAATCAGAAGAGGCAGCCTGTTCTGCAGCAGAGCAGTCACAAGAAAAGGAGGAGGAAGAGACTGAAATAATAAATGAGTCAGTAACCACCCAATCCCTATTCTTGAGTGAACTGTGAGATCTGTAAAAAGATTTTAGCCATCAATCAGGCAAGCAAATTATCAGCTGGTTGCTCTGATGCTGAGATATTCAGGCCAATAGTCAGGAATCAGAACGTAAGGAAGCCCAGCAGTTGAGATTCCTTGCTAAGGATAAGGCCATTGGCAAAGGAATTGGAAAAAAGGCAGGAGTCCTCAGCCTCTGGAGATGCCTTCTGTCAAGTGTAAAGGACATGAATCCCTTCAAGGAAGAACTTGTAAATTACAGAGGCAAGCGGACCACCACCAAGGAAATAAGGCATGGTGGAGGTGATCTATAGTGAGAGGAATGATGGATTTGTCTTTAAAAACAAGCTGTGGGTCTGCTGGTAGATAAAACTAGCACTGAGAGATAAACAATAGGAAGGATTCCACTGATTGATGAATGGAAAAAGATATTTGCTTCTTTTGCTTTTACAAACAAACTTTAGGTTTGCTGATAAATGAAATTGGACATTGAAAAATGAAAGAAACAATGGGGAAAAACTCTAAATTCCATAAGGATTAAAAATTAAAAGGGACGGTTATACATTATAGGGAAATCTTCGCTATCAGGTGTATCGGGAAGTCGGTACCTCTCAAGTACCTCAGCCAATGGGGAAAGAGAGAAGGGAAATGTGGCCGGGAAATTAGGATAAAAAGGAGGCCGTGTCTTCCAAAAATTTGAGAGACCCCAGGGGAATGCCCCGTGGCCTCTCCCTTTATTCAAATAAAGTAAAAGGACTCCTCTGTCTCCTTTTTGGACATAAATCTCTGATGTTTGTGAATGAATTTTCCTGACAATAGCAACCAGGCCAATAACCAGACATACAATGACCCAGATTAAATCCAGTACAGGCAGTCCATATGGTGAAAGTTTATACAAAGTGCACCCCTGTACACCAGCACCCTAGCAATAATGAGCTAGACAGATATGAAGGTACCAACTGTCTGGACTGGCCAGCCACCTCCAGCAATTTGAAGAGAATCTCTGTTCCTCCCTACGGGCCTGCATCTCAGCTGTGGAGAGATTGTTCCAACAGTTCCAGCAACTCAAAGAGACTATGTCTTTTTTGTCATTGTGAAAAACACACGTTCACTATCCTGTGAAAATTAAAAATGTTTAATAAAGGACAATAGGAAACAAGGACCATAGAGCAAACGTTATTACAGCCGGGTGCATCTTGGCACTCAGCCAAGAGCACACCGGTCACCTTCGGGGAAACC
Organism: Agelaius phoeniceus; assembly: GCF_051311805.1. Classification (NCBI taxonomy): domain Eukaryota; kingdom Metazoa; phylum Chordata; class Aves; order Passeriformes; family Icteridae; genus Agelaius; species Agelaius phoeniceus. The sequence goes on from NC_135301.1 coordinate 12,985,443, forward strand.
CCTTGTAATATCTGCTATAAAGTAATTCATGCTTAAGGAGAGAATGTATGTTATAAAATTGTAAAATCCAACGAGTCTCTGACCACAAGCAGCCCAGGGACAGATAACCACTCCTGAATTTCGAAATTCCTGAAGGCATCAGGAGAATAATGCCTCATTTTCCAATGAATAGACGTGGCCAGTGTGATGATGGGCTTCCTCCAGGGCCATCAGGAAACACCCAAGGGTGATCATCACTTGATAGATACCATCAATCAAGATAACCAAAGTTGCCAAGAAAGATACATCTGAATACACAACTTCCTCTGACATGATCAGCGCCTGCCTCTACTCAGGAAACAGCAATTGTCCAGCCCCACACAGTGAAAGAAGCTTTCATACATATGTGGGGTTACAAAAGAAATCGGGGCACCTCTGCCTCAGGCATAAAAATTTGTATAAAATAGCCTCGTTGGAAGCAGCATGCGTTAACAGAGGGGGGTCCAATGCGATAGAGGTCGGATCTAGGTTCACCCAGCGCTGATCCTGGGCTCGACGCCATCTCTTTGGCCGTGGGTTTTTGAGGACTGTATTTTGGTCGCGAAAATAAAATCTTTCGCATTTATGAATTTGGATTTCTGGCTGATCATTTATAACACCCCTTAAATACCTTTTCCATTACATCAGCCTGTTGCATATTCATAGACCCTTATGCATATCCATAAACTAGTTTACATATTCCAGGAACTATTTTACATGGCCCCTCCATGGGTCTGCCTTTTTAGAGCATGCGTGTTTCTTGGCTGTGGTTTTGCCTCCTTCTCTTTATCACTTCCACTTTGGGCCTTGGTCCATACTTTCTTCAGACAGCAGATGCTGATAGTTGGCATATCTGTTGCAGGTGTCTTCATCTTATGTTCATTGGATGTTATCCTATCCAAGCAGGCATTTTAACACAAGCATAGCTATTTCATTACTATGTCTAAGCTAAATTAACAACAGAAATAAATACTATATCTTTATAACAAAGTTACTTTAACATCACGCATATAAAATCCATTTTATTATTTGTGAAAAGCCAATATTATAATATGTGTCTATAACACTCATCCATACTGAACTGTCAGCCTTATTCTGCTCAAGCAAAACAGTACCAGTGGGACACACTATGTACTACCCTGTAGTTCTATCTGTGCAACCATAGGAGGACATGAGGAAGTGGAATGGTGAATCTACCTGGACACTAGAAGATTTGGTATGGGAATTGCAGTAAAAAAACAACAGCCGAAAGGCATCCATCTAGGAAATTTACTGCTCCAATTTGTATGAAGCAGAGTAGAAGGGAAGATTTTACTTGAAAACCTAATAAAGGGATTTCTGGCTTGCAGTTACAAAAATCAAGTAATGAATACTCTGTCCAGGAATAAAAGGGCCCTGCCTCTAGGCAGGTGGAGGAAAGGGAAGACTGGGTCTACTGGACTATGTGGGTTTGATGGCCTGACACATCAGACCCACAGGAGTATAAGGCTCTGGTCAGCATTGGTGTACAGTATACCCTAATGCTGTCAGATTACAAAGGGGCAGAACCAATCTGTATTTCTGTAGTGATAGGAAGATCTCAACAGTTTGTGTAGGAGGCTGAGGTGATTCTAACAGGGTATTGGGGTTTAGGATTTGTCCTTTTGTTCCTTTCTCTCATGGAATTTTGTCCCATAGGTTGCTAGGAAACAATAACTATCAATACTTAAGAGGGACAAAGGAAGTTGCCCGGGAAAGGTGTGGCCGACTGTTCTCTTATCTGAGGTTTTTCTCTCTGAGGGGCACAGATACCACAAGATTTTGGCTGGGGAAAAAAGGGCTAGGCACAGCTCCTAGGCTCACTTGCAGTCTCAGCATTCAGAGAGGAAGGAGGCTGCAGTCGCCGTGGGAAGAATTCACCACCACTGCAGGGTTTTGTTTTCTGCTGCTTTCTACCGTGAGTGGAGCTCTGCTCGTAAGAGTAGCCGTTGCACTGGGACCTTGTTAATACCCTACCTCACTAAAAAAGAACTTTCACTGAAATAGAGATTTTTGGAGTTCACTTGAGTTAGCAATATGAATTAAGCATTTAAATTTTAGCTTGTAGAATTATGTGTTGAATTTTACCCTTTTATTTAAGAAACCTCTGCCATGGTACAAAGGGCATAGGAAAATGCAAATTTCTGAAGCTTCTGGCATAAAGAACAATACTGGGAAAAGACCAAGGGATGCAAGAAACCCAGATAAAGGGGCTTCTCTGTCTCCAAGCTCATCAAGACTGACAGACGTACTCAGATAAGCACCAAGGGACCAGAAGCGCAGGCACAAAGGAGAAAAGTTCAAAAGTTCAGCCATGAAGAAGACCACGATCTTCAGCCTCAGAGAACACCAAAGACGCCCCGTGCAACCACCACAGCAAACAACGCATACTCAGAACGGCATGGATCTAATTACCATGCAAGGTGAGGACAGGCAGGGCCAGGGCTTGAATATGCATGGAAAGGTTGTGCCATGTAATGCATATGGAACATCTTCGTGAATAAAGATGTGGCTCAGACCAGGGCTCGGGGCACAAGCTTTCAGGAGAGCTATCTTGCTTGTGCCGGCCGGCCGCTGACAATATATACCCACTTCATAGCTACATCAGGTTGTGGAGTCTATTTATTCCGTGTATTGCTTCATTACCATCTGCTCAGATGACTCAGGGTAAAACCCCAGGATCCCGACCCCTTTCCCCTGCCAGGGAGACTTTCCCTTGCCATGCTGGGGAGCCTGGCTGCCAATTTTTTGCCACTTGTAGTATATGGTAGAGATAATTCATGCTATATATGTGTATAAAATATAGTGAAAACCAATGTTATGTCTTTGACCACTCTGGTTGGGAACAGAGCCCTATTTTTATTCAATTAGTTCCTGGACAACGTTAAGATAATATCAGGTCTGTTAACGTATGAATGGGACCATCCTGGGCCAGGATTGCTGACTTCCCTGGCATTTGCGCCTGGGAAGATTGCATCTAAACCTTCAGGGGCCATGATTGCTGGAATGTCTCAGCTGCTCACAAGATCTGCGCCTGAGATGATTTCATCAAGCCATACTCAGGAACCCGTATCACTCTACTACATATGAATACAGAATCTGCCTAGATGCTCAGACATTCTTCTGGAACTTTGGACCTGCCTTTGTCTGTTCCTGCACATGTATGGATCCAGTTCTACATGTGAAGAGACACAAAGAAACGTGTAGTCATCCCTGCCTCAGGCAGAATAAACTGTATATAAGCTAGCTGCTTGAAGCACTCGGGGTGAACCCCTGGGGAAATGCTGTCACTTTGTCAGTCGGACCCTTGGTTCACCCAGCGCCTGCACCTGGGGCTGACGCTGTCTTGGCTGTGGTGGTTTTTCGAAATTCTATTTTTTTTGTTATCGATCCAATAAATCTTTGTTAAATTTTTCATAAATTTGGCTACTGATTTGATCATTTATAACACACTGATCCGAGTTTTCTTCGCTACACTGTAATTTCCACCCCCTGCTTGCCTGGCTGCCCCACGGTTCAGCTACAGTTGCCTAGTTTCTGATACATCTCATCTACCACTCCGGGACTTTGCTCATCCCTGCCTTCCCAGCCTGCTACTCCAAGGTCCCTCCTACAGCTCCTTTTGCTATCCAGAGGGGGCACCTGGATCAGCTGCCCCTGGGGGTCCGTAAAGGAAGCCCTGTTCCCATCCCTTCTGCCGAGCCCGTCCGCCATTGCCCACATGGAGAGAGATGGCCGAAACTCACGCCACAGCGCCTCCTGCAGCTGTGGGGGAGTCATTGCACCTGCCCTGCCAGCTGTGACCGTAACTACACGAAAGGGGAAATTGCTTAAAGAATGTGAAGAGACTGTTTGTAGGGTTTTCTGGTTTTGTTTGTTGTTGTTACCATTGCTGTTGTTTGTTTGGCTTGTTATACATACACAGACTGGTAAAGAACTGTTATTCCTTTACCCATATCTTTGCCTGAAAGACCCCTGTAATAGATACATATTATAATATTGGCTTTTCACAAATATTAAAATGGATTTTATGTGTGATGTTAAAGTAACTTTGTTATAAAGATATAGTTTTTATTTCTGTTGTTAATTTAGCTTAGATATAGTAGTGAAATAGCTATGCTTGTATTAAAATGTCTGCTTGGATGGGATAACATCCAATGAACATAGGATGAAGACACCTGCTACAGATGTGCCAAGTATCAGCACTCACCGTCTGAAGAAAGTATGGACCAAGGCCCAAAGTGGAAGTGATAAAGAGAAGGAGGCAAAACCACAGCCAAGAAACACGCATGCTCTAAAAAGGCAGACCCATGGAGGGGCCATGTAAAATAGTTCCTGGAATATGTAAACTAGTTTATGGATATGCATAAGGGTCTATGAATATGCAACAGGCTGATGTAATGGAAAAGGTATTTAAGGGGTATCCCTGAAGGTGACCGATGTGCTCTTGGCTGAATGCTAAGATGCACCTGGCCATAATAACCTTTGCTCTATGGTCCTTGTCTCCTATTGTCCTTTATTAAACTTTTAAAATTTTCACAGGAGAGTGAACATGTTTTTCACACCCCCTTAATTTCAAAGTTATAATAATTTGGAGGGAGGGGGGGTCATATTCTCCATTCAAAAGGAGGTTCCCACCTTCCTTTGCAGACACCTGTCTTTCAAACCAAGACACAGGGAATGTGTGGCATCCTATTGTGACTTGCCCAGTGTCCCCATGTATCCTTAGCATAGACTACCTTAGGAGAGGGTACTTCAAAGAACCAAAGGGGTACCAAGTGGGCTTTTGATAAAGCTGCCTTGAGTACAGAGAAGATTAAAGAGATGTCTAGCTTGCTTGGTCTCGCAGATGATCCTTCTGTTGTAGAGCTGCTAAAAGTTGAATTAAAACAGATACCAATTGCTACCATGGCAGTGCACCAGCCACAACATTGCACTAGCTGAGACACTCTGGTTCCCATCTATATGTTGTTTTAGACTGAAGAGCCAAGGAATGATCAGTAAGACTCACTCAACCTTTAATAGTCCCATATGGCCAGTGAAAAAATCTAATGGAGAGTGGAGGCTAACAGTGGACTACTGTGACCTGAGCAAAGTCATGCCACCACTGAGTGCTGCTATACTGTACATGTTAGAGCTCCAGTGTGAATTAGAGTTGAAGAGAGCCACGTGATATGCCACAATTGATATCACTAACGCATTTTTCTTGATCTAGATCTGGCAGCAGAGTGCAGGCCAGTTTTCTTTCATGCAGAGGAATATCCAGTACACCTGGAATCAACTGCCCCAGTGGTGGAAACAGTGCTACCATGTGCCATGGACTGATCCAGACTGCACTAGAACAGGGTGAAGCCCCTGAACATCTGCAATGCATCGATGACCTCATTGTGTGGCAACAGAGAGGCGGGAGTGTTTGAGAAATGGAAAAGAGTAATCCAGATTCTTTGGAAAGCTGGTTTGGCCATAAAACAAAGTAAGGTCAAAGGACTTGCACAGAGTGTTGCAGACTCCATGGAGCTTGCGAGAGCTCCATGGAGGATTGAGACTTAACAGTAGGAACTGCTGAGTCATGATGAGACAGCAAAATAAGCTCCTGTCTTCTGTCTCAACCCATAGCTTATCTCTGTAACCTCATAGGTCACTTTTTCCCTAACCCTTACTATTGGACAAGTTTGGATTCCCCTATACCCTATAAAAAGGGGCTGTTTTAGCCCATTCGGCAGAAGAAGAGCTGTCGCTGGAACCCTTCACAGATCCCTCAATAAACCATTGCTGTGGAACCACCAGGACCTCTCCTTCTCCTCTCTGTCCGTCTGCTTCTGCCCCAGCCAAAGGTGCCCTAGCAAGCAAGCTCGAGCTGAAATCTCTAAGAGAGCTGAGAATCACTAAAGAGCTAAAATCACTAAGCTTGCTAAGGGTGGCCGGCGGCTACGAGCTGACTGGGTATTCGGGCACTCTGTCCCCCAGAGGGACTGAGCTATCCGGATTAGCCTGCATCGCTCTGGGATAAGCCCAATATCTGGGTCTTATCAACAGAGCATCCAGTTTTTAAGAATAAAACAGCAAGATGGTTGTTGTCATGTTCCTATGGATATAATCAATAGAATAACTACTTTGTCTCCACCAACTAACAAAAAAGAAACACCAGCTTTCTTAGGTGTTGCGGGTTTTTGGAGAATGCATATTCCAGGTTTTAGTTTGATATTAAGCCCTCTCTCTTGGGTGACACAGAAGAAGAATGGTTTTGAATAGGGCCCTGAGCAGTGACAGACCTTTGAAAAAATTAAGTGGGGGAGAGTTTATGTGATGGCCCTTGGGCCAGTCCAGACAGGATAATATATGAAAAACATGCTTTACACTGTAGCCAGGGACCTTGGCCCCACCTGGAGCCTGTGGCAGAAAGCACCTGGAGAGATTCGAGGTCAACCTCTAGGGTTTTAGAGCTGGGGATATAGAGGATCTGAGGCCCACTACACTCCAACTGAAAAAAGAAATATTAGCAGCATATGAAGAGGTTTGAGCTGCTTTAGAAGTAGTTGGTACTGAAGCACAGATCTTCTTGGCACCACAATTTCCTCTGCTCAGCTGGATGTTCAAAGGGATGGTCATGCAACTGATGCTACATGGAGTAAATGGGTTGCACTGATCCAACAGGCTCAAATGGGAATCCCTGACCACCCAGGAGTCTTGGGAGTGATCATGGACTGGCCAAAAGACAGAAACTCCACTATTGCCAGAGGGGACTCATGCTGAAGAGGCCCCACTGTATAAGAAATTACAAGAATATGAGAGGCAATATACCCTGTTTACTTATGGCTGGCTTTCGATACTGCTGAATGAGAAAAGTGGCCAGTACTCTGTCTATACTGAGTCATGGATGGTGGCAAATGTCCTGTGGCAGTAGTTGCAGCAATGGAAGCAGAATAACTGTCAGTGCAGATGCAAACCGATCTGGACTGCCACATTGTAACAAGGTAGCACTGCTTGAGTAGAGAACCTGGTTGTAAAACTACATCACATAGATGCTCACATACCCAAGAGTCAGGTCACTGAGGAACATCAAAACAATGAGCAAGTGGATCGGGCTGTTAGAATTGAAGTGGCTCAGGTAGATCTGGACTGGTAATAAAGGTGGGCGATTCAAAGCTCGATGGGTCCATGACACATCAGGATATTTAGGAGGGGATGTGACCTACAAATAGGCTCATGATTGAGGGGTGGATTTGACTAATGATGCCATTGCACATGAATGTCAAATGTGTGTGTAGAAGCCTGGGCAGTAAGGAGTTAATGCATTTCTATGCCTCAAACACTGATGACCATTCAAGTGGGCAAGTTAAACCAGGATGTGCCTGGAAAAATTGGTGGGGGGGATTGTACAAAGGTAGGGCAGCACCTTTCTGGAGTCAATTTTCCTGTTCAGGTCCATGATGACCACACAATATACAGCACAAGCACAGAAGTGGAGTCAAGAAGCAGGCAAGACCAATAGAAGGGGATCAAGACCACCAAAGACCCCAAAGCGCTCCCAGACTAGGTTACTCCTTCTCTGGGAAAAGGTAAACTCATTGATGGGATTACTTTTGCTCGAGGACCTGGCTGCACTTGGTGGCAATGCAGAAGGATGGGGAATTCCAACATGTGCCTCAAGGAGATGTACTCTTGCGTGAAAATAATTCATTATTTGAATTGTATGATGTCATTGCTGTATGATGCCAGTGTTATATGATGCTGTATGTTGCCACTGTTGTGGCTGCCACATGTCAAAGGTGGTATAACAGGACCTAACTGAACCAATGAACACTGAATATCGTGAGGAACAAGTCAAGTGCAGAGATGACACATGAAATGGCTTCAGTGTGAAGCAATCCAACACAGCACGCTATCTCCTCTTTCCTGAGTGATCCCTGTAATAGATGGAGCCTAAAGTCATGGGCTAAATTAATTCGATGGATATCTTATTGGGCATTTTATGAACACTTTAGAGGGCTGCCCATAGACTAAGGGACACTAAGGGAATTATATCAGTGTACATCTCAAAGGATGGGAAAGGCGGTTGTTGCAGTCAGGTAGAAGAATTATAAAAGAAAGGCCTCATAAAATCAGGCCTGCTCTGTTAGATTAATGGCTGGCCTGTCATTTCTTTTAAGTGCAGCTAGCACTTTGCAAGTTCCCATGTGAAAATAATCCTGGTATGAATACTTTGTTAACATAACAACCTATTCCTGGGTGAAAAACAACTAGCACCTGCATAAACATTAAATCTATCCCATGAAAATCAGTGAAGAAAATATGTAAACAATTTAAGAATAGAGAGATTTGATGGACAAGTAAAATACCTTTTACTAACCAATAGAGTAATTGGCAAGAAAGCTATTAACCAAATTAAGTTGCACATGAGTTCTGTAAAAACTGTATAAAAATGAGTTGTGTGAATAAAGAATTGGCTTTTCCTGCATGAAGAAAATGGAGTCTTGCCTGGTTCATTGCAATAGGGGATGGAGTTTAATGATGATGTATTGGATACTGTGGGACCTGAGCATGATTAAAATTACATGGAATGAGGGCTGGAGAATGTACTGGTTTCTGCTGGAAAGCATCTTATTAAGGGCATTGTCCAAATGCCTCTTAAACACTGACAGGCTGGGGGCATCAACCACTTCTCTAGGAAGACTGTTCCAGTGTCTGACCACCCTATCAGAAAAGAAATGCTTCAAAATATCAAGTCTGAACCTCCCCTAAAACAGCTTTGAACCATTCCCACATGTCCTGTCATTGGATACCAGAGACAATAGATCAGCACCTCCCTCTCTACTTCTGTCCTCAGGAAGCTGTAGAGAGAAATGAGGTCCCTCCTCAGGTTCCTTCTCTCCAATCTAGACAAACCCCACATCCTCAGTCACTCCTCATTGGACATGCTTTCCAGCCCTTTCACCAGCTTTGTTGTCCTCCTCTGGATGCAGACCTGTTGGAATCTGAAGCACAAGGAACTCTCAGAACTTTAGGCCTGTAAGCCAAAGCTTAGAATTAAACACAGGATTTGATCTGAGACCTTGTAAAGGCTTCCAAACTTAGGTGCTAGAAGTGAGAATGTGGTTTTTTAGTTTAAATCAGAGATATGTTAAGCTAAGTAAAGGAAAATTTAGAGTTTTAGAGTTTAAGATATAGAAAAAATAAAAGTAGTTACAGAGGTAAACAAGGAGTTTAGAATGCAGTACTGTAGGTTTGTGTGTCATAACATGATTGGCTAAGAAAGCTTACACTGTAGCATGGGTCCATAAGACAAAATATTTAAGGTTTGGGTCAAAAACATAAATATCCTTGTTGCCAGTGTTTTATTGGTCAATAACTCCTTAAAAGGTCTTGAAACTAAGGGTCTTGTGACCTTCTGAACCATGATGTAAAGATGTGAGCAGAATTCACCCTTCCTGACTTATCCAGAAGATAAGAAAAACTAACCGCATCATCAAAAACAATTCAGAGGTCCCGTCTCAAATTCCTTCCAAAATTCCCCACAAGTGAATTATCACACAGACCAGAGATTGTCTGCAGCCCATGGTGAAGACCAGTGTTCAAGGTCAGGTTGGATGGGGCTTTGAGCCTACCATCAACCAGCACTCCCAGATCCCTTTCTGCAGGGCTGCTCTCCAGCTATTCCTCTCCCAATGTATACTTCTGTCTGGCATTGCTCCATCCAAGGTGAAAAATCCAGCATTTTTCTTGTTAAATTTCATGTTACTGATGATTGCCCAATGCTCCAATCTATCCAGATCCCTCTGCAAGGCCTCTTGTCCCTCAAGACAACAGCACTTCCCAGTTTGGTACCATTAGCAAACTTGCTAAGGGTGCATTCAATTCCTGAATGCAGATCACTGATAAAAATATTGACCAGAATGGGCCCTAGAATTGAGCCCCAAGGAACACCGCTGGTGATTGATCACTAGCTAGATGTATCCTGTTACTACAACCCTTTGAGTCCTGCCCTTCAGCCAGTTCTTCACCCAGTGCACTGCGTACCCACTCATGTCATAGTTGGACAGCTTGTCCAGAAGGATGCTGTGAGGGACAGCATCAAAAACTTCACTAAAATCCAGCAAAAATACATCCGCTGCCTTCCCTTCATCCACTAGGCAGGTGATCTTATTGTAGAAGGATATTAAATCAGCTAGGCAGGATCCTTTTTGAACCCATGTTGACTGTGCCTGATGATTTGTATTGTCCTTTAAATGCCTTTCAATAACACCCAGTATGATCTTCTCCATAATTTTTCCAGGTACTGAGGTTAGTCTAACAGCTCTCTACTTTCCTGGGTCTTCTCTCACACCCTTCTTGCAAATTGGAATACTGTTGGCTAGCTCTGAGTCAGCAGGCACCTTGCCAGACTTTGTTTTGGATTTGTGAAGAAAACATTGCTGATAACACATTGGTGTTTTCGTTAGTGATGAGCAGAGACATGGACTTGAGGCCTTTTCTGCTTCTCACATCTCTCCCCCAACAAGTAGGCTGGGGGTGCACAAGAAGTTTGGAGGGGACACAGCTGGGACATCTGACCCCAACTGACCAAAGGCATATTCCATATCATATGATGTTGTGTTCAGCAATAAAACCCAGGTGAGGGGAAAGTGAGCTGGGGCTGCCATTGTTCATGAACAAGCTGTGCATCAGTCAGCTGGTGGTGAGCAATTGGGATTTTTCTTGATTATGCTTTTCTTTCCCCCCCCCCCCCTTTTTTATTTTCTTATTAAACTGTCTTTATCTCAATCTATAAGTTTTTGCACTTTTACCCTTTCGATTCTCTCCCCCATCCCACAGGGGGAGTGAGCAAGCAGCTGTGTAGCGCTTAGTTGCCTATCAAGGTTAAATCACCACAGACATGGGCATACTAGAAAAAGTCCAATGAAGGGCCACAAAGATAATTAAGGGACTGGAACATCTCTCATATGAAGAAAGGCTAAGACAGCTGGGACATTATACCCTGGAAAAGGGAAGGCTCAGAGGGATCTTATCAATGTATATACCGGAGCAGAGGGTGCAAAGCAGATGGAGGCAGGCTCTTTTCAGTGGTGCCCAGTGACAGGACCAGAGGCACAAGCTGAAACACAGAAGAATCTTTCTGAACATAAGGAAATGCTTCCTTACTGTGGGAGTGACCAAACAGTGGAACAGATTTCCCAGAGAAGCTGTGGAGTCTGCCTCCTTGAAAATATTCAAAAGCCATCTGGACATGGTCCTGGGCATCTTGCTCTCAGTGGCCCTGTTTGAGCAGGGGGGTTGGACAAGATGATCTCCTGAGGTCCCTTCTGTGAAAAATGCGTATTTTATGATTGGCTTTTTGCAAATATTAAAATGAATATTATATGTGTTATGTTAGAAAGTTATGCTGTATTAATTTTTTTTAAGTATTGTGTTAAATATAGTGTTAGGTTATAAAAAAATGCTAAAATAGAAACTATGCTATGTAGGATACTTTTTAAAGAAAGGACTTGCAGCGAGATAGCAGCCACAGGACACCTAAATCTTTCAGAGAAAAAGAATTTATTGCTCCCTTATCAGAAAAAACTAACTTATTCCTGCCTCACTCATCCCTGAAGACGCTGTCAGGATTAAGAGGAAGAAGTTGACACTGACCAGACAGACTCCTTTGTTTGAATGGAATTTACACATCATGTATGAGATGTATGAATATGCAACAGTCTATTGCTTTTAAGGGTTAATCCTCTGTTAACGTGTGTCCTTTTTCAGGCTTATTTCGCCCAGAAAGAGGTACCCAGACCATCCATAACTCTTTGTTTTTATTGTCTCATATTGTCCTAATCGTCCAAATTTTTATTATTCTAAATTTATTACTATTTTTATAACCATTTTATTACTATTAATTTTTTAAAAATTTAAAAACAAGTGATTGGCATTTTTCACACCTTCCAACCTCAACCCTCTTGTGAATCAATGGTCAGCTCCCCCAAGCACCTTTCACACTGAGGGTGGTGACTGTGATAGTGTATTCCATACCACTTGAGATGCAGGGGAAGAGCCTTTTGGGATTGTACAAGACTTATGGGATGTTTAGGGAAGGAACCAAAGGTGGAGAATGAAAGGGATATAGGAGACTTGGGGAAGAACAAGTCTGGGGAAAAGAGAGGGATAAGGGGATAAAAAAGGCCAATTGTGTCTGAGCAGGTGGACTGTCGGTATGCTTGTCTGGCAATACCTTATGTCTGACCAACTGTGGTGGGTTGATCTTGGCAAGACCCCAGGTGCCCACCAAGCCACTCTATCACTCCCCCTTCTTAGCTAGACAAGGGAGAGAAAATAAGATGGAAGACAACTCGTAGGTTGAGATCAGGCAGTTTACTGAGGCAAATGCAAAAGTTTGCATGCACACAAGCAAAGTGAAAAAAAAAATCTCTACTTGCCATCAGTGAGCGATGTCCAGCCACTTCCCAGGAAGCAGGGCTTCAGCACATGCAGCACTTGCTCCAGAAGGCAAACATTGTAAATAACAAATGCTCCCCACTCCTCTTCCTTCCCTTAGCTTTTATATCTGAGCTGACGTCATATGGTGTGGAATACCCCTTGGGTCAGTGTGGGTCAGCTGGCCTAGTTGTGTCCCCTCCCAGGATCTCACCCACCCCCAGCCCCCTTGATGGGGGGGCAGAATGTTGGAGAGACAGTCCTGATGCTGTGCCAGCACTGGACAGCAGTAGTCAAAACATTGGTGTGTTATCAACACCTTTCCAGCTACCAATGCAAAGCAGGACACTGTGAGGGCTGCTACGGGGAAATGAACTCCATTTCAGCTAGACCCAATACACTAACGCAACCTGTCCTGTCTTGTCATTAAATTCCATTTCTAACTAATTTCTCGGATGAGAGACTCTCAATTCTGTGTGTGTGTACAAAGATTTAGGTGTCACCAACTGCAGTGGGGATCACAGGCCATGTGTCTGTGGTGCCAGCAACTGGAGAGAGTGAGTGAGGGTATGTAAGTCAGTGCATGATTGCTAGCACTATCAAATCAGAATAGACAGCAAGTAGGTGAAGTGGCTTGGGAGCTGGGCATGCATGTGTCTCTAAGGGTGAGGCATCTGGAGGGACTGGGTATCAGAGGGACCAGGGGATCCAAGCCAACTGCCTGTAGCAGGGCATCTCCCCCTGCCACAGGAGAGCTTGTCTGTTGCTTGTTAGCCAGTGCAATAACTCAGATCATCTTGCTCTCACATGAGCCTCACATGAGCCTTGGAGTAAGTCAATCAGGGCAGTTTGCCTTGTAGTGAGTTATTTCGGTGCCATGGAATTAAAGCTTTCCGCTGACAGTAAACATCTTGCTGTGGAAGCAAGATGTGGAAAGATAAGCTGGAATTTCTGACTGACAGACACTTCAGTTTACAAACTATGAAAGCTACACCATACTTTCACAAAGCAGAAATCTTCTGCTCATTCCATGAAACGTGGAGTTTTCTCCCCAAAGTCGTGATGCTGCCTTTTGTGGTTACTCTCCCAGGGGTTGAGTGAAAGGACTCTGTGTATAGTATAGTCAATTTGGTGGTAAATTGCATTAACTCCTAATCTGTATTATTTCTTTGCTATCTTTAATATAGACAGCTTAATGTCATGCACTATTTTATGTAATCTACTAGTAGTTCTTTTGTTTTATACTGTGTACTAAGTAACTATGTTTAAGGCTTTTGGTCAGTCACCTTCTGTCTATTCAATAAATAACTCATAATAGACCTAATTGGCCATTCTTAAGAACTTGCGAGCCAGAATGATTTAGGTGCAGGTCACCTAAGTAGAGCTGCTGCCAAAAATCTGAGCCTAAGGCAGGGCTTGTCTAAAGCTCTCACTCGATCCACAACACTGCCGAAGAGCCTGTGGGGTCTGGGGATGGACTAAAAGACATTTACATATGTATGTGTGTTCCTGTGGAAGGCAACTGGGGAGACTGAGGGGGATCCAGGGGCCAGCTACTAGATAGATTTTCTAAGCCCAGCTACTAGGGAATCCAGTAAATGTATGTGTGAATTACTTTTGTGAATGCGTCGCTCAAAGCACAAGAATTAGTGATAGTAAGCTATTACATGAATGTTTCTGTTAAGGAACAAAGCATACTAGTGATGCTGTGCTGATTTTTGCCTTTTTTTCTTTTATGCTGCAGTGTGATGCCCCCAGGTGTGCCAACCTTTCCCCTCCCCCTTTGCCCTCCTGCTAAGAGCTGTCCATCAATCTTAACATTCCAGCAAGGGCGTCGTGTGGTTGGCAGAAGTTCAAAAGATGCCCCTCAGGTCCGGGCTCATTGGCCTGTCCAAGCGTCTATATGCCTTGAGCCTTCCCCTCCTCCCATCTGGTTGGCCCTTACCTGTCCCTTCCCCTCCCCCTGTCCCCGGGGCTTAAAAGGAGACAAGACCATGCGGCCGGCATTCTATTGCAAGCTGTTACAACATTCAGAGGTCTACCACCCTGAAATAAAACTCTGGATTAAGACTCTATGATAGAATCCGCTCCTTTCTCTTCACTGTCGCCTGAACCTTTTCCACCGGGGTAAACTGAGTTCCTACTTTGCCTGGATTTGTTCCGAGTGCCTAGCTGCAGCACCCAGCTGGCCAAAGGTATCGCTGGGGTGAAACGCCACAGCTGCCACCTTTGGTCCAGCAGCAAGGGTCAGACGGCCAGGCACGTCCCACCCGGAAATATTGGGATTTATATTCTATACTTTTATATATTCTCTGTACTCTTTACACACATATTTGTAGCTCTGTAGCCTGTTACTGTAACTTAGCTTCAGTATTTTCCTAGGCAGAAAGACAAAACACATTCCAAGACCCCCTATGCTATCTTGTTCTCCTTAGAAACCAAGGTTGAAAAACAGCACTCCAAGACACATTTTCATAAACAAAGTTCAGTTTCCACCTGAGGGGGGAGGATTTTGAGAGGGGGAAATTACCTCACCTCTTAAGTCTCTAATTGGTGATTTTTGTCAATTATGCTAATTTGCTAAACTTAAAAAACACTATTCACCCCGTGGGTAGGGGGGCATTTTGCGGACATTTTTCAAATCTCTCCCTGGAGGCCTCCAATAAAGACCAACCTTTATATTACCTCCTATACTAATAATATCTCGAAAATGTGTTGTTTTATTTCCAGGCTCCTGAAGGCATCAGTTTTTCTGGCGACCCAGATGGGATGGGACCGGATAGCCTTCCTCTGGACCAGATAGGATACATCTTGCAAGGAATTCTTTTCTGCTGGCAACCTTAAGAATTCCCTGCAATGGCCTGAGGGGTAAGGAACCACTGTCCCAGGACCTCACAGGAGGTAACATAAAGGCAGCTCTTTTCATTGTGTAGTGTGTATTGTGTATTTGTGTGTGTATTGTGTATCTGTATGTCTATCGTGTATCTGTGAAATTGTAGTAATTGCTAGCAATTTCAGGAAAATCCATGTAGTGTGGAGGGGGATTTACTTTTAGAGTGGTTTCTCAAAGGCTTTTTTTCCTTTCACTGCTTTTCCACCGAACCCCTGCTCGGCTGGGAGGGGAGGCAGGGCATGTGTGTGTGTTTGCCACTGGCTGAGGTTTTTTATTGGTGGAGAAGAGCAAATGGCTCTCCAAAGGTTTTCATGTTTAGCACATGCAGGTTTTGAGTGTGGTATTTGCCTAGGGACCCTGGGTGTAAACAGGACAAGTTTTTCGAAATGGCTGGGGGGGGGGGCCCAGCTTGCACCATTATGGAAAAGGGGAGAGGCACCCCTATTTCCTATATTCCATCTGTGGAAAGGGAGGTCCTGGACCTTGGCCAGTTGAAGCAGGCCAGTTTGGAGAGGGGCCCACCTTCTGCTGTGAGCAAGGAAGGAATTTTGTGGTGTTTTTTCTGTGATTTCAGGGCACGGACAACTCCCAGAATTGCAATGGAAGTCACAAGATGGCACGGCAAGCCGGGAGGCCACGTCATCTGTGATGGAAGAGGGGGAACAGCCGCTCTGAGAGGGGCTGAGGTGGCATGGCAGGACCTTTCACCCCCTTATACAGCAGAAGCTTATCTCCCTGTCACATATGGCTAAAGTCAGACTAGAATGGTTTCTCATATGATGAATTATCTCAGCTGAAAACCACCTTAGCCAGCAATAAACATCCTCTCTTAAATGGTGAGAAAGTATAAACCAAAATTAGTGACTACAGACACAGCACTTTTTACAACTATAAAAGACCACTATGATTTTCATGAAATCAGAAATCTCTTATACTCTCTCTGAGTGTGTAGAGAGTTCTCCTCAGCGTGGAGACCTTCACATCTAGTTACTTCCCTGGGGATTGAGAGGAATTAGGAGATTCTCTGCACACCACTGTCATTCATTGGTAAGTGACACTGGCTCCCAACCTATACTATTTCTTCGCTAGCTGTAATGTTACAGTCTCACAAACCAACACTGTAACACAGGTACCTTTATTATCATACACAATATTTTATGTACTAGTAGTTTTTCTTTTGTTTATCCTGTGTAGTAAGTAAGCCTCTTTAAAGTCTCATGTCTGTTTTCCTTGGCCTGTTCAATCAATAATTAATGCTGTAATAGGCCCGATCAGTCATTATTAAGAACTTGAGAGTGAGAGTGGGTTTTAGGGTGCTGGCCACCTCAATAAAGCTTCTGCCTGCTGCCAGAAACCTGGGCAAAGGCAGGGACTTGTCTAAGCTCTCTCCTCTCACCTTCATAACAGGTGGCCCCCACCATCGCCCTGACAACAGCTGGAAGATGGGGAGGAAAATCTGCGCCAGTGATGCCTTGTGAAGGCTGACCTAGAACAGAGGCTAGATGGAGTTAAAGAATGAAGTAGGTATTTATTAAAAGGCCTCAATGGATACACCTTGGGCAGTACAAGAGCCCAGCCAGGGCTGCATCCAAGATAAATCCAAAATGGTCACAAAAATGGTTGACTGGTCAAGAGGTCTCTCACTTTTAGAAGTTTTGGTCCATTTGCATATTGGAGTTAATTGTCCAATTAAAGCTTTAGCTTATGAAGTCCCATCCTTGTTGTTTTTCTCTCTGCAGTCCATGTTGCTTATGCTCTTAGGCCTGAAATTTGAATAGGTTCTCCTTGGTCCCAAACTAGGAAAGGAATTGTTTTGTCTACCTACTCTGTGAAGAGAGCTTACCATCTCTTAATATGAAGCTCAGAACTACACACTAACACAGTACAGAATCTGAAAAATATAAAAGCTAAAACCTGAAGCATCACCAGGAGCCAGCCCAGGGCTGGGGCCACTGCTGTGCTGGTTTGTCCCTGGTACGGTGGGGAGGCTGCCTCAGCTCAGCCACGGTCTTCCCCGCCCGCCACCCCTGGCCCCGCCTGCACGGGGCCGAGAGGTGGCCGGGAGTGCGGGACCTGAGGGCAGTGATGTCAACCCCCTGGGTGGCACCACTTCTGTTGCTGCCGGGGGGGTGGGGGCAAGGGCAGAGGCGGGGTTGAGCTCCTCGGAGAAGCTGATGTCGCCTTTGTAAGTGGGAACACAGCTTCTACTGTGGACGGCTGGATCGCAGTTTCCATAGTAATGAGTTTTGGTTTGGAGAGAAATATCGGGTTCAAAGAAGCCACATTTCAGGCTCCCTTAAAACAGGCTATAAGCAAACAGAGTCCTGTTTTAATGAACAACTTAGAAGGAAAACTGAGTCAAGATACTGTATTATCAGTGCCACAGGGGTAAGAGAGATGAGACCTTTCTTTCAACCTTTGAAATATGGATTAGGAAAACACTGGGTGATTCATCAGTATCTCTATTTGCCAAATTCTCCAAAGAAGGATCTATTGGAATTTTGCAAAGGAAGGAAAATAATAGATAATTTAAGAGAGTGTATTGTTTTAAGTTTTAAAAATTCCTTCTCCTGCATTCCTGCAAATAAGAAAGGCCAAGGACTCTCTGCTGTTAAGTGGAAGAATCCTGAAACAGGAGCCAACTCACCAAGACTGTCTTACCTGAGAGTTTAAAGACCAGCCTAACTGTATTCAGAAAGCAACTGGGAAAGGAACTGGAGAAGGCAGCAGCTACGAATTGCTGCATCCAGCCAGCAGCCAAGAATTGATGCATCTAACAGTTGCATCCAACTCACTCTAAGTTTGTTCTGTGAACACTGACGACAGGTATCCTATGCTGTGTTACTGGAACAGGGTAATGTTATTCTCAAAACATTTGCCGTCAATCCTTGTATGTTTCTGTTCCCAACACTAACTGATAATGTACCTGAGGAGCATGACTGTTTACAAACCATAGAAGAGACCTATTCCAGCAGACCAGACCTGAAGGATGTGCCACCACAAAATCCAGACTGGGAGCTATATGCAGACAAGAGCAGCTTTGCGCAAGATGACAAACAGATGACAGTTTATGCAGTGACAACCACAGATAAGGTAACCAAAGCAAAAGCCTTGCTATCAGATGTATAATGACAGAGAACTGAATTGATTACATCAACAAAAGATCTAGAACTGAGCAAAGGAAAGAAGGTAAAAATATGGACCAATTCTGAATATGCATTTAATGTTGTGTGTGTCAGTGAAGTCATCTGGAAGGAGAGAGGACGGCAAACTGTTCTAGGTAATGGGATAGAAAATACTGAACAGATCCATGCACTGCTACAGATTATTTGGGAGTCTAGAGAAGCAGCTTTTAAGCATTGCAAAGCTCATCAAGATAAGGAAACAACCCCCAAATCAGAGAATCATCTTGCTGATAAAATAGTAAAAGGGGCTGCAGAAAAAGGCATCTTAACAGTGGTGCCACAGAGGAGAATTGATTTGTCAAGGTTTGATCCAAAGTGAGACCAGAAAAACCATCAGTTTTCTGGCACAAAAGCTGAAATCAAAGAACCTGAATGGACTATTACACCAGAGGGGCAGATTCTAATCCCACCTCAGTGAGAACATGAAGGCACCCATAAAGGAACAGAGAACCTTTTGAAACATCTGAAGAAGGTAGTAATGGAAAGGGAAATGACTGACATTGTAAAATTTATAACAAGCAATTGTGAAATCTGCTATAGAAACAACCCAAACATGAGCAAAGAGTTGTGTTAGAAATACCAGAGGCAGGGAATTTTCCTGGAGATTACTGGCAAATAGATTTTGCTGGGTTACCAAGCAAAGAAAGATACAGGTATGTATTGGCGTTGGTTGACACCTTTAGTGGATGATCTGAGGCTTACCCCATCACACTAACACAGCAAAAGAGGTGGGGAAAGTTTTACTCAGTCATATAATTCCAAGGTTTGGGGTTCCTTTGGAGTTGGTTCCCCAGTGATCAGGGAAGTTAGTCAGATGTTGAGAATTGTTTGGGATCTGTAAATTCCCTACATACCCCAGACGAGTGGTAAGACTGAATGTGTGAATGGAACCCTCAAAATACAGATTAGTACAATTTGTCAGAAACCTCCATGACATGGGTTCATGTTGGAACCCTGATTACTGAGAATTTTAGACTTTCTGTGCTGACAGGCACTGACCCCCCAAGAGAACACTGCATTTGACCTGAGGCCGTGGAGAAGGCTTCCAAAACTGATTGACAGCACTGGGATTATGGGTGTGTAGTTTGAATAGAAGTGTGTAATATCACATGGTGGAAAACTTAGAGTTTAAGGTTTTAGAAAATAGTAGTATATATAAAGCTAAGATGGAGGTTTTAGAGCAGAGGCTAGTCCTTCTTCTTTACCTTCTTCTTCATGGGTTTGGGTGGTATTGTGTAAGTGGATAAAAAAGTCCACATTGCGGGTCACGGGTGGTTGGTTATTGGGTTAAAAGTAAAAATAATTTAGATGTCAGTTCTTAATTGGACAGTTCAGCCTTAAAAGACCTTGTAGAGAGAGAGATGGGGCTCTATTTTGTAGTTTGTTAGTGAAGTGCTGTAGAACTCATGGTTTGTGAGACTGTAACATAGATAAGAACTAATAAGCATCTGAGTCTGAACAAGAAATACTGAGAAATACTTTCTCAAGCATTTAATCCTGACCTTGGCAGAAAAAAGAAGCAAAGAATCCACAGGTTCAGGCCTTGCCTATAGCCTTACTGAGAATCCGCATACAACCAAGGCAGAGACAATATAAGTCCTTATGAAATATTGCATGGCAGCCAATATCAAATTGTGTATATTACGGAAGAAATTCATACAAGGGGGGAAAATTGACTTACAGAGGTATTTAACAACTTTTAAGTTCCAGTTTGCAGAAGCTCCAGAGATTCATTGTGTTACCCAGACCAATAGGACTGGACACACCTGCTCATCCGTTGCAGCCAGGAGACTATGTTAAATGGTGAGACAGTGACCTTACAAGCTAAGTGGAAAGGACCATTCCAATTTCTGACTACCCTCACTGAAGTCAAAGGTGCTGGCAGAGAACCCTGAATTCACTGCTCCAGAGTTAAGACTGCTCCTGAAACAACTAGAAAACAGAAACTGAGACAATTCAGGATGATGTGGTTTAAAATTGTTCTTTTTGTGCCTGTTATCTGCACAGCTGGTAACCATGGCTCAGATTTGGCCCCAAAATTTGCATGTGGTTTTAGTCCAAAATGCATCCAAAAGCTCTTCATAAGAAGAACTTGTTAAGGTGGTATTGGATATGTGAACATGAGGACTGATAAGTTTTGCCCCTAGATAAAGATCAGGCCTGTGCCCATACGGCTGTGATTCCAAACATAATATTTTATCACATTAAGGGTTATTAAACATAACGAAAAGCAAATTTCAGATGCAATTTTGGCCTTACAAGAAGAAATCCATTATTTCTCTGGTATAGTTTAACAAAACATAATGGCTCTCAATTTCCTACTAGCTGCACAAACGTTAACAATACTTGTTATTATGTATATCGGAGTGAAAGAATTAATAAGGATTTGGTTGAAATTTGGAAGCAAACTCAAATTCTACATCAGGCAGCTTTCAAAAGGCTCATTAAACTTTGAATATATCTTCGACACACTCACTTCATGGTTACCAAATTGGGCCTGGATAAAAAAAGTATTCATAGTAGCAAGAGTTATAGTTGGCATCTGTATGATAGCTGGTGTGATAGCCGGTTGTGTAAACCGGTGCTGTGGTTAAATACAGAGTAGAGACTAGACAAGATAGAGTCTTGTTAGTCTCTAAAAAATGGGGGCAATTATGCTGTGTTGATTTTTTGCCTTTTTAAATGTTATATATTCTCTGTATTTTCTACACATATATTTGTAGCTTTGTAGCCTATTACTGTAACTTAGCTTCAGTATTTTCCTAGGCAGGAAGACAAAATACATTCCAAGACCCCTATGCTGTGGATGTGACAGCCTGGTCAGAGAGAGAGAAAGCTAGATAAGTTTTCCCAGAATCACCCTGGGAAGCTTTAGGGAGCTGGAGATAAACAATGATAGTCAAATATTAAAAACAACCTGCAGGTGGTGTTTTTCTAATAATCTGTTTTCTGTTTTTCTCATAAGATTGTTTACAAATGGGTGTTGTGCTAATTAGCCAATCAGGTGAAATGTATTGATTAAATGACCAATCAGGTCCATCTGCAGTGAACTAAGCTCTAAAAGAAGACAGGATGAAATAAACAAGGTGGCTGATGCCACTTTGCCTTTGGATCTGACTGTCATCTATGACTCAACAGTGATACTATGCTATCTTGGTTCTCCTTAGAAACTAAGGTTGAAACACAACACTCCAAGACACATTTTCATAAACAAATTTCAGTTTCCACCTGAGGGGGGAGGATTTTGAGAGGGGGAAATTACCTCACCTCTTAAGTCTCTAATTGGTGATTTTTGTCAATTATGCTAATTTGCTAAACTTAAAAAACACTATTCACCCCGTGGGTAGGGGGGCATTTTGCGGACATTTTTCAAATCTCTCCCTGGAGGCCTCCAATAAAGACCAACCTTTATATTACCTCCTATACTAATATTATCTCAAAAGTGTTATGTTTTATTTCCAGGCTCCTGAAGGCATCACTAGGCTAATTTAATTTAATTCTCCAAGCAATATTGAAGTTGAGGTCTTACACATGAGCATTTTTAAAGTAAAAAGCTTTGTTTGGGACATGTATATTATGTGCTCGGAACATGCAACATTCAGCAAAATGCTTTAATACTTCAGGTTATTAAATATGTGCAATGCAGCTAAGTCAATAACAAAATTATAGTTTTGAAAGGCTTAGTTTGATACATTGTCTGATTTTTCCTTTTTGGTTCAGTGACACTTCACCTTTCAGCAACAGCGGGCAAAGATTCCCTTGAAGTGCTTGCAGTATATCTATACTTAGCATAAATGGCAGGTTTTTGGTAGAATGGGTCTGCAAGACTGATCTGTGCATGCATAGGCCATGAACTGTCCTGTGCTAGTCACAGCTGGTTACAACTAGCTAGCACAGCAACTGATGAAAACCCACCACATAGCAAAACTTCAACATGATGCCTCTGCACAAACATATTTAACAAAGAGTGGTAGCAGCTAAGGACAGGACACACAGGAAGGGAGCATGAGGACCGGTGAAGAAAGAAAGAAAGAAAGAAAGACACAAGGAAAGGGACACTGTTGGGGACACAGTTGGAGACACTCTCAGAAGATGTTCCATGTCAGAGGAGGTGGTATGTATCTGAGGGGACTACAGCCCATGGATAATCCACAACAAAGCAGGTATACCCCCAAAAGGGGCTGCCGCCTGTAAATAAGCCCATGCCAGAACAGAGGAAATTAATAAAAATCCAGGAGCAGTATAAGAAAAACACTATGCACAGTTCCAAACATCCTGCACTGTCTTGCCTCACTGAAGGGACTGAGTGTAATGCATGGCAAAAATAAGGGCAGTGGAGACTAGGGAGGGGGGAAGAGAGGTGTCTGAAGTTGAGATTGGGGAAGGGAGAAGAAAGGTATTTTCCCTAAGTGTTTAATTATTTGTCTTCTTTGTTTCTCAATACCTGAATTAATAACTAAATATTTTTAAAGTTAAATTCTCTGAGTCAACACCATCTTGGCATAACAATATCCCAACCATTCCCCTACCAAATGACTAGAAGGCATGCATTTCAGCTATGTGGTGGTGCATGCCTAGCAATGAGGGACACCCATTTTGGCCACATAACATTCGCTTCCAATTGTGTGATAAGTTGCTTAGGTAGCCATTCCCTGCAGTCTTTATAAGGTCTCAAACCATTTTCCAATCTTGGGGATCCAGGAAATGCTAGATTAACTCTTCTGGAGAGTCAGATATAATCAGTGGGTCACAAATTAGACATCACTGGTATAAACAGCTATGAAGAAACAGCAAAGCCTGACATTGCAGAAAATTCCTGGGAAGCACGAGAGAAAGCAGATTACACACAATCTGAGAACAGGAAAGGTGTCCTCTTTCTTCAAAGCTTGCAAACCTCAAGAAAACTAATAAACTGTCAGGACGATGGATTTATTACAGGCCTGCAACCGGCTTGCATGCGAAGGACTGAACAGAGATTCTCACACTAAGGGTATAAGTACTGTCTTAACTCTGCAATAAACAGATTCATTTTGCTCTCAGCTTGTGAGTCTCGCATTCATACACCAACAAATGGCACCCGATTTACAGGGGCTTCATTACTACTGACATGATCCGGTCTGGTGGTGTACCCTGACCGAATCAAGCATACGTGTGTTCAGCTGATCTTGAAGGAGCTCCTTTCATCGCTGGCTATAGAACAAGTTAGCCTTTTGTGAACAGTTGGGCAGCATTTCTTATAATGGGGCAAGGCACAACAAAATCCCAAAAACTGCATAAAGACTGTCTGTTGAGCATCACCAGGGAACAGGGTTAAAAACTCCAACCCCAAAGCCTCATCCAATTACTTATATGGGTCAAACAATTTTGTCCCTGGTATCCATCAGATAGTTCCTATGATCTTACTCACTGGTGAAAGGTTGGTGAATGTTTACAAACCCACCAAATTTCTCATCACAATGTCCACCCTGATGATATTATTACTTGGTGTGTGGCTTTTCAACAATTTCAGGAAGTAGATCGCGTCCTTGCGGATGGTCCACTTGCATCGAAAAAGGATCCATTTGATCCGGGTCTTATTGAATCTGGACAAGAACCAGATTTATGTCCTCCTTAGGCCCAGTACATGCTATGGCCGCAGGTGCTCCTAGCGCGGAAGAAATACAAACATCACGCAAAAAGGCTGCAGCAAATGTTTCACATATTCCACCACCGTCTTATACCTTGTCTTATTCCTTTAGTGACTTTGATGAGGAAAGAATACCACCTATAGGACCTGAGCCAGAAAGGTTAATACAGAAATGCCGGAGGTGAGCATTGGAGGAGGGTGCTATCCAATTTTTTCAAGCTATGCCTGTTGTATATCATAATCAAAACCCACATCATGAACAATTGTCATATGAAATGGTAAAGGAACTGAGGAGATTGGTGAAAGAAAATTGTTTACATTCCTCCTTTACTATGAATTTATTGGATGCAATAGCAGAAGGATATACTATGTTACCAGTGGATTGTAAATCTCTTTTTAAGACAATTTTGACAGGAGGACAGCACTCTGTCTGGTGGAGGGAATTTGTAGATTTGGCTCAAACTCAGGCATTGAACAATGGTAATCAACAACCACCCATTAATATCATTGCATAACAGCTCTCTGGCACAGACGTATATGCTACTGTCCAGGCTCAAGACTCCTCCCCAAGAGTGGGATCAGTCTACTGTTACTGCCATGCAGGCACTATAAAAGGTACCTGATACAAAAAAGTTGGAGTCTGGTGTTGCTGCTGTGAGGGAAGGGCCTCAGGAACCATATATTACCTTTATTGATCGATTACAATCTGCTGTTAGATGGCAAATTGAAATGCAGGAAGCAGCTGATGCTGTCTTAAAATCTCTTGCTTATGAAAATGCTAACAATGACTGTAAAAAAGCCCTGGACCCAATTCATAATTGTGCTAATGTTGAACGTTCTGATTATATCAAGGGATGTGCTAATATTGGTTCGGAACAATTTAAAGCAGAACTAATTGCTACTGCAATAGCCCAACAACTGCAAGTGGCCAGAGCAGCTATTAAGTGCTTTGAATGCGGGGAACAAGGACATACTATGTAACAGTGTCCAAAGGGACAAAGCGGCAATAAAAAGCCCAGTAAGCCTTGTCCTCACTGCCAAAAAGGGTTTCATAGGAGCAATCAATGCTGATCTAAATATGACAAACACGGCAACCTTCTCCCACAGCAGGGAAACTCAAAGGGGGGCACACTGGGGTCCGGTGCCCCTCAATCCAACAGAACCTCACTCAATCTGACACAAATACAAGCAGAAGCCTTGCAAGGGATACCCCTGGGAGTGCCAGTCTGGATGTGGCCATCAGCACTACTACAACCCTGAATGATACCTCAGTTGACCTGCTACCCACCTCCGTGTGCAGGCCACTGCTTTTTCAAACACATTCTTTACTCCTGGGACGCTCCTCTACCACCCACAGACGACGATTTATATTACCAGGAATCATTGATGCTGACTATAAGGGGGAAATTAAAATCATGGCTTGGACACCTAATCCTCCCTGTACTGTGGCACAGGGGAGCAGACTGGCACAATTAATACCGCTGCCAGCAATGCCCTGTTGTCCTAGGGTGATGTTGTGATGCTTGTATCCCCAATTGTGTGTTCTGTTTCTGCTGGATATTATATTCTGTGCCTTCAAGACTGACTGAAAGCAAAGGTGTGGAGAAGAAGAAGCACAGAGTTTTGTTATCAAGAACTAGACTCACTCCTCCACAGTCTGCTGGAACACTGATGTTGTCTGGGCATGGATGGGGCAGAACACTGCTCTCCTTTTGCTTTTTAGTTAGTTAGTTTAGCTAGCTGAGGCAGTCTGAGTTTTCCCTGGACTGTTTTTCTCTCCCTTTTCTTGGAACCATTCGAACCTGCTCCAGACTAGGACCCGGGCAAACACCGAGAGCCCGTACTTGGTAGCCCACTGGGGCCTATTCTGGGCAGCAGCCTTTTCCAGCACTGGAGGGACTTATAACAGAGCGACCAACCACCGGAGAGACTTTCTGATCTTGTCATCTCTTCAGAGAAGCGAATGAGTTTTGTCATCCGGTATTGTTCATTTTGTGTGCTGGGGAGTGCTGTGCCTGTTAAATAAACAGGTTCTTTCCACTTCTCTACGAGGAAATCCTTCCCGAACCGGTTGGGGGGAGGGGCCATGTGGGCTTGCTTTCTGGAGGGCCCCCTTTTGGAGGTTTTCTCCCAAATTTGCCCTAAATCAGGACACTTGTTCAGCACTGATCTTACAGCAACAACAAGATGCAGGAGGATTTGGAAACACAGGCACTCTGCAAATATTTTGGTCAAAAATCATAGGGGTACAAAAACCATTACTCACTTGTCAAATAGAATCTAAGTCTTTTAAAGGTTTGGTTGACACTGGAGCAGATGTTTCCATCATATCCCAAAAGGACTGGCCCTTGGAGTCGCCCTTGGCCCCCTCAACTGTGATCGTAGCAGGCATTGGAGGTCAGCAGATTCCCTGGCAGTCTACAAAGGAACTGAAAATCATCAGACCAGAGGGCAAGACTGACACCCTGTGACCATTTGTACTCCCGATCCCAGCCACTCTGTGGGGGTGGGACCTGATGACACAATAGAGTTTGATAATTTCAACATATTTTTGATAGGGGCAATTGATGAAAAGCCACTTGTTAAACTGACTTGGCTTTCAAACAGGCTGATCTGGATAAGCCAATGGCCCCTGAAAAATGAGCGGCTTCAGCAAGCCCAGATCCTTGTGCAAGAACAATTATGTTTGGGTCACATAATTCCTTCCATCAGCCCCTAGAATACACCTATTTTTGTTACCCTAAGAAATCTGGAAAGCGGAGGCTTTTACAGGATCCCAGGGCAATCAACGCAGTCATTTCACCTATCGGGGCATTGCAGCCAGGAATACCTAACCCCACAATGATTCCAGAACACTGGGAATTAGTGATAATCGACTTGAAAGACTGCTTTTTTACAATTCCTTTGCATCCTGATGATGCACCTAAATTTGCCTTTTCTTTAGCATCTGTCAATCATGACACACCCATGGAACGATATCTCTGGGTTGTGCTACGTCAGGGTATGAAAAAGAGTCCTACTATCTGTCAATTTGTTGATCACTCAGCAATACAACCAGTATGGCAAAAATATCTATCTGTTTTGCTGTATCACTACATGGACAATGTTTTAATTGCTTGTCCTAGGGTGATGTTATGATGCTTGTATCCCCACTCGTGTGTGCTGTTTATGCTGGATATTATGTTCTGTGCCTTCAAGACTGGCTCTGAAGAGTGAATGTTTCATTTTGGTTTCTTATCAGCCGCTCCCCCACGGCTGGCAGGACACAGAGACGGAACAGTACATAGTGCTGCTTTTGCTTTTTGCTTGGCTTTTCGCTTTGCTCTTGCTTCTGCTTTGCTCCTGTTTTGCTCCTGCTTTGCTCTCGCTTTTTGCTCCTGCTCATTAGTTAGTTTAGCTAAGCAGTCCAAATTTTTTTCCTGGACTGTTTCTCCTTTCCCTTTTTTTGGACCTACTTGAACCTGCTCCAGACTGGGACCTGGGAAACACCAAGAGTTTGCACCTTTTGGCCTGCAGCAGCTACCCCAGTGCCAGAGGGACCGATAACAGAGTGACTACCCCCAAGAGAGACTTTCTGAATTTGTCATCTTTTTTCAGAGCGGTGAAAGAGTGGTGTCATCCGGTATTGTTCATTTTGTGTGCTGGGGGGTGCTTTGCCTGTTAAATGAACAGGTTCTTTCCACTTCTCTCCGAGGAATCCTTCCCTAACTGGTTGGGGGGAGGGG
Organism: Agelaius phoeniceus; assembly: GCF_051311805.1. Classification (NCBI taxonomy): domain Eukaryota; kingdom Metazoa; phylum Chordata; class Aves; order Passeriformes; family Icteridae; genus Agelaius; species Agelaius phoeniceus. The sequence goes on from NC_135301.1 coordinate 13,013,319, forward strand.
CCGTGTGAATTTGCTTTCAGGAGGGGCCCCCTTTTGGAGGTTTTCTCCCAAATTTGCCCTAAACCAGGACATTGCTTCTGACAACTCATTATTGCGTGATTGTCTTGCTGCTTTAAAGGTAACGCTTGCCAGCACAGGCTTGTGTGTAGCCACAGAAAAAAATCCAAACAGAACCTCGCTGGAAATACCTGGATTTCAAATTATTGGAGACAACAGTCACCCCACAGCCAGTGACCCTAAAACCCGACATACACACGTTGAAGGATTTGCAAAAGTTATTAGGCACTATGTCCTGGTTTACAAGACAGGTGTCTGCTAGGGAAGGCAGAAAAGGCCTCCCTTGGAAAGGAGAATGTAAATCCCCTCCTTCCGAATTATTAGAATCATGAAATTAAGGGGGCTGTCAGGCAAAGATAGGGGAATAGGAATAACAGTTCTTTACTAGTGTTTATAATAAAGCAAACAAACAACAAAAACTACGGCATTAACAACAAACAGAACCAGGAACCCAATAACAGCCTTTCGGCTGCGGCACTTTCCCCTTTGGTGTAGTTACGGTCACAGCAGGCAAGGGCACTGGCAAGCTCCTGGTGGGCAGGGCAGGTGTGGTGATCCCCACATGGCTGCAGGGGGCGCTCTGGCATGGGCTCGGGGAGCAGGTGGCAATGGCAGCTTTTGTCTGAAGACAGGAAGGGGTGGAAGAGAGGCTTCGTTTCACAAACCCTGGAGGCAGCTGATCCCAGTGTGAGAAATAGCTACTCACTTTTCATAGTTTAGGAAGGTTTATTAAACCTTATCAAAAATACAACAGAAGACTGAATAAAGAAAAAAGGTTACGTCACTGGGAGCAAAAGATTTTCCCCGCCATGTGCTCAGCCCCCTCACAATGGAGGTTTCTCCTTTTAACCCTTTAACCCCTTCTAAAGTTCTGTCTATCAACTCCTTCTTCGCTGTCCAGTGGTGGAGATCTCTTCTTCAAATCCTGATTGGAAGTCAGATGTCACCATAGTGACAAGCCGGCCCTCCCAGATGTCCCAACTCCAGCTGTCCCTTGATAACCACGCGAGGGGGTAAAACATAACTATAAATCTATAAAACTTTTCTTAACCTATATACATGATATTTGTCTATTAATTGTGAAAGTTGATTACTGCATTACTCATCTATCACACCAGTACCCCAGCAGGACTCAGACAGCAGCAAGCTGGGCCGGCAGGATGTTTCAGCAGGTGGGGGTGAGGGGCTTCCAGCAGGGCAGGGAGAGCCGAGCTCAGGATCCCAGGCACACAAGCAGACGGTGATAAGTCTCTCTTTTAGTGAGGTAATTGTTAATAAGGTCCCAGTTCAGTTGCTGTTCTCACGAGCAGAGGCTCACCCCATGGCAGAAGAAGCAGCTCTGGGCCGGGCTCTGGCAGCAGCAGTGGAATTCCTTTCCCCAAGAGCAGCGACTCTGACCATCCTCCTCCGAAGACAGAGAGGGCTAGGAGCTGCGACCAGCCCCTTCCCCCAGCCCGAATCCCCGGTATCTCCGGCCCTCCCTCCCAGAGAAAACTCCCAAAAACCCAGAGGAGTTCCCCCTTTGTCTCAAGCACCCAGGAATCAGTTTCCATTAGCAACTCAATGGGAAGAAATTCTACTGGTGATAAGGAAGGAACAGAAAACTCAACCCCCAACATACTATTAATTGGATTCGCCCTTTATTGGCAATCACCACAGAGGAATTATCCCCTTTATTTCAATTGTTAGAAGGGGACCCAGATCTCTTCCCCATGGCAGGTGACAAAAACTGCCCAAAAGTCTTAAGAGACTGTAAGTGATAAAATCAATAAGTCCTTTGCCACACAAAACCCAGATTTGCCTTTGCGACTGTTGGTGATTCTGCAATCTTTCCAACCCTATGCTCTTATTGGTCAATGTGATGTACAGGAACATAGTCTCTGGCTATTAGGATGGGGTTTTCTGCCACACACCTTTTCAAAAACTATAACCACTCAGCTTGAGATGCTTATTCAGCTGCTATAGATGGGACGACTCCAATGCCAGAGCCTGACAGGACATGATCTGGCAGTAATACATCTCCCTATTACTGCAGCAGAATTGAAGAATCTGTTGAGGGATTCACTGTCATTTCAAATTGCTCTTTCAGACTATAATGGACAATTTTTTCACACGATGCCTCGACATGCCCTGCTCAATCCTTCAAGGAACTCCCCTTTCAACAACGACTACAAATGAAAACTCCAATCCCTAATGCAAAGACTGTTTTCACTGATGGATCAGGAAAGACACAGAGCTGTCGCCCTGCGGAGAAATTATAAGAGACAGTGGGAACATTTGATAACCTTTCAACCTGGATCCACCCAGCTAGTCGAACTGGCAGATGTGGTAGAAGCATTCTGCCTTTTTTTACAGGAACCTATTAACATTGTTCATGATTCTCTTTATGTTACAGGAATCGTTGAGAGAATTGAGCACTCATTCTTGAAGGAAGTCTCTAATAAAAATCTTTTTGTGTTATTAACCACTCCACAACTTTTTACTTCACCGGTCTCATGAATATTACATCCTGCACCTTAGGTCACTCACCACTCTGCCTAGACCTATAGTGGAAGGTAATGTGAGGGTGGATGCCCTTAACCATGACAGTCACTATACCACAAAAGTTAGGGCAGGCAAAACTTTCTCATTATTTCTACCATCAAAATGCCCAAGCACTGGCAAAACAATTCCATCTAAATTTGCCACAAGCAGGGGATGTAGTGGATACTTGTTCACAATGTCAGCAGACTCTTTGCCACAAACATTAGGTACAAACCCACGAGGGTTGAAACCTAATGACATTTGGCAAAGAGATGTAACACACATATCTGGCTTTGGGACTTTTAAATATGTCCATGTTTCTATTGATACCTTTTCAGGATTCATAGTAGCAACAGCACACAAGGGTGAGAAATCAAGAGATGCCACCCGACACTGGCTCTGTGCCTTCAGCATGATAGGTGTCCCTCAACAGATAAAAACAGATAAGGGACCCACATATACATCTCATAAAATACAAGAATTTTTCCACACTTGGGGTATCAAATATGTCACAGGTATTGCCCATTCCCCAACAGGGCAAGCCATAGTGGAAAGGGCACATTACACATTGAAAAACATGCTGCAAAAACAAAAGACAAGGAACCCAATAGAAATGGTCCCTCAAGAGCAGCTTGACAAAGCAACTTATATTTTAATTTTTTTTAATCTCTCCTCTAGAGACAACTTAATCACACATAAAAGGCTCCTGGGTCAGACTGCTGATAGAGGAGTTTACCCAGAAGTTACATACAAGGATGTACATAGCGGTTAGCGGAAAGGTCCAGTTCCACTCTTAGCTTGGGGGAGAGGTGATGGGTGTGTTTCTTTACCTGCAGGACCATATTGGCTCCTGGCAAGATACGTCGAACCCAGCCAAGGACAATAATGAACCTTGTAGTCTTTCTTCTGCTATACTGCCATCAAGTGGTGGAAGGGAGAATCTATTGGGCCCACATCACTCAACCTCCACTGTTTTGGCCTCTGACTTGGTGGGATCCATGAGCCTCTCCTCAGCAACAATGGAACAAGAATGGGTAGGAAGAACTTGGCTTCCTCCCCTGGATCAGGATATTGTAGATACATATAGTATTAACAGTACTTTTGTTACTGATTTACTGCCTATATGCTTAACATAGAATCAAACGAGTACCTCTTTACCTTGTGCTAACTTTTCCATGCAATTGCATTTAATATATGTACACTCAGAGAATGCAAGAAAATTGACTATTACATTGCCGTCCATTCTGTCCACCTCCAACAAATCTGTGGATGCCACTCCACCTCATTCCCCCAAATGTCATTTTACACCCATCTCCAATATACGGCATTTGGAATAGACATCATGTATAGTACAACAGTTGCAACAACAATTCTTACAGTATGGGAGGGCAATTGATTGGGGACCACATGGTATCTGTAAATAAAGTGGGACCAATGCAACCATTCTCCTCTCCCAAAAGGCAAACCACAGTATTGTTTAGCATGATGGTGGGATGGGCAGATCATTAATTCAGTATTATTTAGGTAATAATCACTCCTGCGTGCACAAACATTTGTGGAAAATGTTGTTACCTGCTTTTGGCAATAGGATATACCAAGTAAAATTAGAGAAGAATGCTACAATTGCTAATTTAACTCTGCTAGAGGAACAATCACTAATGACTTCACACCTGTATATTTCTGCTTTAGCTAATGATTTTTTGATCAATTATAGAAATGGTTTATATTTTTTATCCGCTGATTCTTTTGTTTTCAAATCATGTATAACATATGAAGATATGTGTAACTATTCTGTCCTTCTTTCATTTAAAAGATGATCTGAAATTTGGGTACCTGTAAATCTGACTGGGGCTTGGGAAGGACAGGATGGTCTCTTGCAATTGGCTCGAATAGTCCAAGAGAAAATCCAAATGAGTAAGTAGTTCGCAAATTTCTGGGTTGGTTAATCTTTGCTATTGTTTCTGCTGTAATAATATTAACCACAGCCTCTGTGGCTGTCACTGCCTTAACTCATTCCATTCAAATTGCCCATACCATGGAACAGGCTTTGACTTAAATATCACAAAATAATTAAAAACACAGGAAAACATTGATAAAGAAATAATGGCTAGATTAGACACTTTGGAAAGTCCTCTTATATGGGTAGGCAAGAGAGTTGAGGCCCAAAAACCTCATCTATCCCTGCACTGTGATTGGGAACATATCTATAATTCTTTATGTGTCACTCCTCTTCCATGGAATGATATGGAACAGAATTGGGAGACAGTTAAAAACCACCTCCAAAGAGGCCTTTGATAAATACTTAGAACAGAATATACAGTCACTTCACACTCAATTAAAACATCAACTCAGACTTTTACAAACTCTGGAGGAACAGAAGGTGTTGACAGATCTGAAAAGTGATCTTTCTTGGCTAAATACGAAAAATTGGTTTTTTGGGATAAATTTACATGTTTGGGTTTTCATTGGACTAGGTTGTCTGGCAACGATATCTTTTTTAATCTTCTGTCTTGTCCTTTTTGACATAATCAGAGCTGTTAAAAGCATGCAAAACCAAGTCATGGTTACCTTAGCCTTATCTATGACCCCAATAAAAAGAAAATAAAAGGGAGATGTGAGGAAACAGCAAAGCCTGACATTGCAGAAAATTCCTGGGAAGCACGAGAGAAAGCAGATTACACACAATCTGAGAACAGGAGAGGCAGCCTCTTTCTTCGAAGCCTGCAAACCTCGAGAAAACTACCAGTCAGGCTGACGAATTTATTACAGGCCTGCAACCGGCTTGCGTGCAAAGGACTGAACAGAGATTCTCACACTAAGGGTATAAGTACTGTCTTAACTCTGCAATAAACAGATTCATTTTGCTCTCAGCTTGTGAGTCTCGCATTCATACACCAACAAACAGCAGACATTCAGTTCAACTGTCTTTCGATAAACCTCAGGAAAGGGAACAGTCTAGTACTGTAACTACACAGATCACTAAAAGTAAAAACAAAATACACAAATTGCTTGCCTACAAATATTTTATAACTATGGACATTTTCAGGGTTGGGGAAATGTTAAGGGCAAAATATGAAGAAAAACTATAAAATCCTGAATGGAGAAGAAAATGGTTCTCTCTCTCCTAAGACTGGGGGCTATGGAATGAAACTAGCAGGTTCAGAACAAAAGGAAGCACGTTTTCACAATATGTAGTTAAGCTACAAAACTCGTTACCGCATTCAAGTTCCTGTAGGTTCAAATGCAACTACATTCATTCTTGGAAGAAAAATCTGCTAAGGACTATCAATTACTTAGACACTACCTCTGCCTTGGGAAGTCAATAACACTGAAATTACGGGAGGATTCGTTCCACATATTTGTTGTTATGGCTTTTAACTCTACAATTCGCCTTGATATCTCCTGAAAGAAATTTAGGACACCTTTTTTTCACATGTCAGAATTATTTATTCTCAAGAATAAGAGGATGAGCATTTTTTCACTTAATATTTTGATTATAAACTTGAAAGAACCATTATTAGAGGGTGTGTTTAGTAAATAAATGTTTGAATTACTGACTTACATCACCATTTACTACTGGTGAGCAAGCATCCCTACAGTACAGAAAGAAATACAGTATGATTTTCTGAAACTAATAATTTTTATTTATATAGATTATAAATAAAAGCTACAAAGAGTAAATGGAAGTGTTTTGATTTCCTAGGAGAACAAGATGGAATCTCACCAGCTGTTCATCCATCTCCCTTCAGTTATTAACTTCCGAGTCTCTTGGCCAATCCCAACCAAATTTAACAGAGGGCTAAGTAGATACTGAATTCCTAGAAGGTTTGTTGAAGTTGGTAGCTGGGTACAGAAGGAGCCAAATTTATAACTACCTTCTTGGAATCTTAACTGAAACCTTTATCCTCTTACAAAGGGTGGTAGTGCGTGGAATAGTCAGTTTGCACACATGTAGCTAAGAACTAGCCACTCTACATATTTTCACCTGCCCAACAAGATGTTGTCCCACTTAAAAAAGCACATATGTGAGTATACTTGCAGTGAAAACACATTGGGATCAAAACCTTTTGTTACTTGTAAAACAAAATCATCACTATCAAGTTATGTGGAACATAGTAGTTTTTAATCGTGATTCACCACTTTATTACTCTTCCCAGTAATAAAGCATTAAAAATGGTTTACATGACAGTGCAATTTTTAAAAAACTCACCAAGCAACACCTAAATAAGCCTCTGAATTCTTCCCTCTCACAAAAGCTTGCTTAAAGTTCACTGTAACTTCTCTCTTTCATTGGTTTTATAATGTAATCAAAATCTAGTATGTTTCAAATATTCCTTTAAGTAGAATAAATGAAAAAATAACATATTAATATATTTAGTCTAAAAATAATCCAATTTAGTTTTCTCCTTACCAAATAAATTTAACACAGTTTACTATTTGCACTTTAACATCCCCTCCCAACAGTAACAATTTCTATTTGGGTGTATTTGACATTGTATTGGGTTTACATGGCAAAGTTTTGGTAGTGGAGAGGGGATGCAGGGGTGTTTTTTCTGAGAAGACATCAGAATGTTAAAAACGCCAATCACTTGTTTTTAAAATTTTAAAAGTTTAATAGTAATAAAATGGTTATAAAAATAGTAATACAATTAGAGCAATAATAATTTGGACAATTTGAATTAGGACAATATGAGACAACAAATACAAAGAGTTATGGATGTCCGGGTACCTTTTTCTGGGCAGCACAAGCCCAAAAAAGGACACCCGTTAACAAAGGATTAACCCTTAAAAGCAATAGCCTGTTGCATAGTCATACACTTCATACATGATGCATAAATTCCATTCAAATACAGGATTCTGTCTGGTAAATGTCAACTTCTTCTTTCGAATCCTAACAGCGCCTTTGAGGCGGGAAGAAGTTAGTTTCTTCTGATAAGAGGGCAATAAATTCTTTTTCTCTGAAAGATTTAGGTGCCCTGTGGCTGCTATCTCGCTGCAAGTCCTTTCTTTAAAAAAAGTATCCTACATAGCATAGTTTCTATTTTAACAATTTTTATAACCTAAAACTATATTTAACACAGTATTTAAGAGAATTAATACAGCATTACTTTCTAACACAACACATATAATATTCATTTTAATATTTGTGAAAAGCCAATCATAAAATACATGCATTTTTCACAAGAAGCTGCCCCCATGTCCAACAGCTACTTAGTTTCAGCCAGCTCCAAGATGGACCCACCACTGGTAAAAGCTGAGCCAGTCAGCAATATTGCTAGCGCCTCTGTGATAACCTATTTGAAGAAGGATTAAAAAAAATAGCTGTGCAACAGCAGCTGGAGAGAGATGAGTGAGAATATGAGGGAGAAACAACCTTGCAGACACCAAGGTCAGGGAAGAAGGAGGGGGAGGAGGTGCTCCAGGCACTGGAGCTGAGATTCCCCTGCTGCCTGAGGTGAAGACCATGGTGATGCAGGTTGTTCCCCTGCAACCCATGGAGGTCCACGGTGGAGCAGATGCCCATCCTGCACCCTGGGGAAGACCCCATGCCAGAGCAGTTGATGTGCCCTGAAGGAAGCTACAGCCTGTAGATAGTTGAAACAGGAATAGGCTCCTAGCAGGACCTGTCGCTCTGTGGAGAGGAGCCCACACAAAAGTAGGTTTTCTGGCAGGACCTATGACCCCATGGGGGATCCAAGATGGAGAAGTTTATGAAGAACTGCAGCCCATGGGAAGGACACGCATTGGAGAAGGTTGTGGCTTGGGAGCCTGGTATGCATGTGTCTCTAAAGGTAGGGCACCTGGAGGAATTGGCTACTGGGGGGACCAGAGGGTCCAAGACAACTGCCAATGAGACTGTGGGCTCTGGGAGTGGAATAAGAAACTCATTTATGTGTGTGTTTCTGTGAGGGGCAGCTGGGGAGACTGAGGGGACCTAGGGGCCAGCTACTATGTAGATCAAGAGTAGCTACTATATAGATCAAGTGTCTAAGCCCAGCTAGTGTGTGCATGTGAGAGGGGGTCTGTACTAGCAACTGGAGTGGGGCTATGAGCCTTGGAGGCTCATATGCCCAGGTGCGAGCAACTAGGGAGACATGGGGATCCAGGGGCCAGATACTAGATAGACTGAGTGTCTAAATCCAGTTACTGGATGGATCCACATTGCATATACATATATATTTCCCACTAATGAACCTTCACCCTGATCAGCCAGAGAGGGGAACAGGATAAGGTCATTGTTGCTGTTTGTCTGAGTGCTGTGTTTCCATCTGTGTTCTGTGTTGTTGGCCATATGTATATGTACACTATATATGTATTTGTGTACCTACTGGGAATACATTCTCAGCCTTGCTACTGGTTGGATCTGGGAATATTGAGTTGTGGCAGACTTGTTTCTATGGTGCTGCTAGATTTGGCAATTCCCTAACAAGCAATCAGGATGTTTCCCATCTTGATTGAACTACTGAGCACTATAGAGTGTGTACCACTGAAAAGGCCTGATGGCTTTCAGGTCACAGCAGGTTATTCAATTAGTTAACCAGAACAATACTGCAAACTGGTAGACCTGTACCACCAAATATGGGAAATGCTGGCCCTATCTATTTAGTTTTTATCCCCATCCTAATGCCAAGCACAAGCATGACAATTAAAGTAAAAGGTTTTATGGGTTTTTGTTTATTTTTCAGGTTTGATAACTTATCACTAGGACAGTGTCTAATTACTGCCTGCTAGCTCTTGAGTTGGTAATTATTAATCAATATCAACCAACTTCAAACATGAACAATACAATATTTTTCAAAACCTGACTACAGATGGTTTTTAACTATCTGCATTAACCTTCAAGTCTGACACTTTTCAAGACATAGCTATGCATGTAAATAAGAAATTCTTCAGTCTTGGTAGCTCATTATACTAGAAGAATCCTTAATACTTCTTATAGGTACTGGTGAAGGCCTGTTAAGTAAGACCTTTTAGTTGCACTCTAGTATTTTGCACAAGTAATCAACACACTGAAGAATCATTATAATTATTTTGGTGTTGAAGGAAAAAGGGCTAAGTAAAACCAGAAGGGGATAAGTGACTTGCTAGTGCCAAAATGGCTGCATAGTTACTGCTTACTTTGAACTAAAATAAGGCCAAATTTTTAAAAAGCACAAAGCTAATTGAACTACTTAACAAAATACACTAAAATTTGAAGTGAACTCTTCCTCTCTCCCTCACCCCCCCCCCCGTAACTTTAACCTGTTTCTCCACAGATCACTCTGCATACAACCAATAGTTACCACAAGCTCACAGGTTTATATTTCACAGAATCATATAATTGCTATGGTTGGAAAAGACTTCTAAGATCATCAAGTCCAGCCTTCTTGATTGTATGATTTCATCAGAAATTAAATATAATAAAGGAAATTTTGTTTTTATTTTCCAAGATATATATCTTTGCTTCCATTTGGTCTCAATTTCCAAAAAATACCCTCACAACTGATAGGAACTGAACGAGATCAAAGCAGAGGCTAACAAGTGTGATATTGTGGCAGGAGTCTGTTACAGACAGGGTAAGGAGGCAGACAAAGCCTTCTTAAAGCAACTTGAGGAAGTCTACCAACCACAGATCAAGGGCAAGAAGAGCTTCTACTACCACTTTAATAGTAAAAGACTGAACAAGAAGTTGGGCCTATTGCTCAATGGGATGGGTGATCTAGTGACAGTGGACATAGATGAGGCTGAGGCACTCAACGCCTTCTCAGCCTCAAATCCTCACTGGTGGTCTCCCAGGCCTCTGTTCTTAGAGACAGGGGCTATTCTCTTAGCTTTGAAAAGTCATGAAGTTCAGGGGAATTCCCTGATGACTAGAGAAGGAAAAATGTTGCATTCATCTTAAAACAAACAAACAAAACCAAAGTTTCAACCCAGGGAACTTCAGTTCCTTGGAAAATCATAAAGTCCTCTTGGAACATAATTTGAGCACGTGAAGGAGGTGCTGATTTGGAACAGTCAGCATGCATTTACCAAGGGACTATCATGCCTGAACAACCTAATTGCCTTCTGTCATAAAATGTCAGGATTTGTGGATGGAGAGCATTGGATGCCATTTACCTTGACTTTAGCAGGGCTTTCAATACTGTATCCTCCAATATTCTCCTATCCAAGTTGAGATATTATAGTCTGGATGGGTAGACAACTAGATGGGTTTAAAAACTAGTTGCATGACTGAGCTCAGAGTGGTGGTTAATGGGTTGCAGTCTGCTGGGATGCCTGTGACTAGTGGGGCACTGCAGGAGTCTATTCTGGGACCTGTCCTGTTTAAAATCTTATCAAACACCTGGAGGAGGTGATGCCTCTTCCTCTTGACAAGTTTGCAGGAGTTGGGAGGATGAAGTAAATACACTCAAGGGCAGGATCTAGACAGATTGGAGAAATGGGCTGACCCAAACTTAATTTAATTCAACAAGGACAAATGTCAAGTCCTGCACCTAGGGAAGAAGAACCCCTGACATCAATACCATCTGCAGACTGGCTGGGGAGCAGCTCCGCTGAAAAGGACCTGATGATCTTGGAAAACAGCATGCTGAATATGAGCTAGACCCATGCCTTGGCAACAAAGGTGGTTAGCTATATCCTGAGCTATATTACCAGGACCACAGCTAGTAGATTGGGGGAAGTGATTATCCTCCTTTACTCAGTGCTCATTAGATCACATCTAAAATGATGTGTCAAATTTTGGGCACCCCAATACAAGAAAGTAAGTGATAAAGAGGATCAGCAGAGGGCCACCAAGATGTCAGGGTGATGGAGTATTTGCACAATGAGGAGAGGCTGAGGGAACTGTGCTTGTTCAGCCTGGAGGAAGGAAGGCTACAGGAGCACCTAATAGAAGGCTATCAAGACAGAGCCAGGCTCTTCACAGTGTTGTATAGTGGGAAGATGACACAATAGGCACAAATTGAAACAAGCAAGATTCATACTGACTATAAGGAAACTGGTTTTCACCATGAGGACAGTCAAGCAGTGGAACAGGGACCCTGAGAAGTTGTGCAGTCTCCAGTCTTGGAGGTTTTCAAGTCCTGACCAGAGGAAACCCTGAGCAAACTGGTCTGACTTAGGTGTTGACCCTACTTTAAGCAAGAAGGTTGGACTAGACACCTCCAGAAGTCCCTTCCAACCTGAATTGTTAATTGTTCTCTTTTCTTTTTCTGGTCTTCTAGCCTGAGAAGAGGCTCTCTGAAAATAAGTGGAACAGCCAAAAGTAAAGACACCTAAACACAATGTTGAGTTTGGAAGGCAGCAGCCACTTCATTCTCTTGTTTAGCCTTAGCCTTTTCCCAGTGCCTGCATCAGGAACAATGCAGGGATTTAGAGAAGCATTCTGAGTGTTTGTGTACTGAGCAGGATCAGGCTTTCAAGCTCTGCCACTAGCTCCTCGGCAGCAGCTACTGGAGAGCTCACTGCCTGCATGGATGAGAGAAAGTGATCAAGGGATCAGCAGCTAGGATTCCAGGCGGCTTGCAGAAAATTGCCGCGTGCTACTGTTATTCTCCCTACTCATGTCCAGTCGTCACCTACTGCGCAGCATGGCGGAACGTTTCTCCAGCGTTTCCCCCTGAGTAGCGTGTCCCAAGACGCCACTCCCAGTCCGGAGCGCGGGGACGAATTGATGCAGCCCGGCTACCGTACACCACCACCTCCCTGCCTTTTCCGGGTGCTCCCCACCCCTCTCCACGCTGCCTTGATAGTCTAGGACGTTCATGCTCCAGAGGCAGCAGCGGTCTAGCCCAGCGCGACCTTCACCACCGACGGGACTCCTTATGATAGAGGAATAAGAGACGAGAGAGAGAGGCTGCACAAGGTGGTCCCGCCGCAGTGGAGAGAGAGAGATGCGAGCAGTAGTACACCCTCTCCCCAGTGACTCACCTGTTCCGTCTTCCATACCACCTGAAAACGCAATTTGGAGATAAAAGTTGCCACTGCCGCCGACCAAACTGGATACTGCGTTCACCACCTCACATTTTCGATGACGTAGCAAGTGCAGCACGGAAACACGACTCGCGTCAACTACACGTGACCAGGAAAAAGCGCAGCTGGGAGGAGTAAACTCCACCCCGTCTCCCTTTTCCTCAGCTAATCACAGAGCTGCCCGGATACGACCTCGCTCTAGAAGGTCATTGTGAGCGTCGTAAATACTCCTCATGCTTGGTGAGCTGCGCTTGTGATAGAATACATAGCAGGGTAAAATGTGCTGCACAGTAGCAGCTGGGAGAGAGAGGAGTGAAAAAGGGTGAGAGAAACAACTCTGCAGACACCAAGGTCAGTGAAAAAGGAGGGGAAGGATGCGCTCCAGGCACTGGAGCACAGATTCCCTTGAAGTCCGTGGCAAAGACCATATTGTCCCACTGCAGCCCATGGACCCATGGAGGCCCACGGCAGAGCAGAGATCCACCTGCAGCCTGAGGACGACCCCACACCAAAGTGAATGGGCCCTAAAAGAAGCTCTGACCCCATGGGAGAATCCATGCAGGACTGGGCTCTTGGGAGGAACTGTGGTCTGTGGAGAGGAGCCCATGTAAGAGCAGGTTTTCTGTCAGGACCTGTGACCCTGTGGGGGATCCATGCAGGATCAGTCAGCTCCTGAAGGATTGTACCTCCTGGAAAGGACCTATGCTGGAGTGGTTTGTGAAGAACTGCAGCCCGTGGGAACAACTCACATTGAAGAAGTCCCTGAAGGACTATATCCCGTGGGAGGGACCCCATGCTGGAGTCGGGGAAGAGTGTGAGGAGGAAGGAGCTGCAGAGGCAAAACATGAACTGACTGCAGCCCCCATTCTCCATCACCCTGTGCTGCTTGGCAGGGGAGGGGGAGGTGTAAAAGAGCCAGGAGTGAAGCTGAGCCTTGGAAGAAGGGAGAAGTAGGGGGAAGGTGGTTTTAGATTTGTTCTTATTTCTCATTATCCTGCTCTGTTACAATTAATTGACAGTAAATTCAGTTATTTTCCCCATGTTGAGTCTGTTTTGCCTGTAATTGGCAGGTAATCTCCCAGTCCTTATCTCTCTCTCTCTTCTCCAGGATGAACAGGCCTAGCTCTCTCAGCCTCTCCTTGGATGTCACATTCTCCAGCCCCCGACCAGCTTGGTGGACCTCTGCTAGGCTTGTTCCAGTATGTCACTATCCTTCTTGTACTGGGGAGCTCAAAACTGGACACAGTACTGCAGATGCAGTCTCACAAGTGCTGAATAAGGGGAAAGGATCACTTCCCTGGACCTGCTGGCTACACTTTTGCTAATACAGCTCAAGATGCAGTTAGTCATCTTTGCTGCAAGGGCACTCTGCTGACATCATCAACTTGTCCACCAGGACCCCCAAATCCTCTTTTGGGGAGCTGCTTCCCAGACAGTTGGTCTCTGTCTTGTATTGTTGCATAGGGTTATTTCATCCCAGATGCAGGACTTTGGATCTGATTGTGTTGAGCTTCATGAGGTTCCAGTCATCCCATTTCTCCAGGTCCCTCTGAATGGCAGCCCTGATCTCCAGCATGCTGACTACTCCCCCAATTTGGTGTCATCTACAAACTTGCTGATAATGCGCTCCATCCCATTGTCCAGATCATTAATGAAGACATTAAATGCCAGTACTGGTCCCAGTACTGATCCCTGAGGGACCCCACTAGTTACTGGCCCCCAGCTGGGATTTGCACCACCAGTCACAATTCTTGGAGCTCAGCAGTCCAGCTAATTTTCCATCTACCTTATGCCCATATCCCAACAATTTAGAGATAAGACTATAGGAAACTGCATCAAGGGCCTTGCTAAAATCAAGGTATAAAACATCCACTGCCTTCTGCTTTTCCACAGTGCCAGTTGCTTCATTACAGAAAGCAATGAAATTG